>NC_140165.1:168507447-169242447 GCF_963971535.1 Notolepis coatsorum | reverse complement strand
ATGTTCATAGCTTACGGTTAGCCAGTCAGCTGTTAACTGCTGCGTTAGCCTGCTGGATCGCTGCATGGCCTGCTTAGGGCCTACTATTAGCCAGTCAGCTGTTAGCTGCGGGGCTAGCATGTCGTGGTCGCTAGGTAACGTTAGCTTGCTGCTATGGCCATGGCCTGGCGCGGGGTAGCTTAGCTTCTCGCGCGCCGCCGTGAGCTCGCTTCTGATCGCGTGCGTCGTTAGATCGGCGTCTTGCGAGCAGAAGCAGTAGCACCCGAACGGTTGGAGCGGCCGTTAGCTTGATGCTATTCTGTTGAACGTGCTTTGATTTTAACATGTTTTACACTCTTGACCACGACGTCATCCTTGACAGGGGATGTTTTCGTCGACCCTGCCCTGAGCCAGGACGGCAAGGTTGCATCAACAGGGGACTGTAGTGCGGGTTGGGGCGGTGACGCTGCCCAGTTCGGACAACACAGGAGCGGATGTGTTCCTACGGTGTCTGTGACTGCACTTCGCTGATCTGCGTTCCGGGTAGGAACGGGGTTGACCAGACCTCATAACACGTCTTCTGGTTTTACTTTGCTAAATGTATTGTGAATAACGGTGTTTTTCCCAAAACGTGTGTTGCTACAATGCATTTAGGATACGTTGCGGGTTATGTGTGAGCTGTTTTTGTCACTGGCAGTTAGCTTCTCCGTGCAAACGGGATGTAATGATCTGGTTGTTGTGTGAGAAACACGGCCGTGTACTCACAACTAAGGTAACTAACCTATGAAGCTATGCTTGGTGACAAGTGAGTAAAAGAATGTTCTTTCTCAGACTGTAATGACAATGAACAGTGTGTTCACACATTAACAGGTTTTCCTGTTTTAACTGGCCGTATTGAGGGTAAAATAGGAGGATTGTGTTTCCCCCCCGGTTCCCTGGGGACTTTTTCATCCTCCTATCAGACATGTTGTGCATTAATTGTGTCTTTTGTGTGGTAGGGATACGATGTAACTCTTAGCTTGATTGCTGAGGTTGTGCTAAATCTGCTGGAGAAACTTATTTCCTAAAGGGAAATTGGTTTGGTTGCTGTCATGTGTGCTTAGCAAGGCCTGTGGTCGATACTAATCAAGAATGATGTATTCTCTCATTGTGAAAAAAACGGCGTTCCTCTGTTGAGTGTTTTTGCCATTTTTTGTAGGTGATGATGGGTTGTGTGTGTCATGTGACCTACAACTGGGTTGTACTGGCCACAGAAGCACATGTGTATGTTGGACCGGGGTTCTTAGAGCCCTCTCTATTCTGTGTTTTTCCTTAGTAAAAATCAGATAGCAGGTTAGCTCATGCGCTGTGTGGAGCTGTGAAACGCTTCATAGAGCTGACTATGACTGTGTCATATTCTCTTTTTGTCGTTACATCGTATCATGGGTGTGGGGTCGTAAAGGGGTGAACTGGTAACCTTTCCTCTCCCCATTGGCTGTCGGTCAGGGGTACACCCCCTGTCCTTCAAGGTTCCCGTCACGTGGCGGTTCGGCACGTTACGGGGGGGGGGGGGGGGGGGAGGGAGTTCCTGGTCCCACGGCCTGGTATATTGGGCGTGTGCACCGCAGGAATTCCCCCGCCATAGAGTACGTCACCGTGCGCGTCTCTGTTGGTAGGACTTCCGTGTGCTGTTCAGGTCCATGTGATGGATCTGTTTTCAGGGGGGGTGGTCAGGGCTCCTCCTCACCAAGCGCCTATTCAGGCCTTCTGTGAGTTCGGACTCCTTCTTCCATGTGAGGAAGCCTCCATCAGAGTACAGAGCCTTCCTCCTCAGATTGTCAAAGTGAGTGGACCCTCTAGAAGGGTCCTTTTCTATTGTATGTATATTCGATTCAATTCGTTTATTGAGTGTGTATGGGTTCAGTGCCTTTTCCCCGGAGGCCCTAAAACCAGTTTTTTACATGGCTCAAGGTGCAATATATTCTTTTCAATCTGTACAGCTCGCGTGGGAAGTCTCTCTGGGGATCCCCGTCTCTTTCCTATGGGAGGGTGGTGGGATGTAAAAATGTGAAAAAATTTTACCCCGGCTGTGTAGACTGGGATACATACTGTTGATGCTTCCTTCTTTCTATTCCAGAAGTGTTGGAGTTAGGGAGTGTCACACCCCTCTTGTCGTTCCCCTGGGCGCCTTGGGGATTCAATGACAGGTCTAAATAGCCTGTTCATTGATGGGGGTGTGTCCCGACGCACGTATAGTGCTAGCTCGCTGTAAACAGGCGATTGACTGGCACGCCTTGGTTGCTTGTGGTTGAAACAGCGTTTTCATAAAGCAACTGAGATGGGGGTTTTTCCTCTTCCGACGACCACATCCCATGACCTGGGTGGGTTGTCGACGGATTCTCGTTCATGTCTGGGGGATGATGACGGGATGGATCTGAACATATGTGGTGGGGTCTCACGCCCTTGGGGTGGGCCACCAGGCGCGGTTCGTCCGAACGTCTGGGTGGCGCCTTCTTTTCATGTTAAGATCAACACGCATATCTGCCCTTCTCCTGGAGTAGGCATGTCGGCGTGGTTAGGGCACGGGACTGGTTCTGGTCACGCTGGTCCAGATCAGTTGAACCCGTTGTCCGCCGGGGATGCAGATCTGCTGTTCTGGTACCCTGAGGGACTTGGGCTTTTTTCAGGGGGAAAAATGCCAGGTCGGTCTGGGTGTCACAGGGTTAAGCGCTATGGAGACCCTGGTTGGGTATGTTTTTACTCAGCACTGTCGTCATGGCTTACAGCCATGCCATTCTGTACGCGCTCGATCTCGTCGGATCTCGGCCGCTACACAGGTTGGTCCTGGTTAGTACTTGGTTGGGAGACCGCCGGGGAATACCAGGTACGGTGTGCTTAGGGGCTGGTTCTCCATTATTTTTCGCTCCTCTCTCACGCATGGCGAAGAGGGGCCTGTGGGGGTGGTTTTTTGACCTCCTCTGGTGACCCTGTGCTTCCCGTACCGCCAGGCCCGGTCCGAAGTGATGTTTGCGACCCGTAGGCCTGGGTTAACCCTTTTTGGAAACTGAAACACTTGTACTGCGGTATAGCCGGTGTATACCCGCAGGTGTGTTTTGGAGTTTTTTCTTGAGGGGTTATAGGAACAACCACCGCATTGGGTAACACCGAGGTGGTTGATTCCCTGGTGTGTTGGAGCAGTGTCAACTCCCGGGTTCACCGTTTGAGGGTGCCCCTGCACGTTCATGACGTCTGCCAATCGTGTCAGCCTTCTCTGCCTCGACCCCTCTGGGTGGGGGTTTTTAAATGGAGGCTTGGTCATGCAACACCGCCAGCTTACGCTCCTTCCGCCGGGGCGGCTGTGTTCAGCTGTCCCCTCTGGCGCCTGTCTCGTCCGCAGTCTCCAGGCTAGGGTTAACAGCCTGTTGCCTGGTTTTTCCCCGGTGCGCTGCCTGCTTCCGTTGGTTAACCTTTTTTGTGTGCTTACGGCCATGCTGACTGCCTGTTCTGCAGGGTCAGTGTGCCAGGCGGTGTACTATTGGGGGGACAGGGCCCGCTCGGCTTACGGCCATACCAACCTGAACACGCCCGATCTCGTCCGATCTCGGAAGCTAAGCAGGTTCTGGCCTGGTTAGTACTTGGATGGGATTCCGCCTGGGAATACCAGGTGCAGTAACTGAGGGGCCTTTGTCCGAATACGCTGGCGATGTGGGGGGCGGGGCACTACGTGCCCACCTGGTGGGGTCTTGATGCTGGCATCATGGACTTCTCCGGGCCCCCATTCTAGGGAGTCCAGTCCTTTTGGTGGGTCTGGGTCTTCCTTCGTGCTCCGCTGCTACGGCCTTGCCACGGGGTTGGGTTTGCCCTTGACCCCGTGATTCTGGGGGCAGTAACGAGGTTGTTCCTCCGTTCGTTCCCGGGTGGCATGCGGGTTGTGCGTGTGTGTAGTCGTGGGGTCAAGCCACGGTCTGCTCACCCTGTGCGTTGAGTTGCTTGAGTGCCTCTTCGCACGGTCGGGTCCGTCGCCCTCCCGTGAAGCCCCTAATAGGGGGGGTGCCCGGCCCTCCCTGTTCTGATGGTTTGTGGGGGGCTGTCAGCGGGGTGTATTTGTCGGCCGTTGGCTCTCGCTCGGCCTCCCTTGTGCAGAGAGCGATGCCGAGCGAGAGCGATACGATACAGAACGTTGGGTTATGACTATAACCAAGTTCTGTTAGTATAGCGACGCTCGGCATCCGACGCCGCTGCAGCCTTTGACCTCGCCTTGTGGCGAAAGCTTGGGAAGGAGGAGAGTGGGTGGCCCCACCCCTGCTTATATGGGTAAGCTGATAGGGGTGTGGTCAGACGAATATTGGGATTAAAGGTACATTGTGGTCTTTATTCAGTGCGCGTGCACGTATGCGAGATAGTGCAGAGAGCGATGCCGAGCGTCGCTATACTAACAGAACTTGGTTATAGTCATAACCCAACGTTATCTCTGTGCCGTGGCAAATAGTTTGGAGCTTGTTTTAGCAAATAGTATTGCATATTATTACAGTAGCTAGCATGCTACTAACGTTAGCTAGCTAGCATGCTACTAGCGTTAGCTAGCTAGCATGCTAGCTAACGTTAGTCTGCCATTTTGTTTCGTGATTAAAATGTACGTTTTTAATAGTTACATAAGCATTGTTGTAACTAGTGACCTGTTCCACCCCAGGTGAAAATCTGCATAAAATGTATACCTAGGTAAATGGAATATTGCTCCACTT
The DNA here is from genome assembly GCF_963971535.1 of Notolepis coatsorum. NCBI lineage: Eukaryota > Metazoa > Chordata > Actinopteri > Aulopiformes > Paralepididae > Notolepis > Notolepis coatsorum. The sequence goes on along the minus strand of NC_140165.1, from coordinate 169,237,747 downwards.
CTACAAGGGCTATTTGCATATTCTTGGTATCTAGGAACATCTATGGACCTCAATGAATGTATTCTCAGTGTCAGAAATATTGTGTCTATTACTAGGCTTGCTTAAATTGTGATGAAACAAAGGAAAATATGAATTATGATTTTTCTTTTCATCTTTGACAGTGAATAAAACCATGATAATAATGACCAAACTTAAAAAACTGCCACTGAGCTCATTCAGTACCCTATTGAGATCATGTGTACAAAAGATCTAAGGAAATTGATAAAGGGAAGATGATCAAACTGAAGGTTCTGTATATACAGTACTGAATTCTCCCATCCGGACCAATGCAATTTGAAATATTATTATAGAATATAGAATATATGCTTATACATTACCTTATTATAGCCAATTCGCACATTTATATATATATACATATAGTATATTTCAAATGGCCGAGTTCAATTTGGATATAGTATCACCAGGCGTGCATAATAACAGATACTGATATTTACTGTAATCGACTACTATTTTATTTCCCCCACAGTGTAACCATTTTGAAACTAATTTCAGATCTAATTCTTCCTACATGGTAACAATAGTGTGGAGAAACTGACTGCGTTTCAATATTTGTCAAAAACGTTACCTTTTGTAGCTTATTATCGCGAATCATAACAATTCATTCAAGTGAAACGGAACTGAGTCCAGCTAATGGTGAATAGTTATTTTATTAATCAATTATTGTGTCTTTATTCACTCTAGTTGTGTAATTGACCAGTTTATATTCTGTATAAGTTCATATTCTGTATATGTTAATAATGACGCTTTCTGTGTTGTGTTTATGACTACTCCTTAGGTCCTTGAGCTGCTGTCTGTCGACCGGACCACATCTGTCCACTGTCCATCTACCTGCAGTCTGGTCACAACGATACAGTCCTACTCTCAGCATACAAGATCGATGGTCTGCTGCTGCTGCTGCTGACTCCCAAGCGATTCATTCAAGTTTCCATAGCACAATGGCAGCTGCCTCCCCACAACCCATGATCCTTCGTGTTGTTGAGACAGACCGGGCTAGAAAATTAAAACTCAGTTCACGACCCGCCTCTGTTGATGCACTGATCAAGATTATAAAAGAACAGTTGGAAATAGACCTTGACTTCAGTTTGCTGTATGAAGATCCAGACTTTGATGGGAAACTTACTTCCCTTGATGACATTACGGAATTGCCACAAAAAGCTGTTGTGCACATTTCACTTTCGCTCGACTCCAGCTCTCTCGCATCTACTGATATACTTTCAGATATGTCATCTCCAGAACGTTGATATACTTTCAGATAGGTCATCTCCAGAACGTCTAAGCAGATGGCCTCCAGGTCCTTTTCCAGTTCCTACATTTGCATTCGATGTTGAGCTGAAACTTAGAGACGGAAACAACGAATTTGAGAAGAACAAGAGACACCTTAAGTTGACAAGAGACCTAAAGCACGACATCTTAGAAAAGCTTGCATCTACAATGTATGCTTTCAAGGCTTATCCAAGTGATAAAGAGATAGCAGTGGCTTCTGCGGCTCTTGTCGCCAAACATCCCTGCTTGAAGGAAGCAGGATCTGAGACCGGCTGCAATGGATGGAAGAACAGCATCAAATTCAAGATGGGCAATTTCAGGAACAAGCTGAGACTGGCAGGATGTGAGGAGTAAATGCTGGAAAAAGAGGTAGAAGCAATCCTGATGGCGAACCTTCACATTCCAACATTAAAAGACCCAAGCGAGCAGAAGTAAACTTCCTACCCAACTATCCCCAAGGAGAGGATTCCTTGAGGCTTGAGCAGTTGAGGCAGACAATTGCTGAAGAAGTCAAGAAGACTGAGAAGAACCTGCCCCTCATTAGAAAGCTGATGCAGACCACATTTGCCCTGCGCCGACAGACCATAGTGAAGTCCAGCCCACCAGTGAAAGAGCTCATGGACCTCTGGCCTGCTCTCAAAATGGAGTCTGAGGTAATATAGATCAGCTCTCTTTCCTGTGTTAACATTTGGCACATTCTGTGTGTTTTAAAGTGAAACTTGTGATTCTTAAGCCTGGTTTATATACTCTAGCGGCGCATCTGCGTGTGTGTTCTGTGCGCCCCCGCGAGCTAGTCATCAGCGACCGATTCCGCAAAGCATGTAATGACATGGTTGACCAGAAATCCCGCCGTCATGCTCTGAAGCCCAAACCAAACAAAGTAAGAGATCCACCAAGTTGAAGTGACTAATTGATGTTGATATACTATATTGTCCTGCTGTTTTTAAATATAGGTGTATGCAGAGTTCCAGCTGATTGCCAACCAGAACCTGCCCAACACATTCTACGCTGAGCTTGACCGCCATCTTCCTCGACTGATGACGTTATTCAGACAGAAGGCGTCCAAAACTGGGAACACAGCAGATGCTTTGGCTCACATTTAAAAAAATCCACGATGAACAGGTGAATAGATTATTATACATGACATGTCATAGGTCGAACCTCTGTAACATTGAACAGGTTCAATGATTCAAATGAGCTTTTGAATTTTACAATTAGTCCACCATTGTGTTTGCCATTTTTCTGATTGCATTAAAGATGTGAACATGTTATTTGTGGACATATCTGATTGGACTGTTTAAAATCCGCTTTGTTCAGTAAACATTTCCATATAATACAATTCTTTTTTTCTTCTTAATCTTACATCTTAATAGGAAATCCATGATGTTCACACCAGGCGTACCACTGTTCTCCATGCCCTGCCTGTGTATCTGCATGAGGAAGTCTCTGGATTTTTCAAAACCTGCACAGTGAGTCAGAGTGAAAATAATTTACAGTACAACTGTATATTAAGTGAACAGTTAATCAAAATGCTAAGTATCAGTCTTCCTTCCTTCCAGGTCTCCCTTGTGAAAGAGATATTTGATCTCGACGGGACTAACCTGGTTAAATAAAAATAACCTTCTCACCAAAAAAATAGTTCTAACTAAAATATAAACAACTTACAAACACAACTCCATATACCGTAATTCCTCTAATAGTAACCCCGGCTTGTATTTGTTTCAACTGTAGCGGGTACCAGGCTTGTATTAGGAGGAGGCATGTATAAGAGAGAGGCCTATATTTCTAATTTTCAAACAGATCATAATGAATAAAGCAACATTTTGTGTCAGTTTGAACCCAGTAAAATGTACTGGGTTCATTTATTGAAACCAAGTACTGTATGAAATAGTAAACAGTGCAATTACAGGTGGTCACTGGTCATTTCAACGTTTTCAAAGTGAAATCAAGTAACTAGCTCAGTATGCAGCTCAGTATATTAGTAACCCGGCTTGTATTAGGAGGCCGGCTTATAATTGCTTAGCTCAAGAGCGCACCCGGCCATTAATAGAGACCCGGCTTGTATTTGAATACCGGTTACTATTAGAGGAATTACGGTACTTAGCTTTGTGCTGCACTTTGTAGAAACCATGGATTTATTTGTGATTATTATGTCTCTTTCATTCCTTCAGGACACGCCTGATGAGCCAGAGCTTCAGGGTGTTGCAGTGGCCCTCCTTACTGTCATCAGTGACCATGACACAAGTCCAGTTCACTACCAGCCTGTGACAATCTCTGATTGGTGATTCCTTCCTGGTAATGTTTGGACTAATCTATGCACTACACCTCAGCTACCCCAAGGGACTTACCAACACTTTTGAATTCATTCAGAAGATTTTACTAGGTCTAGAAGCTGGTAAACTGTTGCCCAGGTTGCAGACTCTCAAGAATGACTTGATGATGCAATCATTTTTTTTTCTTCTGATTTTTCAATGGATTTTCTCCCCGTCCCAATTAGTCGTTGTGCCAATTCCCCCCCCCCCCCCCCCCCCCCCTCCCCTACCTGGTGCTGTATGCATGTTCTCCTACGAGTCGGTATAAGGGCGTCCCGAGTCGATCGCACGCTTCCCCCGAGACATGCGCCGACAGCCAGTGACGTCTTTTCACTTGGCAGCGAGGGCTCTCATTGGTGAAGTGTAACGCGTGGGAGGGCACGCTATCTCCACCAAGTCCTGCCCCGCTTAGCAAGCGCCGAGACCTGACCTGTAGGCGTCGCTGTCCACAACGCCAGATTCCCACCCGCCAGCTTCCCCACCCCCTAATACTGCCGAATTGTATTAGTGTGAACGGCCAGCCAAGCTGGTGACAACGCAGGGAGTTGGATTCGAACACGCGAATCCAGTGTCTCCAGCGTTGGTGACGAACGCAATCTCCGCTACGTCACCTGACCGCTCTTGCATTAAACTTTTGAAGGTATTATTTTGACATGACAAGGAAATTAATACCTCACCCCACATCCTTCTTTCAGATGAGTTTCTATTCCTTACTGTAATCAGTGATCATGACACAAGTCCAGTTCACTACCAGCCTGTGACAATCTCTATTGTCATTGAAAGTCATATCATGATCAGCTTCCCCAGATTTGGTGATTCCTTCCTGTAATGTTTGGACTAATCTATGCACTACCCCAAAGCACTTACCAACACCTCAAAAGTGTGTCTATAGAAACTCATCTGAAATGTCTTGTCATGTCAAAATAATACCTTCAAAAGTTGCTGTACTACTTTGCAGATGTTCAGCCAATAGGTCCAAACTACTCAATGTACCTTGTTCTTTATTTTTTATGTAATATGTTTACATTTGGGAGTTTTACAGTTCGAATTTTCTTAACCGTCTATAGCTGGCATTATTGTAATTTCATCCAAGTAAGTTTTAGAGTTGAAAGAGTTTATCAGAATCTCAAAGGCAACATCCAAGTCCCAAACGTTTGTTTCTCGAGGAACAATAGGAGGCAATGGGCATAAATGCCACTCTGCTCTGACTGCTTCCATTGCTTGTAGGCAGTGGTAGAGTTAGTGTTCTCAGTACAGAGTACAAGGCGATATACCAGGAGCCATAAACGCAACACAGAAGCGTTATTATTAACATATACAGAATATGAACTTATACAGAATATGAACTGGTCAATTACACAACTAGAGTGAATAAAGACACAATAATTGATTAATAAAATAACTATTCACCATTAGCTGGACTCAGTTCCGTTTCACTTGAATGAATCGCTTGGGAGTCAGCAGCAGCAGACCATCGATCTTGTATGCTGAGAGTGGGACTGTATCCTTGAGACCTTGTAGGCAGTAGTATACTGCCCTGTCAAGGGCTAACCGCAGTAACTTGAAAAAAGTAAAAATTTAGTTATGAGTGAAATTGACCTTGTCAATAAATGTTTTATCTTGTGACCAAGTTTCAGATGTTAATGTCGCTCAGTTTTGGAGATATGGGGTTTTAAAAACTGCAGTAACTACAAAATCACACTCAAAACCCAGGCAGACCGCAGTAACTTCCAAACAGTGAAAAATGGCTTTAAAGTGTTTTGACTTGCCATCCAAAATGTGTTATAGGTAAATAGATGATAGTACCCAGATTTAACATGTATTAATGAAGTAATCTTTAGGCATACAAAAATATGACATAATTATTTTAATTAACCCCAAAAAAGCAGATATTGCACTCTGCTGCACGATTTCCTTAAATAATTATACAGGTAATGTACAGGCAAAGTGCAGTAACTTCAAATACAATGTTGTTTTCCCTCCAGCTTTCATAACTTAACCTAGCCATTTTGAAAATGAAATTTAATACCTGAATATATTGGAATGATGATGATCCAAATAAAATGGCTAGGTGAAGTTATGAAAGCTGGAGGGAAAACAACATTGCATTTGAAGTTACTGCACTTTGCCTGTACATTACCTGTATAATTATTTAAGGAAATCGTGCAGCAGAGTGCAGTATCTGCTTTTTTGGGGTTAATTAAAATAACTACGTCATATTTTTGTATGCCTAAAGATTACTTCATTAATACATGTTAAATCTGGGTACTATCATCTATCTACCTATAACACATTTTGGATGGCAAGTCAAAAAACTTTAAAGCCATTTTTCTCAGTTTCACTGTTTGGAAGTTACTGCGGTCTGCCTTGACAGGGCAGTATAGTTAGTGTACTATATAGTGTTCTTAGTACAGAGTACTGTAGTGTTCTAGTTATCATTCTGCAAACATAGCCTGCTCTAAATGACGGATGGTGCCTCTGACATTCTGACTAACTCTTTCAATGAAAACACCATCTTGTTCCATGATACATCATGGAGCAAATACATGCAGCTTCATTTCCATATGTAGGTATGTGCACTATTAACAGTATTGCCAGCTGTATAGCATGTAATGTGGATTGGTATTTTGGTTCCACATTGGCAGGACCCAATATACAGCACAACGTTTGTGAATTTTACATGTGCCAAGCGGATTGACAATTTTCAGATAATCTATACATTTTATTCTGTACTGTACATAGATACACTGTGTTATCCCAACGGTCACAATAGTTGCCGTCAACATGTTTGCTCATTCTATGACCACACTATACAAATTTGAGTAATTCAGCCAGGATGTAAACGGCTCTGGTCATGTGCACTGCACATATTGAGACCCTTTATTATTTCAATATTTGCTGGAAATACATTGATACATCATTCAGTAACATTTTCAGAGCCTTATAACAAACATTATTACACTATTGTGACCAGAGGGATTAAATGTGTAATATACATTACATTGTATGTACATGTTATAACATGCATGTATTTATTTTCTATATATATTTTCTATATATATATATTTTCAATTTTAACATTGCCATAATGTTGGAGAGGGCAACACAATGTTTTTGTAAGATAAATAGATGTATACTCTTTGAATAGAAATAAATATAAAGAGTTTGAAGTTGTAACACAATGTTTTTGTAAGATAAATAGTTTCGATGAAGAACAAAACCTCCTAAATGCATACAAAAAAGGGGAAAACTTCATATCTGCACTTTGCAAGGCACTAATACCTGGTCGGTATTGTTAACATATATAGTCCAAAAACAGTGTACGGTGTTTACAGTGTTATTGTACATTGCTAACATACAGATTATATATGTATACTCTTTTATACTCTTTGAATAGAAAAAAATAAAAGAGTTGTTTGAAGTTGATATAATGTGCTTGTGTAGTTATTTTTCTGTTAACTTTTTCACATGGATTTTAAAACTGAACCTTAAGTTATAGTAACTGCAAATATTTGAGTTGATTAACTTAAAAATTTGAGTTGATTAACTTAAAAGAAATGAGGCATGGGATGGCCTCAATGTCGTTGAGTTCTGTTAACTTAATCACATGGATTTAAGGTTGAACCTTAAGTCACAGTAACTGAACATATTTGAGTTGCCTCCACTTGAGAACCTTAAGTCACAGTAACTGAACATATTTGAACTGCCTTAACTGAGAACTGTAAGTCACAGTAACTGAACATATTTGAGTTGACACCACTTGAGAACCTTAAGTCACAGTAACTGAACATATTTGAACAGCCTTAACTGAGAACTGTAAGTCACAGTAACTGAACATATTTGAGTTGACTCCACTTGAGAACCTTAAGTCACAGTAACTGAATATATTTGAATTGCCTTAACTGAGAACTGTAAGTCACAGTAACTGAACATATTTGAGTTGACACCACTTGAGAACATTAAGTCACAGTAACTGAATATATTTGAATTGCCTTAACTGAGAACTGTAAGTCACAGTAACTGAACATATTTGAGTTGACACCACTTGAGAACCTTAAGTCACAGTAACTGAATATATTTGAATTGCCTTAACTGAGAACTGTAAGTCACAGTAACTGAACATATTTGAGTTGACTCCACTTGAGAACTGTAAGTCAGAGTAACTGACCATATTTGATTTGACTTAACTGAGAACCTTAAGTCACAGTAACAGACCATATTTGAGTTGCCTTAACTGAGAATTGTAAGTCTTAGCCAACTGAAAACATTTGAGTTTATCAACTTAAAAAAATTGAGGCATGGTATGGCCTCAATTTTTTTAAGTTCTGGAAACTTATTCGGGTTTACAGTGTGATGGGCTGACACACTGAATCAGTACCACTTCAGGGTTCAGCCCAGGCCGCTGTGGCTTTCATGATGGGCTGACACACTGAATCAGTACCACTTCAGGGTTCAACCCAGGCTGCGCCAATACAGTGGCAGCTTCTGGCAAAAGACATGCAGCTGGTCTCAGCAGGCAGAGTCAAACCTATTCAGTGAACTCCAAGACCATTGAGGTTGCTCTCATTTACAATGATGTAGTAGAGAGTAAGCAAATAAAGTGTTTTAGACTGTTACAGTTACAGATTGATATACAGTGGTTTGTGGTCATGGTAAAGAGTAACAATCTTTAAAGTGTGTTGAAGGGCATGAGTCAGGAGCATTAAAGGAAAAAGCAGACATTCCAAGACCAGAAAATGCTTGGGAGCAATTTAGATAGGATTATAGAGAATAGGGTGTAAATAAACAAATAACGTTTATTGCGCTGCGCCTCTCTGCAAGAGAAGGCCAACAAACCCTAGTACACAGGAAACAATGGTGAGAAGCATAGCTATCTGAGTGATTGATTGATTGATTGAATTGATTGAAAAGTTTATTAACAGATTGCAGAATGGGTACAGTACAGCTCAATACATACAATTGTTAAGGGGATGCAGACCAGAGAAAGACTTTCGTCTTGTTTACATCAGGGTCCCCCATTTTCAATTCATCATAACATATATGACATACATGACATACAGATAGACAGTACTGCTACATCTATACATTTATGACATATCAGATTTGCAAATACAGTACTGTTTGTGATACAAAAGTGTCCAGAAAAAGAGTGTATATACATTTGACGTAGAAACTGTACATTGGAGGAGGTTGGGTGGGTGGAGTGGGGTTGGGTGGGTGGGGGCTATACATTGGAGGTGGGGGGGGGGGTTGGGTAGGGGACACACACTGTACACTGTACATTGGAATACTGACAAAGCCATACTTGGTCATTTACTGTGCAACTGGGTTAGGACATTTGTAGGGGCCAGTTTCGAATTGCAGTCTCCCGTAGGTGTTTTTTGAGAGTGTTTTTGAAAGTGGGTAGTGATTCACATTCCTTTACAGCTTTGGGTAGGGCGTTCCACATTGATGTGGCATAATTGCGAAACGTGTTTAGTCCCTTGTTTGAGCCGAATCTGGGTTTAACATGATTTGTGGAGCTCCCTCTGGTGTTGTGATCGTGGTATTCACTGACCTTTGGGAAGTATTTTGACATGTACATGGGTACCTTGGTCGCATAGTGTATCTTGTAGACCAGGCCCATTGCAAGTTGCTGTACTCTGTCGTCTACTCTAAGCCATCCTAGGTTGTCAAAGTGGGCAGGGGTGAGGTGGGTTCTAGGAGTCAGGTCAAGCAGTAGTCTGACTAGCTTGTTTTGAGATGTTTGTAATTTGTTTTTTAGTGCCTTTGAGGTGCTTTGGTACCATGAGGTGCAAGCATAGTTGTAGTACCCTTGAATGAGTGCTCCTGCCAGAGTCTTCAGGGTATTCTTGTTTACCAGAGAGGAGATCCGGTACAAGAATCGAGTTCGTTGGTTGACTTTTTTTATTACATTGGATGCCATTTTGTCACAGGAAAGATTTGCCTCTAGGATGGAACCCAGGTAGTTAATTTCGTCTTTCCTTGTGACAATATTGTCACCCACTGTAACTGAGAAGCCGTCTGTCTTGCTGAGTTTGTTATTTGAACCGAAGAGAATGGACTCTGTTTTGCCCATGGTGTAATGATAGTTTGTTGTCGGCGAGCCATATGCAGATTTTTCCTATAGTTCTGAGCTGAGGGCTTTTTCAACCTGTAACTTGTTCTTGTCAGAGACCAGCAGGGCTGAGTCGTCCGCAAACAGGAACAAGTTGCAGTCACAAGCTGACGACATGTCATTTGCATAAATTAGGAATAGTAGCGGTCCTAGTATGCTTCCTTGTGGAACACCACAGCTCACTGTGAGGGGGGGGGGATAGGGTACCGTTTACCTCCACCATCTGTTCTCTCCCCTCCAGGTAGGATTGTATCCAGCTCACTGATAGACTATCAAAACCAATTGCTTTTAGCTTGTCAATCAGAATGGTGTGATTGACAGTGTCGAAGGCCTTTTGTAGGTCCAGCATGACCATGCCGCAGTATTTGCCCGCGTCCACCTCTTGTTTGATGTGGTCGTTCAAATAGAGAAGGCATGTGTCAGTGGAGTGGGATGTTCTGAAGCCAGATTGGAATTCGTAGATTAGATTTTTTTCCGCAAGACCAAGTGATAGACCACTTGATAGACCAAGTCGGGGGATTTAAGAGTGGAAGCAGCGGCATGTCTATAAATTACATCACTGTAATCCAAAACGGATAAGAAAACAGCTTCAACGTTCCTCTTACTAGTCAAGCTGGTTCTGTTTCTGTACAAGAAGCCAATTTACTGCCAATGTTGTCTAGAAGGAAACGGACACTGATGATGACTGATAGTACCTGAGCTGAAACAAGCCTCCAAGGAGGACAAAACATCTCTTACTCTTCGCACATACATCTTTGAGGGCTGGCCAGCCACTGGACAACCAGCTATGGGGACAGATCACAAACTGTCATGCTGGGGCGAGGTTTGTCTGGCACATGGACACTTGTGAGTCCAGGAGAGCACTTATCTACAGTAATCTCAAAGAAGTAATTTCTCTGTCCATCTGTCCTTCACATATCTTGATAACCGTTCGTCCGATTCACTTCACACTTGGGGGGGTATATTGCTGAGAGGCAGCCAAGGGAGTGCAGTGTTGAATGTGAAGATGATCTCACATGTGGTTCTCAAGAACGCTGCAAACAGCAATACCATGGTTCTCTACAAAACTGCAAGCAGCACTTCTGGGGCCAAGCGATCGGCCCACTCCCACATCCCAAACGGACAATTGCACTACTACTACTAACCTTAACCAACTTCGAAAGAGAGCGACTTCGAAAGAGTCGCCAAGCTTAACCAGTTTGTTAGGAGTAACGCGATTGGCGCTGAGAGAAACGTCAGTGGCCAATCAGATCGCGCAAACCGAACGCGGAAGTGAAACTCTGTTGGGGAAAAATATACAGGCACAGACCACTACACTTCCGCGTTACATTGAAATCAGGGAGGAGAGGCGGTTAGGTGGCCGAGCGGAGATTGCGTTCGTCACCAGCCCCGGAGCTGTGAGCTCGATTCGCCTGTTCGAATCCAGCTCACAGCTCCGGGGTTGTCACCAGCTTGGCTGGCCGTCTGCACTGATACAATTGGCTGTATCAGAGGGTGGGAGAAGCTGGCGGGGTGGGTCCGGGTCGTTGTAAACAGCGACTCCTACAGTTCGGTCGGGGCGCCTGCTAAGCGCGGATTGGACGTGAGGGGGATAGTGTGGTCCTCCCACACGCTACGCCCTCTCAATGAGAATCCGCGCTGCCAGGTGAAAAGAAGCGGTGATTGGCTGGACGTGTGTCGGAGGAAGCACGTGGTAGCCTGCACTCTCCCAGATGATCTGACTGTGGGGGGTAAGTGCGCAGCGATCAGGAAGGGACTGGGAATTGGCATACGACTAACATTGGGATGGGAGAAAATCGGAGGAAAATGGAGGGGGAAAAAGACCAAAAAAAAAGAAAAAAAATCAGGGAGGAGATTGCGGGGGGGTCAAATGAATGGATGTGGACGAGAGCCGTGATGGAAGTGGTTGCCGATACGGCTGTGGGGATGCTAGAGACATGATCGAATAGACGTTTATGCGCCTCGCTCTCCTGAACACGGCGTGACCCATAACTAATCGATCAGAACTAAATCGGCAGAGAAAAAGCCCATTTTAAAGCACCTATTCCGCATGGACATGCGCAGAGTGCCCATGGAGTCTGGACGACGCGAGATGACGCTCGAATGAATGTGGACTGTTCTATCAGAGGGGGGAGCTTCGGTGGCCAATGTCCTTTCAGCCGAACAGGATAATGAAGAAATTATCCCACTAAATGGCCAGATGCGTCTTATGGCGACATCTACAATTACCTCATTGAGTCTACAGGTAGACTAATGTTTATATTTAAGTGCAGCGGTCTGTAGCCACTTACATGACCATCGAAGCTCCCCCCTCTGATGGAACAGTCCACATTCATTCGAGCGTCATCTCGCGTCGTCCAGACTCCATGGGCACTCTGCGCATGTCCATGCGGAATAGGTGCTTTAAAATGGGCTTTTTCTCTGCCGATTTAGTTCTGATCGATTAGTTATGGGTCACGCCGTGTTCAGGAGAGCGAGGCGCATAAACGTCTATTCGATCATGTCTCTAGCACCCCCACAGCCGTATCGGCAACCACTTACATCACGGCTCTCGTCCACATTCATTCATTTGACCCACGCAATCTCCTCCCTGATTTCAGAATCCCGGAAGTGTTACGGTGGTCTATACAACGCAGTTCGGTTTCCGGGTTCCTCTGATTGGCCACTAAGCCCACGTGACCGCGGCTAGCACGCCCCCCTTATCGCCGCGATGTGAAGCGGAAGAGCCAGCGAGGCGAAGCGAGGTGGTGGTTTCCGCAGCAGCGGCCGTCTTCTTCCGAGGCGGCTCATTCTTATTAATCCCTAATGTCATGTATGTTGTGTATGTCATAAATGTCGATATGAATTGAAAATGGGGGACCCTGATGTAAACAAGACGAAAGTCTTTCTCTGGTCTGCATCCCCTTAAAGGGGCTATGCATTGCTATTCCTAGCACTATTTGGGCAACTTTACACAATTCCTGTGAGTCTATGTAACACATCTGTAAGGTTTATTCCAAAAATAATCATTGTTTTATATTTCTAATCAAGTACTCAAAACCAGCATTTTTCAGCACCAAGATTTCAAGCTGTTATTGGCTTGGCTCCACCCATACTAGCAGAATGCTTTGAGTGACAGCCACCCACCAAATAGCTCCGCCCATCTCCCCGTCCTTCCCTCTCAGGTCTCAGGTGTTTTTATTTCGACACGCAAAACATATACCGATTTTACTAACTAACAGCATTAATAACAATCAACAATCATGGCTGTACATTATGTTTGGGATCCAGAGAGCGACCCACAGTATGATTCAGAAGAAGAAGAAGTCGATTTGCAACAGCGAGGCTTGCAAATAGTTTCCGATTGGTAAGTTGATTACACCGTTAGTATAATGGCTTGCCGAAATAACGTTACTTACTTGATCGATCAGCCAGCTTTTGCTTCGATAGCTTGCTATAAGTAACGTTACCTTGTTTACCTCTGACTAGTTGTGTTTTTTTATTGAGCAGTTTTTAATTATGACTAGCTTGCTTCAATAGTTTGCCAAAATGTTACTTTATAAAGAGCAGCAGTTATATACAGTGTACTTCTGTCGCGTCCCGTCGAACACACACACTAACGTTAGATTGTACTCACCCACCCCCCAAACAACAGCGAGGCTTGTAAATAGTTTCCGATTGGTAAGTTGATTACACCGTTAGTATAATGGCTTGCCGAAATAACGTTACTTACTTGATCGATCAGCCAGCTTTTGCTTCGATAGCTTGCTATAAGTAACGTTACCTTGTTTACCTCTGACTAGTTGTGTTTTTTTATTGAGCAGTTTTTAATTATGACTAGCTTGCTTCAATAGTTTGCTATAACGTTACTTTATAAAGAGCAGCAGTTATATACAGTGTACTTCGTTCGCGTCCCAAATAGTAGGTACAACTCTTTTGTTTAGCACCATCCAGGATGCCACCCCAGCATCAACAAATTAATTATATACCCCACCGTCGAACACACACAGTAACGTTAGATTGTATTGATGATAACATACCTCACCCCACCCCCCAAGGTTCCCCCCCACACACACACAGTGAACGTAGCTAGCAACAGTTAGTTAGTTAGCTGGCTAATTACGACATATCTACTTACTACTTGTGTCGGGTCCCGAATAGTAGGTACAACTCCTTTGTTTAGCACCATCCAGGATGCCACGCCAGCATCAAAAAGACCTTGATTGACAACGTCTTCGGTGGAAAAATGTGCAGTACAAACCCGAGTATGAGACGTTGCGACAGAACTAGGAGGGTCCCCAAAAACGAACTTGGTCCATTGCTGGCGAAGTTCGGCATCCACGGGAAAAGCGTGCAAAGACGTATTAGTAGCTTTACAGCCAGGACAGAACATGTTCTGCAGGGTTTGCTCATCGTGGAAGATATGCAAGTGACTGCACTCCTGTTTCTAGGTAGTGTACCACTCTATTCGAGGTTGAATGGGGGCGGGCATTAGCTCCAACCACAGAGCCAATCGCATCACTGTGCGCTACCCACAGCGCCGAATGACGTGACTCAGGCCTTCAAATCAAAATGACCCGATTTACTAGAGGACGAAAGGGGCTGGGCTGAATCGGAACAATCCGCCAATATGGTATTTAGACCCTAAAACACATTGATACGAACTCCTATTACTATAATACAATGCTAGAGACTGAAAAATGACATTTATAATGCATAGCCCCTTTAACAATTGTGTGTATTGCGCCGTACTGTATTGTACCCATTCTGCAATCTGTTAAATAAAGTTTTCATTCATTCATTAATTTCTCCCCCACTACTCCCAAAAGTAACACTAAATAGATAAAGTACAACAACGCCAGACTCAAGAAACTGTGTTCCCTTTGGCGCAATACACACAATTGTTAAGGGGATGCAGACCAGAGAAAGACGTTTGTCTTGTTTGATTGATTGATTGATTGATTGATTGATTGAAAACTTTATTAACAGATTGCAGAATGGGTACAATACAGTACAGCTCAATACACACAATTGTTAAGGGGATGCAGACCAGAGAAAGACTTTCGTCTTGTTTACATCAGGGTCCCCCATTTTCAATTCATCAGGACATATATGACATACATGACATACAGATAGTCAGTACTGCTACATCTATACATTTATGACATACCAGATTTGCAAATACAGTACTGTTTGTGATACAGAAGGAGTCAAGAAAAGGGAGTATATACATTTGACGTAGAAACTGTACATTGGAGGAGGTTGGGTGGGGGGGGGGGGTTGGGTACATTGGGATATTGACAACCATACTGGGTAATTTACATTGGAGGTGGTTGGGGGGGGGGGGGAGACACACTGTATAAACAAGCAAAACTGTACATTGAGGGGGGGGGGGAGGAGACACTGTACAAACAAACAAAATTGTACATTGGACTATTGACAAAACCATACTAGGTAAATGACCAAAACTGATATTTACAGGGGCCAGTTTTGAATTGCAGTCTCCCGTAGGTGTCCCTTGAGAGAGGTTTTGAAAGTGGGTAGTGATCCACATTCCTTTACAGCTTTGGGTAGGGCGTTCCACATTGATGTGGCATAATTGCGAAACGTGTTTAGTCCCTTATTTGAGCCGAATCTGGGTTTAACATGATTTGTGGAGCTCCCTCTGGTGTTGTGATCGTGGTATTCACTGACCTTTGGGAAGTATTTTGACATGTACATGGGTACCTTGGTCGTGTAGTGTATCTTGTAGACCAGGCCCATTGCAAGTTGCTGTACTCTGTCGTCTACTCTAAGCCATCCTAGGTTGTCAAAGTGGGCAGGGGTGAGGTGGGTTCTAGGAGTAAGGTCAAGCAGTAGTCTGACCAGTTTGTTTTGAGATGTTTGTAATTTTGTTTTTAGCGCCTTTGAGGTGCTTTGGTACCATGAGGTGCAAGCATAGTCGTAGTACCCCTGAATGAGTGCTCCTGCCAGAGTCTTCAGGGTATTCTTGTTTACCAGAGAGGAGATCCGGTACAAGAATTGAGTTCGTTGGTTGACTTTTTTTATTACATTGGATGCCATTTTGTCACAGGAGAGATTAGCCTCTAGGGTCCCCCATTTTCAATTCATATCGACATTTATGACATACACAACATACATGACAGTTTTGGGTGTTTCGTAAAAGTCAGTCAAAGCTTACTAAAAGCACGAGCAGTGAACTCCAAGCCCACGTGACTGAACTCAAACTAGA
Organism: Notolepis coatsorum; assembly: GCF_963971535.1. NCBI lineage: Eukaryota > Metazoa > Chordata > Actinopteri > Aulopiformes > Paralepididae > Notolepis > Notolepis coatsorum. The sequence goes on along the minus strand of NC_140165.1, from coordinate 169,221,783 downwards.
AAGAAACAGACTAAGAAACGACGTAAACTCCATGATCAAAACTGCAAAAAAGAATTTCATCAATGACAAAACTGAGGAAAACAAAAACAAACCACGTGAACTTTGGAAATTACTCAATAATCAACTAGGATGCAGTAAAAAACTTAAAACCAGATTCTCAAACATAAACATAAAAACTGACAACACGCTCATCACAGACAAGCTGGATGTAGCCAATTACTTAAACATTTTCTTCACAAACATAGCCACAACACTGGTAAACAAACTACCCTCCCACTCAGGGCTTTATGGGGTAGAACACATAGTAGCTTTCTACAAAAACCTAGGGGTCCGCAAGGACGACTTCAAGCTGGAAATGGTAACAACAGATGAGGTACTCAATAAACTGAGCGCCCTCCAACCTAACAAGGCCACTGGCCATGACAACATCCCCTCCAAATTCCTCAGAGACTCAGCAGCCGCCATCACACCAATCATCACACACATAATAAACCTCTCCATAAAACAGGGACACGTCCCCAAGGACTTCAAAATTGCGAGGGTGACCCCTCTGCACAAAAAGGGCAGCAAATTAGACCCAGGCAACTACCGCCCTGTTTCTATTCTCACCTCCATCTCGAAAGTCATGGAAAAAATAGTCTACGAACAGGTCGAAAAGTACCTAGCGGAAAAAAATCTAATCTACGAATTCCAATCTGGCTTCAGAACATCCCACTCCACTGACACATGCCTTCTCTATTTGAATGACCACATCAAACAAGAGGTGGACGCAGGCAAATACTGCGGCATGGTCATGCTGGACCTACAAAAGGCCTTTGACACGGTCAATCACTCCATTCTGATTGACAAGCTAAAAGCAATTGGTTTTGATAGTCTATCAGTGAGCTGGATGCAATCCTACCTTGAGGGGAGGGAACAGATGGTGGAGGTAAACGGTACCCTATCCCCCCCCCTCACAGTGAGCTGTGGTGTTCCACAAGGAAGCATACTAGGACCGCTACTGTTCCTAATTTATGCAAATGACATGTCGTCAGCTTGTGACTGCAACTTGTTCCTGTTTGCGGACGACTCAGCCCTGCTGGTCTCTGACAAGAACAAGTTACAGGTTGAAAAAACCCTCAGCTCGGAACTAGGCAGAATCTGCATATGGCTCGCTGATAACAAACTATCATTACACATGGGCAAAACAGAGTCCATTCTCTTCGGTTCAAATAACAAACTCAGCAAGACCGACGGCTTCTCAGTTACAGTGGGTGACAATATTGTCACAAGGAAAGATGAAATTACCTACCTGGGGTCCATCCTAGAGGCTAATCTCTCCTGTGACAAAATGGCATCCAATGTAATAAAAAAAGTCAACCAACGAACTCGATTCTTGTACCGGATCTCCTCTCTGGTAAACAAGAACACCCTGAAGACTCTGGCAGGAGCACTCATTCAGGGGTACTACGACTATGCTTGCACCTCATGGTACCAAAGCACCTCAAAGGCGCTAAAAACAAAATTACAAACATCTCAAAACAAACTGGTCAGACTACTGCTTGACCTTACTCCTAGAACCCACCTCACCCCTGCCCACTTCGACAACCTAGGATGGCTTAGAGTAGACGACAGAGTACAACAACTTGCAATGGGCCTGGTCTACAAGATACACTACACGACCAAGGTACCCATGTACATGTCAAAATACTTCCCAAAGGTCAGTGAATACCACGATCACAACACCAGAGGGAGCTCCACAAATCATGTCAAACCCAGATTCGGCTCAAATAAGGGACTAAACACGTTTCGCAATTATGCCACATCAATGTGGAACGCCCTACCCAAAGCTGTAAAGGAATGTGGATCACTACCCACTTTCAAAACCTCTCTCAAGGGACACCTACGGGAGACTGCAATTCAACACTGGCCCCTGTAAATATCCTAACCCAATCATTCCAACCCCCTCCAATGTACAGTCATTTACCTAGTATGGTTTTGTCAATAGTTCAATGTACAATTGTGTTTGTTTGTACAGTGTCTCCTCCCCCCCCCCCCCTCAATGTACAGTGTTACTTGTTTATACAGTGTGCCCCCCGCCCCCCCCCCCCCCCCCCCCCAACCACCTCCAATGTAAATTACCCAGTATGGTTGTCAATATCCCAATGTACCCAACCCCCCCCACCCAACCTCCAATGTACAGTTTCTACGTCAAATGTATATACTCCCTTTTCTTGACTCCTTCTGTATCACAAACAGTACTGTATTTGCAAATCTGGTATGTCATAAATGTATAGATGTAGCAGTACTGACTATCTGTATGTCATGTATGTCATATATGTCTATATGAATTGAAAATGGGGGACCCTGATGGAAACAAGACAAACGTCTTTCTCAGGTCTGCATCCCCTTAACAATTGTATGTATTGAGCCGTACTGTATTGTACCCATTCTGCAATCTGTTAAATAAAGTTTTCATTCATTCATTCATTCATGAAACAAAGAACTTCTAAGATATACATTAACTTGGATTTCAGTGATATTCAGCGGTTATATCAGTGTTCTTAAAAGCTTGTAGTTGTGCATGTCATAAAAAAACAAACTTGCATCTTTTGGGTATTTCTGAATGTTTTGGCATATGAGTCTATATAGGATGCATTTTTGTGTAATTGTTTGATCATAATACAGGACTAAGGAACATGGTATTTTTTTTTTTTTCAAATTATATATATAGGACTATGTATAAAGAAACCATTTCTTCTTTCAGAAAGGCTGATATAAAGCTAATGTTTTGTGTAATTGTTATACTCATTGAGGACCATTACATTTGTAGTATTAATCGTAGAATCATATCATATCAGTAGGCCTACCTTCAATAAAGAGTAGATCTGACTACTTTACTGAATTAACAATTGCTGTGAATATCTCCAAACCATGCTCACAAACATTGAGTAACAATACCTTGGATGATGTAACTGATATGGATATTAGTTGCGCTACTGGATAAAAAGACGCTGGTACCCTTGACAGTTAAAAAAAATAAATCACTTTATTCATTCCAGATGTAGCTTATTTTTCCAATCATATTGTACTGAACAAAGATTAGCAACACTTTTTCTTGGGTGAATTCCTGCCTGAACATTCAAGACATGCTGTATTGCGTGGGGCTTTTAGAGAGGAAGATCCGTAGGACATCACAACGTCGATTCCTGAACGCAACCTCTTTGATAGAGGAGAGATTACACCCATGCAGCCTCGAGTGTCGTGTGCAGTGTAAACAAACATTGTTTATGAGAACACATCCAATGGGAACACAGTTTCTTGAGTCTGGCGTTGTTGTACTTTATCTATTTAGTGTTACTTTTGGGAGTAGTGGGGGAGAAATGAATGAATGAAAATTGTTAAGGGGATGCAGACCAGAGAAAGACTTTCGTCTTGTTTACATCAGGGTCCCCCATTTTCAATTCATATCGACATTTATGACATACACAACATACATGACATTAGGTATTAATAAGAACGAGCCGCTTCGGAAGAAGACAGCCGCTGCTGCTGAAACCACCGCCTCGCGTCGCTAATATTGTCACAAGGAAAGATGAAATTACCTACCTGGGTTCCATCCTAGAGGCTAATCTTTCCTGTGACAAAATGGCATCCAATGTAATAAAAAAAGTCAACCAACGAACTCGATTCTTGTACCGGATCTCCTCTCTGGTAAACAAGAATACCCTGAAGACTCTGGCAGGAGCACTCATTCAAGGGTACTACAACTATGCGTGCACCTCATGGTACCAAAGCACCTCAAAGGCGCTAAAAACAAAATTACAAACATCTCAAAACAAACTGGTCAGACTACTGCTTGACCTTACTCCTAGAACCCACCTCACCCCTGCCCACTTTGACAACCTAGGATGGCTTAGAGTAGACGACAGAGTACAGCAACTTGCAATGGGCCTGGTCTACAAGATACACTACGCGACCAAGGTACCCATGTACATGTCAAAATACTTCCCAAAGGTCAGTGAATACCACGATCACAACACCAGAGGGAGCTCCACAAATCATGTTAAACCCAGATTCGGCTCAAACAAGGGACTAAACACGTTTCGCAATTATGCCACATCAATGTGGAACGCGCTACCCAAAGCTGTAAAGGAATGTGAATCACTACCCACTTTCAAAAACACTCTGAAAGAACACCTACGGGAGACTGCAATTCAAAACTGGCCACCGTAAATGCCCAAAACCCCCACCACCTCCTAATAGACAGTCTCCTCCCCACCGCATGTATATATTCCCTCCCCGCCGTATGTATATTTCTCTCCCACCCACCCACCCCTTCCTAATGTACAGTCCCCTCCCCATCATATGTATATACTCTGTCAGGATCTAGGGGTAACAGACACAGTACTGTATATTTGAATACCGTTTATGTCACAAATGTATCAGTACTAAATACCTATATGTCCCTATGCCATAAATGTCATGTATGTTGTGTATGTCATAATAAATGTCTATATGAATTGAAAATGGGGGACCCTGATGGAAACAAGACAAACGTCTTTCTCAGGTCTGCATCCCCTTAACAATTGTGTGTATTGAGCCGTACTGTATTGTACCCATTCTGCAATCTGTTAAATAAAGTTTTCATTCATTCATTCAGCGCGGCAGCGGGCGATAAGAGGGGCGTGCTAGCCGCGGTCACGTGGGCTTAGTGGCCAATCAGAGGAACCCGGAAACCGAACTGCGTTGTATTTGGCATAGACGCGACCTGGTGGCGTGTTGCTTTATGACAGGTCATGAGTGCAAGAATGTGACAATTTGACCATGTGACCGCGGCAACGCGGGAGAGCGGCAGTGCGGAAATAGGCTGTCTCTAAGACAAACTCTAACCTTAACCAGCTCCTTAACAGCGCCTAAACTTAACCGTTCTAACCTTAACCAACTCCGAAACAATGCCTAACCTTAACCTTAACCATGCCTAACCTTAACCATAGAAAGAATATTGCCATTCTCTTTGACAAACTCTAACCTTAACCAGCTCCTTAACAGCGCCTAAACTTAACCGTTCTAACCTTAACCAACTCCGAAACAATGCCTAACCTTAACCTTAACCATGCCTAACCTTAACCGGCGAAAGAATACACGTTAAAAAAAAAATCACGTTAAAAAAAAATAATTCATGGGATTCGAACTCATCAACAACGAACCGCAGGACCGCAGACCGCTGCTATGCCAGGTGAGCTGAAGCACCGAATGAAAATCATGGCGGATTCCTGCGGCGGTTACCTAATTCCGCTCGCGCTCTGCCGCTCCGCTCGCTCTGCCGCTCTGCTCTGCGGTTGCCGCGCCTGCCGCGGGGCATGGCGCAGCCAATCAGGGAAAACGCGGAAGCAAAAGCAGCACTCATGACATGTCATTAAGCAATAGGCGACCAGGTGACTCCTGCTGTGTGCAGTATGTTCACTCCCCCTGTGGATATTGTGGGTACTGGGGTGTGTGTGTTTTTTTCTTTTTATCTCGTCAGTCCTTCCTTACCATGCTGGACATTTGGTAGATGAATTAAATGAGTTGAGCTTTGATATTGTCTTCAGATGATCTATGATATAATTAGGTTCATCCAGCTACACAACTGTTGGAAAACTCATGGAAGCCATGAAGTAGAATAGAAAAGAACATAATATCTTTATTGATACATTTTAATATACACAAATCATATCATATCAATCATAACAAAGAGAGGCACAATTGCTCTGATAGAGCTCCAATATATTTTAGAGCCAGTTCATGGACTGAATACATGTGTAACATACTCAATAGAAAGACATACTTAGCTTGGAAACAAGGTAATACAAATAAAATAAAAACATTTAAATCTACTCAGTTTAATGTCTGATGATAACATATCAGCTATAGCTTCCAAACTATAGAGCCCACATATAAACCTAAAGCTCCCACTGCCAGATTACCAATACTCTGAAGACTGTGGATGTCACAGACATGATCACATCACAGGTTCAAGTTTATCAGTGGTGGAAGTACACAGTACATTTACTTAAGTAAAAGTAGAAATACCCATATAGAACAGTACTCTAGTAACAGTAAAGGTCCTCTATTCCAAATTCTACTTAGGTAAAAGTTTTAAAATATTTGATGTTGAATGTGTATAAAAACTAAAGTGAAGTTAATTAAGTACATCATCTTTATCAACTCATCCTATGGTTTGTATGAAAATGTATATAAATAAAATGTTGTGGAGTAAAAATATATTTCCTTTAAAATTCAGTAGACTGAAAGAGTAAAAGTACAACGTTCCATACAATGAAAATACTCAAGGATAGTACCTCTTAATTGTATTTAAAATACGTAAGTATTTACTTGAAATAAATACTTTCCACCACTGAAGCTTAACGGTCAAATCAAACATTGAATACTGAGAATGGTAAACGGGAGTATTTTGGTGTCCCTTGGACTTATCTTATGATAGGAAGTTTTATATATTATTAGTCTTTAGGTTCTTCAAGCTATTGTATTTCTTTAATCATAGTAACTCTTCTAAATTTTAAACAAATACTACAGAGTCTAACATTCAGTTATGGATACTGTCTGAACCAGATTCAATGAGATATGAACAACTTTACAAAAAGAAAAAACGTAACGTATACATCTTCACGCTCTCTCAAATAATTAAATATCTGAATTAGTGAACCTTCTAAAAGCTTGCATTTATGGCCTAAATCGGTAGTGGCCACAACACTGTAACAAACAACTATAGCCTATCCCCAGGTCTTTAGAATATGGTTGTACTTCATCGTTGTGGGTCCTGCAGTTTAGGAGTTATTCTGTTTATTTTCGGTGCAATAAAACAAGGCAGCAAGCAATCCCAAAACGGGAGTGACCCTTGGGGAGTTAACAGAGGTTCATCAGAATGTGCACTTCACAATGCGCTGTAAGTTGTAACTGTAATATTTAATTGCTCATTACAGCAGCATTTGCTGCGGTGGACCTGCTTACACAAAGACAGTATTTTATAGCGTGCTGTTGAAGCTGTGCATTCTCCTGTGTCTCTGTCTCTGTCTCTGATGGTCGTCTTTACAGCGCACAAATGTTTTCTCCTGCGACGCTTCAACCTGCTGCCCGTCGTCTGTCATGGCACAAAAGGTCGTTCTGGAAAACAGACACCGGCTAGTTATTTTGGTTCTGCTAAGTTACTGTCACAATGTTATTAAGTTCTTGGGCTCTAATTTTCGATAGACACGAATAAATACCAGATATAGTATGAACTGGTACAGCAACAGAGAGAGCAGTGAAACCATTATGATTTTGAATAATGGGTGTGACAGCAGGACGAAATCCACTAGATGGCGCTAATAAACTATACGCTTAGAATCATGTAGGCTGTTTGACAGTGTTGATGAGAAACTGGGCCAATTCTGTCATTCATTTGGGGAGTATTTTGAAATGTTGATCGTAGTCATCATTAAAGATGACTGCACTCAGTGTACTTACAGCAGCAGTACTTACAACAGTATTTTATTTGTATTATTATTATTATTATTATTATTATTATTATTATTATTATTATTATTATTATTATTATTATTATTATTATTATTATTATTATTATTATTATTATTATTAGTAGTAGTAGTAGTAGTAGTAGTAGTAGTAGTAGTAGTAGTATTAGTAGTATTATTTTGTTTTACATGTAATCTATATGGAAGATATAGCATTATAGGCTACAGGAAATACAGCTCCCTCTTGTATTGTCTGCTGTCAGTGTTTCTCCCCCCAGCAGGTGGACCTGGGTGACGACCAGAGCCATGGAGGCTTCATTTTTATTTATTTTTTATTTTTTTGCTGGTTCTATAGGTAAGGAACCTCATATCATGCTGGTTCTCTAGGTCAGGAACCTCCTATCCTGCTGTTTCTCTAGGTCAGGAACGACATATCATACTGGTTCTCTAGGTAAGGAACCTCCTATCCTGCTGGTTCTCTAGGTCAGGAACCTCATATCATGCTGGTTCTCTAGGTCAGGAACCTCATATCATGCTGGTTCTCTAGGTCAGGAACGACATATCATACTGGTTCTCTAGGTAAGGAACCTCCTATCCTGCTGGTTCTCTAGGTCAGGAACCTCCTATCCTGCTGGTTCTCTAGGTCAGGAACCTCCTATCCTGCTGGTTCTCTAGGTAAGGAACCTCCTATCCTGCTGGTTCTCTAGGTAAGGAACCTCCTATCCTGCTGGTTCTCTAGGTCAGGAACGACATATCATACTGGTTCTCTAGGTAAGGAACCTCCTATCCTGCTGGTTCTCTAGGTCAGGATTGGAACCTCATATCCTGCTGGTTCTCTAGGTCAGGAACCTCCTATCCTGCTGGTTCTATAGGTCAGAGATATATCCTGCTGGTTCTCTAGGTCAGGAACCTCCTATCCTGCTGGTTCTCTAGGTCAGGAACCTCCTATCATGCTGGTTCTCTAGGTCAGGAACCTCCTATCATGCTGGTTCTCTAGGTCAGAGACATCATATCCTGCTGGTTCTCTAGGTCAGAGACATCATATCCTGCTGGTTCTCTAGGTCAGGAACCTCCTATCCTGCTGGTTCTCTAGGTCAGAGACATCATATCCTGCTGGTTCTCTAGGTCAGAGACATCATATCCTGCTGGTTCTCTAGGTCAGGAACCTCCTATCCTGCTGGTTCTCTAGGTCAGGAACTTCATATCCTGCTGGTTCTCTATAGGTCAGGAACTTCATATCCTGCTGGTTCTCTAGGTCAGGAACCTCCTATCCTGCTGGTTCTCTAGGTTATCCTGCTGGTTCTCTAGGTTATCCTGCTGGTTCTCTAGGTCAGGAACCTCCTATCCTGTTGGTTCTCTTGGTCAGGAACCTCCTATCCTGCTGGTTCTCTAGGTCAGGAACCTCCTATCCTGCTGGTTCTCTAGGTTATCCTGCTGGTTCTCTAGGTTATCCTGCTGGTTCTCTAGGTAAGCAACCTCCTATCCTGTTGGTTCTCTAGGTAAGGAACCCACCTCTCTTGCGTCTCGCCTGCTTTGACGCTGATCTTCCCCACAGTGAGCTGTGGCTTGCTCGCCCTGCCCCAGGGGATCATGGTCTGCATGCGGCTCCACATGTTCTTCCAGAGAGCCGAGCCCTCCCAACGGAACTGCAGCATCATCAGGTCCCCGATGTCTGTGTCCAGGGTGATCAGGAAGGTGTATGTCTTATTACCCGTGATCTCTTCGAGACTGGCAGGAGGCAGGATGGGCACAGAGAGCATGAGAGAAAGAGAGTGAGACGTCACTTAAATGTTTTGTGTTTTTTTGTTTTTGTTGCTCATTTGTTGTTATCTCAGTCAAAGCAGATGTTGTGTTTCTAATGTGTGTGTGTGTGAGAGAGAGAGGGTCTGTCTGTCTGTCTGTCTGTCTGTCTGTCTGTCTGTCTGTCTGTCTGTCTGTCTGTCTGTCTGTCTGTCTGTCTGTCTGTCTGTCTGTCTGTCTGTCTGTCTGTCTGTCTGTCTGTCTGTCTGTCCGGGTGGGTGGATGTGTGTGTGTGTGTGTGTGTGTGTGTGTGTGTGTGTGTGTGTGTGTGTGTGTGTGTGTGTGTGTGTGTGTGTGTGTGTGTGTGTGTGTGTGTATCTGTCATCCACCCAGTAGAATGCTGCATGTGAAGGTGATGGAGAAGTATGGAGGTTGCTGGGTCTCAGTGGTGGAGCTCTGCCTGCTCAGGTATCTCCCTCTGACAGGACAATGTTTTCATCTCTATATACCATAACTATAGCAGAGCACGTGTAACGGCTGGGAGGAGTTAAGGTTAAGCCTCTTTGATATGTTCCCTCAGAGATATGAAATCATAGGATGAGAAGGAAAATGCATTAGACAGGGAAGAGTGTTAATTATTGATTCCTTCGTCTCCGTTTATAGCCCTTATTGTAGAGTGAGGAGCGAGTCACCAGTTAACTTGCTGAAGGTTTCTTTCTTACAGGAGTTTAGAGTGCAGCTGCATAAACTATGTAACGCATAAGAGCTTTGTGACATCACTGCCCTCCTCAACAAACTGGAGCAATAACACTAACATTGACTTGTGCTCTTGTGTCTGTATTGTGTTCCCTGTGGCAATGTACTGTGTTTGATTGATGTTTGATTTGATTGATGATGTGTGTGTGTGTGTGTGTATGTGTGTGTGTGTGTGTGTGTGTGTGTGTGTGTGTGTGTGTGTGTGTGTGTGTGGCTGTGTGTGTGTGTGTGTGTGTGTGTGTGTGTGTGTGTGTGTGTGTGTGCGTGTGCGTGCGTGCGTGCATGCGTGTGTGTGTGTGTGTGTGTGTGTGTGTGTGTGTGTGTACAGGCAGCAGAAACACATTTCCTGTGAGGACAATAAAGAATATATCTATCTATCTGGGGCGACAGTGGCTCAGGAGGTAGAGCGGTCGTCTGGTAGTCGGAATGTTCCCGGTTAGATTCCCGTTCTTCCCAAGCAGCGTGTTGAAGTGTCCTTGAGCAAGACGCTTAACCCCTAATTGCTCCCGATGAGCAGGTTGGCACCTTGCATGGTCGCCTCTGCCGTCGGTGTGTGAATGCGTGAATGAGTGATTGTAAGATGGATACAGTACTCACAAGGTAATGGGGAGATCTCCACTCTCCTCCTTTGTTCCAGTGAGAGAGATGGTGAGAGAGGGTTCTATCCTCTCGATCTGGTTGACAAACTGTATCTTGAACTGGAAGTGGTAGACTGCAGGGAGGAGAGGAGAGGTTATGATGAGCGCAGAGAGCCTGCTAGCACCTAGTGACCACCGATACACAGCCCTGTGAACCGCAACACTTCATTGTCTGTTAAAGTGGTCTTAAAAAAAAATATTAATAAGTGGTCTACATGTTAAAATAATAGATCTAAATGTTAGAAATAATAGCTCTACATGTTAAAATAATGGTTCTACATGTTAAAATAATAGCTCTATGTGTTAAAAATATGCAGTCTACATGTTAAATAAGCGGTCTACATGTTAAAATATTAGCTCTACATTCCGACAGCTATCACTGATATTGAGGTGGTGGATGTCTCGGGGTCTTGGCCAAGATTGCAGTGACTGTTCTACGTGCACCACCGAGGCCATGGATCAGCTTCTTACCGTCTTCTGTCCGTGGTCTGCCAACGTGGTTCAGATGTTCATTGCTGGGTTAAGTACTTCTATTCTATTCACATAATATGCTTACTACATATATCTATTCTATTCACATATATACTTACTACTTGTATCTATTGCTATGTCCGCCCATCACAATCACACAAACTGTCTAACGCCTGTCCCGTCTCCCTGTCTCCCTGTCTCCCTGTGAGTGGCTGTCTCGGAGTGATGACCGGAGTGTTGGTCGTCCTGTGATGAAGACCGGGAGCGTGAATACTTTGGGCAACCAACATGTCCTTACGCATTTCTCTGATTGACCAGCGTTGGCCAGTGCTCTCCTTCGTGAATACCAGCGCTCTACGCTCGTTTACCCCCTCATGAGGCTCCCCCCAGGTGCTCGTTGCCGCGCATGCGCATGAGGCTCCCCCAGGTTAATACACGCTTGACGGCACTCTTGTAAATAATAATAACAATAATTGCGTTGTGAAACCTGTGGTGCTCAAGTGCAACATCCCTATATACTATATACTCATGTACCATGTTCTACAGTAAGTGGGGAGTGTAAACATTTATAGTTAAAGACAGTAGAGCTCGAGTACGTTCGATAGGGCTTTGATTCAAACCGGTGCAGGAGATGAGGTTCTATATGTAGACAGGGACGCTGGAAGGGGGGGTGCGGCAGGGGCTGCAGCACCCCCTGCTGGATGGGAGTGTAACTGCAACTGCAAGGTTGTTTTGGCATTTATTCCATTGTAATCGAGGCTACTCAATGTCAAAGAGCGAAGCGGCACTGCAGATTTACCCTACTTCATTGCCAGATCGTCATAGGGGCGCTGTCTCGATAATGCAGTGTTATTAACAGCGTGTAGCCGACGCATGAACCGGTTGGGATTCGAATAGACGCGGCCTGGAAGCGTCAAGCGGAACTGGAAATCCGTTGGTATAGACTTTAGAGTAGGCTGCTACAGTAACGTTAGTACTAGTTTGAGTAGTGAACATTGAAAAATAAAGGCACGACATTTAGAGACGTCCCCGTCCGTCGTAGCGTTCTGGTACGGGGGCGCAACAGGTGGGGTAGGCTGGTGATGTATGCTTGTTGTTGCCGCTTGCAATAAATCGTCTTCTGCTTCGCGCATGCATTTAATATGACGGTATTATTATTATTTATCTCTGACTCGACCGCACCCCCAAGTCAGAATGAGTTCCCGCGTCCCTGTATGTAGAACATGGTACAGTAAGTGGGGAGTGTAAACATTTATAGTTAAAGACAGTAGAGCTTGAGTACTTTCGATAGGGCTTTGATTCAAACCGGTGCATGAGATGAGGTTCTATATGTAGAACATGGTACAGTAAGTGGGGAGTGTAAACATGTATAATTAAAGACAGTAGAGCTTGAGTACGTTCGATAGGGCTTTGATTCAAACCGGTGCATGAGATGAGGTTCTATATGTAGAACATGGTACAGTAAGTGGGGAGTGTAAACAGTGATTCAAACCCCCTCAATGTACAGTTTCTGACAGCTGGGCTGTGTTGTCACGCGAAATAACGTTATGAATAAAACGCGAAATAACATTATATAACGTTATGTTATATAACGTTACAATGTACAGTTTCTGCGCCGCCCCTTCGCCTCAAATAGATCCGCTATCAGCTCTATCTTTAATCTTTCAAAAATGTTCAGTTGCTATCGCTATCAGCTCTATCTTTAATCTTAATCTTAATCTTTCAAAATGTTCAGTTGCTATCGCTATCAGATCTATCTTTAATCTTTCAAAATGTTCAGTTGCTATCGCATGCACTTATGTGTTTCACTACACATATGAGTGCATGCCTACGAACTGTTCACCTGTTTTATTGCAACACTACTATCACCGACATCTAAGAAGCGAGATCCCCCCTTGAATGGCCCTTCTAAGGTTTCTCTCCTCCACATTGCCTGTGGTGAATTTTTTCCTATTGCTAGGTTTTAGTGAGTTTTTCCTTACCTTTGCGTGGGGTATGTCTGGGAGTGTTGCGTTTATTTATTTTGCATTTATTAAAAAAAAAATTGACTTTATGGTGTTCTTGTTTTGTTCTTGACTTATTGTGATGTTTCTTCTTGACTTGTTTATAGAAGACGTGTCCGGCCCATGGGGACATTAACGTGTGTTGTCGGGCCTTACAAATACATTTTATTTGATTTGATTTGATTTGATTGAGTGTCTGGTCAGTAACATGGGTCTCCCAGTCCCTCCACTCTGCAGTAAATAGAAAATAAATGGTCTGGTATCCCTTCCCACTTTATCCAATGAATGAAGGAATGAAGTTTATTTTTTCGGTCTTGTTTACAGACAAATCAAACACACCCGTGTGGACTTGCAAAAAATAAATAAATAAATAAAAAATCACAAATGTACATATTCAAGGCAAGCTCACACACAAAATCCAAAATCAACAACCGAAAAAAGAATAGGCTGAACCACATGCTTATTTTTGCCTATCATTTAAAAATCCTTAAAAACGAAATATATTTTAATATAAGAAAGAAAAACTTAAAATATGCTGCAAGATATAATCTTTTTAACACTTTAATCGCCGATGACGTGTTTAGACGTCATTCCTAGCCATGCTCATTCTGCCGAAGACGCCGTAACTCGTCTTTGATGTCAATATTTCAAAAATCTGTGATCGAAATCATATTTCTCCTCCGGGGACCTGAGATGTACAGCTGAGCTCCACTAAATTCTCTAGCGGTTCAAGAGCGCCATCTGGACAGGAAGTGACTCGTCAAACAGGAAGTGCTCATCCATATATCGTCCGGGCACTCGCGATCATTAGCAGGACTCTATCTCAACACACTGGATAATCAATCGCTCGCCCTAACTCAATAAACAACGTTATTTGGACGTATATAGTATTATACAACCTGGAAATGGTTCATCAGGATCAACATCCCATAATCGAAAACTGTCTACTCCGCGCTGATCGTCCAACGGCCCGAGGAGACTGGGGTAAGTTTCAGCGTTTATTATTACCGTGTTCAATATAAACTGCTCTGATGATCATATGACCCACACTAGATGAATGATATAACGTTGCTCACAGAATTATAAACGACCCCCCGCCCATCCGGTCAACATCAGATCAGTAACTTCTAGAAGTACCTCCAGTTGAATCTGGCACTGATCGCTACCAAACTGTATTTGGTCATCAATATAATGCATTTAGCAATAGAATTAAAAAAATTATAGCCCTGCAAAGAAGGGGAACTTCTCCATAGACAAATAGAGCTGGCTAGGGATGGTAAATTATGAATTTAACCATGGCGATCAAAGTGTTAAAAAAAAAATAAAATAAAAAAAAAATCTTTTTTTAATACTCGATTTCTTTTCCCCCGAGTGATATGATATTGTTATCGATATCGTTATCGCAATATCATTTTTGGCCATATCGCCCAGCCCTAACTGGAAGCAACTCACTGACAACCGATGGATGTATTAGACCCATAGCTATAATATAAGATATATTTTAAGCAGTGGTGCAGTGCTGGTATAACGCGGTATAACGGCGTTTTACCTCGGTCACTGAGGCTGAAGTACGCGCAATCGCGCACGGATATGTTCCCGTGTGTACGCGCAGTCACGCACACAAAAATCCGCTGTTCCCATTCGTTGTAACTAAGTACCGGCTCGGCCCGCGGGGCCGCGGCCACCGTTTTTACATAACAAAAGCACAGGTAGAGTGTCTCCAACGGCCACGTCCGCGAGTACACGCTATAAACGGATCATTTTGACAACAACAATAGTATCATGTTCATGTTCCTACCTGCAACGCAAGGATGCCACCGGGGGGGGGGAGGGAGAGAGAGAGAGAGAGAGAGAGAGAGAGAGAGAGGGAGGGGGGGGGGGGGGAGAGAGTGTAAGAGGGGGAGAGAGAGAGAGTGAGTGAGTGAGTGAGTGAGAGAGAGAGAGAGAGAGAGAGTGGAGTAGAGGGAGAAATATATGGGGGTTGAGAGATTATTAAGTAAGAGAGCGATGGAGAAAGATAGGGGAAGAGAGAGAGTGAAGTAGAGAGAGATGGAGAAAGATAAGGGAAGAGAGAGAGTGAAGTAGAGAGAGATGGAGAAAGATAAGGGAAGAGAGAGAGTGAAGTAGAGAGAGATGGAGAAAGATAAGGGAAGAGAGAGTGAAGTAGAGAGATGGAGAAAGATAAGGGAAGAGAGAGAGTGAAGTAGAGAGAGATGGAGAAAGATAAGGGAAGAGAGAGAGTGAAGTAGAGAGAGATGGAGAAAGATAAGGGAAGAGAGAGAGTGAAGTAGAGAGAGATGGAGAAAGATAAGGGAAGAGAGAGTGAAGTAGAGAGATGGAGAAAGATAAGGGAAGAGAGAGAGTGAAGTAGAGAGAGATGGAGAAAGATAGGGGAGAGAGAGTGAAGTAGAGAGATGGAGAAAGATATGGGAAGAGAGAGAGTGAAGTAGAGAGAGATGGAGAAAAGAGAGAGAGAGTTGAACATTGTACATATGTCTATACTGAACACTGGGACCTCTATTTTTACTTCTTTTTACATGCTACTTTATTTTATTTCATACTTATCTTGTCTAGCACAGTCTCTGGAGCGTAACAGTAAGAAGCATTTTGTATAAAAGTATTCTGTACGTCTGTATGACAACTATTAAAGAAACTTGAAACTGTTTTGAAACCACTGTTGTGAAACAAATTACATTGAAAAAATTTAAGTGATGTGTACTTTTTCCCCTTCTCAAAATAAAGAACCAAGTAAACACAAGTTGTCTGATTATTTTAAGTTTGCTTTTGTGTTTGTGTGTAAAACAATTTCTTTAATTGAATTAACTTAAACTAAAAGTAAATACAAACTAAATTAACAATGTAACTTACATTGTTAATTTAGTTTGTATTTACTTTTCTAGTTTAAGTTGATTCAATTAAAGAAATTGTATCAATACATTTAAAACATTGTTTGTTTTTCAACCATATCTGTTGACAATATAGGCAACATCCTGCTACCTTTTTCAGCTTCTCTATTTCAAGGCAAAAAAAAAAAAAAAAAAAAAATCTATGCCAAAAAAAACTGTGGCTGTCAATTTGCCACTGCACCACTGATTTTAAGCACTTGCAAGTGAACAAAGCACCCCATTGACTTACAGCGCTGGCGTAATAGCGCCCTCTGGCGCACCGACCCGTGGCGCAGAATGAGTTAACGCTCACATGTAACTGTATAACAAAATGTCTTGTGTGTTCATGAAGCAGGTCACTATCAGTGGTGGAAGAAATACACAGTCCCTTCACTTAACTCATTCAGCGCCGTTATTTACATTTACATTTAGTCATTTAGCTGACGCTTTTATCCAAAGCGACTTACAAGTTCTGTACGACAGGTCATCAGGAAGGGTACAACTCTATCAGCTGAGTAACAATGTTCATCAAAGTGTTGCGTGTTACAGTGTAGGTTAGTTTATTAGGACAAGTGCATGACAGTAAGGTTAGTTAGGTTTTTTTTTTTTCGCCAGCGGTTGAGCGCCATACCAGAGATTTCTCGGGTTTTGATCCTTTGATCTTTTTCCTCTGATCCCCGTTCTAAACCATCATCCGGATCATTCTATGTGTCCCTGGCTCGTTTGCCTACGTTGGAATTACAATGTCGATCGAATCTCACCAGGTGGCAGTATCGTCTACCTTTTGAACTCAGAAAGAAATGGATCAGGAGAGGCAATGAATGAATCGGACTATCGAGACTCGCTCTGAGGGGGAGGAGCTCTTCCAAAGCAATCGCTAGCAGATCTGCTCGCCTCAAAACCTATAGTGTCCCGTAAACACGTGTAATTACATATAAACGAGTAATGGCGATCGCCGATGGGATCATTGGAATTATTTTTTTTGGATTACCTTCTGGCTAAGGTAAGGACCCCTATGTATATTTTACCGAATGTGAAACATATTTATGTAACGATCAGTGTCTTACTTTACCGGACATAAACCAAGCGTTTTGTAACAATCGCACATTTTTGGGGTAAGACTATCCCCCCCTTGATAATTTTGTGAAGGCACATGTGTACATGGTATATACCTTTGATTTGGGAGTATTTGGGGTTTCAGGGGATCAACCAGAACAGTTTGGGCTTATTGCATATAACACGTTTTATCTTGCGATCTATGGAAAAAGACTGGATTTTCTTGGAAATGGACGATGTTTAGCGTGTAATAAACTACAAACTACAGTGTGTAGAAACAAACTCTTTTTTACATGTTGGACTAGAAACAGTGTCTGTCAAATGAGCCATACTATTGTCTCCATAGCTATAATATAGAATTTATACAATGGCATGCAAATTTCTCGATTCTGATTGGCTAAAACAGTCAAGTTACACATGGTTATTTGTCATAACCCCACGCTCGTGGTCCTAGAACCCGCCCACAACCGAATTACAATCACTTCGCCAGTTGTGGATTTAGAAGTGAAAGCAAGATGGCGGACAATAACCTTACGAATGGATATGTTGACAGCGTCATAACGACTAAATCAAAAACGATTCAGTCACGCCGAATGTGTTAGTTTCTTACACAATGTTGGATTATGTAATTGGTGGGTCATGAGTCATTGTGGAACAAAATAAATATTGC
Source organism: Notolepis coatsorum (assembly GCF_963971535.1). NCBI lineage: Eukaryota > Metazoa > Chordata > Actinopteri > Aulopiformes > Paralepididae > Notolepis > Notolepis coatsorum. The sequence goes on along the minus strand of NC_140165.1, from coordinate 169,204,068 downwards.
GCGAATTGATTGATTGATTGATTGCAAATTTTATTCCACCTTTAGTCCACCTTGTTTCCAACTGGTTAAGCTTGGCGACTCTTTCGAAGTCGCCCTCTTTCGAAGTTGGTTATGCTTAGAGTTTGTCTTTAGAGCAGGGCGATAGACCACCAGCCATGATTCCAAACTCTAAGCATAACCAACTTCGAAAGAGGGCGACTTCGAAAGAGTCGCCAAGCTTAACCAGTTGGAAACAAGGCGGACAGTAATACAATTTGCAATCAATCAATTCAATAATCCACGCTCACTTAAAACAGCGCACCTCCCAGCTGCTTCTATAGAAAGTAGGTTAAAAAAAATTACCTCCTATAGGGCAAAGAAAACTTCTTTTTGTTTCCCCTATAGGGCAAAGATTTCTTTTTTACCTACTTTCTATAGAAGCATCTAAGAATGAAGTTCTATAGAAAGTAGGTTTAAAAAAAAAAGAGGAGAAGTTGGATGTGTTAATTTGTTGGATGTGTTAGTGCGAACAGTTGGATGTGTTAGTTTGTTGGATGTGTTAGTGAGAACAGTTGGATGTGTTAGTTTGTTGGATGTGTTACTGAGAACAGTTGGATGTGTTAGTTGAGAGACAGTTGCACTTCCGAGCTGCTTCCACACGGAGGCAACTTCTCTTATTTTTTTTGGGAACTACTTTTTCTGCGGATGGTTTTGTCAATAAATCTTCAATTGACTTACTTGACTTAAACCCTTTTGCTCTTTGGGGAGCATAGGTCATTCATGAAATCTCTCCAGCTGGTTCGGTGTTGGGCGATTTTCTCTGCTTCCTTCCATGATGTTCTTTTTTCCTTGAGATCTGCCTCGACAGACCTTCTCCAGCTGTTTCTGGGTCTTCCTGGCTTTCTCTTCCCCTGTGGGTTCCAGGGTAAGGCCTGCCTGGTTGTGTTGGAGGATGGTTTTCTCAGGGTGTGTCCAATCCAGCGCCATTTCCTGTGTTTGATTAGGGTTTCAAGTGGTTCTTGTTGAGTGGTTTGCCAGAGCTGTTCGTTTGTGATGGTTTTGGCCAGTAGATTCCCAGGATGTGTCGTAAACATCTGTTTATGAAGGTTTGCAGTTTGTTTGAAGTTGCTTTTGTGGTTCTCCATGTTTCTGCTCCATATAATAGAACTGATTTGACATTGGTGTTGAAGATGCAGAGTTTGGTCTTTGTGGAGATGTGGTTTGAATTCCATGTTTGCTTCAGTATTAAAAATGCTGTTCTTGCCTTCCCTATTCTTGCTTTGATGTCTTTGTCACTGCCTCCGTCCTTCCCCACGATGCTTCCCAGGTATGTGAAGGTGTCCACCTCGTCCAGTGCTTCTCCGTCCAGTTGTACGGCCTCTTCTAAATTGTGTTTCATCTTCATCTCCTTTGTTTTTGCTTTATTGATGTGTAGTCCTGTGGTAGCTGCAATTGTGGCAAGTTTTGTGAGTTTGGTCTGCATTTGTGTTTGTGTGTGTGAGAGGAGGACTATGTCGTCGGCAAAGTCCAAATCCTCTAATTGAGACCACATTGTCCACTGAATGCCCAGATTTTGTTCGGCTGTAGTTTGTTTCATGATCCAGTCGACTGCCAGAAGAAAGAGGAAAGGGGACAGTAGGCAGCCCTGTCTGACTCCTGTCTCTACTGTAAAGCTGTCTGTGAGCTGGCCGTTGTGTATTACTCTGCAGGATGATTGTAGGTACAGCTGTTGGATGATGGTTATGAACTTCGTTGGGATACCGTAATGTGCCATGAGTTTCCATATAGTGTCTCTGTCTAGACTGTCGAATGCTTTGTGGAAGTCGATGAATGTGAGGTGGAGAGATGTGTTCCATTCCAGGGTCTGTTCTATGATAATGCGGAGGGTGGCAATGTGATCTGTACATGATCTGTCCTGTCGGAAACCTGCTTGTTCTTCTCGGAATTCTTTGTCCACTTCTTTGGACAGTCTTTCCAGGATGATCCTGCTCAAAATCTTCCCTGGCACAGATGTGAGCATGATGCCCCTGTAGTTGTTACAGTCCTTCAGGTTGCCTTTTTTGGGGAGCTTCACCAGGTATCCCTCTGCCCAGTCGCTTGGCACCTTTTCTTCATACCAGATCTGTCCAAAGAGTTTGTGGAGTAGTGTTGTTGCCATTTCTGGGTCTGCTTTTATGGCCTCTGGGGGTATTCCGTCAGGTCCTGGTGCTTTATTGTTTTTCAGTTTTTGAATGGCCTTTTTTATTTCTTGTTTATTGGGCTTGTTGGTATTGACCGGTAGGGAGTGTACCGCTGGATGGATGTTGGCTAGCACTGTCGGTTTGGGTCTGTTCAGTATGTCTCTGAAATGTTCTGCCCATCTCTTCAGCTGAGCCTCTTGCTTTGTGAGTGTTTTTCCTTCTTTGTCTAATATTGGTCTGTCCGGAGTTTTGCGTTTATTAGCCAGTTTCCTTGTGATGTCGTAGAGTTCCTTCATGTTGTGTTGAGCTGCTGCTTCTTCTGCTTGAGTTGCCAGGTTGTTGATGAATTGTTTTTTGTCATTCTTGATGCTCCTTTTTACCCGCTTGTCTGCCGTGGTGTAGTCTTGTTGTGCTTTTACTTTTGCAGCTCTTGTGCGACTATTGTTGAGAGTGTCTTTGGCTTGTTTGCGAGTCTGAATTTTCTGTAGTATTTCTCCTGTCATCCACTCCTTGTGGTGCCTTGTCTTCCTCCCACATGTGTCCTCACATGTCTCCGTCCATGCCCTCTTCATGTTCTGCCAACGTTCTTCGATGGATTGATGTTCTTCCAGTTGGCTCAGGGGGTGGAACCGGTTTGAGAGGCTGATTTTAAATTTCTCTCTGGTGTTCTGATCTTGGAGGAGGCTGACATTGTACCTTGTACTGACTTTTTTTGCAGTGTTGGTGAATTTCTTGAGTTTTAACCGGAGAGTTCCTATCAGGAGGTGGTGATCTGTAGCTGCATCGGCTCCTCTTTTCACTCTGACGTCTTGGAGGGATCTCCTGAATTTCTGTCTGATGCATATATGGTCAATCTGGTTCTCTGTTTTGTGGTCCGGTGAAATCCATGTGGCTTTATGAACTTTTTTGTGCGGAAAGACGCTGCCTCCTATGACCAGGTTATGGAATGCGCAGAAGTCTGTGAATTGTTCACCATTGTTGTTAATTTCCCCTAGACCATGTTTGCCCATTATTTGCTCTTTTCCTGTGTTGTCTTGTCCTATTTTTGCGTTGAAGTCAGGATGATGATGTCTTTCTTTTTCTGCCGGTTGATGACTTGCTGTAGTATATCGTAGAAATGATCTTTTGCTTGCTGTTCTGCCTCGTTAGTGGGTGCGTAGCATTGTATGATTGTGATTTTTTTGCTTTTGGTGAAAAATCGAGCTGTGATGATGCGTGCATTTATTGCCTCCCACTCCATGAGGGACCTAGCTGCTTCTCTTGAGAGCATGAGTCCTACTCCCTCTGTGTGTGGGGCATTGTCCTGCTCATGACCTGAGTATATTATTGTTTCTCCACTTGAAAGTTGTGCTTTTCCTGATTGAGTCCATCTTGTTTCACTGAGTCCTATTAAAGAAAGGTTGTACTGTTTCATTTCCGACGCTATCTGGGCGGCTTTACCGGCTTGGTACATTGTTCGAATGTTCCAGGAGCCGATCTTTGTAATGTGTTTAGTTGTGAGAAGGGGGATCAGCTGGGCAACGTCCTTTCGGCTTGAGTTGTCCAGCACCATACTTGTCTGGGGAGAGACACCTTCCACGTCCAAACTTCGCTGTGTATTTTCCATGAATGTTTCTGTAATCATTTTGTTCCGCTAAGCGGGTGATTGGCCCACCTAGAGGTGCTTTTTTGTCAGGGTATTGCTCCCTTAGCCCTTTGCCCTCTCAGGCCCACCGGGCAGTGGTTGAACCATTCTTCGTCTGTTCCCTCACCCGAGACCAGTTTGTCATGGGCAGTGATGCCAGTAACGCGTTACTAAGTAACGCGTTATTGTAATCTGATTACTTTTCCCCGAAAATAGTAATCTAACGCGTTAATCTTTAAAAGCCAGTAATCTGATTGCAGTTACTTGTCCAAGTGGCTGTGCATTACTATTTCGTTACTATCTCATCATAAATTCATAATGCAGGCGGAATGCAGTATTTTATTTCGTTTTCGACAGTCAAAAATACATTTTGAGCTGTTTTTCTTTTGGGAGTGACGTGGTGTGGCAGTGAAAGGGTTAAATACAAGAATGTGTCCCGCGGCGTGACTGGTCCCTCTGTCTGTGAGTGACTCTGCTCTGGTCCAATCACATTCCCCATCCACAGTCTGCGAATCAGAGGCAGAGTAGGGCGGGTCTTCACAGCACGTCATGTGACATATGCGCCAATCGTGTGACAGCAGGGCTCCGTCGTCGGAGAATTCCATCCCAAAACGCTTGGCAAAATTAAAAGTGAAACCGCAAGATGACTTTTGCGGTTTCTGTTCAGAATTTCACCCCAAAACGCTTGTCTAAACGTAGCCTCAGTCACTACTTCACGGCGGAGGAAACAAAATACTGTCTACCGCTAAAAACAGCACATCCAATTGCATTGAAAGCATCTGGAATCACAACACTAGCCGACGCTTCGACTAGGTACAGGAGGGTTGATGGTGGCAGAGCAAAAGCTCTTATTTGCCAGATTTACAGTTAATTTACATGTTAAAGAGAGACTGATTGTATGTTTATAGAGAGACATTTATAAAAACAATTTAATAGTTACAGTTGATATAATTGAATAGTTCAGCCTGCATTTGTTAGATGTGATACACTGGTTTTGTAAAACCACTGGCTGGCTGCTCTAATGCTGTGAGCATCATAGACTGTTGCTTTACCATACTTGATGGTACAGAAGCTGAAGCACTAGTTTAACAATTTACGTTATGTGCAGAGAAACAAGTTAAAAACTATTTATGCACTTTCAATAAAGCGTTTAAAAAAAAACTGTTGGGGGAACGACGACGACTTCGTAACCTAGTTACTTTCAAAGTAACTAAGTTACTCTGATAATCAAGTAATCAGTAAAGTAACTTAGATTACTTTTTAAAGGAGTAATCAGTAATCAGTAATCAGATTACTTTTACAAGTAATCTGTGGCATCACTGGTCATGGGTGACCCTACCAGGAGCACTAGGCTCCAGACAACATAGCTCTCAGGATCATAAAGACACGCAAACCTCTCCACCGTGATAAGGTGATGGTTCCAGGAGAGGCTTAATCTTCAATTAATGTGTGTTTATTATTGTATAGCAATAAGGTTGGATTACATCGGCCATTGTATAAAAGCATTAGATCACACGACAGAGTGGGTTATAGAAATTAGATCACGCCTATGGGGGTCTAACGACCCTCGGCTGCGCCTCGGGCCTAACAACCACCCATAGGCGTGATCTAATTTCTATAACCCACTCTGTCTCGTGATCTAATGCTTAAATACAATAGCTCCGCAAAGATTGTGAAATATCACGAAAATGGTCATGAAAAGCTGGCGCTAGATAGTGAAGGATGGGGGAAGCTTATGGCGCTCAATGTGTTAAAGAACACGCCAACATTTTGGGAAATTAGCTTATCGTCTTCTCCAGAGAGACACAAGAAGATGGATACCAGTTTCCTCCATATGAGTTCAATAGAAAGCTATCTGGCTGCATGTTAGCCTAGCTTAGCACAATGAATGGAAGCAGACATGACCGGTTAGCCTAGGCATTGTCCAACTAACACCTCTCCCAAAGGCTAACCGGCCATGGTAAAAGTAGAAATACTCAGATAAATGTAGTGGATTAAAATATGTCCTTTTAAATCTAGTGGAGTAAAAGTACAAAGTTCCCTAAAATTTAAAATACTCAAGTGAATTACAAGTACCTCAAAAGCACTTATTTGGAAAGTAAAAAATACTTATTTACTTTCCACCACTGCAAGTCATATTATGTCTACATTGTTTTGTATTGTGATAGTGACAATGGGCCTCATTCACCAATACTCTCTTATTATTTTTCTTATATTTGTTCTTAACCGTCTGTTAAGAGAAAAATAAGAAAATCCACCGTCGCATTCATCAACCCCCAAAGGTGGCAATTTCTTTACTTGAACTTGAGGACTGCATACTTTTTTTGCAAACCAAAATACTATACTTTATACTTATAGCACATGCATGAGCCTGGTCTCTTTTGAAAGATGACATTCTGAGTTTCTGGTACAATAAAGATAATTAACTTTTAGTGCTAATGAAATAGAGTAACATAGGTCTGAACTTGAGTTGTAGAAAAACTTGTTACTCACGTTTTTCTGTAGTTGTTAGTAGTCCAGAAGTAGCCTGAAGTCTTGTGTAGTATATGCCCAAATTTCATGAAAATTCATTCATAAATGTGTGATTAGGAGCGATTTTGGTAAAAAGTTAAAAAAAAATAAAAAAAAGGCTGCAGAAAACCATTTCCTCATTGACTCCAATGCATTCCACGGACATTTCTCTTCCTGTTTGCACTTGTGACTTTTCACCTAGATCCCTGATTCGCCCATTCCCACGTGGGGTATCATTGGAAAGCCAGACTCATTGGTTACAACTAGGGGTGGACGGTATAAACGGTATACGGTATAAACGGTATGAATTTGCTCTACGGTATGGATTTTGACTATACCGTGTAACCGGTAGTGCAGCTCTAAAATAGCAATGACGTCATGTAACCACAGCGCGACTATTTCACTCGCATTTGCCCCTAAAAATAGATAGAATTAGTCATAGATAATAGATATGTGCGAACTGGAAAAAGTTATTTAGGAGGCTTCGCGCAGTGGGCGTGCCAGCCCCTACCGCACGCATGTAAACACGGGTCTAGTAGTCTAGTGGGACGCGACACGGGAGGACGGCGGCGTCTCCCTGAGCTAACGTTAGCTTAGCTACCGTTACAAAATGACCCAGTCAACTATTCACTTTTAGTTTAATACATGATGAGGCATTGTCTAACCGAACGGTATCTAGTCGGCCAGCTACCGATAGCTCCTGACATCAACAAACGCTCCACAAAGTCTAGTAGAGACGTGTGTGCTACCCAGGGTTTCCGTTAGAAAAAATTGTTGCCGGTCTCCGTGACCTGCAAGATTTCAATCTACCGGACAAATGAGATTAATTCCGGTCATAGTTTATTGAGCTTTAAAACAATTGATAGGCAGGCTATATAAAGAATGTCATCCTCAAGGCATGTAGATTTATAATATTATTACTTAAAACTAGGCTACTTTTGCGTATACAGTCATTAATTAATATATTCCAAATAAAATAAGTCCCTCGATACTCCGTGCTGCTGCTGACTTGAAATAAAATAGACCGCGTATGTGGGCAGTCGGTCCGACACTAAACAGCAGTCTGTTATAATCACATTTTTATGAGCTAACGAATTCCGTTATATTGGACATTTGTATTAATTATATCAAGCGAAGAACTGAGAAAGCAGAGAGACGGCAACATTATCGTGGTTTGCGTGACGACTCTCTCCACCTCGCAACGACTTATTTGCAAAGAGTATGGCGCTGCAGAGAAGCTGATTCAGCTGTTATTGGCTCTTTTCTGGGAACCGCACAGCAGCGCCCCCCACCCAACATTGGCTGAAAATGGCTGAATTGGAGTACTGCTGGAATACTGCATTGGGCTGCTGGTGCTATGGCTCTGCAGCTTCACAAAAGTTTGCACACCCAGCACTAAGCTCTCGCTCGCTGACAACGTCGTTGTCATTATTAGAAGCAACGAGGAAACAAATGGAATGATCGTTTCGTTCATCGCATAGGCTATTTAATTTTAGCGTATTTTAATACAATTCAAATAATCAAATTGTGCTTAGACTCAGGGAATTATTTTCACCGGACATTAAGACCGGAGAGATGAAATATGTCGGACTTCAACAGATTTTGCCGGTCAAATACCGGTAATTACCGGCTAACGGAAACGCAAGTTAGTTCACCGTTCAAAACGAAATGTCCCATTGAACTAAATAATTCACTGAGGCGTTGTATTAACGTTATATATCCGGCTAGCAGTAGCTACAGATAGCTCCTGATATCAATGTCTTATAACACTGATTCGATGCGTATTCGAGCTGAGGGCTTGCTGAGCACAGTTAAGTAACGTTATACCAATACAATAGGGTCCAGGTGCAGCGCCGGGGAATCCTGGCCGTAGCTCTGCTCGAGGCTACTCGAGTATAGGTCCAGGTGCAGCTCCGGATAATCCTGGCCGTAGCTGGAGGCTACTAGAGTACACACAGACAGTGGAGCTTGTTGCGTGGTGGCGATGTCTCGCAGATAATACAAGTACAAGTCTAATTATATAATATATATATTTTATAAAAAAAAATAAAAAATTATATAAAATATAAACGATGATACCGTGATATATACCGTTACCGTCTATGCTTCAAATTATACTGTGATATAAATTTTAGACCATACCGTCCACCCCTAGTTACAACCCTGTCCAATCGAGATCGCCAAATGATTGGCGGAGGTAGAGGCTCGGGAGTCGGGAGTGGTATTTGAAAGAATTTAAAGTCTGCCGTGTACTTCGGCGTACGCCTCACATATCGGCATGTACGGCAATCGACAAGCAACATATAGGGCTTTAATTCTATATATATTGTATTAAAAAATATGCACACCCAAGCCGCTAGAGGTCGCCAAAGTGGCGTGTCGTGCCGGTGGGCAAATCGCCCTCAAATATGCACACACACACACACACACACACACACACACACACACACACACACACACACACACACACACACACACACACACACACACACACACACACACACACACACACACACACACACACACACACACACACACACGTCTCACGACTCACGACTCACGACTCAGTGAATGTGTGTGTGTTCCTGTGGGTCGCCCATCGCATGTGTGTGTGTTAATCAAATAAAGACAAATAAAGACAAATAAAGACTTATACAATACGTATTGTATATGTGTGAAATGAATCGTTCCAGCAATGTAGGCTTTGTCACTGAACGACTGCGGTGTGTGTTGTGTCTGAGTTGATGCTCCAGAGTATTGCATACATCTCAATCTGAAATGGTTAAGCAGCCACTCATCTGGCTCTGCAAATAGATCTAGACCAGTGGTTCTCACCTGGTCTAGCAGCCACTCATCTGGCTCTGCAAATAGATCTAGACCAGTGGTTCTCACCTGGTCTAGCAGCCACTCATCTGGCTCTGCAAATAGATCTAGACCAGTGGTTCTCACCTGGTCTAGCAGCCACTCATCTGGCTCTGCAAATAGATCTAGACCAGTGGTTCTCACCTGGTCTAGCAGCCACTCATCTGGCTCTGCAAATAGATCTAGACCAGTGGTTCTCACCTGGTCTAGCAGCCACTCATCTGGCTCTGCAAATAGATCTAGAACAGTGGTTCTCACCTGGTCTAGCAGCCACTCATCTGGCTCTGCAAATAGATCTAGACCAGTGGTTCTCAACTGGTCTAGCAGCCACTCATCTGGCTCTGCAAATAGATCTAGACCAGTGGTTCTCACCTGGTCTAGCAGCCACTCATCTGGCTCTGCAAATAGATCTAGACCAGTGGTTCTCAACTGGTCTCTGCAAATAGATCTAGACCAGTGGTTCTCAACTGGTCTCGCCTCGGGACCCAACATTTTCCTTAGTCATTAAGTCGCGACCCAACATTTTTAACCACTATGATTTATGTAAAAAAAAAAGAATTGCAGTAATACGCAATCTTTCAAAACATGAAATAAACACAAAAAAGTGCAACAAAAGTGCAACTATTGCTAAAAACCCAATGAAATAAAATAATAATAAATAATATGCTTCTTAGCAGACTTCTTAGCTTAACATAACAGACCTAAGTTTGGGGGGAACTAATGGGATAACTGGGGTTGCAACAAAAGTGCAACTAGGGCTAAAAACCCAATGAAATAAAATAATAATAATAATAATAATAATAATAATAATAATAATAATAATAATAATAATAATAATAATAATAATAATAATAATAATAATAATAATAATAATATTAATAATAATAATAATATTATTATTATTATTAATAATAATAATAATAATAATAATAATAATAATAATAATAATAATAATAATAATAATAATAATAATAATAATAATAATAATAATAATAAATAATTATGCTTCTTAGCAGACTTCTTAGCTTAACATAACAGACATACAGTAAGTTTGGGGGAACTAATGGGGTTGCAACAAAAGTGCAACTAAGGGCTAAAAACACAATGAAATAAAATAATAATAATAATAATAATAATAATAATAATAATAATAATAATAATAATAATAATAATAATAATAATAATAATAATAATAATAATAATAATAATAATATATCCTTCTTAGCAGACTTCATAGCTTAACATCCCAGGGAACTAATGGGATAACTGGGGATGTTGTTTGCTCCTGACAAGAGTCTCAAAGTCTGGGTTGATGGTAGACAAAGCAACTCTGAGGTCATGCTCAATGTCCAATCTGTTCCTCCGCTTTGTCTTCAGCTGGACCAGATAAGATAAGAGCTGAGAAGCCACTTTCACAAAGATAGGTTTTTTTTTTTTTTTTTTTACACACAGAGCATCTAACTGTTCTAACAGCAATATATAATCTATTTCAGAAGCAGAACACATAACATAAGTTATAATAATAATAATAATTATTATTATTATTGAAAAGTTCTGGGGTTTTAATGTCGCAATTGACCAATGGTAGGCTTTTTTTCTTTTTGGGTAAGAGTTTCTTATCTGGGTAAGAGTGCTCTCGACCACTCTTAGAATTTGGTCTTGCCTAAGAGAAAAGCAAAAATAAGAAAACATTGCTGAATCCCAGGTAAGAACAAAATAAGAGTTAAGAACAAAATCTGTTCTTCTATCGCTTCGTGAATGAGGCCCAATGTTTGCAATGTTGATTCTAACTATCATCGTTTCCAGAAAACACTGAAGGTGTCATCAGCTTTTAACGCACACAGTGACATTTGGCGGCAGTGTGCAGGATATTTGTTTAGGACCAGATAGTATGATACAACATGTATCTGAAATAGCTGGCACAACCAGGCCCAGGCCCGGACTGACCATTGGGAGCACCGGCCTGTGCAGATAAAAATATATATAAAAATATATATATATAAAAAAATGTGTTGTTGTCCACAGTTAGGCCTCTGAACTTAGAAGCCGGCCAGGCCAGTGTTTCTAGTTGTGGCAGCGCGATAGTTAGATAACCTAGGTGGGGAACAACCAGGAGATCACTGTGACAGTGTGACTGAGAGTAACGCAGTCTAAACAGTCATAAATATTTTATTCAACAGCCCTGATCATAACCATTTTTATTTTTAGAATTTTTGTTGTTTTGTAATGTCAGATACAAAATGAAATACTCCCACTTTTCTGAAAAGAGTTGTTGTTAAATCTGACATTACAAAAAGAAAATCCATCAAAATCCATTCTAATCATTGACACATGCTAGCCTGTAATAATACCCCCCAGAAAAATCTACTTTGCATTTGATATATTAAAAATATTTAACTTTTTGTGTTTTTTTAACAATAATTTGTGATGCCATCACACACACTGGCATTTAACTCAATCAGCGCCTAGAGGTCGCTGTTTACCGTCTGGTAAGAAGGCCAGCGCTTTAAAGAATAAGGATACATGGCAGTGTTTGCAGGGCTAAAAACTATATTAAATATTATAGCTATGGATCTAATAAACACGTCGATTGTCAGTGAGTTTCTTCCGGTCAACATGCAAAAAACAGATAATTTTTTCATACATTTCCGTTTTATACCGTGGTGAATATGAGTATAGTTTTAGAGTGATCCTGTCTAATCCCAAGAAACTCCAGCAAACGGCACTTCAATGCATTTCCTTAGAAATCGTGCCATTTGTCACCTGATTTATGAATCATTCTGAAATAAACGCTAGATTATCGGTATTATGGTTCATCATGCACGCACGTGGGGGGGAGGTATATGCTTTGAGCACCACAAACGGCTTATATTACACAGTACATTACAGACGCACGCTGCGATGGTGGCGAAGAAATCATCGGATCAACGCAAGATTGGTAACATATAGTCCTTACCTCGTCTCTGATGTACTGCAAAAAGAATACTCCAATTCCTGATTGCCATTCCAAATATTGATCGTGGTCATCTGTCCAACATTTATCCACCAAAACACATGAATCCACAGTGCTCCAGTGTCCCCAATCCGTGTGTTATAACGGTAGTCATGCCCAAGAAGGAAAACCCGGACCGGACTTCTTAGATCGATGCACAGCCCAAGCCAGAGGGATTCCAATGATGTGCAATAACGGCCGCAAGGCGTTAGGCGGCGGTATTGGCCGTTTGCGACCTCAGAGCCATTCCCAATGATAACATCAGGCTGGATGGATGAATTATGAATGGATATAGCGAATAAAAGAAATAACGATTAAAACCCGACTTTTCTCGTGATTGGCGCTCAACCACCGGTGAGATAACCCAACTTTTTTCGTCATTGGCGCTGAATGAGTTAAAGGGTTAAAATTCGAAAATGTATTGAATATGTGGTGGTTATGATCAGGGCTGAAGTTGAATAAAAGATTTATGAAAGAAAAAGTGGACAATTTATTCAGCATAATATTTGTATGCCGTTTGAGTATTTTTTTCAATCTGACATTACAAAAAAATCGGAATCAGTGTTGTTGCTAATCATTGACATATGCTAGCCTGTAATAATCCCCCCCAATTTTTACAATAATTTGTGATGCCATCACAAACACTGGCATTTAAAGGGTAACATTTCTAAAATTCCTGCACCAGAATGCAGGAAATTAAGTCTTTGTAACAAAAAGATTCCTGGTGGGACACCCCCAGACCCCCTGCTTAAAAAGTGGCCTGACTGGGGCTATATTTCGCACTATATTTCCCGACCTGAATCATTTCCCCAGTCCGGCCCTGACCAGGCCACACGTCGACAACATACGTTTGTAAGGCATCTGAGAGCGGGTGTTGAGGTACAGCTTCTTGCTGGATCCAGTGCGGACCTTCTTGATGTCATAGCCCAGAGTGTTGCAGCGGTTCTTCCTGCAGTCCAGGCAGTTGCCATTGATGAAGGCTTTGTTGTCGCGGCATCTGTAGGCCATGCTCAGCTTGTCCTTGTTCAGGAGGGAGTCGATGAACAGGTGCACCGACCGCTCGTGAGCACATTTCACCGTTTGTTCGAAACCTAAGAAAACAAATAGAAAAAAGAGAGAGAAAGGTTTTGATGGTTGGTTGTCCCTGGTATTTGGAAGTATGGTATTGCAAACGATCGAATGTACTCTTGGTGCCAGTATTCTACAGAATATTTTAGATGTAGCATAGATGTCGGTCTGTGCCAGGCAGCTATCATCACAAAACTCTCCAAAGAATTCATGACAGTAGATTACGATACCCTTATCATGCTTTCTTAGATGGCCATTATTTGTGGATTGACTTAATTATTCCCCAAACAGATCAGTCCGAATGCCCCCCGCCCCCTCCTGTCACGTCTCCTGAAAACATCTCATTATGTCGTATCTGAAGCCTTTCTCTCAGCGGGAGTAGACCTGGTTCCTGAGGAGGTTCATAGCCTGCAGGCAGAGCTCTAATGGACAGGGCTGAGGGAGGCGTATGTGACTAATTAAGTCAGGGGGTGACAGATGCTTTAATGTGCTTCTCACTTTCATATATAAAGAAATATTTTTTTTGTCTGAGCACTCCTAAAGCCCAGAGCGACTCACTGTCTACGTTTGGAATATTATTATGCCTGAATAGAAGATGAGGTACAGAGTACCAACGCATCTGGATGCTTTAATGTTGAATTTCACTGACAAAACATTAGAAATCCAGATGCATTACATCGCTTCTGATTCAACCTCATGCTTCCTCAGGCTTCCTCGTGACTGGTGAAGAATACACCTAGCATGGTCCATTCAACTGAATGTTTTCGCCCCTCTCTGCTGTTCTATCCTGTTCTATGTTTTGGCTCTGGCCTTTAGACCCAATTTAGCACAGAATACTTTTTCCAGTCACAAGGAGGGTGATAACAGTGGGGAGAAAGAAATCTATGAGCCTACCTTTCTCTTAATATACTGTGTCATTGTGTTCACAGATCTTTCTTTTAGAAAATGCCCTCGGTGTGGAAAATGCTACAGTACACTTACACAACAACATAATTGTTGTATTCTTTGATTCAGTTCAGCAAATGACTAAATGAACATAAGTACAGTATACTGTTAACTTGATTTGGGGTTGATTTCGACCTTTAATATGTTGAGAGTGTGTTCATAGTTCTTTTGCCTACAATATGCAGAGCCCACAATGCGCTATATAGACAATGATTGTCTATATAATGAGGAGACAGAGCACTGTGGCAGTTCTGAATGGCGACATCCATAACACTACAGATGGTGGGAACAACTTGCTACAAAACAGAAGAATTCAGAGAAAATTATTAAATGTGATGTGATTTCATGTTGAGTAAAACTATAATCTACCCAGTCTGCCACCGTTGAAAGCCTATGGAGATGTTTACCTTCTTTGCAGGGCTATAACTTTTAAAATTGTATTACTATATTGACATTACTATGGCCCATTCAACATCGATTATCTATTGTTCAGGATGTGGGAACGTTATATTTTTTCATTCATACATTGTTGTGTTACAGTAATAGCGTCGAAAATATAAGTATGTTTTTAATCTTTTCTGCTGTAATTCCAAAAACACTAGTTATAGGCCCTGAAGCATATATGATAGATTATCGATTGGCGTTTCTTTCCTATACACGCTATATTAAAAAATTCAAATGTATATGATCGGTATACATTATGCTTCATCATGCGTGAAGGAAAGGTGGGGGGGGGGTCGTTTATAATTCCTTGATCGTCAGTAACGGCTTTATTTAGTATGGGTTGATATATTGATCAGATGGTTTGCAGTGAAATGAATAAACAATCGGGCTGAAAATAACGTTAGTGTCCTCTTACCGTTCGCCGATGAGACTGGAGGAAAAAGATCCTGATTATTTGACGCCGATCGCCTACATCCATTACCGGTTTGTATGGCGCAATAAACGCCGAAATCATATAGATTATTAAGTTTAGAAAGTGATCCAAATGCACTATAGTGTTTGTCTGGAGCCACGTAACAAGATATCACTGCCGGAGGGATTTCCTCGACGCACCGATCGGCACTTCCGGTTTTGGCGAGAGTGTAACTCGCCCGACCATCCACCAGGCGGCGGTATTGAGGCGTTGCAATCTCATACAGGGTCCTGCTGGAGTCCGGAGGTTGGCTGGATGAAGAGCGAGCGAGTGCCCATGTTTTCTTTTTGTTTTGTGTTTTTTTGTGTATTTTATTATGTACTCTGTTTTTATTATTTTTATATTTCAATTTATTGTCATTATTGTTATTATTATTACTACTGTTATTGTCATGTGAAGACCTGTCTATTATTGTTGTTTATTATGTACTGTGTTGTGTCTTGTTATGAAAAAAAAGAAAAGCAATAAAAAGATTTGATAAAAAAAATATTATATTCGCAACTAGCCACCACGATCAAGCATAGACAGAATGGTGTGTGGTCACCTACTCGCCTCCTTCTTCACTTTCACCACAAGGAAGTGCCTTCGGTAGATCCCCACTTGACGAGGTTGTTAGTAGAAGAAAGTTGGAAAACAAAAGAACGGGAAGATTGAAAGTGCATAAATTGTTTTTAACTTGTTTCTCTGCACATAACGTAAATTGTTAAACTAGTGCTTCAGCTTCTGTACCATCAAGTATGGTAAAGCAACAGTCTATGATGCTCACAGCATTAGAGCAGCCAGCCAGTGGTTGTACAAAACCAGTGTATCTATTCACATCTAACAAATGCAGGCTGAACTATTCAATTATATCAACTGTAACTATTAAATAGTTTTTATAAATGTCTCTCTATAAACATACAATCAGTCTCTCTTTAACATGTAAATTAACTGTACATCTGGCAAATAAGAGCTTTTGCTCTGCCACCATCAAATATACATTAATCAATAGGGAAAGAAACAATCTCTCTCTTTTGCTGTTTGGCTGGCCTCCGAGTCCTCCTGTACCTAGTCGAAGCGTCGGCTAGTGTTGTGATTCCAGATGCTTTCAATGCAATTGGATTTGCTGTTTTTAGCGGTAGACAGTATTTTGACTGAGGCTACGTTTAAACGAGCGTTTTGGGGTGGAAGTCTGAACAGAAACCGCAAACGTCTTCTTGCGGTTTCACTTCGTTTAGACAAGCGTTTTGGGGTGGAATTCTCAGACGAACATAACAACGGAGCCCTGCTGTCACACGATTGGCGCATATGTCACATGACGTGCTGTGAAGACCCGCCCTACTCTGCCTCTGATTCGCAGACTGTGGATGGGGAATGTGATTGGGCCAAAGCAGAGTCACTCACAGACAGAGTCCAGTCACGCCGCGGGACACATTCTTGTGTAACCCTTTCACTGCCACACCACGTCACTCCATAATAATAATAAGAAAAAAAAATGAAATATTGATCCCAAAAACGGCGTAAGTCGTTCTTGGCGTTCAACGCATGGCGGGCAAAAACGGCGTAACTCGTTCTTGGCGCAGGATGTGTTTTTAATCTTGAGGTTAAATGTGACTTTTAAATATGTTAATTAATCACCATCTCTGCTAAAAGGCTGGGAATCGCAGTGAGTGGTTGCTATGGTAACTGTGGCAGAGTTATCACAGAATTGTCGTTTTTGATCGAATAAACCATTCTGTGTTGTCAGTAATTCACCAGTGACTTGTAATATGAAAGGAAAACTACAAAATACATGACAGATTCTTAGATATGGACGGCTCCCCATTCAAAGAGATGGGGGTCAGGTCTTGCTAGTTCTCTTTTTTTTATCTACTTTTTCTCCCCATTTTCTATTTTTCTCCCGTCCCCAATTTCGTATTGTCCAGTTCTACCCTCCCCTGTCTCGAACGCTGTTGGCCATGCCTCCCACAAGCCGGCTGCAATGTGGACGAAGCCTTGCATCACGTGTCCCCTCCGGTACTCGAGGAGGCAGCCGTCGCATCTTTTCACCTGTACAGCGCGATCTTTCAGCGGCGAGGGTCTGCGTGGGAGGGACACGCCGCCCTCGTCGCTTCCTGATTCTACTGCGCAGGAGCACCAACCGACCTGTAGGAGTCGCTGTCCACAACGTCCGATCCCCACCCACCAGCCTCCCACCCCTAACACTGCCAATTGTATTAGTATGAACGACCAGCCAAGCTGGTAGCAACGCAGAGAGCTGGGCTCGAACCCAGCATCTCCTGTGTTGGTGGCGAGCGCCTTGCCCACTGCGCCACCTAGCCGCCCAGATCTTGCTAGTTCTCAAGGTTATGAATCAAGGGCAACTAAATCGATCTAATATGCTGCTTGTTGATATAACTGTCCCTATTCTCATCACTGCTCTGTCTTGTGTGATCTACCTACCCATGAGTCCATACTGGCTGAGGTGATCATATAGGTTATGGATGTTACACCCTGGCTGAAAAGTTCCTCCGTTGGGGTAGAAGTCGTAGTGAGCCACCGGCTGCTTGATGCCCACACTGAGGCCCATGCGCTCCTGGGTGAAGGTGTGGATGGCGTCCACAAAGAGGGCGTCATCGGAGGACAGTCTGTCTGTATGGGACATTCCCTCGAACAGTGGCCCTGCTGGATCCAGCCCTGGACACATCAATGAAGCAGCAGTGGTTTGTTACAAGAGTTATGAGATAGATAGATAGATAGATAGATAGATAGATAGATAGATAGATAGATAGATAGATAGATAGATAGATAGATAGATAGATAGATAGATAGATAGATAGATAGATAGATAGATAGATAGATAGATAGACAGACAGACAGACAGACAGACAGACAGACAGACAGACAGACAGACAGACAGACAGACAGACAGACAGACAGACAGACAGACAGACAGACAGACAGACAGACAGACAGACAGACAGACAGACAGACAGACAGACAGACAGACAGACAGACAGACAGACAGACAGACAGACAGACAGACGGACAGACGGACAGACAGACAGACAGATGGTCTAAAGGTGAGACAGCCTTCCTTACCAGTGATGCGTCCAATCTTCCTAGAAGAAGCTGCCATATAGCTTCCAGCAAACCCACAGATGTGAGCACCGAGGCTGTAGCCAATCAAATGAACCTTTTTGACAGGAAACTGATAGTAGTCCTATTGGGTATTAATGACATTAGGAGGAATGTTAGTAATTGAATCCGGTATATCTGTTGGCGTTTGATTCTAGTCAATTGAGAGAATGTATTTCAGGTAAAAGAAAATAAAGCACCAATCAGCAGAAGGGTCTCATTCATGTGTCCTGACCTGTAGCCACTGCAGCAGGTAGGCAATGTCGTGTCCCACAGCACGGGTGTTCTTTGCTGCCGTGGGGTAGTTATAGTTTGCCAGGGTTAGCCAATCAATGATCACCACGTTGACATCTCCCAGACCTCTCTTCAGGGCAGAGGCCAGCCTCAGAACCCAGCTCTCCATCATACCGTCCAGCTTAGGAGACAAATAGGCGCATGTTATGCTCTGACTGGGCAACCTGATCCTACACTTTAATTATTGCATTTTTCAAACCTTAAAGTCGAAAGGCAACTGAGTTTTCCCTCATTTACAGTCACGTTGAGTGTACATACATAAATAAGCATAAATAAAGCATATAAAATCATAACGATAAGACAACAAGACGAGGCAAAAAACAAGGATAACAAATAAATTAAAACACGTACAACTTGATTGACAAAGGTTGGAGATCAAGGTTTTAAACTCTGCAACAGAGGGCAGAATCTCAAGCTTTAAGGACTGTTGGAGTTCATTCCATGAGCTAGAGGGGCATTATAGCAAAATGCAGATTTACCCTGTTCCAAGCAAACTCTGGTGACCTTAAGCATCAGCCAGCCTTCCATAGGTTCCAAAATTCCATTCCAATAATGATGTAATATATGGAGGTAGCTTACCAATAAGGGCCTTAAAAATGAACAAATACCAGTGTTTGTTGCGCCTCTCTGTTTTGTATTTATCTGTCATTATGAGGTAGATGAACCCTTTGAGGGGTGAACCCCCCCCCCCCTCCCAGACGTTTCCTCAGAATTCTGCAAACCTGCACATATGACATATATCATGCCAGTTATGATATCATACAGGTACCTTCTGTATACTGCATCTTGTGATACTGTTTACTTTTACTCGTACTCATAGTATATTCAGATTCAAATTCTTTATTCTTTATTGTAACGTATAATATAACCCTCATCTGCACCTTTCTCATATTTTTATATGCAGAGTTAATTGTATTGTTTACACTGTTTATTCTTTTCTCATATTTTTGTATTGAGATCAAATTTTATTGCCTATATTTATGTCTTCCTACTATTACCCTGCCCATACCTGTACCTCCCCTCCCCCCTCCCCCATGCTGCTACGATGCCTGAATTTCCCCAAGGGGGTCAATAAAGGAATACCTTATCTTATCGTACGTATCTACAGTATCTCGGAATTGCCTCACCCGCTTTCCTTGATCCTCCAATCACAATCGTCGGAGGGAGGCCCATTCTGGAACTCTATAGCTTAATCTCCACTCCTCAACATTCTAATCACACTGGGTGTGATCGTGCACCTCAGAGGGTTAGAGCGTGAATATTCCTTCCTTACCGACCACCCGTGAGCGATGACGACCAGGGGGTTGGTGCTGTTGAAGCCACAGGAGGTCAGAGTGTCCGGCCTGAAAGCCTCCATGGTGCAGGTGTCGTCCATGGAGTCTCCCCCTGAGTACAGCTTGAAGGTGGACTTGGCCACGTAGGGTACTTTCATCACCAGGAGAGACTTCTGCTCTGAAACAACATGACTACGATTTATTTTCTCTTTTTCAGAGCAAGAAACAGGCTCACCACAGGCACAAGCTCTAAACACATCCACGACAACCTCTAGCCGTGTGTTGACTAGTCTTTGATTTATTATACTCCTTGTTTAGTTTGCACTAGATTCCGCTAAAATGCAGGCATTTGCCGGAGGGATCCCTCCGTATGCTCATTTCTGGTAGTAGAAATGTGGAAAGAAAGGCTAAAGTATAATCACATGTTTGTGTGAAATGCTTATTTGGAATGCAACTTTGGAGAGGTGCTTTCATTTATTTGGAATGTAGCTTTGGCGAGGTGCTTTCATTTATTTGGAATGTAGCTTTGGCAAGGTTCTTTCATTTATTTGGAATGTAGCTTTGGCGAGGTGCTTTCATTTATTTGGAATGCAGCTTTGGAAAGGTGTTTTCAAACCTAGTCTGTTGTTAGTGTCTGTTCTGTACGGTCATGTGGACCTCTGGCAGGTGGTGTTTGCTTTGACAAATACCTTCAGGTGAAGCCCCCCCACTCTTTTCCCATGAAATGTTACATAATAGTCCTGTTCCTGGGCAGAGTTGGTTACTCACAAGAATAGATCTTTAACAAAGGTAATCAATCAAAATTTTGTCATTGATAGCCCATGGGAATAGTCAGTAAGAATAGTTACAATTCATTTGCTTTCAAGACCGATTATTTTCATCCAAATATTATTATTATTATTATTATTATGGAATGCAAACAACTAACACGCTTTAAAAGTTATTTCTTTATCATTTTCCAATTTCAGAAAACGCATTAAATAATTCCTTCAAAGTGTTAAAATAACTACTTGAGTTTCAGAAATGAGTCTTTTTATCTGTTTATTCTGAGGTCTTTTTAAATTTGACAAATTATAAATGTAATTTCACTCACCTGTTGTGTTCCCCCTGGTTCTCCTCCCATCACACAGGCAATAAAAGAGCAGCAAACAGCACAGGATTCTCACCATAGCCATGGTGTCGCCACCAATGCAAGCTCCTGCTGTATCTAAACTGTCCAAAACCAACACTTCTTTCAGTGGAGAGGAGAGAACTTGAATACTCTTAATAAGAAGACCTACTGTACACAGGTATACCTATATGCTATAAGTATAAGTTGGAGGTGAGAGACCCTGCATGTTGAAGTGTTAGAAGGAGGTCTTGGTGGGCTTCAGAGAGTGCAGAGGACACACTGTACTGCGAAGATCAGGAACAGTGTGGTATTGATAAGAGGGTCTTGGTCCTGCGTCCTGATTGGCTGTGGTCCCAGTTGCACTGTGTCAACAGGTTGTAAAGAGGAGGCTGGTAGAATAATATTATATATAGGCTATGTTGTAATATACTGATGATCTTTCTGACAAGCAGGGATTTGAAGTTAAGTTCTCATGACTTTGTTTTCTAATGTACTGTCTCAGGGTACAAATAATAATAATGTTATTTGTGTTGTGTTTAGTATTTGCTAAATAAATCATATTAAAAAAGGCATATAAGATCACACAGCCTATAAAATCATAACAATAAGTGAACTTAATTGACAAACATACAACTTAATTGACAAAGGTTTTGAACTCTGCAAGGTTTTAAAATACAATTTAAAAACTCAAATATAGCTGTTGTCTCTTGTTAATTATTCTATCAATACCTCAGTCAATTAACCAGAGAATGAAAACATGGCCCCATTCCTATTTTTCAGAGTACAGTCACAATACTGTGCTCTGATTGGCAGACAATACAAGACAGTACCAGCCCTCAAAATCTGCTGATTGGCAACATTCCAAAAATGACCTCTGAAGATGTTAGGCTGACTGAAGCTCATTGCAGTCTACTCCACACTGCACACAAAGTAGATTTTAGTGAGCTTCAGTCAGCTTGTACAGACGGCAGCTTGACCCCATAGACTTTGCATTTGTTTGTGGCTATCTGGCTGGAGCATTCAGCATCCGTTCAAATACCGCAAATGTGATTGGAAGGAATTTGGCATCGTTGAGCTCAAGTGAATGATCAGACAAAGTAGGAATAAAAAAATGGGGAAGTACAGTTCTGTCTATGATACCTGAGTTTCAAGTTTCAAAATGTTTCAAGACTAGCAAGGATAATTTTGAATAGAAATCATTATTATTATTGGGTGCTCCAGTAGCACACCATGTTACCGCGCTGCGTCGCGGGACTCCGTGCTGCGTCACGGATCTGGTTGACTCCGAGTTCGATTCCCGGACTCGCCGTCATTTGCCGAATGTCTCCCCCTGCTCTCTCTCCCGTTTCACCCTACAACTGTCGGTCATGCTTGACCAGAAAAGCGATAAACGCTAAAAAATAAAGTTTAAAAAAAAAAGAAATCATTATTATTGGCTCAAAAACAACTTCATCAACAACATCAATTACATTATGTTATGCGTATTGTATAATAGCTGTGTGCTGCAGGAATGATTTGACTTCCTGACTGGGAAAACACAAGCTTCCGGAGGACTTGAGGAAGCACCAATCAAGATCAAGTCTAGCTGTGGTGCGTTCACCCAACAAACTGTAAAACCAACCTTGCAAAAACAAATTACAATTTTGAATCAACCATGAGTTGTGACTTAAAAACAGCAACTTTTGTGAGCATTTTAAAGGGGACGTGCATTGCTATTCCTTTGGGCAACTTTACACAATTCCTGAAGTTTTTTTTTCAAAAGAATTCATTGTTTTATATTTCTAATCAAGTACTCAAAAGCCAAATTTTTCTCCCTTTGGATTTCAGGCTGTGTTGGCCTGGCTCCGCCCATAAGCACTTTGAGTGACAGTCATCCACACAGTCTGCGAGATAGAGAGAGATTGAGGGGGATACTAATTAATTTCGCCGCAGGGGTCATAATCCCACGGGACAATGCATTGGTAACTTGTTTCAAATGACAATATATACCCCTGTGAATATTATTGTACGGATCGGAATACGGGCGTGCGCGTGGGAGCATGCGCAAAGATATTACAGTGATATGCTAGTGCTCCTGACTGCGAGGGAGAGAGAGATAGAGAGGGAGAGAGAGAGATAGAGAGAGAGAGGGACACACGGAGGCACGGAGCATTTACACACAACCTGTGTAAATTCTCCGTGTGTGTGTGAGAGAAGACGGGTCCCTCTCTCTCTCTCTCTCTCTCTCTCTCTCTCTCTCTCTCTCTCTCTCTCTCTCTCTCTCTCTCTCTCTCCCTCTCTCTCGCTTGCTCGTGAAGTGACAAGGGAGGATGGTTCTGATATACAGAACCAGCTAAGCTCCTCTGCGTTGTGTTTGTCCGGTACTAATTCCCTTGTACTTTCAAAGACCAGGAAATGGCCTTGTTTCACGGCGGAGGAACAGAAATAAGAAAAGGAGAGTGTAGTTATTTCAAAAGTAGTGGTTTATTAAAACCCACAAAGTTATACAAAAATGATCTGTTTCAATCAACTGAAATGTGCAATAATATTAATGTACCAAAAGCACTATGCCGCTTGCCATTAATATTAGTCTAAGAATATTAGTCAATGAGTTGTGGATTGTCTTTGTTGTCTGGTGACAAACAAAGATATTCTGTTCTCTCGTCTGCTCCTCCTGGGTTCCTGCTGCTTGCCGGTTTCGCCGTCCTCTCTGTGAATCGGGAGGTGTGTTCTGTTGTCGGTTCCGTTCTTGTTGTTCTCACAGTCACAGCACCCCCCTTTTTATCCATGAGAGAGAAACCCTGGCGTGACGTCACCAAGTGACCTCACACATATGATTTCACCCAATCGCAAGCATTCACAGTGGGTATTTGAAAAGGAGGTGGCCCTTAAGACCAACAGCCTTCTCGTTTCATTGTTTCAAACCTAGGTAAAAATAGTCTTAATATTCTTGGGATTTAAGTCTTCAAAACAGTCTTTCTAGCTTAAATTGAATAGTTACAAACAGTTTATATTTAGCTTTCAATAATATATGTTCCCACATGATTTACCAAGACTCAGTCGCTCCTATTTGTCGCTTTGTTTCATCTCCCTTTTAAACACAAACATATTACCTTTAACTAGTATAATCACAGCATATGTTATATCATTCTATTCAGCATCATCAGTCCAACATAATAGTAATCTTGCAGGTATTTCACATTGATGGTAAGCAGCCTAAATCAGTAAAAACACCTTTAAGTTCTTTAACAATAATTTCTATTTGAAACTCCATACTAATCAGACCAGTTGGGCTGCCTCCTGTTCCCAGGAGATAACGGCTTCATGTGATGTGGTCATCTCATTGTTTTAGCTGCTTGCCCACACCCATTGTAAACAGTTTCTGTTTACCACCCTGTTGTCTCTCACATTCCAAGCTGCTTCACACACCCTCTCTGCCTTGATTACATCCTGCTCTAACTTGGCCCGTTGCTGTTTTCTAACCTGGCCCTTGGACTGACTGAATATGACAGCTGCTTTGACCAAAGCTTATGTTTGCTTAAAACCTTTTTCTTATGAGGGACATTTTCCAGTACATTTTAGGATTTATGGTTATCAAATAATACTACAGTCCACACTCGGATAGAGATTAACTATCCTTAATTAGCTAGTATAATATGCTAACCATAGATCCTAACTTCTACTTATTGCTTTCCACTACCTGGATAAAAATAAAACATTTTAAATCATACTTGGATAAAATACATACGGCATCCCACACTCGGATCCTAAAAATCGAAAAAACATTATTTTTCTACATCTCTTTCCTATGTATAATTATAACCACTCAAACATCTTTATCTTCAGTCCATTTTCATTCACTGTCTGCAGTCTTTGACACCCTTTTTCGTACCAGGATCAATTTCCACTGGTTTCCATTGGGGGTGTCAAATTGTGACTTGGAGCAGGGAGAGGGGGGTCAATGTCTACTGGATTGACCTATCCCCCCTCCTCATTTCTCAGAGATGGTGCAGATCAAAACTGTTGATCTCACTCTAATTGCCACTCACATCTCTTGGCTTCAAACAGGGAGGTAGAATCAGAAAGCCACCTTTTTGCCTTCCGATCCCTCCCCTTCTTCTGTCGAGGCCTGGTCGCCTCGTGCTGTCACTTAATAGGGGCATGACCCCCTGCTGTATGCCCCGTTCAGTTGAAACAGGAGCTCTTTTCTCGGATGTCAGTTGCGTCGATCTTAGGTGGGGTGATTAAATCTCCCCTCTGGCGCTGTCACGGCTGTTGAGGAGGTTGTGTTGTCTCCTACAGTCGTCGCTGATTCGACCCCCGTCGACCCTCGGAATAGTGGAAGAGGTTTGATTCTCTCCACCCTCCGCCTGGTCGTTGATAGGGGCGATAGGGGCTCCACCCCCTCGCTTGATGACACCCAGTCAGTTGCTAAGGCCTTGCAGCCTGTCTGTTGACAGCCGGAGCAGTTGATGAGGCCTTGCAGCCCTTCCGTTGACAGCCGGAGCAGTTGATGAGGCCTTGCAGCCCTTCTCCTCATAGATTGCTTGTCGTTTGGCCTCTCTCGTTCCCCTCCGAAGCCTCAAGACTCGGTCACTGCGTTGGCCGGAACTCTCAGCGCTTGAGAGTTAGGCTTCTCCTGGATCTCTTGGTACCCGCAGTGTTGTGGTTCCCCATGGAACAGCTGGGTAGACACTAGCCAGTGTCCTGGATCAACAGTACCGATGGAGTCCTTGGTCTTCCTCGTACCACACTCTGATGACTGCTGACTCCTCAATCTCCCATCCGTATCCTGCAGTGAGTATATATCGCTTCGGTGGACAACGCAGGTTACTTCTATCACAACAATTGATTGAGAATCCATATTTTTCCTCCCTCAGACACTCTTTACTGGTCTGAGTTTGACAACTTTCTTTTCTTTTCCAAATCATTTATCTATATATTCCATGGCTTCTAGATCGTTAATATTCAAAATTCAGAAAAATTCACAGGGCTCTCATTATTTTGTGCTGTACTCTATTACTAGACCAATGTCTTAAGTTCAACACAGTATACCCCACCACCCTTTGATGTGGAATATCATTTTAAACATCATACCTCCATTTCTGGACAGCTACCTCGGGCCGGACAGCCAGTACTGACGAGAGCCCTCCTCCAACAGATCCTACACGCACGGCAACAAATCACAGTCACCTTTAAACACACATCTTCCATACGCTCTGCCAGCCTCTACCAAGCCGTCAGAGTCCCCCACAAGCCAATTATCAATTGCACATGTCCACACCTTACACAAAGTTATTTGGCCAATGGCGACCAAAACCTACTGAGCTTATCAATGTACAGAGAATCATGTTTTCCAACACTCCACCAATCGCGACACAACCCCCAGATCCTAGATCTGGATTCTCAATGAGCGGAGAACAAAACCATGAACCAGCTCTAGTCCATTCACATTGTTCTCAGTCCACTGCATAGACATATATTACCAGTCCCGCTGTGTCGTCACCATCCTCCGTTCCTAAGAAAAAAATAAAGAAAAGAAACAAAACAAAGAAAAACCCGCTTTGACCCTTTTAACCTCCTTCCAGTTATTAAGAGTACCCTCCTCCCATTCGGATGCACTGCTTGCCCTACTCAGATGCACCTTTCCCCGCCAGGCTTAGGTAGACCGTTGCGACGGTACAACCAGCCTTAGCTGCCTTGCCCGCCGCTGGCCCCCTCTCCCCCAACAGATCAGGCCTCCACTTCCAGGCTAAGGTCTCCTCAGGAACGTAAGAAGTCCCCTTATTTTACCTTCAGGTGCAGTTTAAGGCTGGGTCCCTTTCCAATCTTAGGAGAGACAATCCAGATTCCTCTGAATTGACACCCCTCATCCCTCTGCTTCCCAGCATTTTCTTTTCAAAAACACTGATCACAGAAGCACAACTCGCCTACTAACCCTGTATCGGCTAGTAAGGTTACTGTGGCCTGACTGTACATTGAGCCAAGTGCATTTATGCCAATACTGTCCAGTCACCTCACAGTCCCACTTCCTGCGTTTCTGTGACTATAAGCAGGGACATAACGCTCTCCTGACCGGCTGGCGACCCAGTCGATAGCGACCTCATAGCCCGTCATCAAGTCAGGACCCCAAGCGGCTGACTGTCCGTAGTACCTATCAGCCACTCAGTTTAGAAACCGACGGTCTTGTCCCCATCCCGCTTGCTCTGGGCATGGACATATTGACCGTTTTCACCAGCCTAGCCTGTTCACAGCAGGAGCTGTGCCCCCTCCGGTGCACTGCCCTACTTCTAGGTGTGGACTGTCATCCACGTACCACCCAGTGCCCACACCAACTTACGTGCAACGTTTCCTGGGCCGACTAGACGGTACCACAGTGGTATGTTAATTCATACCTCGTTACGCACGGAGGCCTTCAGTAACTCCTCAGCACTATATTGTGTGTTTAACGTGCGCCCAGACTCTTGCAAGCCCACTGCCGCCTGTTTTGGGCTAGAGGTTGGGGGCGCCTACCCCCTCCCTAGCCCAAAACAATAATTGAAAACAATAAACAAAATTTGTGAGCATCGCTTTTTCAACTCACTCCTAGAAACAAAATTAACCTATCATCTAGGGGCGTAACCACCCCCGTATATACTAAGAAACAAACTGAAAACTTCCGGCCTGAGGCAGAAATTGCTTATAAAGAAACTAGGAAAGAAAAAATAAAACGAAATAAACTTCTAAATCTATTATTCATGTTTGTTAATGCGCATCTATCCATCTCATAAAACCTAGGAAAGACTATGGGTCTTCTTAATTCCTTAATCATGCAGTCCACCCTCTAACCAATCTGATTATTGACCAAGCATGGATAATTACTACTGATCACTAGCTGACGCAGTGTCACATCATTCCTCTGACTAATATTAACTGTTTAACCACCAGTTTTGGTTAGTACGATTAGCTCATGCATCCATTCGTTTGTTACTTCATCATTCCACGTTAGTCGCACATCCATTTTAGTAACTTCCACACATAACCTAATCACCTAACCCCTCTATATATTTTTTATTCTATTTTTATTCTAATCAGTAGTATATATTTTTTATTCAATTCATTTTCCTTTTTAATACCTATCTATATTCTTTATTCTGCCGGCGGCCTCTGCAGACATGACCTTTGAAAATGACCTCTCAGTCCACAAATCCAGCAAACCTGTCCCTGTTTCTGTCCTTGCCCTTGGCTATTACCTCCATGGCTCTCACCTCTGACAGTCCATTCCTGGTTTCGCCCCCCTTGAGCCTGGTCTGGGGAGAAAACCACGTACCTATTTTGTTCAGCCACCGTCCTTTGAGCCTGCTGTTGGGAGGGGTCTGGAAATTCACCCCGCCCGAGGCTCTCAGCACCCTGTCGAGGCCCCGCTCCCTGTCTGGGCAACGGGGCACAGGGCATTGCTTGATCACCGCGGCCTAATTCCGACGCCCGAAGCATGACATCACACACTGTACCATCTAGCAGTACATTCTTTCTCGCCAGTTCTTGCTCCAGCCTCTGCGTCTCGTGTGCGGCTTGACCAATCTCCCGTTGTGTCTTCATCAGGTCTCGATGAACTGCCTCATGTCGTCCGAACGCTTCTATAAACGCTCTCTGTTGTAGCTGTTGTCTATAGGTAGGCGCCTCTTCCCCCATCTCAGCGCTGGCGGTCTGACGTCCCATCGCTCTTGGCTCTGGTGCTGAGGGGGTCCAGGGGGAGCTTGCGGGCTGTGGACACTGTTCTTGATACCGACCTTGGTTTTGCCCGTATCCACCTCTTCTGTTCCCCCATCGAGGGCCTCCTCCTCTGGATGGATACTCCTGATCACAGTCCCTAGATGTATGTCCGAGGTTCCCGCACGGCCAGCACACCACCCTGGCCCTTGCTGACTGGCTCCTCGTCACCTGGCCACGCCTCTCAGTTTGGTGCTGATGTTGGGGGTCGGGGAAACCTGGGCAAGGGACACTGGTGGGCTGTAGAAACTGTTCATGTATTATTCCATACCTGCTGTCGGTCTCTGTTCCAGCCGTACGGCCAGAGTCACCTCCCTGGGACTGCTGCAACAACACCGCTCTCCTCAGTTGCTTTCTTTGTCCCCTGGTTAAATTGCAGTCACCTGCAATGGACACTCCAGCGTGGATCGGGTCTGGTAAAACAGTTGTCTCTGGTTCTCTCTCCCCAAAGACCCCCTGTGTCGGAGTTAAAGACATTATTTCAAGTCCCTCCGTCATGCTCGTCCCATGAGGGGAATCAGTCATATTCAAATCAATCAGGTTAACGTCACTGCTCAATTCAGTCAATGAAATGTCTGCAGAAGTTATCGGCATTTCCCCACCATTGGCCTGACTACCGTTGGCCATTTTTATATTGCTTCTATTTTTTATAATATGGGTTAATGAAATAGGCTAATTGTCCACTCTCGTTTTTGTTATCTTATTTTTTCTTCTAATTGCTCCTATCACCGTTGGTGAATCTGCTCTATATTAATCATTCACACATGCTCTCATACACTCAAATTTTACCGTTTGGAAAGCAAGTTTCTCTGTATTTCAACCTATTTTTACAACCTTGAGTTAAAATCACTCACACTGGCAGAATTTATTGGTGCAGATCGGAATTGACAAAACGCTTAGTTATACTACACCCAGCATCTAACAGTCAATTGTTCCCCGTTGGAGTTTGGAATCGTCAGCACTGCTTCTGTCCACCCTCGAGCAGCTGTGGAGAAAGAAAGAAAAAAAAACATACACTTAATTAGCAGTGACATTTCCCTTTCACAATCCATCATTATCTTTAAGCATGGAATGTCGGGCATCCTCTATACTAATATCACTTTAGAGAGCGTTAGTGCAATTTTCTTTTGAATTTTAACGACACGGCCTTAGCTGTGCTCTGTCTGTTGTCCTCATCGGAAAACTGGATCTTCCAATCCCTTTGTCATGTAACTGCTTCACATGACTCTGAGGAACACTATTTCGCATCAGCCTCTTCCGTCTGTTGAACAATCAGAAATTTGTTATTCACAGCCTATCATTTCTAAACACTTGTGCTGGATATGGTAATTTAGTTGATTAAAATCGCTTCTTCCACTTAATGAATTTGTAATTCCTTTCTCATAAAATATTTTAACTCTTATTGCTCTTCAAATTACTATGTGTATATGTAATTATAACATTTCCTTCTATGTGTAGCTGTATTTATTTCTATCTGAGAAAGTCTAAATTGTATTCCTCTCATATATCGCTTTTTACATCACAGTATTCACATAATTCATTCATAATTCATACTCATTTCCCCGTTAACACCTTAACCTTAGGTGTTAAACATCAACCGCCTTCAACTCACAAGGAATTAAATACATTTTCAGTGACTTATATCACAGAATCCCTGTGGCTTGGCACAGCGTCCCACAACCTGTTCATTAAACTACAGGTGCAGACACCATCCCCATTTTGAAATCCCTGCAGACCAATGATAACCCACCGGTCCGCCATTCGCAGCCCAAGGCATCCCTCCCAGTTTGCAACCTGGAAAGCGAAACCCCGGGCTCCCCACACAAGGATATTCAAAATTCACACAACTCTCAACCACTGCTGCACTCACACAGCACCTCAGAATCAAATTAACAACAGCAAACACCTTCACCTAAATATCCACACATAATATGACACAAAGCTTAAATCCGTACCCTAATGCACCCCTCGACCCCCTGCTACCACAGTGGGGGAGTTGGGAGCTGGTACCCCCGTTGAAATGAGAAAAAAATTACACCCTCTTCGCCGAAACCTAAATACAACCGTGGCAGGCAGGAATCCTACCACCGAACCCCCAATGCATAACAAACCCTGGCACATCCCCTCCATCATACGCCTTGTTCTTCTACCAACATCGCAATTGCAGGTGCAGCCGAGCAGAGCGACCCCTCATACGCAGGTCCATCTGCGTAGAGAGTCCCAAACACAACCTCAAAGCACACTCTGACTTACGGCCCACCATCATGAACGCCACACACAAGACACTGACACAGAGCCTCTATCACACCAGCCAGAGTTCGTCCAAACGCAAAAGAAGAAGTACGAGCGCCATGCCGACCAAAGCGTAGCGCCACTGGTTCAACACGACCGGCCGCCACCCAGAGACCACATCATACGGTCCATATGCAGCCTCGTCAACCTGAACCCGCGTTGTCCCGGGTCAGCAGCGCCCCACTTCTCCGTTAAGTCAAGGGACCGGAAGGTGGCTGGAGACCCTGAGTGAGCCATAGAGCATGACCCCACCGCCGCTGCCATGACATCATTGCCCTGACGCTGGCCATTACCACTACCATCACATCCATCCTCAACGCCATCCTCATCCTGTGGGTGTTTACCAGCACTAGAAACCTACAGAAAATAACAATAACCTGCACTAGAAACCTACAGAAAATAACAATAACCTGCACTAGAAACCTACAGAAAATAACAATAACCAGAAAGTTAACCCAGAGCTCAACGCCATCCCCGTTACACGGGAGAAAAAGAGAGAGAAGAGAGAGAAAGGGAGAGAGAGGGAGAGAGAGGGAGGGAAAGAGGGGGAGGGAGGGCGGTAGAGAGAGATAGAGAGAGAGAGGGAGAGAGAGGGAGGGAAAGAAAGAGGGGGAGGGAGGGAGAGAGAGAGAGGGGGAGGGAGGGCGGGAGAGAGAGAGAGAGAGAGGGAGAGAGAGAGAGAGAGGGGGGGAGAGAGGGGAGGGGGTGGGGAGGGGGGAGAGGGGAAGAGAGAGGGAGGGAGAGAGAGGGAGGCAGAGAGAGAGAGAGTATCACCTTATTGGCCGAAACTACCATAAATGCAATATAGTTTATGCAGTATAAGCGGATAGATCTCCCATCAAACGATCCCACACTCAAAGAATGTACACCAGGACGGGAGCCTAAAACATGGCTTTTCCGCCCCCTAGTGGACTTTAAACCACACACCATCCCCACTGACCACAGCTCCCTCACAGCGAGCTACGACGCAGCTGTTCACCACCGCACGCCACGACGCCCGCAGTCCTCAGCATTGAACTGCCCCATTGAGAGAGAGAGGGAGGGGGAGGGGGGGAGGGGAAGGAAGCCTGGGCCCCACATCTCACTACTAGATTAAACTATACTTACCAAACTATTACAGCATAACAATCTAATTCTACTATCAAACCAATCTTTAAAAGAAAAACCTCCTGTGTGTAGAAACACATGAACACCAAAGCAACTTTGAATGGAAACCTAAACCTGGCCTCTGCCGCCCTCTACTGCACTTCTAACCACATCGCTTTTGAAAAAATAAACCCCTCACAATGGACGCCCCGCGCCCCTACCAAGATGGCCGCGCTCCTTGTTTACATGCCAAACCGCATTAGTAGCACATCGCGATACATCCCGAGAGTCCCGTCATGCTATGTCGTTAGCATAGGTAGCTTAGCATCTTAGCTTCGTTAGCCATTTGTGTGATAGCCAGCGCGGCTAGCTAGCATTAGCTTAGCTTCAACCATGACCCCGCAATAACTGCCCCAAACGGCACATTGTCCCGTTCTGCCGCGCGGGCCGACACATCGCAATGTTAGCACAATACATCTCCACCCTACAACAGAACTCTAATCCCCTCAAACGCCAGTGTACAGACTCAACCAAAACAAAAACATTACAGCATACATAGGCCATCTCAATTGCTAGCTTGACCCCGCCGCCATTGTTTTAGCTGAGCCTAGAACGACCTCCGGGTCAACATCTCCGCCTCAGTTGATTTCTTATTACATTAAACAATTACCTTAAATCCACCGAATTCGAAAATTCTAATGTACATTACACATCCCAGTGACCCCAACACACTCTCGATCCACACTCTATATTTCCGATACCACGACGCCCATCCACAATTAGCTTCGGTCGCCCCCGTGGCTAACGCAGCAGCTAATGACTGCCACGTCCGATAGCCCCAGCTAAAACGGCGTCTTTCATTACATTTCCCTGCGGTTGTTAGTCACCAGAATTTCATAATAATACAACAATAATCTACTCATATATGTGCTTCCATTCCTAACCACTAATAGACATGCTTCAAACATACATAACCAGTAATACACATTCGCTTTAATCATACACTTCCATTCATTCACAATCATTCAGTATTGAACAGACCCAGTATTACTGCAACCGCGAGCCACGACGAGCGGCCTACAATATTGCTAGGTAGCCGCTAGTAGCATATAGATGGCAGCCGCGAGCCACGACGAGTGGCCTACAATATTGCTAGGTAGCCGCTAGTAGCATATAGATGGCAGCCGCGAGCCACGACGAGCGGCCTACAATATTGAATACACTCTAAGTCCATCATAAGCGCTTATTTCCATAGCTCAAAAATATAAACACTTCTCATACCTGTATTGCTAGAACGACTCCTGGTTCAAAGTGTTTGTTGTTCTCCGTTTTCAAAAAGCTATCTTGAGCTCTTAGTCAGTCGATAGCTCGGCCTTAGCCTCCATGTTCTCCTAGCTTTAACACTAACATTCATCATACATTTTTACTATTTTTAATAGGTTCGCCTCGCTCATTTTTACCGCGCTTAAGAGCAATAGTTCACTATACATGTACTGAATGTTTAGTTTACAAACAGCACATTGAAACGAATCGTTGTTAAGTACTTTTGGTCACCTTTTTGCCACGACGAACGTGTACCGAAATATGCCCCAGAGTCTACCACGTCCTAAATCGGATTTCAGCCGACTATCGTTTTCTGTAATCAACCAATCTCACTTGATTAACAAACGATGTCAACCTCTTCCTAATCCATTTAATCAACCCTCAACACGGGTTGATCTCCATTCAGTTCGGCTGATATCGCCCAGAGAACCTACCTCTCCGTTGATTTGAAACGGCGAGCGGCCAGCCCGGTTACGATATTTTCAAAAGCCTTACGTGAGCTCCGGTGAGGCCCCCCTTTGCATATTTTTCCCCACGTTATATATCTCGCGACCCGTAACGCCCATTATCATATCGACACCCTCCATACACACATCTGATTCCGTGACCTGAGCAGTGTTGGATCAGAGTACTAACGACGCATCGTCTTGTCGATAGTTCAGATCCCCGCTTGTCGCCATTTGAGAGACGGCCCCAAGCGGAGATCTGCTTCACACAACAACCGTACACCCTTAATTCACCCACTCCTCAGACACGAAAAAAATATCTCAACTCATCATGTACTTTTCCGGAGAAAACGACTTAGTCTATTAACCAGGATACATCCCACCGGACCTTCTTTACACCAAACTACTGAGACCATGATCAATGGCCATTTCGTCCAGTGCAGCCCGGCACTTCAATTCGCGAGAAGCGTACTAAAAACGTCCCCGCTGGCCAATTGAACTAATCAATATGATAACACAAAAAAAAATTCTGGCGCATCAGGACAAGGGTCACGCCACCAATTTGAAGTGACAAGGGAGGATGGTTCTGATATACAGAACCAGCTAAGCTCCTCTGCGTTGTGTTTGTCCGGTACTAATTCCCTTGTACTTTCAAAGACCAGGAAATGGCCTTGTTTCACGGCGGAGGAACAGAAATAAGAAAAGGAGAGTGTAGTTATTTCAAAAGTAGTGGTTTATTAAAACCCACAAAGTTATACAAAAATGATCTGTTTCAATCAACTGAAATGTGCAATAATATTAATGTACCAAAAGCACTATGCCGCTTGCCATTAATATTAGTCTAAGAAAGCAGTTAAAAAGAATGGTCTTCGTCAATGAGTTGTGGATTGTCTTTGTTGTCTGGTGACAAACAAAGAGATTCTGTTCTCTCGTCTGCTCCTCCTGGGTTCCTGCTGCTTGCCGGTTTCGCCGTCCTCTCTGTGAATCGGGAGGTGTGTTCTGTTGTCGGTTCCGTTCTTGTTGTTCTCACAGTCACAGCACCCCCCTTTTTATCCATGAGAGAGAAACCCCGGCGTGACGTCACCAAGTGACCTCACACATATGATTTCACCCAATCGCAAGCATTCACAGTGGGTATTTGAAAAGGAGGTGGCCCTTAAGACCAACAGCCTTCTCGTTTCATTGTTTCAAACCTAGGTAAAAATAGTCTTAATATTCTTGGGATTTAAGTCTTCAAAACAGTCTTTCTAGCTTAAATTGAATAGTTACAAACAGTTTATATTTAGCTTTCAATAATATATGTTCCCACATGATTTACCAAGACTCAGTCGCTCCTATTTGTCGCTTTGTTTCATCTCCCTTTTAAACACAAACATATTACCTTTAACTAGTATAATCACAGCATATGTTATATCATTCTATTCAGCATCATCAGTCCAACATAATAGTAATCTTGCAGGTATTTCACATTGATGGTAAGCAGCCTAAATCAGTAAAAACACCTTTAAGTTCTTTAACAATAATTTCTATTTGAAACTCCATACTAATCAGACCAGTTGGGCTGCCTCCTGTTCCCAGGAGATAACGGCTTCATGTGATGTGGTCATCTCATTGTTTTAGCTGCTTGCCCACACCCATTGTAAACAGTTTCTGTTTACCACCCTGTTGTCTCTCACATTCCAAGCTGCTTCACACACCCTCTCTGCCTTGATTACATCCTGCTCTAACTTGGCCCGTTGCTGTTTTCTAACCTGGCCCTTGGACTGACTGAATATGACAGCTGCTTTGACCAAAGCTTATGTTTGCTTAAAACCTTTTTCTTATGAGGGACATTTTCCAGTACATTTTAGGATTTATGGTTATCAAATAATACTACACTCGTTCTCTGCCTCACAGTCAAAACCTGTTTGAGGAAGTGTCGGGTTACACTATGCGCTACAACCCCTCTCTCTCCCTCCCTCTCTCTATCTCTCTCTCCCTCTCTCTCCCTCTCTCTTGCTCGCTCGTTCTCTGCCTCACAGTCAAAACCCGTTTGAGGAAGTGTCGGGTTACCCTATGCGCTACAACCATAGAGGGGGCATTACTGCAAATCAGTGCTATATTCACGTCAGCAATACCGTCAAATCAGAACAACTTAGTTGAGTGAGGGAAGATCTCGTGAACTCGAGACTAGACTGATGAGTCAATATGATAATTAACGATACAGACCACATTGATATAATCCCCAATAGCTAGGAAATAATGCTAAACACTGGAAAAGGCCATTTATAATGCATGGGACCTTTAATATTCACTTTTCAGACCTTTCTACATTAAAATAATTCAACCAAATGTAGCAGCCTGAATATTCTACAAAGTATTCAGTAGTGCTAACTAACTGTTACTTTCCCTGTGTGTGTATAACGTGTGATTTACAGTGTTCCTTTGGATAGACTAACAGTGTTCCTTTGGATAGCTCGCCCAGTCTAACGACGAGGTGAGGTGCTACTCTTCTCCAGATGCAGTATGGATTACTAGCAATAACATTGAGCCCTTTTCCCCTTTCTGGAGCGGTCCTTGAGTGGGACCAGTGGAGTTTGCCAGCAGGGGGCGGAGTGGCAGTGGTGGCAGGTGGAGCAGTGGAGAGAAGCAAGCAACGAGGAAGAGGGAGTTACCTGGAGGCGAGGGGAGCAGGAAGCTCTCTTCGGCATTGGACTTGGCCGTGAACGGTCGCAGCCACAACGGGCGTGTGCTTTGGAATAGCCCCATTGAAGAAGTCAGTGAAGGAGAGCCCCGTCGGAGCGAGAGGCGGGTGATGAGACATACTTGCTAGTGACGTGTTATCCTAGAAGTATCAGCGATAGTGTGTGAGTAAGAGAAACCGAACCCAAGGACTAACGTCTAGAGCTAACGAGACTAACGTCTAACGTTATCAGGTTATAGTAGTTACTGTGTGCGGTATAGTAGTATGCTGCTAACGGCTCCGTCTGACTTGAGTAGACTACCGGGCGCGAGGCGCTGAAGAGACCGGTGGTATAGCCAGCCATGTTGCGTTAGCAGTGTAACCGATATAGCAGGAGGGTGCGTCGAGACCCAAAGCTTAGCTGTGTTTAGGGTAGCCAAAGTATTAGCATGCGCGACAGAAGCAAGCCAGCAACAGCAGCGGTGGACGTTTCCCAGACGGTACA
Organism: Notolepis coatsorum; assembly: GCF_963971535.1. Classification (NCBI taxonomy): domain Eukaryota; kingdom Metazoa; phylum Chordata; class Actinopteri; order Aulopiformes; family Paralepididae; genus Notolepis; species Notolepis coatsorum. Next base: position 169,167,174 of record NC_140165.1, on the reverse strand, counting down.
GAGGACGCCTCTTCCCACCAGCAGAGGACGCCATACAGCACGCTCCTCCAGCTAACCACTGCCTGCTGTCCGCCCAGCCTGCTGGCTGTGCTCGCGGGATCGCCGATGCCATCTTGTCACCCGGACGAGCGGTGACAAGAGTGGGTCCGCCATCTTGGCTAAGTACTAACAGTACCACGTGTATCAACAGCAACGTCCATTGAAGTGAACGCTAACAAGTTTCAAGTTTCTTTAATAGTTGTCATACAGAAGTACAGAATACTTTTATACAAAATGCTTCTTACTGTTACGCTCCAGAGACTGTGCAAGACAAGATAAGTATGAAATAAACTAACATAGTATAGCATGTAAATTAGAAGTAAAAAAATGAGGTCACAGTGTTCAGTATAGACATATGTACAATGTTCGATGCAGAATAGATTTTTGTTTATTGTTTATTGTTCGTTTAGCAGCCTGATGGCCTGGGGATAGAAGCTTCTTCTGAGTCTTTCTGTGCTCGCCTTAAGACTCCGGTATCGCTTGCCTGACCGCAGCAGTTCAAAGAGGCAGTTGTTCGGGTGGCTGGAGTCCTTGATGATTCTCTTAGCCTTCCCCCTGCACCGCTTGTTGTAAATGTTCTGGAGGGTGGGAAGCCCCCCTCCAATTGTGCGTTCGGCTGAACGTGTCACTCTTTGTAGTCTGCTACGGTCTTGTGCAGTGCTATTCCCAAACCAGGAGGTGATGTTGCCAGTCAGGATGCTCTCTATTGTACATGAGTAGAAGTTCCTAAGGATCTTCTGACTGACTTGGAACTTCCTTAGGCGCCTGAGGAAGTAGAGGCGTTGTCATGCCTTCTTCACAACACTGTCAATGTGTGTGGTCCATGTCAAGTCCTCGGATATGTGGGCTCCGAGGTACTTGAAACTGTTCACTCTCTCAACCGGTGCCCCGTCGATGCTGAGGGGGCTGTAGTCCTTGACCCCCGACCTCCTGAAGTCCACAATCATCTCTTTTGTTTTGCTGACGTTCAGGGAGAGGCAGTTCTCCTGACACCACTGTGACAGATTCTCTACCTCTTCCAGTTAGTTGAGAACAACCAGTGTCTAAGGGGTACCCCGAACAATTTAAGCCGGTTTAGGTTAGGTTTTCTTTGGTAACGTGGGCCCACATTTACTTGGTTTATTTGGTTATTTGTTTATTTGATTGTTTGATTCTTGAATTCCCAATGTGTCTACATTTTATGCCTGGGTTCCCCCAGTACAAGCGGGGTGTTTTGATGTATTGAGCACTAGGTGCCTATGGTGGGGAGAGCTTCCCCTACCTTGATAATAAGAGCACCCGGTGCCATATATTAAGGATTAACATTGTAATGTATAACCTGCCCAGGCTTCACTAAAGTAGACCTAATCGGGATCATTGTGTGTGTCTGTTTCTTTGAGTTCCATTTGCTATTCTAACCTCTGGGTAAATATTGTGACTGCATAATTATTTAACCCTTACACCCCATTTACAGAATAGCATTTGAAGGGTCTATACAGGTGGTCAAGGAAGGGTACTGCTTAAAGGGAAGCCCAATAATACTATTGAACTGACAGTCACTGGGTGTGGGAGGGCTGTCGGAGGTACTGAGGGAGTGAGGGTGTGTGGGGAGCTACTGCTGACCGCCTTGGAAGGCGAGGGAGACCAGAGTACCGATCCCCAGGTTAGTAAATCCTGGGCCCCATCCACTCCAACTGCAAGCCCTCCAGAACGACGTTCCGGGCCAAAGACGGGGGTACATATAGGTCCAATACTAATAGTATCCTGCTACCCAGTGTCTGTGTACTACTACTCCCACAAGCAGGGATAATCCACCCTTCTACAAAAAGATTGAAAGGGTTTATTGATCAGCCCAGGTCTCTGAGGTAGGTCCTGCCCTCATTTGTCTTGGCCTGATGCCAGGTATCTGCATTCAGTATCTATGTTCCAGGCCTTTAAACTTTACTGGTGATAAGGTCTGCCGTTCCTATACATTTCCCACCATTATTTAAGTTCAAGTTCAAGTTCAAGTTTCTTTATTAGTTGTCATACAAAAATACAGAATACTTTTATATGAAATGCTTCTTTCTGTTTTGCTCCTGAGTGTGCTAAAAATAGATAAGTATAAAATAAGTATAAAATAGAAAGTCAAAAGTACGTAAACAAGTGTAAACAAATAGGGCGGCTGAGTGGCGCAGTGGGCAAGGCACTCGCCACTAACGCAGGAGATGCTGGTATCGAGCCCAGCTCTCGGCGTTGCTACCGGCTTGGCCGGCCGTCATACTAACACAATTGGCAGTGTTAGAGGGTGGGAAAGCCGGTGGGTGGGGATTGGACGTTGTGGACAGCGACTCCTACAGGTCGGTTGGGTGACGCCGGTACGGCGGAAACAGGAAGTGTCGGGGGCAGCGTGAGCCTCCCACGCGTTACTTCCCTGTCCTCCACGACCTCCACTGGCTTCCAATCAAATACAGGATACATTTTAAAATACTACTCATCACATTTAAAGCCCTCAACAACCTTGCCCCTCCCTACCTGTCCGACCTCCTCCACCGTCACACGCCCACCCGTCGCCTTAGGTCTGCAGATGCCAACCTCCTAACACCTCCCACGACCAAGCTCCGGACCTGGGGCGACAGGGCCTTTGCTGCTGCTGCCCCCTCCCTCTGGAATGCCCTCCCCAGCCATATCCGTGATGCAAACACCCTGACATCTTTTAAATCAGCCCTCAAAACCCACCTTTTCAATCTTGCTTTTGACCTCTAATTCTGTCGGTTTTATTTTATTTTGTCATGTATTATTTTTTTTCCGTTTTGTTCTGTTTTTTTGTTTTGCCATAGTTTGTCTCTCCTGCCCATGTGAAGCGTCTTTGAGCACCTGGAAAAGCGCTATATAAAATAGATGTATTATTATTATTACTTCTCGCCACTGAGAGTTCGAGCTGTTGCGGTGAAAAGATAGGCTGCCTCCTTGTGTACCGGAGGGGACACGTGATGCAAGGCTTCTATCCTCACTACAGCCGACCAGTGGGAGGCATAGTCTAGCAACGTTCAAGACAGGGGAGGGTAGAATTGGAAATACGAAATTGGGATGGGAGAAAAATTGAAAATGGGGAGAAAAAGTGGATTAAAAAAAAAACAAGTGTAAACAAAAGTGTTCAATATACATATATACAATATACAATACAGAGTAGAGAAAAAGTAACTGAGTTACAATACACTACAGTACAATGCAGAAATAGGATGAGGTACAATTTAGGGTAAGGTGCAATGAGGTATGAGTTGTAGTGAAAACCTATTTACCAATAAATATAAATAAAAGGCCCAAATCAGGAACCTGGCCGAGAGGAACCTGTCCTAGAGGACCTGTATTAGAGGAACCTGCTCTAGAGGAACCTGTCCTAGAGAAAGCTGTCCTAGAGGCAGTGTTGGGAAAGTTCACTTTATATATGAACTAGTTCAGTTCACAGTTCAAATTTTTTTAAATGAACTAGTTCAGTTCATAGTTCATAATTCAAAATATTGAACTAAAGTTCATGGTTTCAAAAATGAACTAATTTAGTTCTTTTTAGTTCTTTTTTAATTTTTTTTTTATTATAGATTTTTCACGTACAGTTACTTACATTACAAAAACACACATTGGGACAAGGGGGGGGGTCCTCCAGTTCATCTCTATGCCATCATCCACACCATAAGCAAGCAAAAACAAAACAAAAAGAAAAACAAGCAAAAAGGAAAGCAGACCAAGACAGGCACTGTACAGTATTGCACTTGCCTCGAGCGCATTCACATGTAGACATACATATATTTATTTTTTCCTATCCTAGGTCTGTCCATACAATGGGGCACTGGGCCTTTAGAAGGATCCGATACATTTCAGCAGGAAAATAGTCTAATAGTGGGGCCCACACATCCTGAAAGGAAGCGTTGTTGACTCTATGCATTGCACAGTGTCTTTCATGGGGTAGGAGCACACCGAAGATCTCTCTATACCACATTTGTAAAAATGGAGGCTTATCCTTAATCCAGTTTATCAGAATGCATTTCCGGGCTGAAAGTAGAAGTTTATCAAATAGTTTGAATTGTAAACTCTTTTAAATGCATACGCCGACGTGACGTCTAGAGGTAGAGTCTGACTCCGACTGAGCGAGTGCTGCTGCTGCTGCAGCTCTCGGCTTCTGCGCGCAGATTCCTGTTCCACTGCTTGTTGTGAGGAGGAGTCTGATGACGTAGCAGGGGGTGACAGGCTGGTTGCCAGATCGGGTGGTTTTACGCATAATTTTTAAGCCTGTTTACAGTGTTTTAACTGAGTTTTCGGCTGAAATGCATTATGAAATATGGCACATCTTTGAACGCCGTTATAATAGAGTGCCGAGAATGAACGCACTTTTGAACTCCGTTACACAGGGCTGAGAATGAACGCGTTCTCAATTACGTTCATTTAGCGGATATACAGTACGTTCAGTTCAAGTTCGCCCAAAATACGAACGCGTTCATGAACGATCGTTCATTGAACGCGTTCAGGTACATCACTGCCTAGAGGCACCTGTCCTAGAGGAATCTGTCCTAGAGAAACCTGTCCTAGAGAGGCACCTGCCATAGAGGCACCTGTCCTAGAGGAACCTGTATTAGAGGAACCTGGCCTAGACCAACATGTTCAAGTGCACTCTTTCAAATCTTTATTATTATTATTATTATTAAAAAAGATATATTTTTATTATTGCAGAGCAATGCCCAAACAAAACAAACATAACTTCCACATAACCCTAACTTTCCTAACAAAACAAAAATACAAAATCTAACCTAACTTCGAAATAGAAAAGATGAGAAAATTATATACAAAAGAAAACAGTAGGTTATGAATATAACCGTGTTCTATGAGTATAGTGACGCTCAGCGTCTACTATACATATTCTCACTCCAGTGCTGTACACTGAATAAAAACTCACAAAATGTACCTTTACATACCAACATCCGTCTGGCCACACCCCCCGCTACCTATATAAGCAGGGGTGTGGCCACACACTCATCTCCTTCGCATGCCACCAGGGAACGAACGGAAGGAACAAACCTCGTTACCGCCCCCAAAATCACGGGGTCAAGAGCAAAGCTCAACCCTGTGGCAAGGCCGTAGCAGCGGAGCGCAAATGAAGACCCAGACCCAGAAGGGACTGGATCCCCCCGGAAAAAGGGGGCCCGGAGAGGCCAATGACGCCACAGCATCAATACCTCACCAGGCGGTCACTAGTGACACCGCCCCCCACATCGCCAGCGTATTCGGACAGGGCCCATCCAAGAGCAGGCCCTTCTCCCCACTAGCACTGACTCAGGCAGTCAGCATGGCTGTAACCCGAAGCACTCAAGAGGCTACACTACAGCGGGAGCAGGCAGCGCACCAGGGAGACGACCTCCAGAAGAGGCCGATCCCTCAATCCAGGCAGCAGGCACTTGACCCGAGCCTGGAGCACTGCGGACGAGACAGGCGCCAAAGGGGTCAACTGAAAACAGCACCCTGGCGGAAGGGGCGTATGCTGGCATTGTTGAGCACCATGTCAAAGCCTCCACCAAAAAATCCCCGATGCTCTAGAGGGGCCGAGGCAGAGAAGGCTGACACGATTGGCAGACGTCATGAACGTGCAGGGGCACACTCAACCGGGTAACCCGGGAGTTGACTCCGCTCCAACACACCAGGGAATCAACCACCCTCTTGGTTCAACATGCGGTGGTTGTTACTATAACCCCTCAGGAAAAAACACCAAAACACACCTGCGGGTATACACTGGCTATACCGCAGTACAAGTGTTTTAGTTTTCAAAAAGGGGTTATCCCAGGCCTACGGGTCGGCGAAAACAACTTCGGACCGGGCCTGGTGGAACGGGACGTACACAGGGATGCCAGAGGAGTACTATAAAAACCACCTCAACAGCCCCCTCTCAGCCATGCGTAAGCGGGAGAAGAGAGGGGCGAAAAGAATGGAGAACGAACATCTCCATAATATCAAACCCTGTGACACCCGGGCCGACCCGGAATTTTTCCCCCTGAAAAAAGCACAAGTCCCTCAGGGTACCAGAACAGCAGATCTGCGTCCCCGGCGGACAACGGGTTAACTGACCTGGACCAGCGTGACCAGAACCAGTCCCGTGCCCTAATCACGCCGACATCCCCAACTCTAGGAGAGGGGGTAGGTACGCATGTCGATCTAAAACATTATAGAGGGCGCCACCCAGACGGTCCCGTTCGTACCGCGCTCAGTGGCCCACCCCAAGGGCGTGAGACCCCTCTACCTATGCTTTGATCTATTCCGTTAACATCCCCCAGATATGAACGAGAATTCGTCGAGACAACCTAGTAAACTGGTGCTCGGAAGAGACAAACTCCATCCCAGTTGCCCCATAAAAACGCAGTTTTAATGATGAGCAACCAAGGCACACAAGCCTCATGCGTGATTCCTATCAGAAACACCCAGGGCCAGCACTATGTACACGTCGAGACCCAAAACACATCAATGGATAGTCTAACAAGACACCAGATACCGTTCCTCCAAGCCGCTTGGGGGAACGACAAGAAGCCGCTTTTTTAATTAAAAATTTTTTCAGAAAAAAGAATACGGACATGGGTCCCATGCGACGCGGCTGAGGGAAAACACCACCCCGTCAACCACACTTCATAAAAGGGGACGGTGAGCGACGTACCCCTATGACGGGGGGAAACCCATGACTCAACAGACCTGTAAGGCGAGGAGTCAGGGAAACCCTAAACAATACCCCGTCCACCTACTCCAAAAAGGAGAGGACGGGGAACCCCCAGAGAGACTTCCCACGTGAGCTGTATAGATTGAAAAGACACATTGCAGCATTGAGCTATGTAACAATTGGGTTAGGACTCTCTGAGGAGGAGCTCTGAACTCCCCGAGGAGAAGACTCCGACACCAGAGGAGGAGGCTCTGACCCAATACACACACTACCAGTAGGGAGCAGCGCAGAAGAACCATGTCTCTACTGCGTTGCATCACCCACCAAGCTCAATAATCAAATTGAATTGAATCGAATACACATACAACAGAGCAGAACTCCTTTTCGAAGTTCTACTCACCTTGACAATCTGAGGAGGAGGCTCCCTCACTGGGAGGGAGGGTCCAAACTCACAGAAGGCGCTTCTCCCTGAAGAAGAGCTCTGTGAGGAGGAGGCTCTGAAAACTCCCTGAAACAGAACCATAACATGGAACCTGAACAACTCACGGAAGCCTTACCAATAGAAACGCGCCCAGTGACGTATTCTATGGCGGGGGAATTTCCGCGGTGCACACGCCCAATCTTTCAGGGCGTCGGACCAGGAAACCCCCCCCCCCCCCCCCCCCCCCCCCGACCCTGTAATGTGCCGAACCAGCTACGTGACAGGAAGCCCGAAGGACAGGGGGTTTTAACCCCTGCCCAAACAGAAAAAGGGGGAGGAAGGGTTTACCAGTTCACCCCTTTACGACCCCTCACCCCTGATACGATGTAATGACAAAGTAGAGCCATGACACCAGTCATAGCATGCTACATGAAGCGTTTAACAGTTTCACATAGCTCATGTGCGAACCTGCTATCTGATTTTTACTAAGGAAAAACACAGAACAGAGAGGGCCCCTTTAAGAGCCCCGGTACCAGACTTACACATGTGCTTCTGTGGGCCAAAACCGAACCTAGTTGTGGATCTCAACGACACACAACCCTTCATCACAACAAAAAAGGGCAAAAGTACACTCTTACTACAGAGGAACGCCGTTTTTCATAACGAGAGAGACATAAGTCCTCGATTATGTATTGGCCACAGGCCTTTCTAAGAACATATGACCGTGACCAAACAACCTTTTCCCTAGGAAAAAATCTTTTTCTCAAGCAGAAGCACAACCCCAGCAGTTTAAGCTGAGGGTTACATCGTATCCCCACAAACATAGTGACACAATATATTGTAAACAAAACATATTTGAGAGGAGGGGGGGAAGCCCCAGGGAAAAACCGGGGGGGGGTCACCCCTCCCTACCTTACCCTTGATACGACCAGGTTGAACAGGTACCCCTGTTAATATGTGAACACACTGTTCATTGTCATCACAGGCTGAGAGAAGAATCTATTCCTCAATCACATGTCACTAAGCATAGCTTCACAGGTTAATTAACCCACTTAGTTGTGAGTTCAACCACGTTACTAACGTTACATGAACACACATGTTCTCATCACAACTAAACCAGTTCATTTTTACACATGTAAAAAACAACGCCGATTTTCTAGGTAGAGAGAAGCTATACCAGTGACAAGACAATTCACACACAACACGCGTCGTATCCTCAATGTATTGCAGCAACACACGTTTTGGAAAACATCGTTATTACAAAACATTTAGAAGGGAAGGAAAGAAGAAGTGTTAAGTCCGCAAGACTCCTACCTCCACCCTGAGCGCAGGCCGAGAGGACTGCAACACTGGTTCTGTATCACACTAGCTCCCGCTCAGCGTCTCATTGCATATATCTCGCTTCAGCATATATACACTGAATAAATTTCAAAATGTACCTTTAAATGCCAGCATTCATCTGGCCACACCCCCATCCGCTTACCTATATAAGCAGGGGTGGTGCCACACACTCATCTCCTTCTCAAATTTCATCACAAGCAACGTGTTGCTCATATGCCCACTTGACGTGGAGAAAAATATTGGCTGGAAGAGCAATGTTTACGAGGAAAGGAAGAACAAGGAGATACGTTGACATCATATCTTTATTTTCTCTCTCACTATTTTCGAGAAAATACGGCGATATTGTCTTCGTCACTGGAGTGTCTGGAAGATGGTGATCATTCTAAAATCCTCCACCGGTTTTCGTATTGGGAGCATGCCGCTGCATGCCTCTCAACTGCAGTTCTTTGCTGTGTTGGTTGGGGTGAAACCTTTCAGGACACAGCTGAACTGTAGGACGCGCCGCTGTTGTGAGAAGCGGTGGGTTTCAGGTTGGGTGAGTACTGTTTTGCTTGCGGCTCCACTTGTCTGTTAGTGCTATGAGGGCTAACTGACAATGTTTACGAACACCGGCCCCAGATTAAGGTCTTTTGTTCAGCCTCTTAGGCAGCAGCGGAAGACCTTGATCTGAAGCCCATTATAGTTTAACTAGTGGGCCACGACCATTAACACTGGTGATCCCTGTGTTTTCTGGACGAGTGGATGTCTCTCTGTCACCGTGTTAGGCCCCATCTTTCATATCCAAATGAGAGTATTCCCTCACGAGGAGATATGGGCATAGATGTTCATTAGCGGAAGATCTGTGTTCAAAGTCAGCTACACAGGCCAGTTGGGTATTGTGCTGGCTCCGTCGGGTGTTGGTAAAATCACCATTGTAAAACTGTGTTAACATCTTGTTTCTCTTTTCTCTTAAAAAGTGAGGAGGGTTTCAGAACGGCGGCCTGTCTGGGTGAGTGTTATATCATTGTGTACAAGTTCAGGTGATAGCTGCTTAGCTTACGTGCTAGTGGTGGCCTACTGTTAGCAAGTCAGCTGTTAGCTGCGGCGCTAGCCTGCTGTGATCACTAGGTGGCCTATCTAGGTTAGGCTAGGAAACGTTAGCTTGCTGCTATCGGCCGAGGCCCAGCGCGGGGTGGCTCCGGCCCCTCGCGCGCCGCCGCGGTTCTCAACTCCCCTCTCCCTCACGGGGAGAGGCGGGGGGGATTAGAAGCTCCCCTCTGGTCGCGTGCGCCGTTCGCTCGGCGTCTCGCGGGCAGGGGCGGTAGCGACCGACGGTTGGAGCGGCCGTTAGCTTAATGCTACTCTGTTGAACGTGCTTTGATTATAACATGTTTTAAACACTCTTGACTACGACGTCATCTTTGACAGAGGATGTTCGTCGAACCTGCCCTCGGCCAGGACGGCGAGGCCTGCGTCAACAAAGGGGACCGTAACGACGGGTTGGAGCGGCGACGCTGGCCGGGTCGGCAACACAGAACGGCTGTGTTTACTACGGTGCCTTGAGACTGCACTTCGTTGATCTACGCTCCGGGTAGGCAAGGTTTGGCCAGACCTTATACACTTCTTCTGGCTTTCCCTTCTAAATGTTTTGTAAATAACGATGTTTTCCAAAACGAGTGTTGCTGCACTACATTTAGGATACGACGCGAGTTATGTGTGAATTGTCTTGTCACTGGTATTTAGCTTCTCCATGCAAATCGGGTTGTTGTTACAGATGTGAAAATTATCTGGTTTGTTGTGTTGAGAAACATCATGTGTGTTTATATGTACCGTGTACTCACAACTAAGGGGGTTAACTAACCTATAAAGCTATGCTTAGTGACAAATGAGTAAAGAATGATTCTTTTCTCAGCCTGTAATGACAATGAACAGTGTGTTCACATATTAACAGGTTTTCCTGTTTTAACTGGCCGTATTAAGGGTAAAGTAGGAGGATTGTGTTTCCCCCCGGTTCCCTGGGGACTTCTTCATCCTCCTATCAGACATGTTGTTGCACTACATTGTGTCACTGTGTGGTAGGGATACGATGTAACTCTTAGCTTGATTGCTGAGGTTGTGCTAAAACAGCTGGAGAAACTTTATTTTCCTAAAAGAAGAGATTGTTTGGTCGCTTTCGTGTGTGCTTAGCAAGGCCTGTGGCCGATACTAATCGAGAATTATGTATTCTCTCATTATGAAAAACGGCGTTCCTCTGTAGAGTGTTTTTGCCATTTTTTTGTAGGTGATGATGGGTTGTGTGTGTCATGTGACCTACAACTGGGTTGGACTGGCCACAGAAGCACATGTGTAAGTTTGGTACCGGGGCTCTTGAAGAGCCCTCTCTATTCTGTGTTTTTTTCTTAGTAAAAATCAGATAGCAGGTTAGCTCATGCACTGTGTGAAGCTGTCAGACGCTTCATGGAGCTGACTATGACTGTGTCATACTATCTTTTTGTCATTACATCGTATCATGGGTGTGGGGTCGTAAAGGGGTGAACTGGTAACCTTTCCTCCCCCCTTTTTTCTGTTGGTCAGGGGTAAACCCCCTGTCCTTCAAGGTTCCTGTCACGTTGCGGTTCGGCACGTTACAGGGTGAGGGGGGGGGGGAGGGAGTTTCCTGGTCCCACGGCCTGGAATATTGGGCGTGTGCACCGCAGAAATTCCCCCACCATAGAGTACATCACCGTGCGCGTCTCTGTTGGTAGGACTTCCGTGTGCTGTTCAGGTCCATGTGATGGATCTGTTTTGGGGGGGTGGTCAGGGCTCCTCCTCACCAAGCTCCTATTCGGGCCTTCTGTGAGTTGGGACTCCTCCTTCCATGTGAGGGAGCCTCCTTCAGAGTACAGAGCCTCCTCCTCAGATTGTCAAGGTGAGTGGACCCTCAAGAAGGAGTCCTACTCTATTGTGTATGTATTCGATTCAATTCGATTATTGAGTGTGTATGGGTTCAGTGCCTCCTCCCCGGAGAGCCCTAAAACCAATTTTTTACATGGCTCAAGGTGCAATATATTCTTTTCAATCTGTACAGCTCGCGTGGGAAGTCTCTCTGAGGATTCCCGTCTCCTTCCTATGGGAGGGTGGTGGGATGTAAAAATGTGAAACATTTTTACCCCCGGCTGTGTAGACTGGGATACATACTGTTGGTGCTTCCTGCTTTTCTATTAAAAAGAGTTGGAGTTAGGAAGTGTCACACCCCTCTTGTCGTTCCCCTGGGCACCTTGGGGATTCAATGACAGGTCTAAATAGCCTGTTCATTGATGTGGGTGTGTCCCGACGCACGTATAGTGCTAGCTCGGGGTGTTCTGTAAACAGGCGACTGACTGGCACGCCTTGGTTGCTTGAGGTTAAAACAGCGTTTTTATAAAGCAACTGGGATGGATGTTTTTCCTCTTCCGACGACCAAATCCGACGACCTGGTTTGGTTATCGACGGATTCTCGTTCATATCTGGGGGATGATGACGGAATGGATCTGAACATATGTAGAGGGGTCTCACGCCCTGGGGGTGGGCCACCGGGCGCGGTTCGCCCGAACGTCTGGGTGGCGCCTTCTTTTCATGTTTAAGATCAACACGCATATCTGCCCCTTCTCCTGGAGTAGGCATGTCGGCGTGGTTAGGGCACGGGACTGGTTCTGGTCACGCTGGTCCGGATCAGTTGAACCCGTTGTCCGCCGGGGATGCAGATCTGCTGTTCTGGTACCCTGAGGGACTTGGGCTTTTTTCAGGGGGAAAAATGCCAGGTCGGTCCGGGTGTCACAGGGTTAAGCACTATGGAGACCCTGGTTGGGTACGTTTTTTACTCAGCACTGTCGTAATGGCTTACGGCCATGCCAACCTGTACACGCTCGATCTCGTCAGATCTCGGCCGCTACACAGGTTGGTCCTGGTTAGTACTTGGTTGGGAGACCGCCTGGGAATACCAAGTACGGTGTGCTTGGGGCTGGTTCTCCATTATTTTTCGCTCCTCTCTCACGCATGGCGAAGAGGGGCCTGTTGGGGTGGTCTTTGACCTCCTCTGGTGACCCTGTGCTTCCCGTATCGCCGGGCCCGGTCCGAAGTAATGTTTCGTCGACCCGTAGGCCTGGGTTAACCCTTTTTTGAAAAACTGAAACACTTGTACTGCGGTATAGCCGGTGTATACCCGCAGGTGTGTTTTGGAGTTTTTTCTTGAGGGGTTATAGGAACAACCACCGCATTGAGTAACACCAAGGTGGTTAATTCCCTGGTGTGTTGGAGCAGTGTCAACTCCCGGGTTCACCGGTTGAGGGTGCCCCTGCACGTTCATGACGTCTGCCAATCGTGTCAGCCTTCTCTGCCTCAACTCCTCTGGGTGGGTTTTTTTTAATGGAGGCTTGGTCATGCAACACCGCCAGCTTCCGCCCCTTCCGCCGGGGCGGCTGTGTTCAGCTGTCTCCTCTGGCGCCTGTCTCGTCCGCAGTCTCCAGGCTAGGGTTAACAGCCTGTTGCCTGGTTTTTCCCCGGTGCGCTGCCTGCTTCCGTTGGTTAACCTTTTTTGTGTGCTTACGGCCATGCTGACTGCCTGTTCTGCAGGGTCAGTGTGCCAGGCGGTGTACTATTGGGGGGACAGGGCCTGCTCGGCTGAGGGGCCTTTGTCCGAATACGCTGGCGATGTGGGGGGCGGGGTCACTAAGTGCCCACCTGGTGGGGTCTTGATGCTGGCATCATGGACTTCTCCGGGCCCCCGTTCCAGGGGGTCCAGTCCCTTTGGTGGGTCTGGGTCTTCCTTCGCGCTCCGCTGCTACGGCCTTGCCACGGGGTTGGGTTTACCCTTGACCCCGTGATTCTAGGGGGCAGTAACGAGGTTGTTCCCTCCGTTCGTTCCCGGGTGGCATGCGGGTTGTGCATGTGTGTAGTCGTGGGGTCAGGCCACGGTCTGCTCACCCTGTGCGTTGAGTTGCTTGAGTGCCTCTTCGCACGGTTGGGTCCGTCGCCCTCCCGGGAAACCTCTAATAGGGGGGGTGCCCTCCATTAGGGGGGGTCGGGGGGGCTCGGCCCTCCCTGTTCTGATGGTTGTGGGGGGCCTTCAGCGGGGTGTATTTGTCGAGCTTCTAGCTCCCGCTCAGCTCCTATTATGCAATGAGACGCTGAGCGGGAGCTAGTGTGATACAGAACGTTAGGTTATGACTATAACCAAGTTCTGTTAACACTAGTGGACGCTCAGCGTCTAGACGCCGCTGCGGCCCTTGATTTTTCATTGTGGTGAAATTTGTTGGGAAGGAGATGAGTGTGTGGCACCACCCCTGCTTATATAGGTAAGCGGATGGGGGTGTGGCCAGATGAATGCTGGCATTTAAAGGTACATTTTGAAATTTATTCAGTGTATATATGCTGAAGCGAGATATATGCAATGAGACGCTGAGCGTCCACTAGTGTTAACAGAACTTGGTTATAGTCATTTCTACCAGCATGTGACTTGCAACACCAGAGGCGGTAACATCCTAGATCACTGTTACACGCAATTTAAAGGTGGCTACAAGGCTCATTCTGATAGTGGCTTTGGCAAGTCAGATCACGCATCCATTTTCCTTACACCAAAGTACAGACAAAGAATTAAAAGTACTCCCGTAGTCTCGCGAGAGGTGCAGAAATGGGATGTGACGTCAGAGGATACGATCCGGTCAGTGTTTCACAACACAGACTGGATTGTATTCCGCGACACAGATAACATTAATGCCTACACGGAGACAGTGCTGGACTATGTCTGTACTAGGGTGAAAGAAACAATCCCCACTACCAAAATGAAAGTTTACCCAAATCAAAAACCCTGGGTAGACAAATCCGTCCGTGAAACTCTGAGAGAGCGCACCAAAGCATACAATGACGGCCTAGTGGCAGGCAACATGAATGACCACAAGGTGGCGCAACACAACGTAAGGAGGACAGTGTCAGAGGCCAAACGGCGCTACAGGGATAAAATTGAACTCCAGTTTGAACAAGCTGACTCTAGAGCTATGTGGCAGGGGCTCAAAACGATGACAGACTACAAAGGCGCCTCCCTCAAACTGAACAGTGACATCTCCTTAGCAAACGACCTCAATACCTTCTATGCGAGGTTTGATGCTGGTAATAACAACACCAGCTCACAAGCCTCGGCAATGGGGGGGGGGGGGTCGGCTGCTGATGGAGGCGCAGTGTTCAGGGTAACAGAGCATGAGGTGAGGCGGACCTTTAAAAAAGTGAATACCAGGAAGGCAGCAGGTCCGGACGGCATCCCCGGCCGTGTCCTAAAAGTCTGTGCCGACCAACTGGCCCCAGTATTCACTGACATATTTAACCTGTCCTTAGAACAGGCTGTCATCCCCACCTGCCTGAAGAAGTCCACTATTATCCCTGTACCCAAAAAATCCAAGCCTGCTTGCCTCAACGACTACCGCCCTGTAGCTCTCACCTCCATAGCCATGAAGTGCTTTGAGAAGCTAGTAAAGGGCTACATCTGCTCCTCCCTCCCCATCAACATGGACCCCCTGCAATTTGCATACCGCCCCAACAGGTCCACGGAGGACGCCATATCCCATGTGCTGCACACAGCAGCATCACACCTGGACAAGAGGCAGGGGAACTATGTGAGAATGCTATTCATCGACTACAGCTCGGCATTCAATACCATAGTCCCCTCCATACTCATAGCCAAGCTCAGGGACCTGGGCTTGGGCTATGACCTCTGCCAGTGGGTCTTGGACTTCCTGACTGGCAGACCCCAGGTGGTGAGAGCAGGCAACTGCACCTCCTCATCCATCACCCTCAACATAGGGGCCCCCCAGGGCTGTGTTCTGAGTCCCCTCCTCTACTCCCTGTACACACACGACTGTGTGGCTCAGCGGAGTAGCAATACAATCGTCAAATTTGCTGACGACACAGTGGTGGTGGGCCTGATCTCTGCCAACGACGAGAGGGCCTACCTGGAAGAGGTCAAGGTCCTGGCGGGATGGTGCCAGGAAAACAGCCTCTCCCTGAACGTCAGCAAAACAAAGGAGATGATTGTGGACTTCAGGAGGTCGGGGGTCAAGGACTACAGCCCCCTCAGCATCGACGGGGCACCGGTTGAGAGAGTCAACAGCTTCAAGTACCTCGGAGCCCACATATCCGAGGACTTGACATGGACCATACACATTAACAGTGTGGTGAAGAAGGCACGACAACGCCTCTACTTCCTCAGGCGCCTAAGGAAGTTCCAAGTCAGCCAGAAGATCCTTAAGAACTTCTACTCATGTACAATAGAGAGCATCTTGACCGGCAACATCACCTCCTGGTTTGGGAATAGCACTGCAAAAGACCAAAGCAGACTACAAAGAGTGACACGTTCAGCCGAACGCACAATTGGAGGGGGGCTCCCCACCCTCCAGAACATTTACTACAAGCGTTGCAAGGGGAAGGCTAAGAGAATTATTAAGGACTCGAGCCACCCGAACAACTGCCTCTTTGAACTGCTGCCGTCAGGCAAGCGATACAGGAGTCTCAAGGCGAGCACAGAAAGACTCAGAAGTAGCTTCTATCCCCAGGCCATCAGGCTGCTAAACGAACAATGAATGAACACTACACAACAACAACCACCAAACACACATAGCACACACATCCACACGCACACACTCACTTTAAACAAACACACTGTAGCACCCACTACACACACTTTATAGCACACACCCACTTTAAACAAACACACTGTAGCACCCACTCCCCACACTTTATATTTATGGATGAAGGATTGCACTACAACTCGTACACCTTACTGTAAATTGTACCTAAAATTGTACCTCATCCCATTTCTGCTTTGCACTAGATAGTACTGTACATTAGTACACTGCATAGTATTGTGTATTGTATATTATATGGTAACTCAGAACATTGTACATATGTCTATACCGAACAACTGTGACCTCATTTTCTTCTTCTAAATTCATGCTATATTATGTTATTATGTTATTTGATACTATCTTGTCTAGCACAGTCTCTGGAGCGTAACAGTAAGAAGCATTTTGTATGAAAGTATTCTGTACTTCTGTATGACAACTATTAAAGAACTTGAACTTGAACTTGAACCTAACGTTAACGGGACAGCCAAAGTCGAACCCGGCGTCTCCTGCGTTGGTGACGAGGGTAATGTCCACTGCGCCACCCAGCCGCTACGTTCTCCATGTTGACGAAGTCCTCGCTGGCAGGGCACCCGGTGTAGGGTCGACTAACATCCTCTGTCAAAGATGACGTCGTAGTCAGAGTGTTAAGGCTTGTTATACTCACAGTAACGTTCAACAGTGTAGCATTAAGCTAACAGCTGCTCCCGACTGATAGCAACAAGCTAACGTTTCCTAGCCTAGTGAACACAACGGGCTAGCGCCGCAGCTAACAGCTGACTGGCTAACAGTAGGCCACAAACTAGCACGCAAGCTAAGCAGCTATCACCTGAACTGTACACAACGACATAACAAGCCACACTTCAGACAGGCCGCCGCCTGAATCCCTCCTCATCCTAAGAGAAGAAAAAAAGAAATGTCAACATAGTTTTCAACAGTGATTTAACAGACATACGGCGGAGTCGGCACAATTCCCATACGGGCTGCAGCCGACTTGTTAATGGAACTACCGATAAAGAAGATCCAGACCCACATTTCCTCGTGCTTAGGGTGTAATCTCTCATTCATTTGAAAGAAGGGGCCTTCACGGGACAGAGAAGCATCCGCTCGTCCAGAGAACCGGGTTTAAACCAGATCTCGGTCGCGGCCCACTAGTTTGACCATTATGGGCATCAGACCAGGACCCTCCGTCCGTCCCCTAAGAGGCCGAACAGAGGACCCCAATCTGGGGCCGGCCTTCGTAAAATTGTCAGCTAACCCCCATAGCATTAGCAGACAACTGACGCCCACATAGCAAAACATTACTCACCCAGCCCAGAAGCAACCAGTTTCTCACAACAGCCGGTGCCTCCTGCAGTCCAGCTGTAGAACCAGAGGTACAATACCTATCCAGCCGCAGCAAGGAGGACTGCAGGTGGGGAGTAGATCAGCGACGCGAGCCCCTAATACGAAAAAGCCGGTGGAGGTCAGAATGATCATCATCTTCCAGACACCCCAGTGACGAAGACATTATCGCCGTATTTTCTCGAAAATAGTGAGAGAGAAAATAAAGATATAACGTCAACGTATCTCCTTGTTCTTCTGTTTTTCTTTCTTCAGCTAAATACTTTCTTTCCCATGTCAAGTGATTGGTATACAGGCACTCTCTTGTGGTGAAATTTGAGAAGGAGATGAGTGTGTGGCCACACCCCTGCTTATATAGGTAGCGGGGGGTGTGGCCAGACGGATGTTGGTATGTAAAGGTACATTTTGTGAGTTTTTATTCAGTGTACAGCACTGGAGTCAGAATATGTGCAGTAGACGCTGAGCGGAAGCTTATACGACATAGAACAGGGCTTCTCCCTCTTACTGGAGTGGCTGCTACTTGACGATTTGAAGTTAATAGACAAGATTAGATACAATTACAAGAAATGTTATTTACATAATATGTTAAGACTAATATGTTTAATTTTTTTTTGTAAATGTTTTTATTTTCACTTTTTCAAAACATACATAGAACAAGACATCACAACAGGGGCGGATTTATGATTGTAGGAGATCCGGGGCTTAGCCCATTTTTTTTTACTTCGACACCACAACCTTTAACTTATACCACCACCTTAAAGCGGACAAAAGGCACTAGAGAACACTTAAATTCACACCCTTTAATTAATGAAGCAAACAATAATAATAATTAATAATAATAATAATACACTGTATTTGTATAGCACCTTTCATACAAGAATTGCAGCTCAAAGTCCTTCACAGCAGTAAAAAAAGACAGACATAAAATGAGCACAACATTGGCAGATCAAGAGCAATGCATAAAGTGCAGACATAAAGCATAAAATAGATAGCAGCAAAATAGACAAAGTCAAGGTAAGACATAGAACATTAAATCACATCGTTTTTCATATTAGGATCTAAGATCTAGGGTTAACTCGCCGAACGTCAGTGTTGGGAAAGTTCACTTTCTACATGAACTAGTTCAGTTCACAGTTCACAATTTTTTAAATGAACTAGTTCAGTTCATAGTTCATAATTCAAAATGTTTAACTAAAGTTCATGGTTTCAAAAATGAACTAATTTAGTTCTTTTTAGTTATTTATTTTTATAATTTTTTTTATATAGATTTATCACGTACAGTTACTTACATTACAAAAACACACATTGGGACAAGGGGGGGGGGGCCTCCAGTTCATCTCTATGCCATCATCCACACCATAAGCAAGCAAAAACAAAACAAAAAGAAAAACAAGCAAAAAGGAAAGCAGACCAAGACAGGCACTGTACAGTATTGCACTTGCCTCGAGCCCATTCACATGTAGACATATATTTATTTTTTTCTATCCTAGGTCTGTCCATACAATGGGGCACTGGGCCTTTAGAAGGATCCGAGAAATTTCAGCAGGAAAATAGTCTAATAGTGGGGCCCACACCTCCTGAAAGGAAGCGTTGTTGCCTCTATGCATTGCACAGTGTCTTTCATGGGGTAGCACACCGAAGATCTCTCTATACCACATTTGTAAAAATGGAGGCTTATCCTTAATCCAGTTTATCAGAATGCATTTCCGGGCTGAAAGTAGAAGTTTATCAAATAGTTTGAATTGTAAAGGGTGTCACCCCCCCCCCCCCCCCCCACCCCACCACCTCCAATGTACAGTCCCCCCCCCCCACCCCCACCCCACCTACCCAACCTCCTCCAATGTACATTTTCTATGTCAAATGTTTATACTCTCTTTTCTGGACTCTTTTTGTATCACAAACAGTACTGTATTTGCAAATCTGGTATGTCATAAATGTATAGATGTAGCAGTACTGTCTATCTGTATGTCATGTATGTCATATATGTCCTGATGAATTGAAAATGGGGGACCCTGATACAGTACAGCTCAATACATACAATTGTTAAGGGGATGCAGACCAGAGAAAGACTTTCGTCTTGTTTACATCAGGGTCCCCCATTTTCAATTCATCATAACATATATGACTGAGCTGTACTATACTGTACCCATTTCTGCAATATGTTAATAAAGTGTTCAATCAATCAATCAATCAATCAATCAATCAATCAATCAATCAATCAATCAATCAATCAATCAATCAATCAATCACTTGGCCCCAGAACCTGGATAAACACTTAGATTCCCAAAAGTAGTGATAGACTGTACCCAGGTCTGTTTGACATTTCAAACATAAAGGAGATATTGAACGGCCCATTTTGTTAGTTCTTTTTTCAATACGTTGCTGCAAGCTATTATTTGTAAAAAATATTGAACCACAGACAGCAATCTGAATACTGGCATTTCCATAACGCTTTGCCGCCGCGCATTCAGTAGTAGCAGCTGCAGCTTTCATCTCTACAGTATATTTTCAAAAACATGAGGAACAACTTTGCTTGAATTGTCTTTATTATGAAAACTAAAACAGGACGTTTGCTTATTCTCAATGTGCCGTTTAAGCTTAAGGTTTGCTGTCGACGTCGTCGATGTGAGGACTTGCTTCTTCAAACCGGGTGGACAGTTTACAGACAAACGTTCGATTTTTTCCGTCTGAGTCAGTACTGACTTTAACGTTAAACTCTTTTAAATGCTCAAACGCCGACATCTAGAGGTAGAGTTCTCTGAGCGAGTGCTGCTCTCGACCTGCTGCTGCGCAGCTCTCGGCTTCTGCACGCAGATTCAGCTTCTTCTTCTTCTTCTTTTGAATTTTATTGGCGGTTGGCACATCCTTCTGGGCAAGGCCAGATTAGCTAAGCTACTAGCCGACATGGCTATCCCGACTGAACCACACGTTAGCACTCGATATTATAACGTAGCTAAAGCTAACTAGCTGTCCCTGCCTTTAGCTAAGCCGACATGGCTAGCCTGACTGAACTTTCTAACATGCAACAACTTTCATCTTCAGTCCATCTGCCGAATGACCGTCCTCTTCGTCTTGGCTGGCATAACCTCCAATGCTGCACGTGCGAAATAGTCAGACACAGCTGACGCACGCCGGCCGACTGTACACATGTAACCCCTCCCTTCGTTGAAACCAATAGTATGTCTGCTGCAGAGCCCCAGAGCTCCAATAGTGTATCTGCAGAGCCGCAGAGCCAGGAACAAGTCAGACACATTCTACAAACGTGTCTAATGTGAAATATATAAGCATATAAGCAAAACTAGATTTGAGGTCTGTGATGAAAAAGGGCCTTGCAGGAAGGGGGGCTTCGCAAAAAAAAAAAAAAAAAAAAAAAGAAAAGCAATAAAAAGATTATAAATAAAAAATATTTTTTTATTTATTTTTTTGTGCAAGGCCCCCCTTCCCGCACTGCTCGCACACCCCCTGAGGCAGCCCTGCCCACACGCAGGAGCAGTGGTTGCTGCGATCCAAAACTCTTTGGTCAATCCTCCATTGTCGGACATATATTCCTCCGGCACAGTGAACGTATAAACTACTGACAGCTTCTCCATGCCGTGTCCGCAGATTCAGCTGGTCAACTGTTGTTATGATGAGTCTGATGACGTAGCAGGGGGTGACAGGCGCGTTGCCAGATCGGTTGGTTTTCCACATAATTTTGAAACCTGTTTACAGTGTGTTTTAACTGGGTTTTTGGCTGAAATGCATATGAAATCTGGCACATCTTTGAACGCCGTTATAACAGAGTGCTGAGAATGAACGCACTTTTGAACTCCGTTACACAGCGCTGAGAATGAACACGTTCTCAATTACGTTCATTTAGCGGATATACAGTACGTTCAGTTCACGTTCGCCCAAAATACGAACGCGTTCATGAGCGATTGTTCATTGAATGTGTTCAGGTACATCACTGCCGAACGTTGAGCGCCAGGACCCCCGAAAACCAGAGTATAGTCGGGTTTTCATCGTTGTCTCTTTTATTCGATATTTGATTTGAGAACAGTAGCTAGTCCAGGGAAGAAACAATAACGTGTTTACTAGAATACACGTTGCCAGCCATTACGAAGCATTTTGGAAATGACACCAGACCACCCTGAAACTACACTCATATTCACGACGGTATAAAACGGAAATGTATGGATGGAAAAATGATCTGTTATTTGCATCTTGACCGGAAGAAACTCAATGACAATTGACTATATTATTAGATCCATAGCTATAATATATAATATAGCTTTAGGCCTGCAAACACAGCCACGTATCCCCATGTTAAAAGGCGCTGGCCTTTCAACAGTAACAGTAAACAGCGCCATCTGGCGCTGAAAGTGTTAATAGGCGTCTTTGTTTACGGTTTGATTATCACTAATACAAAGTAAAATAGTACAGTGCTTCTCTTCTCCCTCTACACTAAATCACTGGGTAACATTATCACGTCTCATGGCTTCTCATATCATTGTTATGCCGATGATACTCAACTCTTCCTCTCCTTCCCTCCCTCAGATATCCACGTCTCTGAGCGGATCTCGGCCTGTCTGTCCGACATCTCCGCCTGGATGACGACCAACCACCTCAAACTGAACCTAAGCAAAACAGAATTGCTCCACCTGCTGGCCAAATCCTCCCCCCTGACCGACCTCTCCATCACAGTCGAGAATGCAGCTGTGACCGCGTCCCCGACCGCCAAGAACCTTGGTGTTGTCCTCGACGACCAGTTGAACTTCTCTGCTCACATCGCAGCGACAACCAGAACCTGCAGATTCCTCCTGAGCAACGTCAGAAGGATACGCCCCTTCCTGACAAAAGAAGCCACCCAACTCCTCATCCAATCAACAGTCATCTCCCGCCTCGACTACTGCAACGCACTGCTAGCTGGCCTCCCGGCCACTGCCACCAAGCCTCTTCAACTCATTCAAAACGCAGCGGCCCGCCTGATATCAAACCTACCGAAGTCGGCCCATGTCACCCCACTTCTTAGGGACCTGCACTGGCTCCCCATTGCTGCACGTATCCGCTTCAAGGCCCTCGACCTAGCATACCGTGCAGCAAAGGGAACCGCTCCCGCCTACCTCCGGTCAATGGTCTCTAACTACACACCCTCAAGACCCCTACGCTCTGCATCTTCTGGCCGCCTCAGACCTACTCCTATCCAAGCTCCCGGAGGGTCATCAAAGAGAAGCCGCCTATTCTCAGTCCTTGCCCCACAATGGTGGAATGAACTACCCATCCTAGTTAGGACAGCCGAATCCCGTCCAATCTTTCGCCGTCGACTAAAGACTCACTTCTTCAACCATTATCTGAAATGATTAAAAAAAAAAAAAAAAAAAAATCTAACCCTGCCTAACCTTACTGTCATGCACTTGTCCTAATAAACTAACCTACACTGTAACACGCAACACTTGATGAACATTGTTACTCAGCTGATAGAGTTGTACCCTTCTTGCTGTCTTGTCGTACAGAACTTCGCTTTGGATAAAAGCGTCAGCTAAATGACTAAATGTAAATGTAAATGTAAATGTAAAATAGTTAGTAAATAGAATAAAAATAATGCAATAGTGCATTGCAATGAAATAGTTATCATCGTATTTTTCGGGAGGCCGGTAAGGAGTGCATTACAGTAGTCGAGTTGGCTTGAGATAAAGGCATGTATCTGGTTTTCAGCGTCCTTTTGATTTATAAATGGCCGTACTTTTGCTATGTTTCTAAGGTGGAAGAATTGTGTTTTTGTCAACTTGTTGATTGTGATTTAAAGCTTAGGTCTGAGTCTACCATAACACCAAGACTTAACTCACTCAAATACAGTTAGCAGCTGGATAGACTACAGATGGAAATTAGCTTCTGCTAAATCTGGTGCAAACATAATTTCATATAACAATGATTAATTGTAAAAAAATAAATATATATATATATATTTTTTAAAGTAGATTTGGGGCTTTTCAGAAAACATTTGGGGATTGAGCCCAAGTAGCCACCCCCTAGCCCCGCCCCTGCATCACAATACAATAGATTTACGGTAATAATAATAGAGACACTAACAACAATAACACTAACAATAATAACAACAGAAATGATAGTAAAAATAATAAAGACATAATATAAACTATAAAAGTACATTATCAGACATGACAAAAGACAAACAACAAAGACATGGCTCAAATATTCACATGTTGTACTGTATACAGCATAAGTGGCGGTTAGGGAGTCAACTCCTGGTCCACGATAGCACCCAGTGTACTGATAAACTGTGTTAGGACCATTAGACAAAGATAGACTGTGTGTGTGTACGGAGTGTATGAGTGTGTGTACTTTGTAGATGCGTGTTTTACCTATGTGTGTGTGTATTACCTATGTGTGCTTTATATATGTGTGTTCTACCCATGTGTGTGTGTGCATTACCTATGTGCGTGTTTTATGTGTGAATGTTTAATATGCCTGTGTAATTTACGCGTGCATGTTCTATGTGTGTGCATGCGTATATGTGTGGTGTGAGCGTGTGTATGTGTGTGTGTATATGTAAGCACATTTACAGTAATTATGGTTCCCTCAGCAACGATACCAGCACAATCAGACAAAAACAAGGCAGCATTGGTCTATAGGGGGGCTATGGGTAATGGGGAAACCCACAGAGTACAGTGGCAGACAGTGCAGGTCCGATATGAGACAGATAAGGGTCCCATATCTCATAGAAAGTGTCTAGTTTGTAACATGCACGTGATGTATTCACAGGGAATGCAGTCCATAATAATGTTGTGCCATGACCTCTTTGATGGGACCTCGTCCTTGATCCAGAACAACAGAATGTTTTTCCTAGCAGCAAATGTCAACAAATTGAACAGTCTCTTATGTTTGAAATTGGCAATATGAATATCTGGGAGGCCTAGTAAGAGGCAGAGGGGGTCCAGTTCGATGGGGGTCTGGAATATATCAGATAGTTCCTCTACGATGTCGAACCAATAGCTCTGGAGCTTTACACAGGACCAAAAGCAGTGGACGTGGTTTACAATCTCTATCTTGCATTTAAAGCAGAGTGGGGATGCATTGGGATCCATTTTACTCTTAAGGGCAGGGGTAATATGAATGAGATGTAAGATTCTAACTTGGATAGACTTGGTGCGGTTGCAAACAGAGATTTTTTTTGCGTAGGTCCATGCATCCTGCCAGTCCTCCATGTCCAAGTATTTTTCCCAGGACTGTTTAGTGACAAGGGAAGATAAAGATGAATTAAGGTTTAGAGTACTATAGAAAATAGATATTTGTTTTTTAGGAATCTGCAAGGAGAGGGCTTTCTCCACCTGTGAGGTGGTGTCGTATATTCTATACAATATCTAAGGTAATTTGCAGTGCATACAGGTTGCTAACTAGAGGGAAGAAGGACAGAGTGATAGAAACATGGTCCTCATCTGACTTAGTCAGATGAGAAATAACTTGTATAGCCAGACAAAAGAGGAACTTATGGTCCAAACTCATTTATTTGCCGAGCGGCCAACGGTGGATAAGCAATCAGTTACATACAGGAATTATTCATCATAAGCCATGATTTGTACAAAAGGGTTGATGAGGTTTACATAATCTTCTTCACATCAAGACAGTTTTGCACATAAATAGTAGTCATGTTTATCAAATGAAATAGACCATAGTACTCTCTGCCACCACATGATTAAACCTTGGTCTAAGATAGACATCTTACTCTAGTTATCACAAACAGTGATCATTCCATATACAGTTTACTCACGTAGCGGCAAAGTAGTACAGTCGGTGGGCGATGGAGGCTCAGAATCAGACCCCCTGGGTGGGGTGGCGGGTCTGGGCTGGCCTCCTCTCTCTCTCACCAATACATTCTTTTATACTCTGATTTCCCCCAATAGTTTCTTGCTTCCATACATGGCGTTCTCCTCAGATGACCTTCTGGGGGAGGCGGTCCGCCCCCCCCTGATTTCCTCGTCGGTGTCTTCTTCCAGTTTCAACAGCGAGGAGGTCTGATAAATCAGACCTTTTAACATTCCCTTTATATGGTTTGTGTATGAATCTATGGCCTACTTAGCATCAACCCAGTACAGTCATTGCTTTCTAGGTTGATACCAATCAGTCCACAAGAGCCAGCACCAAACCCTATTTACCAAACTGACACTTTGTATTACTCTATGATTTAAAGGAAATAGCTTTATTACTTCCAGTTTTGACATTCCTAAAATGGTATTCAAATCTTCTTTGTAAGTTACCTTCTAATAGGTTACTATAATCTTGTTATTATTCCAATATTGTTTTTCATTCTAAACTAATATAATGTAATTATATTTTCTGTGACCTCTAATCTCGGTTAGACCAGCTGTCCTTCTGCTAGTACTGAGTCACCGTTTTCTGTGGGGTGTGACTTATTTACATAGTCTTGGTTGTCCCCTGAGGGCTTTTATGACCGGCTTCTCTAATCCAGTCTTACCCTGAGAGGGGGTTGGTTTGGAATGTCTATCTAACACCAATAATCACTTTTGGCTAAGCCCTGCTTTTACATTATGGATTCTCTAATTATTCACACATATTAGTTATGAAATTCAATGTCAATATCACCACAGTGGAACTGTTAATTAACAGTGAGGTGTCCTTGGTGATAAACTGCCTAATTTGTAAGTATTTAAAGTATTTTCAATAGACCATATCGCTGCTGCAGCTGTAGAAAAGACATTAGGGTCTGGCCATCAAACAAGTGGCCAAGATCAGTTATGCCCTGCGTATGCCAGGTCTTGAAGCCGCCGCCAATTTGGTCTGGCTTAAAGTCAGGATTGCCTACGATCGGGGTAAGAGGAGAGGTCAGCTTAGCTCGGCCCTCCACCTTACGGACAGTCTTCCAGGCCTTGACGGAGCATAGTGTGATGGGGTTAGAGCATATTTCCCTAACAGACTTAAAGTCTTTGATAAACAGTAGGTTCCACAGGGGGGACTTAGATTGCGAGGATTCAATGTCTAGCCAGATTGATAGTGGGTCTGATCTGAACCAACCGACAAGCACCCTAAGGTGTGCTGCTAGTTGGTAGTGTATTATATTCAGGGCCGCCTGTGAGAAATGCGAGGCCCTGTGCGAGATTTAAACGCGAGCCCCCCCCCCCCCCCCCCCCCCCCCCCAAAGGTAATTTTTTTTTTTTTTTTTTATTTATTTATTTTTTTATACAGTCAACATATTCGTAAATAATAGCACTGCCCGAGGCTGGGCATGATACAGTCAACATATAGCAAGAGAGAGAGCGAGAGAGAGCTCCCGTTCTACAGTCAATATACAGTGTACAGAGAGAGAGACACATTGGAAAGAAATTGAAATGCTATTTGGCCCTAAACAGAGAGTACACAGTGGCGGAATACCTGAGCACTGTGACTGAAGATCCTTGACTAGGTACAGACTCAGCGAGCACAGCCTAGCCATCGAGAAAGGCCGCCATAGGCAGACTGTGTGTGTTAGAAAGAGAGAGAGAGAGAGAGAGCATGTGTGTTAGAGAGAGAGCATGTATGAGAGAGATAAGCAAAGATGACCCCCTAAAGGATATTCAACTTTTAATGAAAGAACAAAACAGAAGGAAAAGATAACTTCACAAAGGCAACATGAATATACATAGATCCAAAAGGACAAAGATCAACACTTAAATCCAAAGAGAAGAGGGTCTATACCAGAGAAAACAAAGCAGCAAGGAGCCAATGGCCGACAGCTAAAGGCTAGCCAGGTAGGCTACTGACACCAGGCCACACACAGCTTTGGCCAACGGCCCAACGCTACCCAAGCTACACAAACGACCAAGACAATGAATTCACACACAGCACATGTCGTATCTCCAAATGTTGTGAAGTAACATATGTTTTGCCTGGAAAAAAACATTGTTATTAACAAAACATTCGGGAGGGGAAGGAAGGAAGAGTGGGGTAATGTCATGATTTTCATTAATCTTACCTGCACCAAGGAACGCAGGGCGAAAGGCCGCAACACAGGTCTCCACGTTGACGAAAGGCCTCTCGCTGGCAGGACAAAAATAACCCCCTGCTATTCTCACGGCTAATGTCAATGGTCGTAGCACAAGCTAACAGCTAACTCAAGGCTAACTGATAGCATCAAACGAACGTTCCCAGCCGAGCGCAGCCGGCAGCTAACGTCGTAGCTAAACAGCTAACTGGCTAACAGTTAGCTCAACCAGGCTATCGCTAACCATTAGCTAACGCAGAAGCAAGCTATGCGGCTACATACAGGTGCTGACACCAGGTCACACACCGTTAGCTACTAGTAGTACTACAACAGCTAGTCGGCCAGTTTAGCTCCAGAGAGAGAGAGAGAGAGAGAGAGATGTCCACGGCGGGAATAGAATAGAGTTAATAGAATAGGTTAAAAACTCACCAAACGTCCAAGAGGATGGAGACAACCGCGTGGAGTTGACGAAGTTCATCTGCCAAACGACCATCCTCTTCATCTTGGCTGTATGCGCTGTCTCTAGGTTAGCTAACGCTAGTTAGCCTTTAGCTAAGCTAGCTACTAGCCGACATCATCATGGCTATACCATGACAAGGCTCCGGCCATTTGTCCCGCTAGCGAGAGGCCTTTCGTCAACGTTCCTTGGTGACCGACCGACTGATAATGACGACCTCTTTCTTCGTCTTGGCTGGCATAACTAAGCATAATAGTCAAAAGCTGCACGCGCGAAATAGTCAAACGCAGCTGACTCACGCCGGCGTACTACACATGATGTAAGTAAAACCACTCCCTTCGTTGAAACCAATAGTATGTCTGCTGCAGAACCCCAGAGGCTGAGCTCCAATAGTGAGTATGTCTGCAGACCCAGGAACAAGTCAGACACATTCTACAAACGTGTCTAATGTGAAATATATAAGCATATAAGCAAAACTAGATTTTAGGCTGTGATGAAAAAGGGCCTCGCGGGAAGGGGGGCCTCGCAAAAAAAAAAAAAAAAAAAAAAAATTATATTTTTTTATTTTTTATTTTGCGAGGCCCCCCTTCCCGCGAGGCCCTGTGCGACCGCACTGCTCGCACACCCCCTGAGGCGGCCCTGATTATATTAGGTAGGTCTAGACCCCCATCTTCACCATCCATATGTAATTTGGCCATTTTCAGACGCGGTTTCTTCCCATTCCAAATGAATGAGCTTAGCCAGCCTTCTAGCACCTTGATAACCTTGTTTGTCAGCAGCACTGGAATCATTTGGAGAGGGTATAATAGTCTGGGGAGTACATTCATTTTGACGAGGGCTATCCTACCCAGCCAGGAGATTGGTAAAGGGGCCCATCTAACTAAGTCTGCCCTTATGGTGTCTAAAAGGGGGGGAAAGTTGGCCTTAAACAATGTATAGGTGGGTGTCACAAATACTCCTAAGTGGGCGGCTAGGTGGTGCAGTGGGCAAGGCGCTCACCACCAATGCCGGAGACGCTGGGTTCGAGCCCAGCTCTCCGCATTGCTATCAGCTTGGCTGGTCGTTCATACTAATACAATTGGCAGTATTAGGGGGTGGGAAGCTGATGGGTGGGGAATCGGACGTTGTGGACAGCGACTCCTATGGGTCGGTTGGTGCGCCTGCGCAGCAGAATCAGGAAGCGACGGGGGCGGCGTGCCTTCCAAACGCAGACCCCCGACGCTGAGAGATCGCGCTGTGCAGGTGAAAAAATGCGACTGCTGCTTCCTCGAGTACCGGAGGGGACACGTGATGTAAGGCTTAGTCCACATTGCAGCCGGCTTGTGGGAGGCATGGCCTAACAATGTTCGAGACAGGGGAGGGTAGAATTGGATGATACGAAATTGGGATGGGAGAAATATAGAAAATGGGAGAAAAAGTAGATAAAAAAAACAAATACTCCTAAGTAAACAAAGCCGGAGGGCGACCAGCGAAATGGGAAGGGCTCGGGCAGGATCGGAATGGATTTAAGTGTCCCATTCAGATTCAGATTCAGATTCAGATTCCTTTATTTAGCCATTTGTGTAAAACACATTGGTAATTGTTGTACAGTGTATGCATTTCCTTTCTTTTTTCACAGAAAACAACACCAACACAGACAAGAAACGAAACAGTGCAGTGGGGGATTAATCAATAAATACATATATATATATAAAGTGAAGAGTGCAGGGATCCAGTACGGACTAGTGCAGTGCAGTCAGTGTCATTGTGCCAGTGTCACTTGGGGGCAGAGGGGGGGGAGGGGGGGGGGGTACCGAGGGGGGGGACCTGAGGCATTGATCAGCCTGGCGGCTGAGGGGAAGAAGCTCAGTCTGTGTCGAGCTTTCACAGCCTTTGGGATCCTCAGCCTTCTCCCAGAGGGGAGCAGGGTGAAGAGGCTGTGACCGGGGTGGGATGGGTCGGCCATGATCTTCCTCGCCCTCTTCAGCGCCCTGGAGTCGTGCAGGGACCTGAGAGAGGGCAGGGGACAGCCGATCACCCTCTCCGCTGAGCGAATCACCCGCTGCAGCTTGGCAAGATCTTTTGCCGCTGCAGCGGGGAACCAGGAGATGATGGAGTGGGTGAGGATGGACTCAATGATGGCCGTGTAGAATTGAGCCATCATGGTCCTCGGCAGTTTATATTTCTTCAACTGCCGGAGGAAGAACATCCTCCCCTGGGCCTTCTTGAGCAGGCCCGTGATGTTGAGCTCCCACTTCAAATCCCGGGAGATGGTCATGCCGAGGAATCGGCATGACTCATCGGAGGTCACCTGAGTGCCTCCCAGTATGATGGGAGGGGGCAGGGCTGCTTTCTTCCTGAAGTCCACTACCATCTCCACTGTCTTTTGAGCATTGAGCTCCAGGTTGTTGCAGCTGCACCAGCTCTGCAGCCTCTCGATCTCCCTCCTATAGGCCGACTCGTCCCCCCTGGAGATGAGACCCACCAGGGGGGTGTCGTCAGCGAATTTCAGGAGTTTGACCGAGGGGTGTAGAGAGGCACAGCTGTTGGTGTACAGGGAGAACAGTAGTGGGGAAAGAACGCAGCCCTGCGGGGAACCGGTGCTGGTGGACCTAGATCTGGAAATGCTCTTCCCCAGCCTCACCCGCTGAGACCTGTTGGACAGGAAGTCGGTAATCCACCTGCGAGTGGAGGCCGGCACCTGCAGCAGGGATAGCTGGTGCTCCAGGATGGGTGGAAGGATGGTGTTGAAGGCCGAGCTGAAGTCCACATACAGGATCCTGACATAGTTGCCCGCGTAGTCCAGATGTTCCAGCGTGTAGTGCAGAGCCATGTTCACAGCATCCTCTGTGGATCTGTTGGCTCTGTACGCGAACTGCAGCGGGTCCAGCACAGGATCTATGTAGCATTGCTTCGGATTTGGAAAAGTTAATTTTGTACCCCGAGAAGGTTCCGAATGTGGAAATCATGCGGGTTAGACATGGAATGGAAGAGTCAGGTTTAGATATAAAGATCAGTACGTCGTCCGCATAAAGAGTGATTTTGTGCTCCCACCGCTTCGCCCACCCTAATACCTGAGATCGCGGCTGACTGCCTTATGGCCTGAGCGAGTGGTTCTATGGCCATGTCAAATAGTAAAGGGCTAAGAGGGTCCCCATGGGGGTTCCCCCGTTGTAGAGGAAAGTTGTTAGACCTAAGCCCGTTAGTCAGAACCGCCGTCATCCGTGAGTTGTAAAGAACCTTGACCCAGTCAATAAAAGTGTTTCCTAGGCCAAATTCAGCGAGGATTAGAAACAAATACGGCCATTCTACACGGTCGAATGCCTTCTCTGCGTTGAGAGACAGAACCACCGCGGGGTGGTCTATCTCACGAGTCATTTGGATGATATTAAGGAGCCGTCTCATGTTGTCAGTAGTGTTCCTACCCTTAATAAAACCAGTCTGATCTTCGTTAATAATGAAAGGCAGCACTTTTTCTAGGCGCATGGACAGGATCTTGGAGAGCAATTTTTGGTCCGAATTAAGTAGGGCTATAGGCCTATAGGAGGCGCACTTTTCAGGGCATTTACCCTTTTTAAGGAGAAGGCAAATATTAGCCTCCCGTAGGGACTGGGGTAATATCCCAACCTCAGAGGAATGATTAAGCATTGCCAGCAGGGGATCCAAGAGAATATGACCGAATTCCTTATAGAATTTGCATCCGAAACCGTCCGGGCCCGGAGCCTTACCAGATGGCATACCCTTAAGGGCGCACAGAGCTTCTTCCTTCGTAAATTTAAGAGAGTATTTGGCGTCCTGGATCAGAAGAGTGTTTAACGCAGTTCTGGTGGCCGTAAGCTCTATAAGCACAGCCGGGGCTGGGTTTGAAACATGTTGATTCTCAAGGTCGGCTAGTTTGGATTCAAGAAGTTTGCATTGTTAATTTTTCTTGCGTTTCTTGGATGATACATAAGACATAATCAGCCCGCAAGAAAATACCTTGGATGTTTCCCAGAGCAGAGACGGGTTATCCATAGAATGTGAGTTAATTGAGTAGAATTTTTTTAATTCCGATTCGAAATAGGAGACAAACCTATCGTCCTTGAGGAGGTATGGGTTAAGACGCCAATGTCTCGACAGCGCCCTCTCTTCTGACAAGGAGTAGACCAGATATAGGGGTATGATCCGATAAAACAATACTTCCGATTGTGCAGGATGATACTAGAAAGAGCTTAGCGGAATGGATGAAGAAATAGTCTATTCTACTGTTGCTCTTAAGCAGTGTGCGAACCATAGCATGGTCTTTGGGTGAGCCAAGGAGGGGGGGGGGGGGGGTTGCGCCTCGCCTCGCAGGGAGGAGTCGGACTGTGATCGCAGACGTTACTGTAGCCTTTAGTAGGCCTTGTGTTGTGTATGTATGTATGTGACAAATAAACCTCTTGAATCCTGTCATACACATAATAGACAACTCACTTGTTGATGTAGTTGTGGTCCGGCCGTCTGCACAGCACATTCCATGATAAAAAAAAGTATCCATTTAGTTAGATAGATGATAGATCCAACACTGTCTACAGTATCTCGTGATTATCTCTCAGACTCCTGTTCTGATACGACCGCAGCAGGCGCCGGCACGGTCACCGGGCGTTGTCAGAGATAGTCCCCACCGCTGCAGCACCAGCAGCAGGTGTAACGGTGTCGCCTGTAGATGATCCCGCCTCCTGCTGCTCTGTCAAGTCCATTGACTGCTTCACTTTCATCGTGAAACCAAAATTGGTTAGGCTTACTTGTTGCATTTTTCGTTTAGACATTATCCATTCCTGAGTGACCTTATTTACCTGTCAAAACTATCACTGTCAAGTGTCAACAAGTCACAGGTTACAACGTGGGTCAAGTTTGGATTTGTGCCATGCGTGCAGGCTGCAGCGCCGCCCCGCTCCGAATGGTAATTGCAAGAATAGCATGCATGTTGCCATAGTACGTGTGTGAATTAGTGCGCAAATCATTAATCATACATCCAAAATAGCATACGTTTATTATTATACACGATGATGATACAGAAAATTACAGAAAAATGAGAAATGCATGGCAAAAGTAGCATTTATTTTCAGTAATTTAGAGACCCCCCAAAAAAATCACAAATCATGTTTTCAGGGGAGCTGATGTCTGATCTAAGGGAGCCATGGCTGCCCCAGCTCCCCCGTGGATCGCACCCTGCTCTTAAGCTCTCAGAGTTAGTCGTAGCCATAGAATATTAGGGGGTGTGTAGACAGGGCAGACCTAAAAAGGCCTGTGGGCACACCAAATTCACCTATTTTAACCACTAAGCATATGTACCTAGAGCCATACATAAAACAAATATTTTCAGTAGCAGACATGTGTCCTGAGCCATACATAAAACATACATAAAAAACATATAAAGGTGCGGGACTGGTGGGCCTTTCCCCAACATCACAGGGACTCACCATAGGGCCTAAAACCCTCAAACCTACCATAAGTAGATTACTCTCTCAGTGGCTGCTTGCCACACTCCCAAACATAAACAAAAAAAAGAAAAAGAAAAAGCCTCAAAACGTAGAGTAAATGGAAAAGTTCACATTAAACCTTATAAAAACATTATAGGTTTAAACAAGAAGCCTAGAACAGGAACCATAGCAAGAGAAAAAGGGGGGGGGGGTAAATAACCTGTGCACTGCTTGATAAACGTGTGCAGTACGTCCACCAGGCCGGAAGAGGGCGATACTCTGCTGACAGGTCCGTTGTTTCCTATGGTTCACACAGAGTAGCTTGCTGCCTTGTCATAGCGCAATTAGGCCGCCGTGTCAGGAGAGGGCGCTGTGCAAAAGTTCGTCTGACATTTTAGCGGCCTAGCAGGTCAACAGCAGATGATGACGCCTCTGGCCGCAAATGCGACCATTTGCCATGTGTGTGGCTAGCAGAATGTAGCTGGAAGAACGTGGCTGATGGATCCATGAGACCCCAGTCCGAAAGAATATGTACACACACACAAGAGAAAAAAAAAGTGCAACGAAGAAATATAGAGTGATATGACGCTCGGCGCGTTTAGCCATAGCGAGGTGCTAACGGCCCAAAATCAAGCTACTACCGCGTTTGGTACTGGTGAGGCCGGTGTTGGGGCCCCTCCACACTGGGTCCTCAAGAAGTCCACGGCATCCTCAGGCGATGAAAGATGTTTTCTTGCACCATCCTCGGTTGTGATGACAAGTCTCGCAGGGAATTGAAGAGACGGCTTGAGTCCTAGCTTGTAGAGGGGGGCCATGACGTCTTTGTAGCGGGAACGCTGCTCCATGACTTCGGGGCAGTAGTCTTCAAAGATTAGGACTGGTTTCCCTCTGTATTTCAGCGTTCCCCTCCTCTTCTGTGCCTCTCAGGTAATCCTCTCTTTTATTCGATAGTGATGTAGGTGAGCAATAACCGCTCTAGGCCTGGAACCGGGTGCTGGCTTGGCAGTAAGGGCCCTGTGACACCGGTCCAGCTCGGGTGGCGTAGGGAGGACCTCCTTCCCCAGAATTTCAACCAGTACCTCCGCAAAAAAGTCGCTGGGCCGGTCGCTATGAATGGACTCATCCAATCCCAATATGCGTATATTAGACCGGCGACTCCGGGACTCAACGTTAGTTAGCTTAGCCTTTACCTTGTCGTTGTTCTCTTCTAGTGCCGTACACCTAGCCTCTAGCTCGTCCAGCCTGCCAGTCCAAGTATTCAAGCCGTCTTCCACGGAGGTCAGATGCTCGGCATGGTCATTAACCGACGTCCAGAGCAGTGGCGTTGTTTCAGTAAAAGGCAAGGTATGGCAAGGAGGGAAGGGGTGGTTTCCCCCCCTTGGTGGATTTCTTTTGTCAAATCAGTTGTGCAATAGTCACTTTTGGTGAGTTGTTTCTATACAATTCAGTTATATGACATTTAGGTATGACACAGGACTACACAAGCATTTTTAGTATAGAAATGTGTCAACAGACTAAAGCAGGGAACCACAATATTTTGCATACGAATTTTGCAGAATGTAATATCATAACTGTCTATTATTTTTCTTGCAATTGAGCCAATTTTCCTTAGGTACAGTTTTGAGGTGTGTGTTCAACAGAATGTAGTATCAAAAACACATTCACAAAAAGTATGGGTTACTGAATGCTGAACTGCACTATTATAATCACTAAGCCAGACCTTACCTGTGTCCCTGTATCACTTGTCTCTGCTGCCCTTTGATTAAAAAACTTCCCTATGTCCATTTTCCTTTTTTTGGGGCATATTTCAGTTAGTCACAGTAAAAGTCACCTAGTAAAAGTGAGATAATTGACAATATCAAAACATGCTAGGGCTATACCGAATAGTTCGAAGCTGCGTTCATAATGTTGACATTCAAATTCTAATCAACCTTGCCATACCAGAACGACGCCCCTGGTCCAGAGGCTGTCGAGTTTGGATTTGAGCGAGGCAGCGGACGCTCTGATTTCGTTGGTTAGGGATTGCCTTAGCTATTCAATTAGCCCAGCAATGGCGGTTATATCAGCAGGAGCGTCGTCCTTCTTGGATTCATTTCTCAGTTGTCTCGTTGCCATTGTGCTTCTTGCAGCCAAAATAAATAGGTAGAAACATAAAGGGGGTATATACAAAAAGGTTTAACCGAGTTGAAAATATAAAAAGAGGCTTTTAGGACTAAATATAAAAATACAGGAGTCACATCGTGGCCATGAGCGATTACCCCATCCTTGACCCGGAACCGGAACCAAGACTAATATGTTAAAAAAAATCTACCTATCGCTATCTACCTACCGCTGTAACCTTTCGGCACTGGTCACTTAATACTACATGTAGCAGGGTGGATTATCCCTGCTTTATGGGAGTGGTTGTACACGGCCACCTGGTAGCGGGACGCAGCAGAACTGGGTCTAACTGGATCCCCGACTTTAGGCCAGGAACGTCAAAGTGGGGGTCGAACAGCAGGAGCGGATGGGGCCTAGGATTCACTGACCTAGGGATGGTACTCTGGTCCTTCTGGCCCTCCAGGGTGATCAGCCGTAGCTCCCGACACACACCC
Source organism: Notolepis coatsorum (assembly GCF_963971535.1). NCBI lineage: Eukaryota > Metazoa > Chordata > Actinopteri > Aulopiformes > Paralepididae > Notolepis > Notolepis coatsorum. Next base: position 169,131,329 of record NC_140165.1, on the reverse strand, counting down.
CACTTCCCCCAATACTTCCTGAGCCCTCCCACACCTGATGGCAGTAAGATGAATAATGTTTTCGTTCCCCAAAGCAGTATCCTTCCGTAATGACCTGTAGAGACCGTTAACATGAACTAGAAACAGGGGTGGGGAAGGGTTAAATAATGATGAGCATTACCCGGAGAGAAAAGGGTTTGTTGAATATAGAGGGTGTATGTATGGTTGTAACTGACTGTAATTGCTCTCTACTGCCCTCATGACTGCATGTATATCTGTGTCCATTGGAGGGCGCTGTAGGCGGAGCGTCTACTGTCTACACCAGGTTGGGACTATATAAACCTTGGTTCCCTCCTACTGTTCCTTCTTCTCACTTCTGCCCCTCCCGAAGAGGAGATCATATGTGCTGCTGTATTATGAGACAACATGATAAATAAACCGCTGCCAGCAGAGCAAGGCCAAAGATAGAATACCATGCCTCTTGTATACATTATTGTCGCCCCATTGCCAAATCTGTTAACAGGTTATGGGCCCAGATCTCGCAAGGGCGAAATAATAAAGGTAGTTAGCTTAGCTGACGTGTAGGCCAGAGCAGCACCGGGAGTACCGTGTGGCTAGATACTAGGCCAACGGAGCTTAAGCTACACCAACCACCTACCACCAAGAAAGAGGATGGCGACCAAGGGAAGAAGCAAGTGGCCCACATTTAACGGGAAAGCGGAAGGATATGAGCTCTGGGAAGAGCGCATGCTATGTTGCATGCACAACGCGGGACTCAAGGCGGTGATCCTGGCGGCCCCCGCGGGGCCACTGACGGCGGAGGACCAAGCACAAGACGACAAACTAAACGTGGACGTATACTGTGAGTTGGCGCCGCTGCTCGACGATACGAGCTTGGGACTAATATTCCGCGACACGAAGGACAAAGGCTGAGAAAGCCTGGGAGTGTTAAGGGAGCATTACATCGGACGGGGAAGGCTCCGAGTAGTGTCCCTCTACGTAACGTTAACGGCCCTGAAGAAGGGGCACACAGAGACGATGACAGAATACATCATCCGAGCTGAGCAGATCATGACGGCGCTCAAGAGTGCAGGAGAGGCACCAGGAGAGGGGCTAATGATGGCAATGGTGATGAGAGGACTGATGAGAGTTATACAGGCCGTTCGCGCTACTGGTTACCCACGGTTCAACGGACATGACATTGGGGCAGTTCAAAGCCAAGCTGCAGGACTTTGAGGCTTCAGAGGATATCCACCCAGACGTCGCGGAAGCGGGGGGGATAGCACTGAAAGCCCGAGCGACACAGAGGGAAAGGGCCAGGCCCACGACGGAGCTGACGTGTTGGCGATGCGGAGAGAACGGGCATCGGAGAGATAACTGCAACAAGACAGTCTGGTTGTGAGGATTCGCCTGTCCCTGGACCTTTTTCCTGTGTTTTCCCTGTCTACTCTCCTCTACTCTTCACCAGCCCCCACCCTTGCGATGATTTACTCTCCTCTACTCTTCACCAGCCCCCACCCTTGGACATCCTTGATCCTCTACCTTCACGCACCTGTTGGGAGTTTGCAATCACCTCGGGAGAGTACATAGGTTGCAGACTCCCCTCCAGTCCTTGTCGGGTCGTTCTGTGTTCTGGACTCTGTGTTCGTTCTGTATCTGTGTACACTCTGTGTTCATGGAGTTCTTTACGTTACCATCCTGTACGTTACCATCACCTGCCGCGTCTCCGGCGTGAGACGACGTGCCAGCCATCACCACCTGTCGCCGTTTGCCTGCAGTGGGACACCGTCTTCGCTCTCTAATTCTCTACGGGAGGTTTTCCAGTGTTCCCATTCCAGACGTCAAGCCGGCTTGTCATCGCTCCCGATTCCACGGGAGGAAGGCGTCTCTTCGTGATCCTCGTTCCTGGGGGTGAGGCTCGTCGTCGCTCCCTAGTATTCCACGGGAGGACGGCGTGTGCCCATCCCGTTCCCCTTGGACCCAGGCTCGTCGTCGCTCCCTAGTATTCCACGGGAGGACGGCGTGTTCCCATCCCGGTCCCCTGGGACCCCCTTTGTTCTGCGCTGCCCGTCTGCAGCATCCGAAGAGGAGGAGGAGGATCTCCGTGCCAGGCCCCGCTGTCAGGCCCCTGTTCCCGTGCCAGGCCTCCGCCGTCGGGCCCCTGTCCCCGTGCCAGGCCTCCGCCGTCGGAACCCTGTCCTCATCCCTGTAAGCAGCTCTGGCCCTCGCCCTGTCCAAGGCCTTAACCCTGTTCTCTGTCCCTGTCTCCAGCCCGCCTCTCCGGGCCTCTGTCCCTGTCCCCCTCTCCAGTGCCCCTGATCCTGGTCCTGACACTTAGCACTGGCCCTTAGCCCTGGCCCTTAGCCTTAGTCCCTTAGCCTGTTCACCTCTTAAAGGCACAGTGCCGCATTTTCCATATTTCCTTGACTCTAGTGTTTTTGTGTTCTCCCTTAAAGGGACAGTGCCGCTTTTTGTTCTATAATAAATATTTGCCCTGTTTTGGCTTACTCTCATACCTGTCTTGTGTTGTGCGATTGGGGTCGGTTACAAACCATAACACTGGTGCAACTTCTGCAGATCATCGGGGCACACAGACAAAGAGTGCCGAAAGAAACGAGACCAGAGCGCCCGATACGCACATGGGCAAGATGGCGGCCAGAGATGAGGCGGCGCACATGGACAAGATGGCGGCGACGGACGAGACCGCGACTACAGACAAGATGGCGGCGATGGACGAGATCGCGGCTGCGGCCAAGATGGCGACTGTGGACGAGATGGCGACTACAAACAAGATGGCAGCAACAGAGATCGTGTGACGGGTCGAGATGACGCACGAAGAGCGGCGGGACGAGAGGATTTCGTTTTCGGGGCGCGGACTACAGGCGTCACCCGGCCAACACAGCACCGGCAGCTCCCGAGGAGGGGGTTGATCGTAGACACAGGTGCGTCGTCCCACATCATCAACGACAGGAGCAGTTTCAAGAACTTCGATAAATCCTTCGAGCCGGAGGGACACAGCATGGAGCTGGCAGACGGGAAGCGCACCTACGGGTTGGCGCAAGGGAGAGGAGACGCACAGGTACGCCTTATAGACAGTAAGGGACGCCGGTGTACAGTGACATTAAAGAATGCTTTATATATACCCTCGTTCCCACAAGAACTATTCTCAGTCAAATCTGCTACTGCTAACGGTGCCGAAGTGTTCTTCAGTGAAGGTAAAGATGTTATTGTAGAACGAGATGGTACAGGGTTTAATATCGACGTATATGGGAGAATGTATTACTTACAAACGGAGTGCAATAATAATGACAAATGTAATGTGACTGTTAGCCATGACATCCAGACGTGGCATGAAATTATGGGTCATTGTAATCACGAGGATTTGCTAAAGCTACAAGCAGTGACAGACGGTATGCACATTAAAGGTGAGAGGCATAGACCTGACAAAGAATGTGAAGTTTGCATAAGAGGGAAGTTTACTCAAACAAGGAACAGGGGCCCCACGGAGAAAGTAAAGAGTCCGCTGGAGCTAGTTAACACCAACCTAGCCGGTCCAGTAAGGAACGAGTCCATAGGTGGCTTTAACTACATACAGTCCTTTACAGATGTGGGTACAGGCGTAGTGTTCGTCTATTTCCTCAAAGCAAAGAGTGATGCGCTCCAAGCCACGGAAAAGTTCCTTGCCGATGTAGCCCCCTATGGGGAAGTAAAATGTTTGAGATCAGACAACGGGACCGAGTTTACGAACAGAGAGTTCCAATCACTGCTAAGAAAGAACAGGATCAGACACGAGACGCCATGTCCCTACTCCCCACATCAGAACGGGGTAGCAGAGAGGGAATGGCGCACCCTTTTTGAAATGGCCAGGTCGATAGTAACATACCCAAGAGCCTGTGGCATTATGCGGTACAAGAAGCTGCTTACACCAGAAACAGGTGTTTTAATAAACACACAGGCACCACCCCATATACAGCAATGACTGGGAAAAGATGTAATCTAGCCAGAATGCACAAATTCGGATCAGTGTGCTATACTTACCAGCAGGACAGAGGCAAGCTTGAGTCCAGATGTGAAAAAGGGTTCTTTGTAGGACACGACAGAGGGAGCCCAGCACTCCTAGTCTACTATCCCGGTAAAGGGAAGGTGCAAAAGCACAGACTAGTGAAATTTGTCACCAAGACAACGTGCGAAATTGAGACACTGACAGAGGAGCCATGGATGGACTCCGGGGTAAGGTATGGGGGAACAGAGACACCCCCGCCTAGCGTACTGAGCACAGGCGTGCAAGCAGACAGCCAGCCACCCCCAGAGGGCGATGACGAGGAGCACCCAAGGGTGACGTCAAGTGCCCCAAGCAGTGGGAGGTATCCCTCAAGGGAACACAAACCCCCAAAATACCTGATAGATTATGCCCGGAGAGGGAGTGACGAGGATGACAGTACACTCGCCGATATTGACTACTGCTACAGAGTGGTGTGTGGCGTGCCTCAGTCCTTTAGGGAAGCCATAGTGTCCTCAGAGTCGAGTAAGTGGGAGAGAGCGATGGACGAGGAGATGAGGTCCTTAGAGGACAACCACACTTTTACTCTCACACAATTGCCAGAGGGCAGACAGACAGTGGGAGGAAAATGGGTGTACTCAATCAAGGAAGGGATCGAAGGCCACGAAAAGTACGAAGCGAGATTTGTAGCTAAATGTTTCAGCCAGAGGGAGGGGATAGACTATGGTGAAACGTTTTCCCCCACCGCCAACCTGACCAGTGTAAGGGTAGTGGTTCAGAAAGCAGCTGAGGACAATCTGATTCTACATCAGATGGATGTGAAGACAGCCTATCTGCACGCACCCATAGATAGGGAGATATATATGGAACAACCTGAAGGTTATGAAAAGAAAGGGGAAAAGCTAGTGTGCAGGCTAGAAAAATCCATTTACGGCCTGAAACAGTCTGGGCGAAATTGGAACGAGATGCTCCACACATGCCTCATCAAGGATCACTTCCTACAGAATCCAGTAGACCCCTGTGTTTACTCAAGGGAGTCAAAAGAGTCAGGGAAAGTGATAATCGTCATTTGGGTGGATGATTTGATCATCGCAGCAGACAACACCAGGAACCTAGATCAGGTGAAAGGTATGTTCTCCACCAGATTCAAAATGAAAGACCTTGGCAGGTTAAAGCATTTCCTAGGTATGGACTTTGAGCAGTCGGAAAATTGTGTAACAGTATCCCAGAAGAGATATGTGGAAAAGATCCTGAAACGTTTTGACATGCAGGAATGTAAAACAAGGGAAACACCATGTGATCAGAAACTTGATTACCAAGAGGATGCTCAGAAACTGACAGATGTAAAAATGTACAGGGAAGCCGTAGGTAGCCTCATCTACTTAACAACATGTACCCGCCCTGACCTGTGTTTTGTAGTGAGTAAGTTGTCACAGCATTTCGCTGATCCCACAGAGGAACACTGGATCACAGTAAAACATGTTTTTCGTTATCTAAAAGGTACAGTAGATAAACTACTTTGTTTCAGAAAGAGCAGCGAAGGCCTAGGGCTTAAAGCCTACAGTGATGCAGATTGGGCTGCTGACACCACAGATAGAAGGAGTACAACTGGATACTGTGTTAGTTTAAACACAAACAGCTCACTGGTTTCATGGAAAACAAAGAAGCAGCCCACAGTAGCACTGTCAACTTGTGAAGCCGAGTACATGGCTCTGGCCATGACGATACAGGAGTGTATTTACCTAGAACAACTGCTCGGAGGGATGGATAGCTATGTATATAAGAAACTGTTGTTTATGAGGACAACCAAGGTACTATTGCCATTGCGAGAAACCCTGTGTGCCGACAGAGGTGTAAGCATATGGATATAAAGTACCATTTCATCAGATCTGTCATCAGAGAAGAAAGAATGACACTGATTTATTGTCCAACAGATGACATGGTAGCAGACGCTATGACGAAACCTGCTTCCAAACTGAAATTGAAAAGATTTGCAGAGGTTATGTTTGGTGTGTAAATATTGAATGCCATACTCTTTTTGATGTTCTAAGACTGTGTTATTTCCTTTGTAAATTGTTTTGAAGAGTCCATACAGAATGTTAAGCAACCATAAGTGGGAGTGTTGAATATAGGGTGTATGTATGGTTGTAACTGACTGTAATTGCTCTGTACTGCCCTCATGACTGCATGTATATCTGTGTCCACTGGAGGGCGCTGTAGGCGGAGCGTCTACTGTCTACACCAGGTTGGGATTATATAAACCTTGGTTCCCTCCTACTGTTCCTTCTTCTCACTTCTGCCCCTCCCGAAGAGGAGATCATATGTGCTGCTGTATTATGAGACAACATGATAAATAAACCGCTGCCAGCAGAGCAAGGCCAAAGATAGAATACCATGCCTCTTGTATACATTATTGTCGCCCCATTGCCAAATCTGTTAACAGGGTTAGGCAAAGTGCACATTAAAGACTCACACACAGTGTTCCCATTTACGTCTCCTTTTATATAACTTGGTTCACTTTACATGGGTATTACTCAATTGGAAAAGCTATCTCCTCACTGGCACCTAGTGCTCTCGCTCTACAATACACATGGAGGAAAGTTATTCCCCAAAATGAAAGCTCTTCCCACACTGACAGCTCTTCCCACACTGAAAGCTCTTCCCACACAATAAAACAGCAGGGATTTGTTTTGGGTCGCGAAAACACTATCCTTGCTCTGTTTCAATGTGCGTGTTCACTGTTCCAGACGCTACTGCTGCTGAGCTGAGAGACGCTACTGCTCAGCCTGCTGTGTGGAGATGCATCCTTATTGGCTGTGTGCTGTAGAGCGGATATGAGTCACGACACCACGGATTTTCAAAATAAGAGTATCATAATGACCTGAATGTTGCTAGCTGTCGGAGCCTAGTTATTATAGCTGGAGCTGCGCGTGGGCAGAAATGAGACCCGCTATAGGATTTTCAAAATAAGACTGTTGTCATTCTATATTTTTAAAGAAACATTGCCAGGCATCTCGCGGCACCCCTGGCAGCTCTCCGGAATAACCCGTTTTGTAGCAGAGCCTATTCCTTTATCCGGCACATTAATCAACCCCTCAACTACCGCATGTATTTCTGGAATAACCCGTTTGGTAGCAGAGTATATTCCTTGCACGCTCGCTTCTCTGGTGCTCTCCGGTGTTGACGTCTGTCCTCGTCTGTGTCCCACGCCGAAGAGAGCTTCCTCTGTGCTCCGCTCCACGTTGAACTCCCTTCTTCCTCGTCTGATCTCCTCTCTGCACAGCCTTCGACCACCGCCCCCTGCCGGCACCTGTAATCCTATCCTGCTATGAAACGCCCACGTTTAGAAGAGGAGGATCAAAGGGCAGCAAGTTAATAATCCATATTCAGGGTGGGGTGATCGAAGAGAACCGCATGTTATTTGTCCATGTCCGGGCAGGTATGATCAAGAGCGGACAACTGGTTACAACGTCCTTGTGAACACAGGGAATGCAAAAGATTACGTTAGCCAATCTGAATAATAGCCAGACATATTCAGGTTGCTAAATACAAAATAAAAGACAGGGCTTAACAGCATCACACAATATTACATATTTATCACTACAAGATAAAAACACAAATCATAGCAGATCGTTGGGAGTGGAGCAGTATGAGAAAGATGACTTGACAGCAGGAATTTGCAGGCTGGACCAATCACCTCTTCTGTGAATCAGTTCTCCAGCCAATCAGAGGAACCCCACCTGCAGCTCATCACTCCCACACACAGACTAATTACTCACACAGGGAAGGCAGAGGAGCAGGTTAACGTAAGGTTATGTATATAACCAAGTTCTATGAATTCTGGTGACGCTCAGCGTCAGTCTGCACTTCACTTCGTGCATGCGCACTGAATAAAAAATTCCACAATGTACCTTTACATACCAACATTCGTCTGGCCACACCCCTATCCGCTTACCTTCATAAGCAGGTGTGTGGTCACCTACTTGCCTCCTTCCTAAACTTTCACCACAAGGCGACATCAAGGGCCGCAGCGGCGTCCTGACGCTGAGCGTCACCAGAATTCATAGAACTTGGTTATATACATAACCTTACGTTCTATTTCATTCTGGCCTCCGCTCAGCATCAGTCTGCACAAGAGGAGCTGAGCGGAAGCCAGAAGCTCGACAAATGTACCCCGCTGAGGCCCCCCACAACCATCAGACCGGGGAGGACCGAGCCCCCCGACCCTCCCTAATGGAGGGATACCCTCCCTATTGGAGGACGGGAGGGAGACGGATCCGACCGTGCAAAGAGGAACTCAAGCAACTCAACGCACAGGGTGAGCAGACCGTGGCTTGACCCCACGACTACGCACACGCACAACCCGCATGCCACCAGGGAACGAACGGAAGGAACAACCCTCGTTACTGCCCCCAAAATCACGGGGTCAAGAGCAAACTCAACCCCGTGGCAAGGCCGTAGCAGCGGAGCGCGAAGGAAGACCCAGACCCACCGAAGGGACTGGATCCCCTGGAAAAAGGGGGCCCGGAGAGGTCAATGACGCCAGGCATCAAGACCCCACCAGGCGGTCACTTAGTGACACCGCCCCCCACATCGCCAGCGTATTCGGACAGGGCCCCTCCAAGAGCGGGCCGTTTCCCCCCATTAGTACGCCGCCTGGCACACTGACCCTGCAACACAGGCAGTCAGCATGGCCGTAAGCACTCAAAAGATTAACCAACGGAAGCAGGCAGCGCACCGGGGAAAAACCAGGCAATAGGCTGTAGACCCGAGCCTGGAGCACTGCGGGCGAGACAGGCGCCAAAGGGGTCAACTGAAAACAGCACCCCGGCGGAAGGGGCGTATGCTGGCATTGTTGCGCACCATGACAAAGCCTCCATAAAAAAAAACCCACCCAGAGGGGTCGAGGCAGAGAAAGCTGACATGATTGGCAGACGTCATGAACGTGCAGGGGCACACTCAACCGGGTAACCCGGGAGTTGACTCTGCTCCAACACACCAGGGAATCAACCACCCTCTTGGTACCACATATGGTGGTTGTTCCTATAACCCCTCAAGAAAAAACTCCAAAACACACCTGCGGGTATACACCAGCTATACCACAGTACAAGTGTTTCAGTTTCCAAAAAGGGGTTATCCCAGGCCTACGGTTTCAACGAAACATTACTTCGGACCGGGCCCGGCGGCCCGGGAAGCACACAGGGATGCCAGAGGAGGTCCAGAAGACCACCCCAACAGCCCCCTCTTCGCCATGCGTGAGAGAGGAGCGAAGAAAGGAGAACCAGCCCCTTATAATAGTGCCAGGTACAACGTGTACCCAACAAGGGTCTCCATAACGCCTAACCCTGTGACACCCGGGCCGACCTGGCATTTTCCCCCCCGAAAAAAGCACAAGTCCCTCAGGGTACCAGAACAGCAGATCTGCATCCCCGGCGGACAACGGGTTAACTGACCTGGACCAGCGCGACCAGAACCAGTCCCGTGCCCTAACCACGCCGACATGCCCACTCCAGGAGAGGGGGCAGGTATGCGTGTCGATCTAAAACATGAAAAGAGGGTGCCACCCAGACGGTCCCATTTATACCGCGCTCAGTGGCCCACCCCGAGGGCGTGAGACCCCTCTACCTATGTTCTGATCTATTCCGTTAACATCCCCCAGATATGAACGGGAATCCGTCGAGACCCAGTAACAGGCTCTCGGAAGAGGAAAAAATCCCCCATCCCAGTTGTCCTATAAAAACGCTGTTTTAATAACGAACAACCAAGGCGTACTAGCCTCCTGCATGATTCTGAACAGAAACACCCCGAGCCAGCACTATGTATGCGTCGAGACCCAAACACATCAGTGAATAATCTAACCAGACACCAACATTGGTCCTTCAAGTCGCCTGGGATAAAGACAAGAAGTTTGTCGTGCTTCATATTCTCCACTCTTTTTATTATTAAAAAAGAAAGAAACACAGACTGACATGAATCCCACGTGACGCAGCCGAGGGTAATTTTTTTTTACATTTTTACATCCCGCCACCCCTACCACAGAGGAGAGACGGAACTCCTCAGAGAGACTTCCCACGTGAGCCATAGATTGAAAAGTCACGGTAACATTGAGTCATGTGACCAACCGACTCAAGTTACACGTATATCGAGCATAGTAGAACAGTAAGTTCCTACGCTCTGTCCCGACAACTTGACAACAACAGACCCTACATATGGGTCTAAACTCACGGAAGCCGTCGCCCAATAGAAACGTGCCTAGTGACGTTTGCTATGACGGGGGGAAACCCAAGACTCAACCGCCTGTGATAGGTGCGGAGTGTGGGAAACCCTCCCCCCCCCGGTGCCAAGCTGCCTAACAGCTTGGCCCTGACCGAATGAAAAGAGAGTCTAATAACCCCCTGACCAATCAGAAGAGGGAAGGAGGGGTTTATCCGGTACCCCCTCACAAGCCCAACCCTTGCATACGACAACAACAACAGCCACATGATACCTTCAGTAGCAATGCTAATGAATAGCGCAAGCTAATTCAATGCACGCTAGTCACAGACACATCTGTGAACAGGGTTTGTAGCAAGGCCAAGTTGTGTGTGTGTGAACCCGACACCCGTATCTATGTTGTAAGACACAGAAAAATCTGATAGAGAGAGCGGCTGAGCCGCGGTACGTTTTCATACGAGCATTACTGCAAACCAACACAATAGTGTTGCAGCTCAATATCACTGTTTAAGCAACAGAGCACACAACTAACCTCTACCTTTATGTGAAGATTCAGGTCGAGGCAGAAAAAACCCTTTTTCAACCGAGTGTAGGCTGCAGGCCTTGCTTAAGCTCTAACATGAATGTAATGTCTAGGCCTCCTATCAAACCCATACTAGCGAAAGATTCACACGTTGCATCCCCATCATATGTTTGGTGAATAAACACACAGTTTGTTAACAAAAACTACAGTCCCTCCTTAGAAGGGACTCTTTATTTTTCAACAAATCATAGTAGGGCCGGGAAGGGAACAGGGGGGGACCACAGAGGGAAAAAGTCATTATCTTTAGCGATGCCTGCCACGAGCCGCTCGGGATTTGCCACCCCGGGGAGCCCCGGAGGGACGGTAAACGATCGGCGGCTGGTCTCGATGATCCCTACCGTCACCTCCGGGCGTAGATGGGCCGGCTGCAGTGGCGGAGGCGCCCTCTCTCATCCTGGTCTTCTTCGCCGAAGGTCCAGCAGTGGCGGTGGTAGCAGCGGCGGCCACAGCGGAGGAACCTCGACGACGCGGCGGCCGTCTGACTCCACCGGCAACATCGGGCGGGGGGAAATGAGGCTGGAGCACGGAGCGCTCCTCCTGCATCTCCCTGCAGGTTGAGGTCATCAGCTGCAGTGCCGACCCGAATAATCCAGCATCGGAGAGGGGTGCCGTCAGAAGTGGAGTCCTCTTCTTCTCCGGCACACGCGCCTGCTCCAGCCAAAGGTGGCGCTGGATTAGAGTGGCCAGGGCTCGCACTTTCCCAGCGGCTATAGCCTGCGGCTGAATCAGATGCAGGATGGCTCCTGCCGACTGGGCGAGCTGATCATGTTGTAAATCAGTCAGCTCCGTGCCGCCCGTCAGTATCCCGGACATGAATCTCGCCAGCTGCGCGATGTTGGAAGTGGCAGCTAGAGATTGTGTCCCGGAGATAAATGACTGGTCACTCCAAAACGCCAACCGCCTCGCCGATTTCCCTTGGGGAACCGGCTTCCGTAACGGCTCCCACACCACCTCAGGACAAAGGAGCGCCGCCATCGGCCTATCAAGCCGTGGCAAGCCCTCCTTCATGCCGTTGAGGTTACAAATCAGCTGTGACTTTGTAAACAACAGTTATGGAATGACCAATTTCAGAGCAAGAAAGTAGACGCTGGATACAAGTTGAAAGTCAATGGCTTCAGGTTCTCAGTTGATTTATTCAGCAGGGCACCAGCGGTAGAAATACAGCAATATCACAGGATACAAAGAATCTCTCTGACACACAGCTTGTCCTGTCGTGTGTGTGTCCTCTAATGTCAAGATGTGTGGTTTATATGTGTTTCAACCGAATCTAAATGCTGTGATGTGATTTGCTTATCACTACCTGGGTAAACTGGTTTTGGTCTCTGTCTGTGTGAGATTCTAATGGGTGAGGGGGTGTGAGCTCTACTTTCGGTCACCTGCAATACTGGGTGTGTGTGTCAGCTAGCCATTCTGAATAATGCTATAATACTGTTGAAATAACTATTACTAATTAATCAAAAATACACTATAATATCAAATCTATTAGCCATGTGAACATAAATTGTTACTTCATTTCCTCTCTTGTGGATCAATAGGATCCACACAAGCAGAATTATTTATGTTTTAATCTCATATCCTAATTTGTATTTTTCCATATTGGTTACCGTTATTTTTAAGTTATTCCTATATTTAGCTTAACTAAATTAAACCATTAATATCTTTCAATGTATGTAACCTATCAATAGTAAGATAACATTTATATTCAGTTTTCCTAGACATTTTTTAAATGAAAATTAATATCAATCAGAAGAGTAATTTCTAAAATTCATAATAACAGAAATAATAATAATAAAAAATAAACAGAAGGAACTACCAATCAAGTTAATAATACTAAGAATAATATCTGGAAAGATAATAAAGAAAGGAAATAAAGAAAGAATGTTTAACAATAAAAATAATACAAGAAATAATAGTTCAAAGACTTAGTACACAAATTATAGTCCATTTGTCATAAATTGAATTTGTAAAAATTTAAAATAAAAATTGGTGGTCGATCTTTGCCGTTGGTTTTCTTCACGATCTGGTCTTACTGGTCGTCTGTCGTTCATTTTGTAGTGTTTGTAGTTCATCTGTCCATCTCCTCTCTTTAAGAGAAATATAGTATTTTGTTTCTCTTATATTGTGTTTTGTCATGCAGGCAATCAACCATTGTCTCATGGCCCACACTTCCTCCTCTCTTGGGGCAGGTGGGAGAGGTGCGGTGCCTCTGTCTGATGTCAGCCTGATGTTTGTGCGGGGCTCGGAATCCTGGTCGGATGACAGCTTGTTGTGGGGGCGGGGCTCGGAACCCCGGTTGGATGACCGCAGGCCTCAGTGACGTCTGGCCAGTGGGTTGGCCGGAGCTCTCAATCCGTGAGAGCTGGGCTTCCTGCCTGGTCCCTTGGTACCCGATGTGGCGATGTGGTGCCCCATTGTTGGGTCCTGACCGGCGCTTTGGAATTGTCAGTGGCGAGTATATACAATTTTTTTTTTAAATATGAAATATGAAATTTCATAACAATTTTTTATTTTTTTTTACCTCTCTTGTTTCTTGAGAGGTGGATCTTACCCCCCAATCAATAGGGATATAGGCTTCCTTGATTTTTCATCAAGGCTCGCTGTATCTTTTGGGTCTAGTTGTCATTCTTTGTGGCCTATGGCCTCTCGATGTCTTTGCACTCTGACAGGTGTGTTGTCAAATTCCAATGCAGTGTAGCCCTCGTCAGGTGTCTCCTCTTTGCTGCCCCCTCGATCTCCACCGTTGTCCTCCGATGACGGTCCTTCTGGCTGAGGGCTGCTCCCAATGACAGCCTCTTTGCCGTCATCCGTTGTCTGGTGCAGTGTGCCACCCTGGGACCACCTCCTGCAGGCCACCCTGGGACCACGTGGGCGATCGTGCCAATTGTTGCAGATCACCTTCTGTGGCCCCTGGTGTCGTCTCGGCCCCCCAGAGCTTCTGATGTGAATATGGCTCCACCTCTCTTGTCACTGGCTCCACCTCTCTTGTCACACTTTTGTCATCCCCTGTTGGCGTGTTGGGTCGTTGAACCTCTGTGCATGGTTGGCTCCTGGGTGGATCGCCTTCTCTCAGCTCTGTGTAGTCTCCTTGTGGACACATAATTTGTAGAGACTCCTTGGCCATGTTAGTTGTTCCCTACTCTATCTACTCTCACTCTATGTTCATAAAAACAATACTTAACTAACTATAGTACAGATCATTTCATATTCTGATTCAACCTTGTGTGTGCTTTTCCTTAATTTGTTTTTCCTTTCTTAAATATTCAGTTTTATAATTTCACTTTTTATTCCAGATTGTTTCTCTTCTCCACCAACATACGGTCTGAGAATTCAGCCCTGTTTAACTATTTCCTTAGCTAATTAATCTATATTTTTAGTTATTTCTCCATACATTTAAAATTATTTTCCTGTTGTCCATTTGCTTATAGAATAGTTTCTGATTCAACGTTTTTATTTCCTACTTATTGTTTCTAAAATTAATTGTACCCGTCTTCAACAATACATGGTCCATCTGTTACACTTTGATCCTGGACGGTGACTCTCACTGTAGTGTTATTTTATTCTGATTAGTATATTCTAGTGTCTGTTTGATTACCTCAGCTCAGTTGCACAGACCTGGGCCCTATTCCCCGTACCTGGTTCAACTAAGTCGATCAAGAGTCCCATTATCCAGATTCAGTTAACCCGATGTTTGAAGCCGGGATTTTCCTGTTCCTCGAAGGTGGATTCAGTCTCGTTAACTCAAACCAGACTTGAGACCCAGGATAAGTGCGCGCGGCCGCTTCAGTTGAAAAGCCAGCACGTATCGATAGCAGAGATCCTGATTCTCTAACGGCATTGATTGATTAATTGATTTAAAACTTTATTAACATATTGCAGTACGGCTCAATCGCCTCGCCGACAAGTTAAATGCGTTATCTATAGGCTAATTTTAAGTCCCTCATTACCTCAATCAATCAGATTATATTTCTTTAAACTTGCCTGCTGGATTGAATAATCAAATGAGATCTTGCTAGCAAAAATAATTAGTTAAACTGTTATACAGAATAACAATACGGCTCTCTTACCCATTGATTGATGTATGGTCGAACTTTTACTTATCTCCACTGTGGTGTAACGGTTTCTTCTTTTGACTTTCACGCAGACGGCCCGGGTTCGAAACCTAGTCTTTTCCTTCTTTTTGCAATGTAGGAATAATTCAATTTGGTGCACGTTGAGAGCTATATAAAGAATGACATCCTCAATGCATGTAGATTATAATATTTTAACTTAAAACTAGGCTACTTTTGCGTATAATCATTAATATTATATTCAAAAAAATTATATTGGTGACGCAGGGTTTCGAACACCGGTCGCCCGGTTGCCAGGATTGAGCACTACCGCTGCGCCACTGTGCCAGACGGGATAAATGCATTGTTTATCCATTAATAGAGGAGAGACCCGTGTTTAGAATATTCTTTCTTTTGAATTAAGTTTTATCTCTTTATTCTCAAATGCATTAATGTGACGTCAACGGCTCATTCAATTTCTCAAATCCGTCAAACAGCGCATCTCATCAGACATTTTAATCCCAGTTACAATATCACACAAAATCCACAATCCACGCATAGACACTTCAATTTTATGCTTGAATGAAACAAAATCCAGGCGCTCCTCTCCTTCCTCGCTCCTCATCCACAGCGGAGAATATGAAAGGAATCAGAGCCAAACGAGCGATAGGTTTCAATCATTAAGGATATCCCCGCGGGATTCACATTTGCAATGCTGCGCGTTGTTAAAATAACCACATAATGTGTACATCGCACCTAGCGAGCGCCACAGTATATATAACGTGCATTATTTAGGACAAAGTGAATTTAGTATCAGCATTTTGGGTCTATTTTACATTTCAAAAGCCCCCTCTGGAAGAATGGAGCACAAAAATGTAATTCAGAATGGTATAATGCAGATCCTAGACCAGGGGTAGGCAACCATAGGCACGCGTGCATAGGCACGCGGGGACATTTGCATAGACACAGGGGGCAGCAGTAAAAATTATTAAAAAAAAAAGAAAAAAAAAAGAATTTGCTCTGAAATATTATAGTGAAATATTTTGCACTGTTGTCGCATTTATCTTGTTGAAATCCTCCCACAGGTTCTTTTTACTACCACATATTTAATTGAGACCCGTTATTTGTTTATTATTTCAATTTAGCTGGAAATACATTGCTACATCATTCAGTAACATTTGCAGAGCCTTATAACAAAAACATGATTACGGTCACCATTGTAACCAGTGGGATTAATCAACAATTTTTATTATTTATTTTTCTATTTCATTGAACATTGCACATGTTAAAAGCCATTTTTTTTACTCAAAATGTGAGTATTACCAAGTCAACTTGTGTTCTTAAAACAATGACAATAAACATAGTTTTATTAGGTTGAAATAATGTGGTTGTGTACTTATTTTTCTGTTAACTTATTATGGATTGAAAACTGAAAACCTTAATGCACAGTAACTGAACTCAATATTTTTAAGTTCTGGTAACTTATTATTATAATTTTTTTTACAGTGTAGTCTTGCGATCAATCAAAACTTATTTACACGATATACCTCACATTCACCCTCCATTCACATCCTGGTGTTCTCCTGGTGTTCTCCATTAGGCCTGTAGGTGGAGCTATGACAGCACACGTACAGTACACACACCGATGGTGTGTGATGTGTCCAAAAATTCATGGGCAAATGTGAGTGAAATGGTCGCACTGTATGCAGCTGTTTGTCTGCATTGCATTCCCCCCCCCCCCAACTCAGATTTAGGGTTGATACAACCATCATAATAATATTGTTAATAATAACAATAACAATAATGATGTAATAATGTAAAAATTATCATTAAAAATACCTGATTATGAGAAGAAAAAAATTACGATGCATGGAATATTGTTGAGGCACACTAGTTACAACTATATTTCAAACAGGCACTCCATGTCAAAAAGGTTGCTGACCCCTGGTCTAGCGTGTGAGAATCATTTCAGGAAACGAGCTGTCACTTCTTTGCGGGGGCGTGGCCATGGTTCATCCGGCTAACTTGAACTTAACCCTGCTCTCGACCAGGCTCAAACTTTTTTATCTGTTGTCATGGTGATTTAGACAATCGCGCGTCGGGGAATGGGAAGGTCCGGCTTAAGTCAGGCTTGACCGAAAGTTATCCGGCTAACTCAGTTATCCAGGTACGGGGAACGGGGCCCTGGCCTATTACTATTTCTATGCTATTTTGAATTGTATACTATGTCTATTGTGCTTTTTATTTAAGTTAGTTTATATTTCCTAATCTTTTTTCTTTTTTTTTCTTGTCTTAATTTTCTATTATTTCACTTTTGTTGTACTTACCTCTCTTGTCCTGTGCACTCTTTTCCATCAGCTCCCACCAGGCAAACGGGGTCGGCGACAAAAATCCTTGATTTGTTTTATTCCATTAACTTGTCTTATATGTTCACTTTGTTTTTATATCAACTCTCACTGTGTCATGTTTCTATTCTTATGTGTGTCAAATCTCAAGTGGCCTTACTCTCTGTTTGTTGTATTTTTATTTTTTTTCTCCTGCCATTAAACATTTTCAGTCAATATGATTATAGTTTGCCAGTTTTGGGCTAACCTAACTGCAGGACGGCTTTTTGCTTTTTCACTCCCACAAGATCTTTGAATTTGCATTCACTTTGTCTGGTGCATTATTAGTCCAGAGATATGAGTCTGGAGATGTCACTTATTCGGTGTTGATAGTGTCCTCAATGCCTATTGCAATTTCTGTGTTTCACTCTCTTCACCTCCCCTTCTCTGTGTTCACTCTTTCAGTGAGTCTTTGCTCACAGTTATTTTTTACGGCTCCTGTAATCGTGAATGTGCCTGCCTTAGGTTGCTGCTGGTTTCTCTCCGTGCAGTCTTACCCGTCTTTGGCTATAATGAATTAATTCATTATCATTCTTCCATACCGGCCTGTTTTCAGCGTACTCGTTGGGACCGCGCCGCTTGTTGAGGGGAGGCATATTTGCACGCTGCCATTGCTGATTTAATGGCCTGCTTTGTTATTGTCTGAGTTGAGATTTCTCACCATTTTCCTTTTGCTCCAGAACTGTGATGTAGTCTCTAAGTAGGCTTCTCCTATTTCCTTTTCAAATTACTGTTCAGATTGTTTTTCAGAGACTTCCTTTGTACTCGGCAGAAAAAAAAAATGTAACTCCTAATTTGTGTGTGGTGTATATGTACGTGTGTATGTATGCATGTTTTTATATTGCTTCTAATATAGTCCTTGTCTCTCTTACACAAGCCTTCAGTTAGGTGACCTTGTTTTTTTTCTGTATTCCCTGTCTCTTGATCCGTTATATTTTTTACCTTATCTTGATGGACGTTTGTCACAGACTCCGTTCTCCCGGCGAGAGGCTGCAAAACAGTGCAAGATCAAAAAGAGACATGTTTACTATACAACTGTAATTTCAGATACAATTTCTTCAAAATGTTGCATAAATGTTGTTCTTTTAACATTATTTTTATTGAGAGAATTTGTGATAGAAATATAAAGATACTGTTTTGTTTTCGTTGTTTGTCTTATTTATACAACACAGGTTATGTTCAGAATATGAATCTCTGTTTTCACTTTCTCCTTTCTTTCCTCGACCTTCTCCACTTGTAGTTTCTTAAAGACAGAAGAACATGTTAGTCACGCGTTTTAGTCATTCAAACAGTATCATTCATTTCCTATGGGTATTAAACTGTGCTCAAATAGAATCTTCTTCTCTTTTCAGACCTTTGTGTCTTCCTGTTGCCACAACCGTAACAGGTTATAAGCCTCCGTTAATGATATTTGATGTCTCACTTTCCTGTATCACATAACCCTGTCGTCTGGTCCAGCCAAATTAAGGGATACTACAATGTCAGAATCTATGACATCAACTATAATTCACTTTAATCAACCGCCAACCTAAAAGTGATTTCTTCATATTCTGCGCTGAATATGAAAAATCAATCTTAGCTCCATTTCCTAATTCGCTTCCAAGATTTATATTTGAATACATTTTATTCTAGTCTTGTCTACTTCTATATTTTCCTTGTTGGAAAAGGATTCAGCTTGTTTTTGCATTTTAAATTAATAATTGATTCTCTATATCCTCTCTTTTTGACTCTGTCCTTAGTACAGAATCAAAATGTAAATACTGTTTGGTGTCATGTGTACTCATTCACTTATTATCACATATTTTGAAACATCTTATTGATTATTGTACCATATCATCAACAACAGGGAAATCACTCCATATGTGGTCTCCTACATTTGCATTAAATATATTCAAAACATTCCCTTCTATATAATTAAAAACGTTTAGTCTTAACTAGCCCACTGGTATAAACCATTGTCTCTTAGTAAAACATTAATCAATTGCACTCACAGAATAATTTCTTCCTTCATTATTCACTTATTGAATCTAAACACATCTAAACACATCAGTATTATTTTCTGTTAGTGCCTGCATCCTCAACAGGTCACACCTCCCGCAGTCATTCATAAGTATGCAAGTTACCCCCCTTGGACATCTGTCTTCTCGACATATATCCACCTGTCATCAGCTGTGTCATTTACACAAGTATTAACTGGCTTTATCCAGTATGCATACAACCGGCCATCATCCACTGTTTGGGAATGAAGGCCTGTCGCCAATATAACTGCCCCTAATGTAACTGACAGCACAGTGAGGCCAATCAGAATGAGATACACATTTTTAACCTGTTTGTTCCTGTCTGCAATCTGTAAGGACAAAGCAATGTCCTTTATCTAATAACTAATTATACTCCTGAATTATACTATCCGTAATAGCAGTGTTCTCTATCTGTGTGTATTTACCCGCAAGGCAATTTCTTTATAAGCAACCCTCTCTGCATAGTTCTAAGGAGCTAATGCCTCTTTTGATATAGTAAAAATATCAATAAAAACAATAAAATATACATTCAACACTTGTACTATACATATTCACACAAATAATCATCATTTAATCACTACTAAGTGTTCAATTTGTTCATACACTTCACACTCCAATCATAGGCCTCTAATTTAACTGTATTTAACTGGTCAGACATACTGCATATAGACTCACTCCCTCCCCCATTTTAACTATTTTTAATCTCTCCCAACATCAAGTGTCCTCTTTTGTGTTAACTGTGCGAGTTTTAACCTGATACTCTGTGTATGTATATATCTGATATTTGTGTACTAAATTTGCAATGTGATTAATCTAACATGAATCGATATAAACTATATTATACGTGTTTATGCTGTTCTTAAAATGCTCGTTTTTGTACCTCTAAGTATAGTTTTGAACGTTCTTGAAAACACGTAGTTCCTCAGTACCAAGGACAGCGCTTTTGTAATATAGTGCATTCAATGTCTTCTCATATCACGCGCAGTTTTTTTTACACATCATATAATACTACATTGTCTCCTTATTAAAGGATTTAACGTTATTAAGTGCATTTCACATTCTTATTGACCCAAGAAGACATTTTCCTGGCCAATAAGTAAAGCAATATCCGGATCTCAATCCTCTTCTCATTCTCCTTCGCCCTGTAATGTGATTTTTCATTTATCATTAGTTTTATTTTTTAACATCGCACATCTGCGGCCCACTCCAATTATAATTAACCTAGCCAATTTCCCTAAACATTTGAATACATACATTACCGGAGCTACCAGGCATATGCATGTACCTAACGTAATTTCTCAAGCCACCCTAATGATGTCTATATTTTCCAAATCGCTAAAAATCCACTTCCTAAATTCAGCAGATTACACATTACATGCGAATTGCAATGTTATTTCCCTCGTTTTCATAGTAAGATCTATATTAACTTCGTATACTAGTCATACGGCTAACACGCCAATTGTTTTTATTCATAATACTTTGTTTTATTTTTTTTAACATCGCATATCTGCGGATCACTCCAATTGTAATTATTTTGTTTTATTGTTTTAACAACGCACATCTGCGGCTCACTCCAATTGTAATTAACCTATACTATTTGCTTACTATTTCGGCCAAACGCTTAAAAACGAGATAACTTTAAAGATAGATTCTCTTTATTCTGTGATTCTCCGTAAACTCCGTTGTGTCTTGCCAACATGTTACTTTCCTCCCCAAATCAGTTTTTCTCTCCTTCTGGCAGTGGTACACAATTTCACATTTTGTTAACATGTTTGCAGTTCTACTCACCTTCAGCTTTTGAAGAAAGGAAACTCAGTGTTTGAAGAGAATAGCGATGTCCTCCTTAGTTGTTTTGAAGAGTTCTGCTGGCGAGGTCCAAAAGTTGTTTGTTTCTTTTTGTTGGTTCGGTCCTAATTCTGGTTTATCGTCCCCGGGTTTCTGGCACCATTCATGAGGTTACAAATCAGCTGTGACTTTGTAAACAACAGTTATGGAATGACCAATTTCAGAGCAAGAAAGTAGACGCTGGATACAAGTTGAAAGTCAATGGCTTCAGGTTCTCAGTTGATTTATTCAGCAGGGCACCAGCGGTAGAAATACAGCAATATCACAGGATACAAAGAATCTCTCTGACACACAGCTTGTCCTGTTGTGTGTGTGTCCTCTAATGTCAAGATGTGTGGTTTATATGTGTTTCAACCGAATCTAAATGCTGTGATGTGATTTGCTTATCACTACCTGGGTAAACTGGTTTTGGTCTCTGTCTGTGTGAGATTCTAATGGGTGAGGGGGTGTGAGCTCTACTTTCGGTCACCTGCAATACTGGGTGTGTGTGTCATTCATCAGTGTGTGTGGTCTACTTAACCAGTCTGTCTTGTTAGTTTAGACAATGGTCACTGTGTGTGTGTGTGTGTGTGTGTGTGTGTGTGTGTGTGTGTGTGTGTGTGTGTGTGTGTCAATCAGGTTTGTCAAGGTCAAGCCAAACTGTGGTCAGCTAGCCATTCTGAATAATGCTATAATACTGTTGAAATAACTATTACTAATTAATAAAAAATACACTATAATATCAAATCTATTAGCCATGTGAACATAAATTGTTACTTCACCGTCTACCAAACCCACCACCCGCGTGACTTGCACGTAGGCGGGAGTAAGGCCCATGATGTGGGAGACCACCTGTCCCTGACAGACGTAGGCCTCCATTGAAGGGAAAAATGGGCAGACAACGTCCACCCCTCTCACCGGGCGACGTTGCCATAGATGACCTATGAGATCGTCAGGGATAGGAACAGGCAGTGGCTGCGGCAGCGGCACGCCGTTTGCGACTGCCGCCGCCGCCATGAGCTCGGGGAACAAAGCACGCAGTTCCCCCTGCATACTTTCCCCCTCCGAGCCTGCGTCCCTCACATGCAGCAGACCACTGGTTAAGGAGCCACATTCTGATGTGGCTGATAGCAGGGCATCCCGCCGCCGAGTCGGAGGTTCTAACCCAACATCTGCGGACGAGGAACCCCAAGGAGACATCTCACCCCCCTCCAGTGTTACCTGGACAGGCGGGAGACATGTCTCCACCGGGCCTTCGAACAAGAACCCGTCCGCCTCTATCATGTAGTCCTCTGTTTCCATCGGCCATGTAGAGTCAGACGCATCCTCATCCGGCTCCAGCAACTCACCAAAACCAGGACGTTCGCGTCTGCAAGCTACCATCTTGCGACGGGAGCGAGCTGACGCAAAAGGTTTGCGTCTCAAATCCCCCGCAACCAAGCGGACGACTCCCCGGAAGCAGAGGAACCAGAGCCAGGACCAGGCCATCCCACAGGAGACGACGCTGGTGCACCAGCTCCTTGGAGAGGCAAACTACCCATCGGACGCCTACCGGGCATGGCTGCCGACCACAAGAGAGGCCTCAACCCCGCTCCAAGACGTACGACGGAGGCGGAAATGGAGAACCGCTGGTGAAGGGTGGCGTTGCGAGCGCGGCCCTCCGAGGTAAACATTATGACTTAGCTTTTTTCTTTTGAAATATATGAGAGAAGAAAAAAGCAAGAAAAAATTTAAACACGTATCAACTTTCTTCAACTAAACAACCTCGTCAAGTGTGGGTATCTACCGAAGGCACTTCCTTGTGGTGAAAGTGAAGAAGGAGGCGAGTAGGTGACCACACACCTGCTTATGAAGGTACGCGGATAGGGGTGTGGCCAGACGAATGTTGGTATGTAAAGGTACATTGTGGAATTTTTTATTCAGTGCGCGTGCACGAAGTGAAGTCAGTGCAGACTGACGCTGAGCGGAGGCCAGAATGAAATAGAACTGACACACGAGTGTAAAAAGTACCCAGAAATTATACTTAAGTGAAAGTATGGGTACCGTCTCAAAATCTGACTCAAGTAAAAGTCAAAGTATCTGGCTAAAAACACACTTGAGTAAGGGATAGACCAGGGGTCTCAAACTCATTCCATCGTGGGCCAAGTTTTCATTTTAACTATACATTGCACCAGGTGAGTTAGTTGAAGAGGTGAGCCAATTAGTGAAATCATCAGCTGGTGTTTAGGCAAGGCTGGAATGAAACCAAGCATACACTCTGCCCACAATGGAATGTGTTCTGCGATAGACAATGCTGAAATGAAAGAACAGAGGACACTTTTTTTGCATTAAAATTATTTAATGCACTTCTCCATTGAAGGTAAACTAACATGGACGGCATTCACATCACAGCATGAATAATATCACAATATTAAAAACAGAATGGTGTATCCTGAATAATATCACAATATTAACCACAGCATAGTGGATTATCCTGAATAATATCACAATATTAACCACAGCATAATGCGGATCTGACTGTCTATTCTTCTGATAGCAGGTGTTTAATCAAAGATCCCGCTTTCTTTTTTTTCTAACGACCAATCAGCATGGGTATGGGCGGGTTCATTTTCCATTGATTGGGATTTGATTGGCTGTTTACCTGCGGTCGCAGGATTAATAACGTTAATGTTAGTTCGGCCAGATAAACAATTAAAATATACTAATTAAAATGGTTGGACCTGTGAGATTTGTAGGTTTGTAGGTCTGCATTTTAAATGTAAGGAGTAAAAAGTATGTTTTTTTTTCTCTGAAATGTAATGGAGTAAAAGTACAAAGTATACAAACCTAATAATACTCGAGTAAAGTACAAATCCCCCAAAACAGTACTTAAGTATTGTAACGAAGTACAATTACTCAAGTACTTTACACCCCTGCTGACACAACACGTTTTCCACAATAACACAAGTCACAAGTAAGTCTCAAGTCTTGACACTCAAGTCCCTAGTCAAGACAGGCAAATCTCAAGTCAAGACAGGCAAGTCTCAAGGCAAGTCTCAAGTAAATCACAAGTCTTAAACTTTAGGTTTTGAGTCCTAAACACGTCCTTATGGGTTCTTTATCAAATGTATGCCATTTCAGAATAGTTTGTAGCAGTGGAGGAATCTTTAGGGAATCTTTCTAAATGTAATGTTCATATTACTGGTACTATATAGTATTATAGTAAGGCCTTCAGTTTCCACAGGCACCCATTTGCCTTTCACCTGATAAACTTTGCACTGCAGAGAAAATCTGTGTGAATCAATGTGTCTCCTACTACAATGTAGGCTATACTTGTGTGATAAACAAAACAGGTTAACATTAGTACTTTTGTTAAGAAAAAATTATTCATTTAGCATTTGTCAAATTTAAAAAGATCTCAGAATAAACAGATAAAAAGACCCATTTCTGAAACTCAAGTAGTTAGTTTAACACTTTGAAGGAATTATTTAATGCGTTTTCTGCTATTGGAAAATGATAAAGAAATAACTTTTAAAGCATGTTAGTTGTTTGCATTCCATAATAATAATAATAATAATAATATTTGGATGAAAATAACGTGTCTTGAAAGAAAATTAATGACAAACAAACTATTGTAACTATTCTTCTATTCCCACAGGCTATCAATGACTAACATTTAGGAGATTCCCTTTGTTAGAGATCTATTCTTGTGAGTGACAGGGGCTTAAAGTTTCTACGCACCAACTCTGCCGAGGGACAGGACTATTATGTAACATGTCATGGGAAAAGAGTGGGGGGGCTTCACCTGAAAGTATTTGTCAAAGCAAACACCACCTACCAGAGGTCCACATGACCATACAGTGAACTTGGCCTAGGGGGAAC
Source organism: Notolepis coatsorum (assembly GCF_963971535.1). NCBI lineage: Eukaryota > Metazoa > Chordata > Actinopteri > Aulopiformes > Paralepididae > Notolepis > Notolepis coatsorum. The sequence goes on along the minus strand of NC_140165.1, from coordinate 169,106,421 downwards.
CTGTTCTAGCGGAACCTGGTCTAGAGGAACCTGGCCTAGGGGAACCTGACCTAGAGGAACCTGGCCTAGGGGAACCTGACCTAGAGGAACCTGTCCTAGAGGAACCTGTCCTAGGGGAACCTGTCCTAGGGGAACCTGTATTAGAGGAACCTGGTCTAGGGGAACCTGTCCTAGAGGAACCTGGCCTAGGGGAACCTGCCCTAGAGGAACCTGGTCTAGAGGAACCTGGCCTAGGGGAACCTGCCCTAGAGGAACCTGGTCTAGAGGAACCTGGCCTAGGGGAACCTGCCCTAGAGGAACCTGGTCTAGAGAAACCTGGCCTAGGGGAACCTGCCCTAGAGGAACCTGTTCTAGGGGAACCTGTCCTAGAGTAACCTGTCCTAGAGGGACCTGCCATAGAGGAACCTGGCCTAAAGTAATCTGGCCTAAAGGAACCTGCCCTAGAGGCACCTGTCCTAGAGGAACCTGTCCTAGGAGAACCTGGCCTAGAGGAACCTGTCCTAGAGGAACCTGGCCTAGGAGAACCTGGCCTAGAGGAACCTGGCCTAAAGAAATCTGTCATAGAGGAACCTGCCCTAGAGGAACCTGGCCTAAAGAAATCTGTCATAGAGGAACCTGCCCTAGAGGAACTTGGCCTAAAGAAATCTGTCATAGAGGAACCTGCCCTAGAGGAACCTGGCCTAAAGAAATCTGTCATAGAGGAACCTGCCCTAGAGGAACCTGGCCTAAAGAAATCTGTCATAGAGGAACCTGCCCTAGAGGAACTTGGCCTAAAGAAATCTGTCATAGAGGAACCTGCCCTAGAGGAACCTGGCCTAAAGAAATCTGTCATAGAGGAACCTGCCCTAGAGGAACCTGGCCTAAAGAAATCTGTCATAGAGGAACCTGCCCTAGAGGAACTTGGCCTAAAGAAATCTGTCATAGAGGAACCTGCCCTAGAGGAACCTGGCCTAAAAAAGTCTGTCATAGAGGAACCTGCCCTAGAGGAACTTGGCCTAAAGAAATCTGTCATAGAGGAACCTGCCCTAGAGGCACCTGGCCTAGAGGAACCTGGCCCCAACATGTTCAAATGCCCCCACTCTTTCAAATCTTTTTTATTATTATTATTTGTATTTATTGCAGAGCAATGCCAAAACAAAACAAACATAACTTCCATATAACCCTAACTTTCCTAACAAAACAAAAATACAAAATCTAACCTAACTTCTAAATAGAAAACATGAGAACATTATACAAAAGAAAACAGGGCTCAGAGGAACCTCACCTGCAGTTCATCACTCCCACACACAGACACACAGACTAATTACTCAGACAGGGAAGGCAGAGGAGCAGGTTAACTGATGCAACACGTTTTCCACAATAACACAAGTCACAAGTAAGTCTCAAGTCTTGACACTCAAGTCTCAAGTCAGAACAGGCAAGTCTAAAGTCAAGTCTCAAGTCAGAACAGGCAAGTCTCAAGTCAAGTCTCATGTCTCAAGTCAGAACAGGCAGTCTCAAGTCAAGTCTCAAGTCTCAAGTCAGAACAGGCAAGTCTCAAGTAAATCACGAGTCTTAAACTTTAGGTTTGGAGTCCTAAACAAATCTTCTGGGTTCTTTGTCAAATGTATGCCTTTTTCATAATAGTTTGTAGCAGTGGAATGGAATGGTATGGTAGAAAAGATTATTCACTCATAGCCTATTGATGTTTCCTTTATCAGGAATACTTTATATTAAGGTCTTATGTGTTCATTAATAGGTAATAGGTTCCTTATACATCATTATAAGATGACTTATTAATATTATTATGTGTTAATAAAACTATGTCAAGTCAAGTCAAGAGTTTTATTTGTCACGGCATACGAGTATACAATGAAATGCGGGTGGTCTTACCCGCAATGATGTGCATTATACAATAGTAATAACATATAATAGAATCCAATAGAACGACATTGTGCAATAAAACAAGTAAACAGAGTAGGGCATATCGGTATATGTACATAAGTTATTTACAGAGCATGGTAGGACATGCTAGGTCCTGTGGTAGTGCAATACACTGTTAGCTACGGATGAGGCACTGGGTCTTTATGTACATGCTATATTATACAATCTCAAGTTATACTATACCATTCTTAAAGTGACCTTTCCTTAGTGGCCATAAGTGTGGACGTGTGCAGCATGAGTGTGTGCTTGCTCATGTTAAAGTGGCTGCTAGTGTGTGAGCGTGTACAGTGTGTGTGTCGTGTGTGTGCTCATGTGTGCTTGTGTGTGGAGAGTTCAGTGTTCAAGGCTCTGATGGCCTGGGGGAAGAAGCTGAGCCGAAGTCTCTCTGTCCTAGTAGCTGGTGTTCGCAGGCGTCTGCCTGACCTCAGCAGCATGAACAGGCTGTTGTTGGGGTGGTGAGGGTCTTTCATTATTCTGCAGGCTCTGGATTTGCACCTCTTGTTGTAGGGGTGGTAGTGCAATACCCGTGGTACGCTCGGCTGAGCGCACCACTCTCTGTAGGGCCTTCTTGTCCTGTGCCGTGCTGTTGCCATACCAGGCAGTGATGTTTCCAGTCAAGATGCTCTCTACAGCTCCGGAGTAGAAGGACTGGAGTATCTTCCCAGTCCCATTTCATTAGTAATAGTAAGACTATAAAAAACATGAATGAGGTGGTTAATGAATTCAACAATTTTTTTGTAAATGTGGGGCCAAATCTGGCAGATGCCATTCAAAACCACGATGAACCATTACAGGAAGGATGGAGAGGAGATAGTAAAGTACTGCAGTCTATGTTTTTGGGAAATGTCAGTGAAGCAGAAATCATATCCATTGTATCAAAGTCAAAGAATAAGACATCCATTGACAGTGATGGGATAGATATGATTATAGTGAAGAAGACAATTGATTGTATAATCAAACCTCTCTGTTATATTTGTAATCTTTCTTTTCAGACAGGTATTTTTCCAGACAGGATGATGGTAGCAAAAGTGATCCCACTTTACAAAGTAGAAGATAAGCACAGCTTCACTAACTATAGACCAGTGTCATTGCTCTCACAGTTCTCGAAAGTGCTTGAAAAACTGTTTTCGCATAAGTTAGATGGTTTTGTGGAAAAGAACAAACTGCTGAGCGAAAGCCAGTATGGCTTTAGGCAAAACAGATCAACAGCGACTGCCTTAATGAATATTATTGAAGAAATAACAACAGCAACAGATAAAAGGAAATTAACAATAGGGGTGTTTATTGATTTAAAAAAGGCATTTGATACCTTAGATCATAATATTCTAATTTCTAAATTACGTTCATATGGTGTGAGAGGAATGGTTCTCCACAATAGGCAATAGGAGTAGTTATCTCCACAATAGGCAACAATATGTGCAGTTGGCAGATGTCAAATCTGAGCTCATGAAAATTGAATGTGGGGTCCCGCAAGGTTTGGTTTTGGGGCCCAAACTCTTTCTTTTATATATTAATGATATTTGTGATGTTTCAAAACTATTACAGTTTGTCTTGTTTGCTGATGATACACATTTTTTTTGCTCTGGAAATAATTTAAAGGAACTAGCTGAATATATTGTGTATGAAATGACAAAGCTAAAGAAATGGTTTGATGTAAATAAGCTACTGAATCTGAAAAAAACTAAATTTATGATTTTTGGCAATCGAAAACTAGATGAAAATATAGTACTGACCATAGATGGAGTTGATATAGAGAGAGTTAATGAATTTCGTTTTCTTGGTGTGATTATGGATGATAAATTAACATGGAAATCACACATAGCACACGTTAAAAAAAAAGATGTCCAAGAGTATTTTTGTTATGAATAAAGTAAAGGATGTGTTAGAGTATGAGGCAATGAGAACACTCTACTGTTCACTCATCTCACCTTATATCAGTTATTGTGTTGAAGTATGGGGGAATACTTATGGGACCAATATAAAACAATTATATATACTACAGAAGAGGGCTGTAAGAATCACACATAAAGTGAGTTATCGAGAACACACAAATACATTATTTATTAAATCTAGAATAATTAAACTTGAAGACATGGTTAAGTTTCAAACAATGTTAATTATGTTTAGGGCAAGAAATAATACACTGCCAGAAAAACTACAAAATCTTTTTCATTTAGAAAGTGAGTTTAGTAGGAGAAAATACAATTTTAAACATCAGTTTGCACGTACCACACTTAAACAGATGTGTCCTTCAGTTATTGGTGTAAAGTTGTGGAATTCTCTCCATAGCGAGCTTAAGGGATGTAATAGTGTTTATCAATTCAAAAACAATTATAAAAAAAAATATTTAGTCAGTATGAAAATCAAATGTGATCTGAATAGTGAGATCTTTTCTTTTTTTCTCTTTCTTTTATTCTTTATTCTTTATTATTATTATTATTATTATTATTATTATTATTATTATTATTATTATTATTATTATTATTATTATTATTATTATTATTATTATTATTATTATTATTATTATTATTATTATTATTATTATTATTATTATTATTATTATTATTATTATTATTATTATTATTATTATTATTATTATTATTATTATTATTATTATTATTATTATTATTATTATTATTATTATTATTATTATTATTATTATTATTATTATTATTATTATTAATTTTTTTTCTTGTTTAACTGTGGATTGTGTTTCTTGTATAATGGTATAAATTTATATTTTTGTAAATTAGGTTGTACGCCGACCATTAAGTAAATACTTGTTTAGTTTAGGAATAAGGGGCAGGTAACTATAAGATTTATTCTTCTTCCTGCTCCTTTTGTCCATGGAATGATATTTATGATTGTGTAATGAAGAAACTCTGATTGTATGATTCCATGTGGCAAATAAAAACTCTGAACTGAACTGAACTGAACTTCCTTAACTGTCTCAGGTGGTAGAGGTGCTGCTTCGCCTTTTTTACGACTGAGTCTATGTGTGTTGTCCATGTCAGGTCCTCTGAGATGTGGACCCCCAGGTACTTAAAGCTGCTCATCCTGTCCACGGTATAGCCCCGTTTATCCTCAGTGGTGTGTGTGTCTCCTGCTGTCCTCTCCTATAATCCACGATCAGCTCCTTGGTTTTACCAATGTTCAGGAGCAGGCTGTTGTCCTGGCACCAGCGTTCCAGTACCTCAACCTCCTCCCGGTAGGCCTTCTCGTCGTTGTCCGAGATCAGCCCCACCACCACTGTGTCATCCGCAAACTTCACTATGGAGTTGGAGCTGAACTTGGCCACACAGTCGTGTGTGTATAGTGAGTACAGCAGGGGGCTCAGAACACAGCCCTGGGGGGACCCGATGCTCAGGGTGATGGTGTTGGAGGTCTGACCCCCACCCTGACCGCCTGGGGCCTTTCGCTCAGAAAGTCCAGTATCCAGGCGCTCAGAGCGGAGCTCAGACCCAGCTCGATCAGCTTGTCCACCAGTCTGGTGGGGACTATGGTGTTGAACGCTGAGCTGTAGTCAATGAACAACAGTCTCACATAGCCCCCCTTCTGGCGGTCAAGGTGAGAGAGGGTGCTGTGCAGTACTTGGGAGACCGCATCATCAGTGGACCTGTTTGTATGCAAATTGCATAGGGTCCATATCACTGGGGAGGGAGGCACAAATGTGATCCTTGACCAGCCTCTCGAAACATTTCATGGCCACAGAGGTGAGTGCCACCGGTCTGTAGTCATTGAGACATGTTGGGGAGGTTTTCTTTGGTACAGGGATGATGGTAGACATCTTGAAGCAGGCAGGGACCACTGACTCCGCCAGGGATCGATTAAATATGGCGGTGAACACAGGGGCTAGCTGGTTAGCACAGGACTTAAGTATGCGTCCTGTTATTCCATCTGGGCCAGCAGCTTTTCTGGTGTTCACCTGCATAAATGCTCTTCTCACACTGTGTACCGACAATGAGAGAGCGTCCCCGCCCCCCGTGGATGCCCCCCCCCTCCACAACAGCCGGCGCGCCAGTGACGTCACTAGCCGTTGAGCTAGTGGCGCTACTGTCTGCACCAAACCGAGCGTAGAAAGAGTTGAGTTTGTCCGCGAGAGAGGCGTCGTCGCTCCCCATTGAGGGGGCGCTGACTTTGTAGTCAGTTATCGTCCTCAGTCCCCGCCATAAGCCTCTTGTGTCATTCTGTGCCATTTGTGTCTCCATTTTGTCAGCATACGTCCGTTTTGCAAGTTTAACAGCCTTGCGCAGAGTATAGACTGTAGCCTTATACTCCTCCATGTTTCCTGACTCTCTGCCCAGGTTGTAGGCAATGGTGCGAGATTTCAGAGCTGCTCTGATAGTACTGTCCACCCACGGTTTCTGGTTTGGGAACACCCGCACCTTCTTTTTGGGAACAATACTGTCGGCAAGTGATGTTATGAAACTCACGACCGTGTCCGCGAACTCGCTGACATCACTGGCGCTTCCTTGAAACATCCCCCAGTCTACGTCCTCGAGAGCGTCCTGAAGCGTGGCCTCTGATTGGTCGGACAATTTTTTTGCCTCACGTGACACGACGGTGTCACGTGATCTCTGTCTGTAAGCAGGGAGCAGGTAAATGGAGTCATGATCGGACGTGCTAGTAGCCCCCGCTAATGGCGGAGAGCCGGTACAGCTTTGTAGCCGGCTCTGAACGGGGTGTAGCAGTGGTCGAGCGTGTTTCCCCCTCTGGTGGAGCAGGCGATGTGCTGAAAGAAGGATGGCATCACTTTTTTCAGATTTGCCTTGTTGAAATCGCCGGCTACGATCATGGCTGCATCTGGATGTTTTATCTGATGAATGCTGAGATGCTCCGCCAGTTCCGCCAGAGCCCTGACGGTGTTTGCCTGGGGAGGGATGTATACTGCAGTCAAAATGATGGCGGTGAACTCTCGGAGTAGGTGGAATGGGCGGCATTGAATGGCCAGATGTTCCAAATCCGGCGAGCATGAACGGGAGAGTACCTTTACCTCCTTGGGATTAACCCAACTGTTGTTGGTCAGAAGGCATACCCCCCGCCGATGCTCTTACCGGAGGCTTCCGTGCGATCCGCTCGGAAGACGGTGAAGGAGTCCGAGGGAGAGACGCTGTGACGCTGTGATCCGGAGTCGCTGAGTGTTAATAATAGCATCATAAACACATTTATTGTTAGATTATTAGATTAGAGGTTACATTCATAAGCACTTATAAGACACTTGTTAATAATGTATAGGCCACTTAAGAATGTTAACCTCTTAAACCCTAGCCCTATTTTCAGAAAATCCGCCTAAAAATACATACCTAAGTAAATGGAAGATTGCTCCACTTCTACAAGGCCATTATGTTCTTGGTATCTAGGGACATCTATGGATCTCGGTGAATGTATTCAGTGTCAGAAATATTGTGTCTGTTACTAGTAAATTGTAATGAACCAAAGGAGAATATCAATACATTTAATCTTTGACGGTGAATAACACCATGCTAAAATTGACCAGACATGAAAATAATTAGATAGTTAAACAGAAGGTTTTGTAGATACAGTACTGAATTCTGCCATCCGGACACATGCAATTTTAAATATGATTATAGAATATCAGGCCTATAAATTACCTTATTATAGCCAAGTCGTACATCTATGGATCGGGCCATATCTCCCATTTCCAATGGCAGAGTTCAATCTGGATTTAATATCACCAGGCTTGCAGCAAAAACCATGAATGAAATCTACTGTAAGTACAGTTACTTGTTTTTAATGTAAATTTCTCCGCCATTTTTCATCAGATTGCACCACCGTTTTTTGCTAGACGTTCACAGAAAGGTAGAGAAACTAACTGTGTTCTAATGTATGCCAATAACATTCAGGTTTGTGGGAGATAATCCCAAAAAATTACAGAAATAAGAAAGTAAACCCAGAAGTCAGATGATTGACAGGGGCTGGCATGAGCTTGGTAGTGTAGTTTTTCGAAATTACAAAGCCCATATGACTACAAACAAAATGGCGGCACGCATTTCCTAGCGTCAATATTTGCCTGTTTCTGACTAGATTTCTAAAACTCATATTTCACTAATAACACTTTAAACTATTGGTAACCAAACATATTGCTGAAAATATACAATTTGACTGCTGTTTTGACAGGGTTAGGGTCTTTACTCTTGGCTTCATTTGAAAAAGAAATGCAGCATTAACTCTTTAATTGCCAAATCCGAGATAAGTCGGGTTAACTCGTTGGCTGCCAGACCCGAGATATCTCAGGTTTTGGTTGTTTATTCTTTTATTCTATATTTTTATTCATTATTCATCCAAGGATCTTGGTGTTACCATATAGGGAATGAGTCTGAGGTGCAATACCGGCCGCATCCAACTAGACGACAGTATCGAGCACCCTTTGGTGGTGTAGTGGTTAACACTGTCGCCTCACAGCAAGAAGGTCAAGGGTTCGATTCCCGCTTGGGGACCAGGTTTCCGCATCGCCAGGTACCCAGGTGGGGTATCTCCCAAGCCTTTCTGTGTGGAGTTTGCATGTTCTCCCCGTGCTCGCAAGGGTTTCCCCCCCGATAAGATAAACCCAATGGAAAAACATGCACAACAACAAGATCGCTAACGCTGTGGCGTCCTTGACGAAGACGGACAGGAGCACTTGGATTGGTCCCCTGGCGTGGCTCACGTTGACGCCTGTCTGCTCCCGGCTGCCCTTGGGGGGGAAGGACGACGGGATGGGTTAATTGCAGATACGAATTGCATGCATGCATCGCATGTGTGCCGATTGATGACCTCTGAGCAGGTCCTAAATTATTATTATTATTATATGTGACTTGCTCTTACAAAATCAGTCACATTGACCCGAAAACACATTTTGAGATGTATACACCAATGGGAAGAGGAGAATGTTAGCTTTCCAATGATACCAATATCACCTTTCTACTCCAAATATAAAGCAAGTTATTACAATAGTTAGTTACTACATATCGGATGTCAGCATAACCTTATTGTGAAGAAAAAAGCCTTCAAAGTTTTCAGTTAATTAATTAGAATACATTTATTTAATAAAAAAAATAAAAAATAAAAATGTTACTCACACACCTGGCCCGAGGGACAGAATGTCTGGGACATGTAAGTAGATCTCAAAGTAATATCCTGCAGGGACCCTCAATGGGGAAAACACGTACATAGGATGAAATCTGAGAACACACACTTAACGTTAGATCATACGAGTAATTTTCAACGCCTTGGCCCGAGACAACAAACACCATGATATTTTTCAACACGGCATCAAGGATATCAATGACGTTATGCTGCCACCTCAGTTTACAAAAAGTAACAGCAGTCACGTTAACAAAACTATAAGCTAAACTAATCTAAACATTTCACATAACTGTACCTGTGAATGGGACACACACAACCAGCAGGTCAAACAATGGCCTGTGCAATGGTCAAATGTCTCCGGGCGCAGTTTTCTGGGTTGGGCCAGTCGAGCGGTTCTCTCGGTTGCATTGAAGCGCGTCAAATGCTCCCGATCCATATGTTGTGGTGGGTTATGTCGTGGACCAAATGGACATCCCGATCACAGATCACAGGTAAGGACTATGCAATGCTTTTATACCGATCGAGCTGATCAATGTTTTTGTGTTCAATACGAATGCCGTTACTGGCAATCAAATAATCAGAAACGCCCCCCCCCCCCCCCCCCCCTTTCATGCATTCATGATGAAACATAATACCTATTATATAGATTTGATTTGGGAGTAGTAGCGTGTCCAGGCAAGAAACGGCAACACTTATAGTAGGATTCACGTATGAGGCTATAACACAGCCTTTCGGGAATTACCCCAGACCACTCTAAAACTATACTTACATTCACCACGGTATAACATGGGAACGTATGGATGAACATTTTTATTCTTTTTCACATATTGAACGATAGATACTTGATGTCAAATGGGCCATAGTATTGTATCCATAGCTATAATATAGAATATAGTTATAGCTCTACAAACAAGGTGACGCACTCCTATCTTTTAAAGTGTGGCATTGCTACAACGGGATCCGTCAGCGCTGAATGAGTTAATTCATACAGTCTGTAGAGATGAATTTATGGCGTGATGACATTTGCGGTCCACCACCGGACCGCTCAGGCTTTAACACAATGGATGCCAGCCATTAGACACGGACCGCTGTAGCTGGGCCAAGCGTTAAAAGACCTTGTTTGTAGAGCTAAATCTATATTCTATATTATAGCCATGGATACAATATTATAGTCATTTGACAATGTGTTTCTTCCAGTCAAGATGCAAAAAAGAGATATTTTTTCCATGCATACATTCCCGTGTTATACCGTGGTGAATATAAGTATGGTTTTACAGCGGTATGGGGTAATTCCTGAAAGGCTGCGTAATAGCAGGTAAATTCTACTATTTGCGTTGGCGTTTCTTGCCTATACACACTAGTATTCCCGAATCAAATATACAGTAGCTATATTATGTTTCATCATGAATGCATGAAGGGGGGGGGGGGGGGTCGTATTCTGTTTATTTTATGCTAATTTTATGTATATTTTTCTACTGCATGTTATGTCTGCACTTTGCTCATTTTATGCCTATGTCTATTCTATGTCTATTGTATGTCCATTTTACTGCCATGAAGCACTTTTGGTTGCAATTCTTGTATGAAAGGTGCTATACAAATAGTTTATTATCATTATTATAATTATTACAATTACTATCATAATAATAATACTAATTGTTATTGTTATTATTATTATATTAGATTTTATTTTTTTCTTAACAAAAGGACTAATATTAATCTGTTTTATTGTAACCCACAATATATAGCTACATTGTAGTAGGGCATAGGTGTCAAACTCATGGCCCGCGGGCCAAATGCGGCCCGCCACGTCATTTGATGTGGCCCCCCAAGAGCTCTGGATTTTTTTTTCTTTTTTATAAACATTAATCTTGGGTTAAAAAATAGCGGCGTTAAAATAATTGTGGGTTAATGCGTTAATAAAGCTTTAACTTTGACAGCCTTAGTTATTACACATTCTTACACATACATGTATGTTGAACATCTGAGGTATTGATGAAGTAACAAAGGAAAAAAGCCAAAAGCACTTACTCCTCAGACATTCTTTGACAATTTTACAGCCCAAAATACAAAAAAGATCCAGGCGGAATAGTCAGATGCAAACTGGCTGTGTGACATAACCGAGCATCTCGCTCAATTGAATAAGAAGCTGTAGGGACGCAAACAAGTCCCACCCAAAATATTGACCAATATAGTTGTGAACTGAGACAACCCTTATTTTGTTATTTTTGAGTACAGTTACAGTTGTGTGTTCATGCAGACACATAATAGCAATTTCATTACGAATTGAAAATGGGGGACCCTGATGTAAACAAGTCGAAAGTCTTTCTCTGGTCTGCATCCCCAATTGTGTGTATTGAGCTGTACTGTACTGTACCCATTCTGCAATCTGTTAATTAAAGTTAATTAAACTATCTTCCATTAGTTGGATGTATGGCCTCTGCAAGGTTGTGTGCAGCCATTTGTTTTTGTAACATCTGCTACATCTGTCCCACGTGTTCTTTGCAGCTCAGTTGTTAGTTCTGCCCCTCTTGACTGTGACAAAAAGGTTTTGAACAAACTTAATGTCATAGCTTGTATTTGATGATCCTCTTCTTTGTTATTTACTTGAATGGTTTGATCATTGATTAATGGAGTAATATGGGGTTCTGATAAACTAAAATAATTTGTTAAAATAACATAAGCTAACATATATTTTTACATCTATGCAAATGCATATGCAATATGTATAACTTGAATAAATAATAAATACAGAAACAACATGTTTAACAATATGTAAATGAGTAGCTACATTTATTTTACATTACATTAAAATGTATACAGTCTTTGGCCCTTTGAGGGCAACCGTAATGCTGATGTGGCCCTCTGTGAAAATGAGTTTGACACCCCTGGTAGGGGATCCATTGATTCACACAGACTTTTCTCTGCAGTACAAAGTTTATCAGGTGAAAAGCGAATTACGTTTATTTGGTGAAGGGCGAAAAGAACGAAAGGTAGTTCACTCCTCTGCCCACTCGCAAACTGTGGCAAGCGCCATTTACACAGTTGATTCGCTCTACACTTTTCTATTATGGCCACGTGTTTTTATCAAGTCTCATAAGGCTCAAGTCCATGTGAAGTCACAAGTCATAGGTGTTAAAGTCATCAAATTTGTGACTCGAGTTGCAAGTCATGTGATTTTTCTATAATACCTGAGTTTATATTATAAAAACAGCACATTCTGTGACACTAGCATTTTAACAGTAAGACAAAAAAGAATAAGAAACTGCTAAACAATCAAGATTAATTGTTAATTTCTCATTCCAACGGTTTTTGAACTCTCTCAAACTTTGAACTCTCAACTCATCTCAAAGTTGAGAGGGTTTATTCAACCTCTTTTTCCTTTAATTCAGATAAAATCAAGGAAGCCAAACACACATAATTAACCCAGATTAATGGTGTCTTTAATATTTATCAGATCAGGAATGCAACACAATGCTAATATATACACAAAGGGCATTAAGTGCAGCACACAGAACAAAGGAATGTTTGATGAGAAGCGGCTGCTTCTTAGCAAGTCATTTGTAAGAGTAGGTTGTTATTGTTGTCATTGTTCTGTTTTGGGGATGAAACCGTTCAGTCTCATACTATCTCAAACCCCGCCCCTCGTCTCTTGATCTTCCAATCACAACTGTTGCCTCCCAGAGGCTTGAGAATCAAGGTCAATTGCTTTAAAATGTTACCATACCATTTGTGTATTCAATTGATTGTACACAGTTTTTGAAAGTTTGTTTTAATTCATATCAGACTGTAAGGATATTAATTTCATGTGTGCATAGATGTTAAATATTTTGACAAACATTTAGAATATTTGTGGAACAGCGAAGTTATACTGCTAACAATTCCTTTACTACAGTACTATCATAGTACAGTTCCGTATAGTACAGTACTAGTACAACTATACAGTATTGTCTGCATTTGTCTCTATTGAGACAATATTTTGGACATACACACCCACACACACAAACAAACACACACAAACACATGCATGCACACACACACACGCACTCACGCACACACACACATGCTCATTTGCTCAATGTGCAATGTCAAATGTTTGGAAGAGCAAATACGAGGAACCTTTGCTTTTCCAAACACAGACTGTGTGTGTTTGCTCCTGCCTGACCTGTGTTTCTGGACCAGGGAAGTGCAGCCACTGACTAACCATGACCAAACACACACAGGAGAACACACACACCTGTCACAAGCAGAACTTTCTTTTTATCAAATTTCTTTCTTTTCTTTCTTTTTTTTCCACATAACATAAAACATGACAAAACACAATACAGTAATAATAATAGTAAACAGGATTTCACAGGACAATAATAGTAATAACAATAATGACAATAGAATATAATAACAAAAATAATAAATACAGAACATAAAAATCGAATTATATTATCACAGACACCACAAAAGACATTTCCTCCCCCACTCCCAGCCCCCCACCACAGGACCCCCGGACCACCCAGGACCAACACCCTGACCCCGCTCCGCTGCTAGATAGTGGCTTTAACTTTCTCGGCCGCTGAGACCCACAGCTCAATGCTATAGCTTGTCCAACCCCAATCATATGTGTAGTAGAGATTTCCATATAAATGACATCCCATAGTGTCAGAGACCAATTAATCATTGTGAGTTTCTCAGGTTGTTTCCACCTCATGGCTATCAGCTTCTTGGCTGCAGTAACACCCGCCAGAATGATAATCTTTTGTAACTAATGTAACATTAGTCCAAATGTCATCCCAGTAAAATTCCAAGTCTAATTCTGGGATGTCCCCTCGCCAGACTATATCTAATGATGACTTCCCGATATTCCCCTATCTGCGCCAGAACATCGTGTGTAAAGTCTTCGAAAATTACGATCTTATGTTCTTCGAGGCGCAATTATCCCCTCTTAGAGCAGGCCGCTCGGATGATCAGCTCTTTCGCATGTAACCTGTGGAGCCTCACAATAATGGGTCTTGGTGCCCGGTTCTTTTCGGACCTCACCGGGCCAGCTCTATGGGCCGCTTCACACAGTGGCAGGTTAGCCAAGATGTCGTGGCCTACAATTTCTTTTAGCAAGCCGGGCATGGAGTCCAAGGGACGGTTCCCTTCGGATCCCTCCTGGACCCCAATGATACGTATGTTGAGGCGTCTCTCTTGGGACTGCATCTCACAAATTGTAGTCTGCATTCTGGCCACCTCCGTCTGCTTGCTGAGCAAGGTCTCTTCCAGAAGCATCAATCTTTCAGACTGTTTGGTAGTCTCTTCGGTTAGCGATGCTATTTCGCACGCGTTAGCCATGGCTCTTGTATTTAACGACTCCTCTCTCTCCATCACCGAATCCACTGCCGTCCTAATCTCTAGTGTTACCGATTGCCAAAAGGTGTCAAAGAGCTCCCTTTGTGTCCTAGCAGAGCGCTTTTCCGTTTCTGCCGCAGAGTCTGCTATTAGCTTGCTAACTAGCTTGTTGATGGCCTCAATACTCGCCTCACTGAGATCCGTTGAGGAGGACACATGGCCATTGCCATGCCTCGACCCACCACTTGCTTACTTGTCATCTCAAGAGAATAAAAATAGAGGCGGCTGGGTGGCACAGCGGACTAAGCGCTCGTCACCAACGCGAGAGACACTGGTATCGAATCCGGCTGTCAGCGTTGCCTTCGGCTTGGCCGGCCATCATACTGGCTCAATTGGCAGAGTCAGCGGGAGGGAAGCCGGTGGGGTGGTATTCTGGTCGTTGTAAACAGCGACTCCTACAGGTCGGTCAGGGCGCCTGCACAGCGAGGGAGGGAGATGGTGAGGGTAGTGTGACCTCCCACACGTTACACCTCACCAATGAGAGTCCGCACTGGCAGGTGAAAAGATGCTGCTGGCTGTCTCCTATGTCTCGGAGGAAGCATCTGATAGACTTCAGGGCTCCCTAGACCGACCAGTGGGGGGCACATGCGAGCAACGACCAGGAAGGGGAGGGGGGAATTGGCATAACGACAAAAAATTTGGATGGGAGAAAAACACAGAAAAACAGGAGGAGAAAAAGCGGATACAAAAAAAGAGAATAAAAATAGAGACACTCGATATATCAAACAAAAAACAAAATAAAAACAAAAAATAAAGTTGTTGAAGTCAGAGGTTCTAGGTAGGATTGTTATTAACTGTCTAACTGCATATATAACTGTTTCCACTAGAGGGCGCTCTAGGCGGAGCCACTCAAGACACCACCAGGTGGCGAGTATAAATATAGATGTCTCCTCCTACTCTACCTCTCTCCCCCACCTACCTCTCACAGAGGATGACTCATGTGTTACTGCTCATACCATGTGAATAAATAAACCACACCAGTTAAAGGCTAAAGATAGGAACCATGCCTCTGGACCACATTATTGTCGCCCTATAGCCGGATTCTGTCAACAGGTTATGGGCCCAGATCACGCCGGGGTGAAATAATAAGGGTAGCAAGTTTAGCTAAAGTATAGGCTAGGTTAGCACCGGGAGTACCGCGTGGCTAGACGCTAGGCCAACAGGAGCAAAAGCTACGGCCACCATCAAAGAGCAACATGGAATCCAACATGATGATCCTGCGTGTCAAGAGGAAGCGGGGCACCGACCCCACCGACAGGCTGCTGGAGCACAAGCGGACCCGCCCGGAGAGCAGCGCGCAGAGCCCCGAGGAGGCGGCACCGGGGGAGACTGAGCCTGCTGAGCACAACGGAGGTGAGGGGGAGAACCCCGTCTTAGAACTCGTGGCGACCAAAGGAAGGAGCAAATGGCCCTCGTTTAATGGGAAGGCAGAGGACTACGAGCTCTGGGAAGAGCGCATGCTATGCTGCATGCACGGTGCGGGACTGAAGGAAACGATCCTGGCAGCCCCCACGGGAGACCTGACGGCGGAAGAGCAAGCCCTGGACGACCAGCGTAACGCAGACGCGTACTGTGAGTTAGCGCTACTGCTCGACGACACCAGCTTGGGGCTGATATTCCGCGACACTAAAGACAAAGGCAGAGAAAGCCTGGAGGTGTTGAGAGAGCATTACATCGGGCGAGGAAGACCCCGAGTCGTGGCCCTCTACATAGCACTAACGGCCCTGAAGACCGAGACGAGACTGTGACCGAATACGTCAACAGAGCGGAGCAGATCACGACGCCATTGAGGAGTGCAGGAGAAGCACCAAGCGATGGGCTAATGATGGCGATGATGATGAGAGGACTACCGGAGCTGTACAAACCGTTCACACTCCTGGTAACACACGGTTCAGCGGACATGACGCTGAGACAGTTCAAGGCCAAGTTAAGAAACTTCAAGGCCTCAGAAGATACCCACCCAGGCGCCGCGGAGGCGGGAGAGACTCTTCTTTTTTTAATGCTTTGATGGCCAGTAACAGCATTCGTGTTGAACACTACAGACGCTGATCAGCTGATCGATATGAAAACATTGTTGGATCAAGCTGAAATTAATGTCAGATAGTCCTTACCTTTCATCAGGGGTATTCCAAAAAGAATATTCCAATTGTCTGATCGCGATTTCCAGTATTGGTGTCCATCTGGTCCCGGACATAATTTGGCACAACTTCTGGATCGAGTGTGCCAGATGCGTTTTGAAGTGGTCGGATGAAGCGATTTACTCGGCTTCGTCTAAATTTAGCGCCCGGAGGGATTTAAGTGTAACACAGGGTGAGATATAAGGTTTCAAATAGTGGGCGACACTGCCATCTAGCAGGATGCGGCCGGTATTGCACGTTGGCGATCTCAAAATCCTTTCCTATGGCAACACCGAGGTCAGTGGATAAATAATGAATAAAAATATTGAATAAAAGAAAAAACTACCAAAACCTGAGATTTCTCGGGTCTGGCGCCCAACGCATGGCGAGTGAACCCGGGATATCTCGGGTCTGGCGCTGTATGTGTTAAATGTAAATGTTAGAGACTGTTGTTTACATGTGCATGTACTAACCAGTCCAGGGGAGCAAGAATGAGTGGGAAAATG
Organism: Notolepis coatsorum; assembly: GCF_963971535.1. Lineage (NCBI taxonomy): Eukaryota > Metazoa > Chordata > Actinopteri > Aulopiformes > Paralepididae > Notolepis > Notolepis coatsorum. Next base: position 169,089,407 of record NC_140165.1, on the reverse strand, counting down.
AACAGGTAGTGACGCAGGGAATTCCGGGGTTCCTTGATGGGGAGAGAGGAGAAGACAACAAGCGTTAGTCCAAGCACGAAAACACAGGACAAAGCAAACAACGGAGAACGGGAATAACCAAAACACAAGAGAAATATATGCTAAGACTTTTTTTACCCAAAAGGTTAAAAAAAAATATATATATATATATATATAATATTTTTTTTTTTCATACAGTCAACATATTCTTAAATAATAGCGCTGCCCGAGGCTGGGCATGATACAGTCAACATATAGCAAGAGAGCAGTGGCGGCTCGCCACTAGGGGCGCTCGGGCGCCGCCCCCCCTCAGGCCCTGCCCTGGTTATATGAGAGAACAAGAAAAATAATTTTTTAGTTTTTTGTTTTATAGCCCTATAAATAGTATAAACATGTTTAAAATTAATAATATTTACTCATTTTAAGTATGTTTGTGTTTCCAATGCACAATATAACATTATTATATAAAATAAAAAATACTCGTTTTTTTTTTTTTTTTTTTCAGCCCGGGCTAGACGCGATAGCGCTCTGAGTGCGCGTCACGGTTTGATCGCTGTATCCGTCGCAGCCAATCAGTGCGTAGCGCGTTGTGCGTTGAAATATGACTATTATGTTGGAATCCGGGCGCGATTTGAAGCGGTCTAGGCAGCAGCGTCAAGAATTTCTGTAGCCGCATTTCGCGGAGACGCTCTCTGATTGGCCGACGCCAGTATTTCTTTCTGTAGCAGAATTTCGCGGAGACGATCTCTGATTGGCTGAATCCAATTTCTAATGTTCCAATTCTAGCTTATTCCTAGGTTGGTGGTAGAGATACTAGTTGTGTTGTTGTGAGATGCAGCTGTTTGTCTTACAGCGTGACTGCAAGTTCTTTAGACAGTTAAGCTTAGGCACTCTTTCAAAGTTGGTTAAGGTTAGAGTTTGTCTTAGAGCATGGCGATAGAACGCCAGGTAGTTTGCAGTCTGTTCGACGCGGAAATGGACAAAGAAATGTACTTGTGTTGTGTGGTGCTAACTGCAGTGCTAACAAGCTAACACTTGGCTAACAAGCTATATGGCGGATGCAGTCTGGACACAGTGGACAGTGGTCTGGAATACATCAACAGTGGATTATACACTTTATCAAGCGAAGCCCTCCTGCCCTGGACGTTTCAACTAAACAGTGAGTCTCTCTCTCTCTCTCTCTCTCTCTCTCTCTCTCTCTCTCTCTCTCTCTCTCTCTCTCTCTCGCTCTCTCTCTCTCTCTCGCTATACACAGCTGTCTCTGCGAAATGCGGCTACGGAAAAAAGTATTGACTGTGCTTGCTGAGACGATAATAGGCTAGCGATTCAAAACGCGCTGCTGTGTTGTGAACTATAACATTAATTTAGCTGCTGCTGATGCATAATGAATGAATGGTGAGTTGTTTAAAATGACAACATACATGTGTTAATTATTTGATTTGATTGATCCGAGAGACAGAGAGAGATTGCTCCAGAGCATCTCAGAGCATTACATTTTCAACTCGACCTCCTAACATGAACTGCGACCCACAAGGCACCAGCGGCACCAGCCGCTACTGCAAGAGAGAGAGCAAGAGAGAGCTCCCGTTCTACAGTCAATATACAGTGTACAGAGAGAGAGAGAGAGAGAGAGAGACACATTGGAAAGAAATTGAAATGCTATTTGGCCCTAAACAGAGAGTACACAGTGGCAGAATACCTGAGCACTGTGACTGAAGATCCTTGACTAGGTACAGACTCAGCGAGCACAGCCTAGCCATCGAGAAAGGCCGCCATAGGCAGACTGTGTGTGTTAGAAAGAGAGAGAGAGAGAGAGAGAGCATGTGTGTTTGTCGTGTGTGTGTGTGTGTGTTAGAGAGAGAGCATGTATGAGAGAGATAAGCAAAGATATTCAACTTTTAATGGAAGAACAAAACAGAAGGAAAAGATAACTTCACAAAGGCAACATGAATATACATAGATCCAAAAGGACAAAGATCAACACTTAAATCCAAAGAGAAGAGGGTCTATACCAGAGAAAACAAAGCAGCAAGGAGCCAATGGCCGACATCAGCTAAATAGGCTAGCCAGGTATTGACACCAGGCCACACACAGCTTTGGCCAACGGCCCAACGCTACCCAAGCTACACAAACGACCAAGACAATTCACACACAGCACATGTCGTATCTCCAAATGTTGTGAAGGAAAAAAACATTTGTGGTAGTTTTTAATAGACATAGATCATAACCAGGGGTGTAAAGTACTTGAGTAATTGTACTTCGTTACAATACTTAAGTACTGTTTTGGGGGATTTGTACTTTACTCGAGTATTATTAGGTTTGTATACTTTGTACTTTTACTCCATTACATTTCAGAGAAAAAATACATACTTTTTACTCCTTACATTTAAAATGCAGACCTACAAAGTACAAAGTACAAATCTCACAGGTCCAACCATTTAATTAGTATATTTTAATTGTTTATCTGGCCGAACTAACGTTAACGTTATTAATCCTGCGACCGCAGGTAAACAGCCAATCAAATCCCCATCAATGGAAAATGAACCCGCCCATACCCATGCTGATTGGTCCTTGTGCAACACTAGAAAGCAGGGATCTTTGATTAAACACCTGCTATCAGAAGAATAGACAGTCAGATCCGCATTATGCTGTGGTTAATATTGTGATATTATTCAGGGTACTCCAGTATTCTGTCTTCTGTCTGTCTTCAGCATTGTCTATCGCAGAACACATTCCATTGTGGGCAGAGTGTATGCTTGGTTTCATTCCAGCCTTGCCTAAACACCAGCTGATGATTTCACTAATTGGCTCACCTCTTCAACTAACTCACCTGGTGCAATGTATAGTTAAAATGAAAACTTGGCCCACGATGGAATGAATTTGAGACCCCTAAGGGTCTATCCCTTTCAAAACATTTTTTACTTTTACTTTTTAGTACTTAAGTACATTTAAAAGTAGGACTTTTTGACTTTTACTCAAGTGTGTTTTTAGCCAGATACTTTGACTTTTACTTGAGTCAGATTTTGAGACGGTACCCATACTTTCACTTAAGTATAATTTCTGGGTACTTTTTACACCCCTGATCATAACCATCATTGTTTATAGAAAAGGTCATAAGATTAAGTTTTGATTAAGAAAACAGCTGCACTACTAGTCAGCCAACCAAATACATTCTTCTGGTGATCAAATTACTCCAACCTTTTGCCCTGTCTACCCCTCACAAAAGAGTTGTGTGTAAATGGCCACTCAAAATAGCCGGCTGGGAATGATCAAGAACTATTTGAACAAGCTAAATCTCCTTCCCCTTCGGGAGTGAGTGAACAATAGAAGCCACCTGGTTCCTAGGGTGGGACAGGAAGGATTGCAGATAAGTCCTAGCGAACACAATGAGGTGATGAGGTTAACAGGGTCAAAGTGCCCATGAAGTGTTATCAGCTGTTTTACGGCCTGGGGGACGCAAGGACATGCAACTGTTAACTTATGTGTGTTTACTGAGGTAGAATGTTTAGGCTAGAGATTTGTAAATCATGGAGGAATATATTATAAATGAATGCTAAAAGTATAAACTGTATAAAAGAAATTGATGTAAGTTAAAATATAATTAGGCCTGTTTACATTGGGGTAATTCTGAAGTCATACTAAACTATGTAAAATCATATGATTAATGAAACTGTATAAAAGCATATTATTAAATGAACACTAGAGTATAAACTTAAGTCTCCTACAGAATAAGATTAGTTTTCACTTAAAGTGAAAATAGGTTATAATGATAAGAAATGTGTTTAAATATGATATCTCTGGGTTCATGTAACCAATGATAATTCAAATATAGATATTAGGAAATGAATAAATACAATGTATTAGGTAGATTGTTAGATGATGGTTGCTCCTTGACTTAAACAAATGAAAATATATAGTTGTCTGTGTAAGGACCGCCCCTGTTTGCATTCAAACGTAGAGAGGCTGTGATTGGAAAACCACAGCTGATGATGTCATCACAAAGGGACGCTGGGCCTTGGGGATATAATGGGATGTTGTGATGGGGAGACACACGCTGGAAACCCAACTGACCAGGAGGAACCACACCTACCATCTCTACACACCAACGCGGGCAGAGGAGGATCAACGGACAAAGGACATCACTTTTGGAGGGAAAAACAGAACTATACTTTGTTCACTAGCCAAGAGAACAAAGCCATCAACAATTTATCAACTATCATTCTTTCTGATTTCTTAGATAGGGCGAGAGCGGCATAGTGCTCCGGTACCTTGAATCTTTTATAGCATTCTTTATTGTAATTTGTATACACTCTTAACTTTGATTAAAACAGCTGTTGTTATATACCCTCTTCCTTCCTGATTTCTCCTGCCTGCACCGCTGAGAAGTTCATAAGTATTTCCCAGAGCCTTAGAGTTATTGAATCACAACGCAGAGCAGATTAGCGCCGGGTTCTGGTACAGAGCAGAACCGTTTTAGCTTGGGAATCTACTTCATTTTTGGTGCCTGGACCCGTGAACAAGCGGCTGCCGTAGAAACGAGATTTTCTTTTTTCCTCAACCATCGACCTCATCAGCGGATCAAGACAGGTGAGTGATGACGGAGGATTGGCAGCTCAGTTCGAACAACGTGGGGTGGGGAAAGATATTGCCTCATATAGGAGTATATGAAGTAAAGATGAAGCCTCATGTTATTGTAATATGAAGACGTATAGTGGTGGCACAACTATCTGATTATGGGATGGTCAAAGCGTCGGATGGCGACAGATGGAAGGCTTTATTGATCATAAAGCTCGGTAATCTGGTTGGCGTTCGACAGGAGCGCGTCCTGAGTTATATGAGAACCCTAGAACATATTCTCGGGAGACGGGCGCTATGATGATTGGTAATTTTTGCGTGTCTGAATGGGGGGAGAGCCGTGTGTGTATGGGCTCTGTCGCTATTTGGATCATGTAAATCAGGTATGGTAAAGACGACGTAGGATCAGCATGAATCAGGGAACGTGTTGTGCGGTTACAGGAATATCGCGAAATTGATTAATATAAGCGGTGGCTGGCGTGTTTAGGAGGCTTCAATAATAATAGTTTTCTGGCTGGGCATGGTAGACAGGACATGGTATCTGCGGAAAGCTATCGGCCGAATTAAATGAAGAAGAATGTTTGTTTTTAGGGCATATTCGAGCGGATCTGAGAGATCCTTTTTAATATATTGAACATGCCGGCGTGTTGATTGATTGCGTGCGCTGTGATGGGGGCGGACGATGCGCTTGGAAACATTTCGGTTATAAGACTGATTAAGTACTTAGTGGGGTTTCGATTAAAGCGCTATAGTAAACTTAAACACTGACTATAGTACGGTGTGCGATTACGCTTGATCTCGTATTTAATAGTCGCGCGGACGTTATTGAATAGAGTGAAACGGTATGTGAGGACTGCCGCGCGACGTTCGAGGGACAATAGTATGTAACTCTGAATGGATGTTTGTATTTTTATTTGTGGTTAGGAGTGGCAGTATGATTGGATGTTTGGAGAATGGCTATGGTTAGGTGTGATTGATGGTACGTATGAGGTTATTGTTGTATTATTATGTAATTTAAGTCACCGGTTAGCCTTGGGGATATGTAATGATAACGCCGGTTTTTCGAAGGCCGGTGGAATGCAGCGGCGGTTGGCTACTGTATTAGCCGGGGGGAGACCGGAGGATGCTGGTGACAAATAGGCGTAGGTTCAAATGTATAAGGTCGATCGATAGTGTCTTGGGATTACGGGGATGTGTTGGGCACTTTAAAAATTTCATATTCGACGCGGATAAAGTAGTTGTTTAATGTTTTAGGTGAACGGGATAGTATGTAACGCCTAACGGGGACCCGGAAGTCGTTCTGAGCACACCGGTAGTGACGGCGGCGGGGTCAAGCTAGTGTTTTGTGGCGGCCTATAGGTTGTTATGTTTTTATATTTCTGTTTAGATCACTACACTGGCGTTTTGAGGGGATTAGGGTTCTGTTGTGGGGAATGTGGTGTTGTGGTAACATGGCGAGGTGTCGGCCCGCGCGGCGAAACGGGTCGATGGGTCGTTGGGGAACGTTTTTATGGTATCATGGGAGAAGCTAAGCTAATGCTACCTAGCCGCGCTAACGGCTAAAGCGGTCGCCGGTTGTGACGTCATAAGGGTGCACGGTCTGGCGGCCTGCGCGCGCTGGGTTGAAGCTAACGAAGCTAATATGCTAAGCTAACTGTGCTGACGTCATAGCATGACGGGGCTCTCGGGATGTCTCGCGATGAGGCGGCCATCTTGGTAGGGGCGCCGATCGTCCATCTTGGTAGGGGCGCCGAGCGTCCATCTTGGTAGGGGCGCCGAGCGTCCATTGTTGAGGGGAAGGTGGAGTTTATTTAGGAATACGGTAGGGGGCAGCAGAGGACAAGGTGAGTTTCCTTTTGGAACTGTTTTTGGGTTCTGCACACAGAACGTTTTCATTTGGGGGTTAGTGTACTAGTAAGGGTAGATTAGATTGTTGTGCTTTAATCTGGTTGTGGATTGTGGGGCCTTGGCCCCCCCCTCCCCCTCGTCCATTCCCTCTTCCCCCCCTCTCTCTCTCTCTCTCTCCTCGCTCCCTCTCTCTCTTTCCTTCTCTCACCCCCCCCCCTCGCTCCCTCTCTCTCTTTCCTTCTCTCACCCCCCCCTCTCTCTCTCTCTCTCTCTCTTTCCTTCTCTCACCCCCCCCTCTCTCTCTCTCTCTTTCCTTCTCTCAACCCCCCCCTCTCTCACCCCCCCTCTCTCTCTTTCTCTTTCACCCCCCCCCCTCTCTCTTTCTTTCCTTCTCTCACCCCCCCCCTCTTTCTCTCTCTCTCTTTCCTTCTCTCAACCCCCCCCTCTCTCACCCCCCCCTCTCTCTTTCTCTTTCACCCCCCCCCCTCTCTCTTTCTTTCCTTCTCTCACCCCCCCCCCCTCGCTCCCTCTCTTTCTTTCCTTCTCTCACCCCCCCCCTCTTTCTCTCTCTCTCTTTCCTTCTCTCAACCCCCCCCTCTCTCACCCCCCCCTCTCTCTTTCTCTTTCACCCCCCCCCCTCTCTCTTTCTTTCCTTCTCTCACCCCCCCCCCCCTCGCTCCCTCTCTCTCTTTCCTTCTCTCACCCCCCCCCTCGCTCCCTCTCTTTCTTTCACCCCCCCCCTCGCTCCCTCTCTCTCTTTCCTTCTCTCACCCCCCCCCTCTCTCTCTCTCTCTTTCCTTCTCTCACCCCCCCCTCTCTCTCTCTCTCTTTCCTTCTCTCACCCCCCCCCCTCTTTCTCTCTCTCTCACCCCCCCCCTCTCTCTTTCTCTTGCTCCCTCCCTCTCTCTCTCACCCCCTCTCTCTCTCTCTCTCTCTCTCTCTCCTCCCTCCCTCTCCCTCTCACCTCCCCCCTCTCTCTCTCTCTCTTACCCCCCCTCTCTCGCTCTCTCCCTCTCGCTCACTCCCTCCCCCTCACTCCCCGCATAGTTATGGGCACAGGCTATATTGTGATGTGGTGTTATATGAACGAGGGCTCTCGTTCCCACACCGCCTCTCTTCCATATTTTCTTCCCCCCTCGGCCCCCCCGAAACGCTCTCTCTTTCTCTCCTGGTTTGGACCTGTATATTGTATAGTGTTTTCTTTATAGGTTTCAAACGCGGTGTAGTGCTAGATTTATTGTTTATTGCTGTTTACTGTAGGATTCAGAGGCGGTTGGTTGTATTTGGGGCTTGTTTGGGGTGTGTGGTCGTTCGAAATTCAGTTTTATTGTTATTTTTAGGGTATTTCTGGTGCTGATGGTGGTATTGGCTGGCGGGGGTGGGCTCGTTGCCTGCCGCCGCGCATTGGCGGGGATGCGCTATGCGTGCACTCGTCGAAAGCTCGCTGCCACACTACGCGCATTGGGTTATATTGTGTGTGGGTATTTGGGTGACGGTGGTTACGGTGGTTGATTGGTATCGGAGGTGCTGTGTGTGGGCAGCAGTGGTTGAGGGTGATATGAACTTTGGGTATCCTTGAGTAAGGGGCCCGGGGTGTCGCGCTCCAGGTCTTGCAAGCTGGAGGGGGACACCGTGGGCTACAAGTTAGGTTGACCGGTGATGATGTCATTGGTCGGCAGGGATTTCAATGTGGGGGTGGTGTCGGCGCCTGTGATTTTAATGAACGGGTTGTGTGACACTGTTCACGGGAACTTCAGTGACATAAGGCACTGGAAATTGATTTCTATTCTCGTGAGAAGCGCGTTTTAACACCTAAGTGGTTAGGTGTTACGGGGGAATGTAGTGATTGTGTGCAAAATTGTGTGTGAAATATGTATGTTACTGATATGTATATTGTAATATGAGCGGAATACATTTTTAGGCTTTCACGGACAGAAATAAATATAGTTACACATAGAAGCGAAGATAAGGATTAAATATACACATAGTCATTTGCAAAGAACAATATGAGTTAAAGTGCTTTAAGTCACCTAAATTATTAGAGTTAAAGTGAGTTTATTCACCTAAATTACCATGTCCAGCACAGATGTTTAGAAATGATAGGCTGTAAATAACAAATTTCTGATTGACCAACAGAAGGGAAAAGGCTGATGCAATATTAAGTTCCCCGGAGTTGTGTGAAGAAGGATCATGACAACGGGATTGAGAGATCTAGTTTTCCAATGGAGACAACTGAAAAACGATTAAGGCTATGTCATTGATAATTCAAAACGAAAATTGCACAAATGCTCTCAAGTGATTTTAGTATAGGAGATGCCCGACATTCCATGCTTAAAGATAAATGATGGATTGTGAACGGGAAATGTCACTGATAATTAAGTGTATGCTTTTTCTTCTCTCTTCACAGCTGCTCCAGGACGGACGGCCAGCGCTGACAATTTTGAATTCCAGACAGGGAAATCAAATGGACTGTTGAAAGTCGGGGGTATAGTATCACACAGCAAGTTATCAATTCCTGTTTGCACCAATATATTAGTGTGAGTGAAATTAACTCAAGTTTGGTAAAAATAGTTTGAATACAGAGAAACTTGCTTTCCAAACGGTGATATTACGAGTGTTTGAAGAAGGGTGAGAATGGAAAATACACAGATAGGAGCAACTGGAGGGTTAGATGCACTAACCATAGAAAGGGTAGACAATCTGTCTATTTCAACGACTGGAGATGTCACAATAAAAGTGACGAAACAATGGCCAAAGGTATTCAGGCCATTACAGAACCTTGTATTTAAATGTAAAAAAGGAGGCCGGTATAGAATGCGTACACAAATCAAAAAGCAGAAAAAGAGATTACGAAAGGTGATGAAAAGAAATAATGCCGGTAGTGGGGTAATGCCGATAACCTCTGCAGACATTACATTGACCGAATTGAACAGTGACGTTAACCTGATTGACTTGAATGTGATCGACTCCCTTCCGGAGTCCAGTGTGACGGAGGGACTGGAAATAATGTCTTTAACTCCGCCACAGGGAGTCGTTGCAGCAAGCGACCCAGAGACAACTGTATTACCCGAGCCGATCCACGCTGAAGTGTCCGTTGCGGGAGACTGCCAGTTAACCAAGAGACAAAGAAAGCAACTGAGGAGAGCGATGTTGTTGCAGCAGTCCCAGGGAGTTGATGCTGGCCGTGCGGCGAGAATAGAGACCGACAACAGGTATGGGATAATACATGAACAGTTTCTACAGCCCACCTGTGTCTCGTGCCCAGGTTTTCTCCACCCCCACCATCAGTACCAAACTGAGAGATGTGGCCCGATGACTAGGAGCCAGTCAACAAGGGCCAGGGTGGAGGAAGAGTGGAAGACGTGCCTCCCTCTAGGACAACAGCTAACCGAGGCTAGACAGGTAGTGGAATACCTCCAAGGCCTAATCCAGTCCACACAGCCCGGAGGGGAGACAGGTTCCAATGGAGAACCAGATGGCCAGAGACGGGCCCAGTTGGGGCCACAAGGGGAGGCCCTCGATGGGTGTACAGAGGAAGTGGGCGTGGGCCAAACCAGGGTCAGTATCAAGAACAATGCCCACAGCCCGCAAGCTCCCCCTGTCCAGGACCCCCGCAGCACCAAAGCCAAGATGAGAGGCGGGGCCCAGCAATGGGAAGTCAAGCCGCCAGCACTGAGATGGGGAAGAGGCGTCGTCCTATAGACAACAGGGAGCGTTTGTACAAGAACTGGTAGCGGGCCCCTCTCAACAACAGGCTCAAGGAACTGTGACTGAACCAAATAGGTACGTGGCTTTCTCCTCAGAACAGGCTCAAGGGAACCATGGCGATGATGGCATACAGCGAGGACATGCTCTGGGCCCGATGTCCCCAGGGCCATCCGATCACAGGCGGGCGACCCGCTGGGCCCCAAAACCCAGGGGATGCGGCCAGGTTTGCTGGATCTGTGGACTGAAAGGTCATTTTCAAAGGTTATGTCTGCAGAGGCCACTGGCAGAATAAGAATATATGCAACTGATTAGGGTAAAGACGGAATAGATTGAATAAAATATGCTCCTAATTAGATTAGAATAAAAATAGAATAAAAAATAAATAGAGGGGTTAGGTGATTAGATTAGGAATGGAAGTTACAAAAAATGGAGGTATGATTAACTGACAAATGCATGAACTAATCAGACTAACGAGAAAATCAAATTATGTTAAACAGTTATCATTAGGTATTCAATATTAGACAGTGTGATGATATAGTATTGATAGACGGATATTAACAGTTATGAGTAATAGGAATAGGTGTTTACTTTTATTTTCTGTAGAACTTCTCTTTTCTAGTGTATTACGAGTGATTCCTGACTTAGCGTTCATTTTGTTTATTCATTTGATTTCCTTTTTTTTTTATTTTTTTTTATTAGTTAATACGGGGGTGCATAAGCCTCTAGGTGATAGGTTAAAATTAGTTGAAAAGAAAAAAGAAAAGCTCACAAGTTTAGTTTATTTTTTTCATTTATTGGTTTGGCATGGTTTTTTTTTGTATGTTTTGTTTTCTGTTTCTTTTCTTTCTATATATTTTTTCTTAGGGTACCTGGCAAGCTGGGAGTGATCTCGACACATCAGGACGGGGTAGTATATGTCTATAAAATGGACTGGGAACAAAGTGAATGGACATGAGCTGGTTCATGGATTTTTGTTCTCCGCCCATTAAATACCCGGTTCTAGGAACTGGGGGTGTGTCGTGATTGGTGAAAGTGTTGGGAAGCATGATTCTCTGTACTTTGATAAGCTCAATAGGTTTGGTCGCTATTGACCAAATTAGTTTTTGTGTAGGGTGTGAACATGTGAAATTGATGATTGGCTTGTGGGGGACTCCGTTGGCTTGGTGAAGGCTGGCGGAGAGTGTGGAAGATGTGTGTTTAAGGCGGACTGTGATTTGTTGCCATACACCTAGGACTACTGGGGGAGTGGATGTGTCAGTGCTGACTGTCCGGGCCGGGGTGCAGCTGTCCAGGGACGAAGGTAACGATGTTTGAATGTCATTCCGCATCGAAGGGTGGTGGGGTTATACTGTTTTGACAGCATAATATAAAGAGAGCCATGTGAATTTTTCTGAATTTTGAATATTAAACGATCAAGAAGCCATAAAATATATAGAAATATGATTTGGAATAGAAAGTTGTCGAAACTCAGACCAGTAAAGAGAGTCTGAGGGAGGAAAAGTATGGATTCTCAATCAATTGTTGTGGTAGAAGTGACCTGCACTGTCCCGAAGCGAAATTTATATTCACTACAGGATACAAATGGGAGATGGGGGAACCGAAATGCATCCGAGTGTGGTACGAAGCAGACCCAAGGATTCCATCGGTACTGGGGAACCAGACACTGGCTAGTGTCTACCCAGAGGTCCATGGGGAATCCCAACACTGCAGGGCACCTAGAGAAGAACCAGGAGAAGCCTACCTCCTGGTTCTGAGTTCCGGCCAACGCAGTGACCGGGTCTTGAGGCTTCAGAGGGAAACGACAGGCAACCGACGAGGAGACAGGCGGCTAGGCCTCAGCAACAACTCCGGCTGTCAACAGACGGGCTGCAAGGCCTTAACCATTGACCAGGGGGTCAACAAGCGAAAGGGGGGAGCTGCTATCGCCCCTATCAACGACCAGGCGGAGGGGGAGAGAAGCAAACCTCTTCCACAAATCCGAGGGTCAACGGGGGTTGAGCAGCCAGCGACGACCTCCTCACAGCTGTGAAACCAAACAGAGAAATACAGCAGGGGGTCCTACCCCTATAGAGGTCAACACGAGACAGGATTCTCGACAGAAGACGGGGTGTGATAGAAAGGCAATTTGCTTTCTAATTCCACCTCCCAGAGTGGGTGGTAGCATTCAGCAGTCGTGAACTGCACCAGCTCTGAGAAATAAGGAGGAGGCCAGGTCGATTTAGAAAACATTGACCCCCCTCCTCATTGTTCTAAGTCAGAATTTGACAAATCACAGTTGAAACCAATGGAAATTGATCTTGGTACGAAACAGATTGTTAAAGACTGTACACGGGGCACAAATAACCAAAATGGACTGCTAATAAAGGTGTTATATTGTATAAGTATACATAAGAAGGAGATTTACAAAAAAGAATGTACGGTTGAATTTTAGGATCTGAGTGTGGCAAACCATATGTATTTTATCCAAGTATGATTTAAAATGTCTTAAGTATTAACCAGATAGTAGTGTGTAGAAGTTAAGATCTATGTTTGACATAATTAAGGATAGATAAACTATCCGAGTGTGGAAACTGTGGTAGTTTTTAATAGACATAGATCATAACCATCATTGTTTATAGAAAAGGTCATAAGATTAAGTTTTGATTAAGAAAACAGCTGCACTACTAGTCAGCCAACCAAATACATTCTTCTGGTGATCAAATTACTCCAACCTTTTGCCCTGTCTACCCCTCACAAAAGAGTTGTGTGTAAATGGCCACTCAAAATAGCCGGCTGGGAATGATCAAGAACTATTTGAACAAGCTAAATCTCCTTCCCCTTCGGGAGTGAGTGAACAATAGAAGCCACCTGGTTCCTAGGGTGGGACAGGAAGGATTGCAGATAAGTCCTAGCGAACACAATGAGGTGATGAGGTTAACAGGGTCAAAGTGCCCATGAAGTGTTATCAGCTGTTTTACGGCCTGGGGGACGCAAGGACATGCAACTGTTAACTTATGTGTGTTTACTGAGGTAGAATGTTTAGGCTAGAGCTTGGTAAATCATGGAGGAATATATTATAAATGAATGCTAAAAGTATAAACTGTATAAAAGAAATTGATGTAAGTTAAAATATAATTAGGCCTGTTTACATTGGGGTAATAATTCTGAAGTCATACTAAACTATGTAAAATCATATGATTAATGAAACTGTATAAAAGCATATTATTAAATGAACACTAGAGTATAAACTTAAGTCTCCTACAGAATAAGATTAGTTTTCACTTAAAGTGAAAATAGGTTATAATGATAAGAAATGTGTTTAAATATGATATCTCTGGGTTCATGTAACCAATGATAATTCAAATATAGATATTAGGAAATGAATAAATGCAATGTATTAGGTAGATTGTTAGATGATGGTTGCTCCTTGACTTAAACAAATGAAAATATATAGTTGTCTGTGTAAGGACCGCCCCTGTTTGCATTCAAACGTAGAGAGGCTGTGATTGGAAAACCACAGCTGATGATGTCATCACAAAGGGACGCTGGGCCTTGGGGATATAATGGGATGTTGTGATGGGGAGACACACGCTGGAAACCCAACTGACCAGGAGGAACCACACCTACCATCTCTACACACCAACGCGGGCAGAGGAGGATCAACGGACAAAGGACATCACTTTTGGAGGGAAAAACAGAACTATACTTTGTTCACTAGCCAAGAGAACAAAGCCATCAACAATTTATCAACTATCATTCTTTCTGATTTCTTAGATAGGGCGAGAGCGGCATAGTGCTCCGGTACCTTGAATCTTTTATAGCATTCTTTATTTTAATTTGTATACACTCTTAACTTTGATTAAAACAGCTGTTGTTATATACCCTCTTCCTTCCTGATTTCTCCTGCCTGCACCGCTGAGAAGTTCATAAGTATTTCCCAGAGCCTTAGAGTTATTGAATCACAACGCAGAGCAGATTAGCGCCGGGTTCTGGTACAGAGCAGAACCGTTTTAGCTTGGGAATCTACTTCACATTGTTATTAACAAAACATTCGGGAGGGGAAGGAAGGAAGAGTGGGGTAATGTCATTACATTTTCATTCATCTTACCTGCACCAAGGAACGCAGGGCGAAAGGCCGCAACACAGGTCTCCACGTTGACGAACGGCCTCTCGCTGGCGGGACAAAAAGAAGCTATGGCCGGAGCCTTGTCATGGTGCAGGCCCGACTACATCTTCTGTCAAAGATGATGTCGTAGTCAGAGTGCCAGAACCCCCTGCTATTCTCACGGCTAATGTCAATGGTCGTAGCACAAGCTAACAGCTAACTCTAGGCTAACTGATAGCATCAAACTAACGTGCGCAGCCGGCAGCTAACGTCGTAGCTAAACAGCTAACTGGCTAACAGTTAGCTCAACCCGGCTATCGCTAACCATTAGCTAACGCAGAAGCAAGCTATGCGGCTACCACTGAAAAACTGTACAACATGAGAAAAGCAATACAGGTGCTGACACCAGGCCACACACCGTTAGCTACTAGTACTACAACAGCTAGTCGGCCAGTTTGGCTCCAGAGAGAGAGAGAGAGAGAGAGATCCACGGCGGGAATAGAATAGAGTGCATTAAAAACTCACCAAACGTCCAAGAGGATGGAGACAACCGCGTGGAGTTGACGAAGTTCATCTGCCGAACGACCATCCTCTTCATCTTGGCTGCACGCGATGTCTCTAGGTTAGCTAACGCTAGTTAGCTTTTAGCTAAGCTAGCTACTAGCCGACATCATCATGGCTATATCCCGACTGAACCACACTTAATATTATAACGTAGCTAAAGCTAACTAGCTGTCCCTGTCTTTAGCCGGGATGGCTAGCCTGACTGAACTGTCTAACATGCAACAACTTTCATCTTCAGTCCATCTGCCGAACAATGTCCTCTTCATCTTGGCTGGCATAAGCTCCAATGCTGCACGCGCGAAATAGTCAGACGCTAGTGATGGGTCGGTCATGAGCGACTCGTTCATAAGAGCCGATTCATTGCCGTGAGTGTGAGTCGAATCGCTCACGTCTGGCAATGAGTCGGTTCACGCCCCCCCCCCCCCCCCCCCCCCCGGCACGCACACAGACACACACAATGAACTCAACAGATGCTCCTGGCTGTAACCCCTCCCCTCATTGAAACCAATTCTGCTGCCTGCAGAGCCTCAGAGCCAGGAACGTGTCTAATGTGAAATATATAAGCATATAAGCAAAACTAGATTTTAGGTCTGTGATGAAAAAGGGCCTCGCGGGAAGGGGGGCCTCGCAAATTCTTTTAATTTTTTTTAAAATTTAAATAAAGAAAATAATAAATAATTTTTTTTTTGTGTGTGAGGCCCTCCTTCCCGCGAGGCCCGCACTGCTCGCACACCCCCTGAGGCGGCCCTGTCAAGAGGCATGGTTTCTATCTTGAGCCTTAACTGGCGTGGTTTATTATTCACATGGCAGAGCAGTAACACTACAGGTCTTCTCTCACTGAGAGACTGGGGGAAAGAGAAAGAAGTGGGAGGAGACATCTCTACTTATACTCGCCACCTGGTAGTATTCCTGAGTGTCTCCGCCTAGAGCGCCCTCTAGTGGAAACAGTTAGACAGTTACTAGTGTAAACAGTTATATATGCAGTTAGACAGTTACTAACAATCCTACACAGAACCTCTGCATTCAACACTCCCACTTAGGGTTTAGCATACTGGATAACTTCTTGGAAAAACATTTTACAAAGGAAATAATATAATTCAAAAACATCAACAGGGTATGACAGTCAATACTTTCACATTAAACATGACCCTTGCAAATCCCCTCAGTTTTCATTTGGAACAGGTTTCCTCATAGTGTCTGCTACTCTGTCGTCCATTGGACAGTAAACCAGTGTCATTCTTTCTTCTCTGATGACAGATCTGATGAGATGATATTTTCTATATTGGCATGTTTACATCTATGTTGACACACTGGGTTCCTAGCAATCACAATGGTTCCCTGGTTGCCCTCATAAACAACAGCCCTCATATATAAACAGTGTCCATCATTTTTAAATGATGTTGACAAAATGCCCCTCATCTTCAAAAACCACCTTATCTGGTATAGAGAATACATTCCAATGAACTATTACATATTAAACAATATACTCGTAATTAGGGATGCTCGATATTGGCTTTTTTATCGATACCGATATACCGATATTGTCCAACTCTTAATTTCCGATACCGATATCAACCGATATCAACCGATACTGATATATGCAGGGTTCCCCCCCCCCCCCCCCCCCAAAACGGAATAATTTCAGGTAATTAACATTACATATCTCTTGTTGTGGAATTAACACAACATTATGCATACTTTTGACAATAAATAAAATCAGGATTTGTTCTTACTTGCTTGCCTGGGTAAATAAAGGTTATAGAAATGTTAAAAAACAAAAAAATAATAAAAAGAAATTGAAAACCGATACCGATATTTTCCGATATCACATTTTAATGCCGATATCGGCCGATAATATCGGACATCCCTACTCGTAATCTTATCTCCATCACTTCTAACAGTTGTTCTGGATAAATACACTCATGTATGGCCATAGCTAGAGTCGTATATTCGGCTTCACTAGTTGATAGTACCATTGTGGGCTGCTTCTTTGTTTTCCCATGAAACCAGTGAGCTGTCTGTACTCACACAAAACTCACACAATATCCTGTACCTTTAAGATAACAAAAAAACATGTTTGGCTGTAATCCAAATGCTCCTCTATGGGGTCAGCCAAATGCTGTGACAATCTACAAACCATTGGTCAGGGCGGGTACACATTGTTGAATAAATGAGGCTACCCACAGCATCGCTGTACATTTTCAGTTCCTGAGCATCCTCCTGATAGTCTAGTCTTTGCTCACATGGTGTTTCCCTTGATCTACATTCTTACATGTCTAAACGTTTCAGGGTCTTCCACACATAGTTACATCATTGAGAACATGGTAAGTCATCCACCTTTGCATTTAAACATGGGATCCATTTTTGCATTTAAACATGGTAAATCATCCACCTCTGTACTTAAACATGGAATTAAACAATCATCCACCTCTGTACTTAAACCTGGGATTAAACATAGGATCCATTTCAGTATTTAGACATGGACTCTAATCAGGTATTTAAACCTGGATTCTACTCCTCCCGTATTTAAACCTAGAGTATCCTCCTCCTGCCTTTAAGCAGTGTAGCCACCCTCCTTCATTATTTAAACATGGAGTACCCTCCTTCAGCATTTAAGCAATTTGCTACGAACCACACTTTGTATTTGTCGTGGCCTTCAATACCCTCCTGGATTGAATACACCCATTTCCCTCCCACTGTCTGTCTGCCCTCTGGTAACTTGGTTGAATACACCCATTTCCCTCCCACTGTCTGTCTGCCCTCTTCGGGGGACAATGTGACCTCTTTAAAGGTCGGGGTTACCCCACTGACTACCCTGTAGTAGTAATCAACGGGGGTAGGTGTACTGTCCTCCTCGTCACTCCCTTTCCGGGCATAGTCTGTCAGATACTTTGGGGGTTTGTGTTCCCTTGAGGGATACCTCCCACTGCTTGGGGCACTTGAGGTCACCCTCGGGTGCTCCTCGTCATCGCCCTACGGTCTGCCTGCACGACCGTACTAAGTACACTGGGTTGGTGTGTCTCTGTTTCTACACACCTTACTCTGGAGTCCAGCTCTGGCTCCTCTGTCTGTGTCTCGCTCTCGCATGTTGCCTTCCTGACAAACTTGACTAGCATGTGTTTCTGCACTCTCCCGTTACCGGGATGATAAACTAGGAAAGCGGGGCTTCCCTTGTCGTGTCCTACGAAAAATCCTTTAACACCTCTGTCCTGCAGGTACGCATAACACACTGATCCAAATCGGTGCATTCTGGCTAGAATTTCCTGTCAGTGCTGTATACGGGGTGGTGCCCGAGTGCTTATTAAAGCACCTGTTTCTGGTGTAAGCGGCTTCTTGCACCGCATAATGCCATAGGCTCTTAGGTAAGTTACTATCTGCTAGCTTACTCCTAGCCATTTCGAAAAGGTTATGCCATTCCCTCTCTGCTACCCCGTTCTGGTGTGGGGGATATGGACGTGATATGGACGTCTCGTGTCTTATCTTATACCTTCTCAACAGTGATTGGAACTCTCTGTTTGTGAACTCGGTTTCGTTGTCGGACCTCAAGCATCCTACGTTACCATAAGGGGCTACGTCTGCCAGGAATTTCTCCGTGGCCTGGGGTGTGTCACTCTTTGCTTTGAGAAAGTAAACAAACACTGCCTCTGTGCACACATCTGTAAAAGACTGTACATATCCAAAACCTCCTATGGACTCGTTGCTTACTGGGCCGGCTAGGTCCGTGTCAACTAATGCAAGTGGTAAGAAATTTTTTTACCTTTATCGAAGAATACCTTGGCACTAGGGATGTGCATCTCCTCACTGAGGCCGATGCGATGTGCATCTCGATACGGTGCCAACGATACGATACATTAACGATACATTTGAAGCACCGGGCGATGCGATGCGATATGATTCACCCCCTGTTGAGATACGATACGATTCGATACGATTTGATTCAACATAATGCGATTCGGGGCGATACGATGCGATTCAACACGATGCAAAATAATAATAATAATAAATAATACAATTTTATGGTATGACAGAGGATTTGGTTGTATTCCTTATGCAGCTTATATTATTATTAAAAATAAAATAATCTACTGTAAGACAATTTATATAATTAAAAACTCTTGGGTGCCTAAGAAGACTTTTGCATAAACTGTCTTTTGACAGTTTGAGAGAGAGAGAGAGAGAGAGAGAGAGAGAGAGAGAGAGAGAGCCCCTCCCTGTCTGAGCGGCCGTCGACAGTTGATGATGTCACACACTAGACTAGGTCACTAGGATGCGACCGTAGCATTATGTCAACAACACGGAGGCAGCCGGCTAGCCTGGATGGATTGCATGAAGCGATATAATTAAGAAATGAATAACCAATAAATGTGAAGTTATCTTTGAACCCCTGTTGTCAAGCGTCTTCAATATACCCCCCCCCTCCTCACTAATGTTACTGTGTTGCAGAGTCACTTTAGTTAGACACTAGTTTAGCGTTAGCTGAACGGCTAACTGGCGTTAGCCAGAGGCTACTAGCGTTAGCATGTTGAGCAATTCTATTCATGTCTCCTCGACTTCCACTGTTTGTTGATAACTGTGACGCGGCTCTCGCCTTATGTAGTAGCAAAGCAATAGTATCTGCTGTGTGTGTGTGTGCAGTCACAGTGCACTGCTGATAAGTGGATGAGAGGAAATTATATCAATGCATCGGTTTTTGACCGATGCAAAGACGCTACAACAAGATGCATCGCGAGTTCAGCCTGACATTTTGCCGATGCGGACTTATTCCACCGGTGCACTTGTATCGTGAACGTGTATGCCGGCGCACCGATGCAAATCGATGAATCGTCACATCACTACTTGGCACCGCTTGCAGTAGCAGCTATTACAGAGAATAGTCCTTGTGGGAACGATGGTACGTAGAGAGCGTTCTTTAACGTCACCGTACGCCGGCGCCCCTTACTGTCCGTGAGGCATACCTGTGCGTCTCCTCTCTCTTGCGCCAATCCGTAGGTGCGTCTCCCGTCCGCCAGCTCCATGCTGTGCCGCCAGAAGGGGGGCTATGTGAGACTGTTGTTCATTGACTACAGCTCAGCGTTCAACACCATAGTCCCCACCAGACTGGTGGACAAGCTGATTGAGCTAGGTCTGAGCTCCGCTCTGAGCGCCTGGATACTGGACTTTCTGAGTGAAAGGCCCCAGGCAGTCAGGGTGGGGGGTCAGACCTCCAACACCATCAGAGAGAGTATTAAGAGGCACATTCTGTCACATTATGCAAAACACGCCCCTTTTAGTTTGATTGATTGTAGCCGCGCCCCCTTTTGAGATGATTTATGACCCTAAGTCCCGCCCCCTTCTCTGATTGGTCGATAGGTTCAATGAGGCGGGACTTCCAGTTTCGGAGGGGAGGGACATCCGGTTTAGGAAGGGGAGGAGTTATAGGGGGATGGACTTCCGGTTTCAGATTTTTTCTTTTTTCTTTTTGTAGTTTCAGATTGTATGTGTAGGGGAATATTTTTTAAGAAAAATACAATGTGTCTATCTTCAGAATAAAATGTCAGAATACATTTCAAATGTGTGTGTGTGTGTGTGATTTAAGAAAAATACAATGTGTCTGTGTTCTATATTATGGATTCTTGGAGAATGGAGAATGCATCTTTCCATGCCTGTGTGCAGGGTGCGAATCATGGGGGAGCTGGGGCAGCCATGGCTCCCCTAGATCAGACATCAGCTCCCCTGAAAACATGATTTGTGAATTTTTGGGGGGTCTCTAAATTACTGAAAATAAATGCTATTTTTGCCATGCATTTCAAATTTTTCTGTAATTATCTGTATCATCATCGTGTATAATAATAAAATTATGCTATTTTGATGTATCATTAATGATTTGCACACTAATTCACTGTAATAGACAATAGCATAAATATGCACTGCAGATATACCCTATATCGGCACTGCAGATATACCCTACTTGTAATAGATGGCAAAATGCTATTCTTGCGTTTACCATTCGGAGCGTGGCGGCGCTGCAGCCTGCAGGCACAAATCAAACTTCATCAAACAAGCGTAATGTCGAAAGTTAAATGAAATATCAAAGAAGTAAGCCTGGTTTTACAAAGAATGCGAAGCAGCCTGCTGCAGGGACTACTTCTGTCACATGCAGATTTTGAGAATTGGGCAAATCTTCACCATCAGGTCGGTGGCGATAATGTTGCATTTGCCTACTACTATAATAATGTTAGACTCTATGTGTTTGGTCGTGGACTTGTTGTTCGGTATTGGTTCATCCGTGTGTTTATGTGTAAATAGGACTTGTATTTTAGTGTTGGATCAGAGGGGTTAATCTGAGCATGTGTATTTTAATATGTGCGTCTCCATCATGCCTGCAGACCTGTGTGGTGTGGACTATGTGTGGTTCTGTAACGTTACTCATACCCAGAGTCATATTCTATGACTCTGCTCATACCTATAGCCTAATAGGGCCCGTGTCGACCGGGGACTTTTTATGAGTTGTCAGCTCCTGTCTGTCATTCATTTCTATGCCACAGACGCTGCCGGCGCATTCCTTTTCCCAGCGCCGCGCCTCGCGTTTTTGCGGCAGTCGCGAGACCCAGGAAAAAGCGCTCTGAGCTTTTTTTTTTTTTTTTACACACCCGAGAGCTCCCCCGGAAATCATGGTATGGATCGCACACTGCCTGTGTGGCATGCATGGATGTGTTTGTTTAAGCAGAAAATGCCCATGTGGCTTGCATCTCCCCCTCTGTTTCTGTCTCCCTCTATGTCAAACTGCAGCTTCTCTGTCAAACTGGGACCCCTTGCTGTTTCTCAGTAGACTGTTTCTGAAATTCTGAAAGTGACACCCCCCTTCGCTGTCACAGAAGGAGGAGTATGAGGATAACGAATTATGCAGCTCCTGTCAGATTCTTGGTGAGTATTTATGACTTTAGAAGACACCCCCTTTTAAGGCGTATGCAGTTCCAGTCAAAAGGGGTTATAGATTTATGAGTTTAGAAGTATGACTTCCTCTTTTTTCTGGGATGCAGTTTCTGTCACTGGGCAATAGATTTACGACCATGTACATATCCCCCTTTCAGTAGAAAACCTCACGGCCCCCTAGGTGTGCGTGTGTATGCGTGTGTGCGTACGTGTGTGTCTGTGTGTGTGTGTGTGTGTGTGTGTGTGTGTGTGTGTGGAGGATTGTTTTTTAAGAAAAATACAATGTGTCTATATTTTGGTTTCTTGGATAAAGACAATTGTGTTAGAAAAATACATGTGTAGATAAACAAAAGTATCATAGAAACCTGTTACAGAATGGTGTTTTAGCCAAAGGGGGACAGGGCTGTGTTTAAGTTATATGCATGAGGCCATGTTCTCCTAGATGGTTGCCTCACAAGGGTGAGGGGCTGATTACAAACACCCCTAGCTGTCATAGTAATTAGATTTCAGTGAAACGTTTTATTTAAAATAGATTCTTTTTTAAAAAAGGTTGCATTACAGTGTTATGTATTATTGTACACATTAATTATTACAATTAAAGATATGATTAGGTATAAAAGTTATATGTGATAGCTTAAAGAGCTGTACTGAAAATATAATGTACAGAAAATATGTGTCAGTGAGGGTCTCTGTGTGTGTGAGGGGTGTGAATTGGGCCCCTCTTAGGTGTTAAAACACCCCATGGTGGCGTGAAGATTAGGGGACATGCAGACTTAGAGTAAAACTCTGACATATCTACAGGCATCATTCAAATACATATGGTTTATATTTTTTGTAACATGAAAGTTAATGTACAACATTATAATCATAGCATATTTTTAGTTCACACAATGGAAGGGGTCGCTGTAACATAATCTGACCGTTGCCTAACGATAGGTTATGTAGATAACCTAGTTATATTAGTATTGGCTAAGCGTCCCGCTCTGAGCCTTACGAGATACTCTATATCTCCTGTGATACCTAATGTATCTCCCACGAACAAAAAACACATGCACCCCACCTGTATGGGGCCCCGCCCCTTATGGTGGTACCACCCATATAACCATGACTCTGGTCATGAAACACCCTTCCTCGCCAAAAACCCGTCCCAGGAAAAGACCCCTCAAGAGGGAACTCAGGGCGCGCAGAGCGGGACGCTTAGCCAATACTAATATAACTAGGTTATCTACATAACCTATCGTTATATTTCGTATAGCATCGCGTCCCGCTCTGAGCCTTACGAGATAATGGGGAAGAGCGGGCGCGAGACCCGACAGATGTACCCCCTGAGGACCCGTAAGCCCACATCAAGGGGTGCGGGGAGCCCTGTCACCCCATCCTTCCTAACGAAGGGGGGGCGCAGTCAACTCCACCTGAATGCGAACAAGAGGGAGCCAGAACCCCTTGAACACACCGTACAGGCGGAACCACGTGTGACTCAACACACTGCGGCCCATACCCATACACTCCTGCTACCCGACCAAAGGACGGGAAGCAGGAAAGGCCACAGACCCCAGAACCGCCTGGGAGACAGAACCCCCGGTCATGTCCATGAGGTAAAACCTTACAAAGGGGCCCGGTGAGGACCATGAAGCTGCAGCACAGATGGCCTCCACCGAGGCCCCACCCAGGAGAGCGGCAGAGGCAGCCACCCCACGAGTGGAGTGCGCCCTGACGCCCCCAGGGGGATCCTGCCCAGCCAGCGTGTAGCAGAGGGTAACACCCTCGCACAACCAATGGGACAGGCGCTGCTCCGACAGTGCCTTACCAGCATGAGCCCCACCGTAACAGACAAAAAGCTGGTCGGTAACCCTGAAATCCTGAGTACGGCTGAGGTAAATCCCCAAGCACGGACTGGACATGACAGGTGAAGGCCCGCATCTAACTCACCAGTGTGAGGAGGAGGACGAAACGCCTGAACCACAATATCCCGGGAGCGGAAGGAACTCCGGATATTCTTAGGCACGAAAGCAGGATTAGGTCGCAGAGTGACACCGCAATCGGGCCGAAAAGACAGGCACTCTGGACGTACCGAGAGAGCACAGAGCTCACCTACGCGTTTAGCGGAAGTGACAGCCAGAAGGAACGCGGTCCTGAAGGACAGCTGTCCCAACGGCGCCCGCTCGAGCGGCTCAAACGGGGCCAAGGACAACCGACCGAGGACCAATTGAAGATCCCAAGTCGGAGCCAAGGAGCGTTGCACCGGCTTAACGCGTCGAGCGCCAAGCAGGAAACGCTTCACAAGAGGGTGGCTGAACAAGACATCCCCTCAAACCCCTCATGATAGGAGGATATAGCTGCTGCATATACCCTCACCGTCGAAGCCGACAGTCTATCAAGGAGAGACTGGAGGTAACTAAGGACAGCAACCAGGGGGCAGGAGACTGAGTCCTGGCCCCCCGCCTTACACCACACTTGGAACATACGTCATCTGCCCGCGTAAGCGCGACAGTGGAGGGAGCATGCGCATTCCAGATGGTAACACCATCAGGATCAAGGACCTGCGCCCCTCAACGTACCCGTCCCAACAACTGACCTAACAGATGTATGGGGAAGAATCCCTGGCGGCACGGCATCGGTCCCAGACCTGCCTGGCCATGTCCAGACGCAATCCTCACCCGTCAGGATGAGGGCCGCCCCGCGACAGTACACCTGCACCCACATTCTCCCTGCCGGGGATGTGGGGAGCCCTTAGGCCGCGCAGATGGAGGACGCCCATAGCCAGCCGCCCGCCGCCTGGTGCAGACAGGGGGAGCGTACTCCTCCCTGTCTGTCGATACACGACACTGACGTCGTATCGTCCGTCCTGATCAACACCATTTGTGGACCAGAAGGACCGCTTTCAACACCAACACATTGAACGTAGCGCAGACCGGGCAGCATGGTTTGCCAGCTGCCCCCTACTGCGTTGGCCCGACGCGTCACCAGCGAGGGAGGCGTTGGTGAAAACGCGACGTGAGACAGCGCCGTAACCGTCCTAGGACGGAACCTCCCGAGCGTGTTGACAACACGCTCTGAGATGGATGCCCATAGCCCTCCAACCGTTGACTGGGAAGAGGAATACTCTACATCCAGTCTACAGCAACCCCAGGCTGGTAGAGACCTGCCTGGTACGAGACCTGACGATCCACCTTGACCGCGAAGGACCAGAACGTCATCAGGGCAGAACACTCCGTAACCCCGGATGACGCAGAGGCCCCAGTGCGGCCTCCACGCACTTGGTGAAGATGCGGGGAGCCAGAGAAAACCGAACGGCAGCCTCTGGTACTCATACGCTAACCCTGCAAAGGAAGCGTAGGTAAGCCCTAGGATGGAAGATCGGGGATGCGCATACGCATCCTACAGGTCTATGGAGGAGAACCAGACCCCCACCTGACAGTGTTCAACAGGTAGGAGACGATCCAAAAAATGCTGAACCTTCCCATGGGACAGGTCCAGCCTGGGTCTTACACCCCTCCCTCCCGACTTCTCGGGCAGAGAACACCGGGAGGAGAACGCCACGACGATGGCTTGCTTCGTCCACAGAGATTGGATCTCGTCGACCAGAGCTGTCCCTGCTGGAGACCCCGACAACAGGGTCTGTACCAAACCTGAAAACGGGTGGGGTTGTGTAAACACAAGTCCCCGCCTCACCATTCTCTCCATCTACCTCGACATATGGTACTGCCGTAGTCATATGTGACGACACTCCCAACGCACCCGCCGTCACGTGGCGCAGGTCCGCCAGGAACTGTAGATAGTTGGCCCGGTCCCCCCCGCTGTGCGAAGACAACCCTGGAATCGTGCGAGGAGCGCGTTCCGTGTCGGAACACCTGACCCTGACACCACCCACGAGGCAATCGCACCCAAGGGGGAACCCCGACAGAAAAGGGCCTGTCTGATACGGGGGGCTTCCGATCAAAAAAGCCCCCCCACTGAACACCCCTCCAGAACATGCTGAAGGAGTTGTTCTGCAGCCGGACATGCAAGGTGTAAGGCCCCCATGGGTTCCTACACACCGTAGCCCTGCAGTGATATCACTACCACCCCAAACCATGTGAGCTGCGACCACTTGCCAATATTCCAGGAGTGGGAGCACCAACATGATACCTGGCCTGGCGAAGGCGAGGCCGGGGAAGCCCGCACTGTGTGCCTCAAAAGGTTTCGAGCCCCCCTGCTGACAACACTTAAGTTGACAGACGTAACACCAGGCTCAACCAACACAGTTCAAGGTGTGGGAGCCGCTTGACAGCACAACATTCTCACGGACAGACCCAGGCTCAGCCATCAACTGGGTGTCAGCCCCTGTCTCCATGAGAAGCGAAGAATGGGGCCGCATACGCTTCAAGAAGGTCCGCGGCCCGCAGCCAAAGGAACACACCCAGAGCCCCGCTTCTGAGGGTAACAGAAAGCGGACTGAGCGGGGAGCGGGCTGCTCGCGGCAAAATGACGACGGAGTGGTTTACCAACACCGAAATCACCCAAAATGGCCGATCCCTCGGCCGCCAAGACTGTCGGCCTCGCGATACCCTGTCGATTCTCCAACCAGGGCACCACTGGCGGGGGAAACATGGCCGCCTGTCGAGGGCCCCGTCATCGCCGCTGACGAGGCCGTGCTCTCTCTTCTTCTGGCTGCGCGGTGTGAGGCGGTGTAGGGCCTAGGACAATACCGCCCGCGCTCCAGCAGAAGAGCAAAATCCCCTGCGGAGAGGGGAACCCTGAGCGGTTATAGCTTGCGGCTGGGTCAAAGCTAATAACGTCAACATCCTCGACGGAGTGGTTTACCAACACCGTGCGCGATGTGTCGACGTCGGCCGGCCCTCAAGGCCCCTCCACCAGACACCATTTCTGTAATAGAAAAAACACCAATTCGAACACAGTTCTAATCGTTGCCAATTCCATACCGTGGCGGTACAAGCCTTAACAGCCCACCAGCCACTCGCCAGGCCGACCCATGGTGTCGGCCGGGCGGGGCATTGTTTCAATATATCAAAAACAAAGGACTGACGTTAACATGGAGCACCAGTGGTGATTGCAAACAGCACCCTCCACTGTGGTGTGGACCATGAAAAGGTTAAATGAATAAAAGAGCTAAACCACAAAAACTGTAGAATGAGCAAACCCATACACACAAAGTTTAAGGACCCATAGCCCCACTACCCGACGCCAACCCAGATGGGAACACCGTTCAACAAACCCCGCCGGAACACAAGGTAATACCTGGCTAGAACCTAGCCACGACCTACCCCGTTGTCAACCCATTTACCCGAAAAAGGTAAATAGAACTCAAAACCCCACAACAGCTACCGACTGACCTTCATTGATGAACCGGGCAAGAGGCGGGAGAGCGACAACATCTCACGGCGGAGACATTAAAACAGCATAGCAATTAGCAGTAGTGATAGCATGCGGCAGTAGCGATAGCATGTTAGCATAGCTTTAGATGTTTTAGCAGCACGCCCAAGACAGCTTGGAAACCGTTCCCTGCAGAGAACGTTCACCAAACCATCTTGCCCCTGGCGCCAACACACAACAAGGTTGTGTTAACAACACAAACCAGCATTACTAACACTAATACCCATGCCTGAAGACACAGGGCCTACCTGAGTACAAGCTGGCCCGACAGCCAGCCTTGTACAGCTGAACCTCGATGTGCAGTCATCAAACGAGGAACATCACAGGCCCGTCGTGTCGCCGGAAACATGCGTCGAAGATGCCAGGGGCCAGCAACCTCCGGTAAGCTTCCAACATTATTAATCTTCCTTAATCTTTTCATTCCGCTAGCTCGTATGGTGCAAGCATCCAGTACGCTGGGACGAAAATAGAGGAAGGGTGTTTCATGACCAGAGTCATGGTTATATGGGTGGTACCACCATAAGGGGCGGGGCCCCATACAGGTGGGGTGCATGTGTTTTTTGTTCGTGGGAGATACATTAGGTATCACAGGAGATATAGAGTATCTCGTAAGGCTCAGAGCGGGACGCGATGCTATACGAAATATAACTAACCTTACAGTCATGCATTTATCCTAATAAACTAACCTACACTATAACATGCAACACTCTGGTGAATATTGTTACACAGCTGACAGAGTTGTATTATAATTATAATTTGGATAAAAGCGTCAGCTAAATGACTAAATGTAAATGGTGTAATACCAACTATTTGACAGTTTGGGAAACGGTGCAGACCATGTAATAGAGATAGCTGCAGTTATTATTTCTTATTTCTTATTTCATAAAACGAATACAATGTATTAAGATATAAATGTACCTTATATTCAAGTCTTTGACAAGGTTAATAGGTTACAGATCAGAGAAAGACTTTTGTCTTGTTTACATCAGAGTCCCTCATTTTCAATTAATCAGGGCCTATATGACATACATGACATACAGATAGACAGTACTGCTACATCCATACATTTAGGACATACCAGATTGCAAATACAGCACTGTTTGTGATACAAAACAATAGAAAATAGTGATAACTTGTAAGTGTGTGTGTCCAAGCTGTTTTAACTGTTTCAATAGGGTATTTCATCTGTCTTAAATTAAAACTTATTTCTGGATATAGATCACTTCAAAGCATGAATGTCCATAGACTGTTTCAATGGTACACATGTATTTATAATGCATTTATAGGTCAACTACCCTTTTTAGCATGGTTCAAACCTCAACATAACATCAAACACTATTTATATGTCACAGTATCCAGAAAATAACAGAGTTTGGGGGAAAAGGCCTTCTCTGCTAGCTATGCCTGTAAAGGATTTTAAAAAAAACTTTGAAACTGCATCCCTTCACCACCCTATCTGATTTTAAAGTTCAAATTAAGGGCATTTAAAGAATGAGACCATTCAATATAGTTTGCTCCACCTCAAATGTAACCCCATGGCCCACTTTGCCTTTTTGTATGTCTCAGGGTGCTTTTTGTGTATTTTAAGGTCTTTGTTGTTGCTGTTGTCGTGGAATATATTATCATGTTCTTATATCTGTGATTAGATATCATATTATACAGCCTGACTTTCAGTATGATCAAGTTGACTGGTTAATGTGTGTGTCTCTTTAAGATCACGCTGACATTCTACCAGTCATAACAAAGTTGCTGTTCCCAGTTACTGAGAAACCATTTTGTTTGCCTTCGTCATCATATCTGCTGTATGTTCTGCCATATAGGCCATAAGCCACATAGACAGTTACAATGAGTATTCTGTTATAAAGGCCCAGACTATAGGTCACGGGATTGTGTTTCTTCAGAGCCATAACCCAAGGTTATGGGAACAGTTAGACGGAGCTGTTTTCCTTCCAGGCTATAGCCATAACATAGTCGTATTATTAATTTCTCTAACCAGCCATTTTGTTTTCTTCTACGTCATGTCATGTATTTAATTGTATGTCTGACCAAGGCTCGGGGTCAGTCTTCGGCCAGACGCTAGTGGGTTAACATATACTGTCTCTGGCTGTTGACTGTCCTTTCAGCGTGGCCACGGTGAAATAAACTTTCTTATTATTGTTAATAAACTTTTCTATTATTAATAATGACTCAGAATGATTTGTAAACGGCTCATCGTTTAATCCTTAGATATTTCCCATTACACTGTCATTTGGAGCCAGGTCTAGCTAAGAAAGGGGTCAATGATCTCAAATGACTACTTGGTAAAAGGTATAGCATCTTTCATGCATGAATTGCAACTCTAACGTGTTACACACGAGTAAATCAGACAATATTTGCAAACACTATAGTTCTAAACAGTGTATTACAAAATCTTTGTATCTACTGTAGACAATATGCAGTTATATCATTGTCACCTGAAAGCATGTTGTAGGATATTTATTTAGGATATTGTTGTAGGTAAATGTAAAAAACATGAGTTTCAAGTTTCTTTAATAGTTGTCATACAGAAGTACAGAATACTTTTATACAAAATGCTTCTTTCTGCTACGCTCCAGAGACTGTGCTAGGCAAGAGATAAGTATGAAATAAAATAGTAAAATAGAAGTAAAACTAGAAGTCACGTAGACACAATGTTCGATGCAGAATAGAAGTAACAGAGTTACCATACAATATACAATATACTACTAATATACAATAATATATAGTACAAAGCTGAAATGGGGGTGAGGTACAATTTAGGCATAATTTACAGTAAGGTGTACACAGGTATGGGGTGTAGTGCAAACCCATTACCAATAAATATAAAGTGTGTTTAGGTGTTCTAAAGTATGGAGACTGGGTGCTACAATGTGTTGTTTGTTTAAAGTGAGTGTGTGCGTTTGGATGTGTGTGTTGTGAGTGCATTTGATGGTTGTTGCATAGTGTTAATGTTCCTTAAGTGATATCACATAATCTTATTGAATTCAGATTTTTTTGTTTATTGGCTGAGGGTCAATGATACACTTAAAACAGACATAACAACCTAGTTTTTTTTACCTGTTTACACAATGATAAGAAAAAGGGTGAAATAAAAAAGTCTTTCAATACAGATGTATTTTAGAAGTTTAGTACGGTGACCTGTATTACACAGCATGAAATATTCAATCAACACAAAAGTGACAGTTCTAGGGTAAATAAAATGTAATTCAGTCAACATATATATCTGAGTTAGTGGGGGCTAGGAGGTAGGTAATGTTCAGAAAATATATGTGTGTGGGTCTGTGTGTGTGTATGGGGGTGTGAATTAGGCCCCCATAGGTGTTAAAAAACCCCACATGGTGGTGAGAAGTTTATCTGTCTAGAGGACCTGCAGAGTTAGAGCAGAACTATGGAAGGGTTCACATAACATAATTATGATGATTATAAGAAAAGGAGGTAACGTTTATGAGCATAGAACCACTAGAGTTGTTATTGTGTAACAATAATGCACAAAGTAGATTCAAGAGAACATGCAAATTATTTATTAATTTCAGACTACTTGTCTGAAAATTTGTCCTGTTCCCTGACCATATGACAGTCGAAGGAAACTCAAGATATTGTATGAGGTGTTTTTAAAAGGGGCGAATGAACTATTTATACTAGATTGAATCAATAGTCAGAAGGATCTCTGCATGTAGGACGATAATGCTAATTTGTCAAGGGTTGACATATAACACTCCCCATGACACCTCACTCCTTTGTAAGACAAACAGCTTGATCTTGTAATTACAGTGATTAGACTCGTTTTCCTGTTTCCATTTTTTTATCAGGATGTATGGGGATACAAAATCTATATAATAATAAGTTGTATACCAACTGTCATGCAAGAATGCAACTCTAATGTGCTACACAAGTAAAACAGACTATTTGCAAACAGCATTGTTCTAAACAGTGTATTACAAAATCTTTTTGTATCTACTATAGACAGTTTGTATTTATATCGTTGTCATATGAAAACATGTACTTTGGTAAATGTAAAAACATGATATCACATAATCCTATTGAATTCTGAATTTTTTGTTTATTGTCAATGATACACTTGAAACTGACCGATACATCTAAAATAGACGTGTACACAATGATAAGGTTGAAACAATGTGTTTCATTACAAATGTATTTTAGAAGTTTAGTACGATCAAGCCCCAAAGGTATTTTCTTTAACCTGATCTAAGGTATATTATACAACTAGCACATTTCTGAATTACTTTGCAGAACAGTGTCTAGTTAAAATAGTTTTTTAGCCACACTAAATATTTGTGTAATATACTCAATATTTCGATATGCATTAAATCCTACAGCTACACATGATAGGAGATATTCAAACAGCTCAAAGATGATAATTCTAAGGCAAATACATTTTAATTCACTCACCATAGTTGAGTTAGTGTGTAGTATGGCTAACATGTATGAAAGTAACATAAAGCCATTATTTATTAGAGTTGTTGATACAATACTTCACATGCAAGACAGCATACCAATAAAATATTTATTAATTTGCAGAAAAAAGCTAAATGCAGAGTATTACCGGCGGAGGTTGTTTGATCCTTGTCCCGATGATTGAAGGAAATTCACTTTAAGAACCATTTAGCATGAAACATCTTAAAACAAAGATGTATTTTATACATCAGTAACCCTGGACAGACTTGTAAAGTCAGAGACCATGATATATCATTCACATTCAATTATCCAAATGTACTCAGTTTGTGTGAAATTTATTCTGCGAAATGTATTGTGTAGCAAAAACAATTCATAATGTTTCAGTGATGGCCTGGTTGATAGGTCTATTGTTGACTTGTCTTATTTCTACATGAAAGTTATGCATCGTTCACACAATAAAGATGCTGTTTGTGTAAAAAATTATGTATAATATCTGGACTGATTCACAGTGCCCTAGGTAGCGATACAGTATACTCCGTTACAGGAGGTATAGTGGATCGGTTATATTTTGTATGAAACACCTTAAAACAATGAGGCATTTCATTTATAATATCAAAACATGGAACTCTTATGTAGAATGATGTAAAAAGAGTTCTACTAATACATTTCACTTAAAAAACGTGTACAGAAAGATAAATATCCGACCCTGGAGCCCCGTCTGAGTGTAAACAGGTTTTGTACAGTATACCACATGAAATCCCATATGGTCTAGCGGTAAGGATGCCCTGGTTTCAACAGGGAGGCGCAGGTTCGACTCCTGCTATGGGTTTTACACCTTTTCTATGTTTTATTGTAACTGTTTGACTGTTTGGTTGTTTTAGTGCAACACTGCTATCAACGACATCTAAGAAGGGAGATCCCCTTGAAAGGGTCTGAGGTGCATTTTCGTCCTATTGATAGGTTTTTAGTTTACATACCTTTGCAAGGATATGTATGACTGTGTTGCATTCATTTATTTTAAATTTGGTGGACTTTATGGTATTTATGGCTTATTCATGATTTATTGTGATACTTCTTCTTGAATTGTTTAAAGAATATGTGTTTGACCCAAGGGGACATTAATGTATGTATTGTAGGACCTTACAAATAAATATGATTTGATTTGATCAAGGTCCTAACAAATGGTAAAATGTTTTCATGCATTACATTTTAACTGACATTTTTAACCAAAAAGAGACTTAGAAAAGGGGATCAGCAAACTCTGCAGGGACACCTCTGGTTGCTATGGGGTAGTGGTATTGTTTACATAGCAGTGCTAACATTTCGAAGTCTTAAAGGGATCCCGTTCACAGAGCTGAAGATAGTTACACAACTGGATAATATTTTTTATTTTTAAACATCTATAACTGTAAGAAGGAACTTAAAATCATTCAAAGCAATTATTACACCCTTGAGGTAGAAAAAACGCAGTTGGGTATATTATAAAAATGTATTAAAGAATATTACAGATCATGTTGTAACCTTTTTTATCAATAATATAAGCGTGCATAACATCGATAATATGGTTCATATCTAAAGTTTCTAAACACTTATGATTTTTCAGCTTAAAAGCCGTAACATCCACTATTACAGTGTATAAGCATAACAGGTGTGCTCTGTTAAAATTACCATTCATATGATCTAAAATAATAAATAGCCGTTTTCATCCCTTGAGAGTGTCTCTATCATATCATTATATAGCAAGCCTTTCTCTCTCACAAGCTTCAACATATTTTCAAAAAGCCTTAAGCGCACGCTATTGACATCCACTATTACCCATCGATGTACAATTGTCCTGACAGCTCCGCTGCGGTCACTAAGGCTCTAAGAGTAGCTACTTCGATTGGAAACAGGAGGGTTTTTCTTCTAGTAGGATACAGTCTCTTAACCATACCCCGGGCGGGGGATGGCAGTGATGATGCTTTGTTGGTTACATCAATGATAGGTATTTCTTCGGGGTCAGGGTGGAATACATCAGATTCTGATGTAAGAGGGGTGTACCAGGGGCTATTAGGAGGGGGATCCATACACCTGACGGGGTTTGGCGGTGATGAATCCGGCGATGAAGTCTCCCAAATAGTTGAAAGAGGGCTGTAACTAGTCCTAGGGGTGCCTAGGAGGCTTAGCAATGAATGAGTTTTAGTTGAACCATACATGGTTACGGCCCGGTAATGTCTCAACTTCCACGTCTGGAGCGTATAGTGGAGACAGGCGAGCTAGTGTATCCGATGCATGCTTAGAAGGATTTTCCCTGTGTCTCACATACAAAGCAAAGTTTGGTTGCTGTGAAGGAGGGTCCATGAAACTATACCCGCCAAAGGGTACTGTCTCAATTTTGTCCGGCGTATATAATGGGGACAGGCTTGTTTGTGTATCCAATGCAGAGTTAGAAGGTTCTTGTGGGGAGAAAGTCATGATTGCTATCTAAAAGTATAAATGCACTGTAAGTCTTTTTAAAGGAGGATTTAGGGTTGACACGTCCCATCCTCCGCCCCCTCGCTGGGTGACACGTCCCATCCTCCGCCCCCTCGCTGGGTGACACGTCCCATCCTCCGCCCCCTCGCTGGGTGACACGTCCCATCCTCTGCCCCCTCGCTGGGTCACTCCCACTCCATCTCCTCTGAATCGTCGGCTGGAAGGAGCCTTCTTCTAAGATATGCCAGGTCTGTCCTCACCTTAACCCCTTCGTTAGTAACCATTCCGCATGTCCGAAGACATTCTAACCAGGCCAGTACCGGTACTGAGAATAGGAAATACTCCTGACTTGTATTAAGGAACCTTGAGAAGATGTTAGATTAGTCTCTACACCAAGTGCCGGACTACTTTTTATAGATATCCGCCCGTAATACACATACCCGTAGTGTAACTGAGGGGTTACAAAACCCTGACTGTATTAAAGATTGTGATAGATTAAACCACTACTACATATTATTATTATTATTACTTGCCAGACAGTACAGTTAATTATGGCAGACACTCAGAATAGATGGCACGGTGACAAGGAGATATCATTTACAGTATTTATTATTATGCAGAAGATACAACTGTCAATTACTGGGTCGCTCTTTTATGGCGAATGATATTAGAAAGTCAGAGAGTAGCAAAGTCAGTCGGAATGAATAATTCCTAGGCTAGGTATACTAGACCAGACGCCGCCTGGCGTGGGATGGCAATATAGGGGGGCAAAACGAGGGTACAGCTGGAGACTGGTGATATCCTCCCAGAGTTGTAAGCTCCAGAGGAAGGAAGAATGTACGGATACTCAGGCTGTTCACTTGAAGAAAAAGGGGTTCTCATACGGATCCGGTCTTTATAATCCAAGTGCTCGGCAGCAAGGTAATAGCTGTAATCCAATGCCCGATAGCAATGATGATAGCCAGCCAGCTTCGTCCACGAAGCTAGCCTGTGGTCGAATCTTCAGGGTAGTTAAATCCAAATGACAGTGGGTATTAACGATGCTCTTCTCCACGGTACTACGTTTCCACAATCACTATAATCCAACCAATAATGGTTCTACAATATCGCCGCGGTACGTTCCAATGCGCACATGTCCAATAGTTCTGCTACTAGGCCCACCTCGTGTGCTGGCACTAATTACTTTAAGTCCACACACACTTGCTAAGGTTCACGCTAGTTACTAAACGAACGAACTGCTTGTTAATGCTGCACACCGAACGAACTGCTGTAATACGATTCACACTAAATGACGACTCTTTACTTCACATTAAGTTAGGTCGAACTTGACTCTGCTATACGCTAGGTTCCACTACTGCTGTTGCATTACTCCAGACGAACTTCACGTTACTGCATTAGGTTGAACTTCACCGTTGTACTGACGAACGAACCAACCGCTTACTTCACCGAACTGCTACTGTTCGCGCCCTCCACGATATATATACTTAGAGGGCTTTCTAGTGCGCAGCCGAAGCTCTTGTCTGGGATCAATGCGCTGGCCCCAGGCATGTCCCAACATGTCCAGACTCGTCTTTGAACTTGTCTCAGGGGCGCGATTCTAGGCGCCGCCGACGTCAAGGGCATTATCCAATGAGGAAAGCGAATAATGCTATGATTCAAACGAAGGCTTAAAGGGATATAGCTTATATATATAAATAATATACAAGTTATATAAAACAATAAAACGTCGATTCTCAATGTTAATCTGGCCCTTCAGAACAGCCGCCTCCTAATTAGTCTGCACCTAATTAGTAAAGGGAGCACAGATTAATATTAGGGTCCAGTCAACTTCTCCATACTTGTTGTGAGGAGTAGGGCAATCTACAAAGTCAGTGGGTCATGGTCGTCATCAGGGGAGTCAGGGATCTCCGGCAGTTCTATCAACTTTGCCACAGGTCGGGTGTAAGTCCGCCCTTGGACTATGACTTCTGCCGCTCTGACCTTCCCATCGGCACCAGTAATCACTCTGCTCACGCGGCCGGCCGGCCACGTAGCTCGGGGTAGTGACTGGTCTATTATCATGACGACTGTGTCCACCTTCAGGTTGTCCCTGTCCTTTACCCACTTCTGACGGGCTTGGAGGGATGGTAGATAATGGAGGAGGAAGCGGGTCCAAAACTGGTCGGCCAATACTTGGCTGTGTCTCCACATTCTCCGGCCGTTCATCTCATCTTGTCTGTACACCGCCTGTGGAAGGGCAGGGTCCAGCCGCCCCATCAAGAGATAGTTTGGGGTGACTGGGTCGACGTCTGCTACATCACTTGAGACGTAACCGAGGGGCTTAGAGTTCAAGACGCCCTCGATCTCCGTGAGGACTGTCATCAGGACTTCCTCAACCACGGTCTGGGCCCCAAGTACGGTGTACATAGCAGTCTTTATAGAACGGACTTCTCTTTCCCAGGTTCCCCCGAAATGAGGGGCGTTCGGGGGGTTGAACTGGAATGTGATCTGAGCGGGAGCGAGGCGGGTCTTAAGTTCTTCACCCATAGCCAGGAAGCTCTCTCTCAGTTCTGTGTCTCCTCCTCTGAAGTTTGTCCCTTGGTCGGACAACAACACAGATGGGGTTCCTCTCCGGGCTTGGAATCTCCGGAAGGACATGAGGAATGAGTCCCTTTGGGCTCTCCTTAGCAGAAGGAGTTCGGCTTCTTTGTAGTTCGATGCGTCAAGGTCTGTGGTGGGGGGAACCTCAGGGTGGTGCCACAAGAATGTCCTTTTCTGAGCACTCTCAAGAGTTAAGCAGTCGTCTAGGTGCGGGTCCGTTGGAGCCGGGGCGTGCGTCAGCCCGCAGAACATAGACTTCTTGATCTCTGCCTCTTCTTGACTCGCCTCGCGTGGTGTGGGGGTAGGCCACTTCTCCTCCGGGAGCTTGAGGAACTCAGGACCGTCACTGTAAGGGTTAAGACGTGTGAGGTCGTCTAAGGACATCCCCCGTGTGATGACATCCGCTGGGTTCGGCTTGGTGTCAACGTATCTCCAACATGCTGATCCTACCAAGTCTTGGATCTCGGTGACTCGGACTCCGACGAAAACTTTGTATCGACAAGAGTCGGACTCAGTGGCGGTTGGAATGCCCCACGGGCCCCGAGGCGAGATTGACAGCTCGGGCCCCCCCCCCCCCGATATTTATTGTATTATATAAAAAAAAAAAAAAAAAATCCAACATGAAACAAAACATATCACAATACAATAATAATACGTCAAATGTATATACTCTCTTTTCTGGACTCTTTTCGTATCACAAACAGTACTGCATTTGCAAATCTGGTATGTCATGTATAGATGTAGCACTACTGTCTATCTGTATGTCATTATGTTATAATGAATTGAAAATGGGGGACCCTGATGTAAACAAGACGAAAGTGTTTCTCTGGTCTGCATCCCCTTAACAATTGTATGTATTGAGCTGTACTGTATTGTACCCATTCTGCAATCTGTTAAATAAAGTTTTCATTCATTCACCATGACATGTTTAGGTATTTGGCCAGATCCAGCTTGTCTGTGATGAGAGTGTTTTCTGTCTTTATGATTGACTATCATCATTAGATATTTCAGTTTCGTTATTACAGTAGCTGGCTAACAGTACGTTAGTTGACTAATACCAGAGTCAGAATTGGGTAATATGCCGACTACTGGCAGTGATGCGACCTATGTTACCACATAACTTTTGTCATCTCTGGTACTATGCAGTGCACTATGCAAAACGGCAAAGAGATAGGTAACGTTCGTTAAGTGCCAAATTACCATCATCATGATACACCCTCACATAATTCACAAAGTGTTCACGTGCGCCACCCATGTGGTAACCTAGAAATACCATAGATTGTGGCTAGGTGGTAACGTATATGTTTTCTATGATCACTATGAATTGAAAATGGGGGACCCTGATGTAAACAAGACAAACGTCTTTCTCTGGTCTGCATCCCCTTAACGAGCCGTACTGTATTGTACCCATTCTGCAATCTGTTAAATAAAGTTTTCATTCATTCATTCATTCATTCATTCACATTACGTTAGTTAGCATCCAAGCTAGCGTGATAACGTTAGTAGTACTAGTTAGCTTACCTGCAATAATGTTGTCATCGTCCTGGACAGATAAGACTTGTTAAATCATAATATATCCACACTGTGTGCTGGTCCTCGGTAAATGTCCCCTTTAGCTGCTCGGCGTCTTCGGATTTTAATACACCATGGTAGCGGTGGTGATGTTTCAGGTGACTTATTATGTTGGATGTGTTATAGCTTATTGCCCCTTTCCCTCCTCGTGGAACTTCTGCATTGCATTTATTACAAATAGCAAGCGATCTTTTTCCTCTGAAACTATTCCTAGTACCGACGGCATCTTTGTTGTTTACGTCCGCGCTGCTTGTGCCGCGTTCACGTTACGTGGGAAGAAGCGGAAGAACCAGAGGACATCTCGTTGCTACAACTAGGAAGCCTTCACGCATTGACTTGATCAAAACGCCCACATCCATACTTCCGCAATTCGTGACGCGAAGTGGGAGATATCGGGGTCTATAAAAAATCCCATATGTCCTAGTAGGAATTACAACTAGGAGGCTGACGTGAATGGTTTTTCCCAGTCGGAAGCTGATTCTTCCGATTCTTCCCACGTAACGTGAACGCGACATCAGAGAAAAATATCACCTCCGCGCTGCTTGTGAGATTTACGTGGCTACGTCACAGCCAAGGAAAGGGAGCGCTGGATTTGTGCAAAACGCCCTGTTCCTAAACCACACGCTATCAGTCGTACTCGTACCACAGTACTGGCAAAACGGGAGGAGCCTAGAATCAAAACAAACGCACCAGTCCCAGTTGCCGTTACCACCAGTTGTGTTCGATCCAGTCCCACACGCGAACGGCAACTCCATTCAGTCCCGGGCCTGGGCCCGGGGCCGGAGGGGGGGCCCTAAGGCAGCTGCCTCCCCAGCCGCGCCTATAGCTCCGCCCCTGGTCGGACTGGATCCAAGTGAGCACAGTCATAGAGTCTGACCACAGGATTGTCTTTCGCACCGTTATGGTGAGTTCACTTTGTATCAGCGTGGCGAGTTGCGTGCCTACCAGAGCTGCGCAGAGCTCTAGACGCGGGATCGACTGCTGCTTGCGGGGAGCTATCCTCGAGCGGGCCAGGACGAAGGCTATATGTACTTCTCCTCCCTCTTCTCGGGCTCTCAGGTAAGCCACCGATCCGTAAGCCACTTCGGAGGCGTCACTGAAGACGTGCAGGTCTATCTGACACGTCTCCAGCCGCACTGTGGGGGGGAAGTAGCTCCGTCGAATGTTCACATCTTGGAGTGAGTCGAGTTCTCCCTCCCATTCTCTCCAGGTGGAAGCCAGGTGCTCGGGTATGGGGTCGTCCCAGCCCTGCTCCTTGTCCCACAGTTCTCGCACCAGCATCTTCGCCCGAGTGGTGTAAGGTAGGATACACCCCAGCGGGTCGTATTGGCTTGCGAGTGTTCTGTATACACTCCGTCGAGTGGTTGGTAGAGGGGTCGACCTTCCCTACTCCTTGGTCAGGGGTGTGTGCTTGTAATGGAGCGAGTCTGTTTTGAAACGCCAGACGAGGCCCAATGTCATTTCCTGTGCTTCACCTGGGGTGGTCGCCATCCAGGTCTCGCTGCTTGCTGCCTTTGTCTCTGGGGGGAGGCTGCGGAGTATGTGAGGGTCACTGCTGGCCCATTGCCTAAGGTCGAATCCGCCTTTGACCAGGGAGGCTCGTAGCTTCAGCAAGATGCTCTCAGCTTCTTCAGGCGTAGATACGCTCTGTAGGCAGTTGTCCACGTAGAAACTCCTTTCCACGCTGTGTCTGACCTCCTCGTCGGCTCCAGGGTCTTCGGCCACGTGCTTCTGTAGCGCGAACGTGGCGCAGCATGGGCTGCATGTGGTGCCGAATGGGAGGACCTCCCATTGATAGATTGAGGGTTGTTCATCGTCGATCCTCTCTCTCCACAGGAACCGCAGCAGGGGCTTGTCTTCCTCCATCAGTCGCACTTGTAGGAACATTCCTTTGATGTCGCCGCTGATGGCTACTTTGTCCTGGCGGAAACATAGTAGTACGCCGAGGAGGGAGGGGCCGAGTGTCGGGCCGGGCAGGAGCAAGTTATTCAGGTTCTGTAGTCCGATCTGATAACTGCAGTTAAATACAATGCGGTTCTTGCCGTTGTGGTGGACCTTGTGATGGGGCACGTACCAGGATTCAGTCGTCTGGTCTGCCTCGTGATCGTCGATTTTCTTTATATGTCCAGCCGTGATCAGCTTGTCGATCTCGGCGCGGTATATCGTTGCTTGAGGGGCGTCTTTAGCGAGACACCGCTCGGTGTTCTGTAGATAGACTTACAAAGATAAATAACAGGACTAGATACCTAGCCAGAATCTCTAATTTTTTAGATCAGTCAGCGATGAAGATTCTTGCTGGAGCTCTCATACAGTGTCACTATGACTATGCGTGTGGCTCCTGGTACAACAGTGCCCCCAAAAGTCAGAAAATAAAACTACAGACATCACAAAACAAGCTAATCAGGGTAATACTAAGGCTACCTGCTCGAACCCACCTTGACCCATCTCACTTTGAGGTCATGAGATGGCTTAAGGTGGAAGACAGAGTAAACCAGATAGGGATGTGCCTAGTTCACAGAATAGTGCATGGGGTAGTGCCAGTGTACTTTAACAACTATTTCAACCGAATCAGAGACACCCATGCTTACCAAACAAGGCGCAGCTCAACTGACTTTGTGCCAGTCAGATTCAGGAGCTGTATGGGGAAGGAGTCATTTTTATATTCAGCAGCTGTCTATTGGAATAGTCTGCCCAGTGAACTGAAAACCATAGACAGTGCCGTTAGATTCAAGTCCAGCCTGAAGACATGGCTCAAAAGGGACTATACCTAGACACTTAGCTTAAGGCACTCTTGCATGTTGTATGAGTCTGTATGTATATAAATGTTAAATGGTATATGTGATGTGTTGTGATGTCACGTTTTGTATGATGCATGTTTTAAGCATCACATTCCCCCACCCCCTACAAGGACCACAATGGAAATAAGCTCTGAGCTTTCTTGTGTTTCATCCTTGGCAGTATATCCCGACTGTGCTCTTCTGTCACATGTTTATTTTTTATATTGTCAAATAAAGTCATTCATTCATTCATTCATAGCGTTGTGTCACTTC
Source organism: Notolepis coatsorum (assembly GCF_963971535.1). Lineage (NCBI taxonomy): Eukaryota > Metazoa > Chordata > Actinopteri > Aulopiformes > Paralepididae > Notolepis > Notolepis coatsorum. The sequence goes on along the minus strand of NC_140165.1, from coordinate 169,048,235 downwards.
TTTTGATGCGTGCAGGGTGGGCATCCCCTCCCGCCTCAAGAGTGGAGTCGCGTATCTCATCACTCCGTCGACCTCGACCCTCTTGGTCTTCTGCTCGAGGAGAGCTATGGCGTACTTGTCTTCCTTGGAGCGAACTAGTTTACGTTCGTTCTTGAATGGCAGCGAGTCTAATGTCCATAGTCTCTCGACGTGCTGCAAGAGGGTAGTGTCTTTGTCGCTCACCTTCGTGTAGAGGCAGCGTGTGGACGTTGGTCGGTTGGAAGGCCCGGAGAGGGGGCCTTGGAGCGTCCAGCCCAGGCGGGTCTTGACCGCGGCTGGGCAGCCTCTGGGTCCGATGTGGACCGCGTCCGTTGGGACGATGAGGTCTGTGTGGTCGGAGCCTATGAGCAGGGTCGGTGTGGCGCCGTCGATGAGCGGTATAGGCAGTCGGCGTAGGTGCGCGTACTTCTCCATCAGCTGTGGGATGGGGTAGTCATAGCGTGACAGACCTATGTCGTGGCTTGTAAACGCCTTGGTGATGCTGTACCGCTTCTCGGGCTGCTCGACCGCTGCTATTGTGAATGAGACGTTTTCACCCTTTATTGTTTTTAGGTCTCGCCGAATGGTACGGATTGTCATTGTTTCCTTGGTACCCCGCAGGCCCAACTGGGCTGCGGCGGAAGCGAGGAGGAGAGTCTTTTCTGACCCGTCGTCGAGGACGGCGTAGGTATCAAGGACCTTGTCCTCATAGCTCAGGAGCACTCGGACCACCTTGAGGAGCACTCGGGAGCTCCCGCTCTTCGCAGGGTCTATGTATAGGACGTCTGCTCTCGAGCTGCTTGGTGGTGCGGGTCTCCGCTTGTTGCTCTCGTGTAGGACCTCCAGGTGGGCGCCGTCACACTTGCTGCATCTTTTCTTCAGGCGGCACTCAGCTGCCATGTGGCTGCGCGCGCAGCGGAAGCAGCGGCGGTTCGCTTTGATCCACTGACTCACTTCTTCAGCGGTCAACTTCTCAAAGGTGTCGCATTGAGATAGCCAGTGTTCGTGGTCACAATACTGGCAGGCGATCTTCCATTTTCCCTTCGCGGGGGGGTGTTATGGCTCTTGTGCCGCGGCACTGACTCGGCCTGGTGCATCACGGTCACGGACCGGCGGTTGTCGCTGAACCTTCTCGGTCCATCTTTAGGGTTAGAGCCACTCCACGCGAATGTGTCTATTCGTAGACTGCTGACCTCCCTGGCTAGGAAGTCAGCAAGGTCTAGGAGGGATTGTTCTGGGCCGTGGGGGTCACGGTGGTCTCTCTGCCGCCGAAAGCGCTCTTGACGGGCTGGGGGGAGCTTCTCCAGTATCCGCTCCACGTTGGAGTTGGCGTATAGTTCATATCTCCCCTTCTCCTTCTGTGACCCGAGCATCCCTACCAGGGATTGTACTTTTATAGATAGGTCATCTAGGGCTCTATTGTCTTTAGCCGGGGGGAGGCGTTCGATCTCCCGTATTTCTTGAATTACATAGTCCCATGTACGTCCATAACGCGCGTCGAGGGCCACCAGGGCATCAGAGTAGGGGGTTCTTGAGTTAGAATATGCCAGCGCTATGTTGTGCGCTCTGGGTACTTTAAGGTGCTTGAGGAGGATGGCATATTTGTAGGACTCGTCCTGTACTTTGGACATAATAGTCTCTAAACACATGCGTAGTTCAGTATACTGTGCTCTGTCCTCACGCGTAAAGTCTGGGAATGTGGGTGTCCCAATGTAAGATGCCATGGATGGCTGTGACACCGATGCGCGTAGGGGGAGAGGCCTCCTTGGCGAGTCTCCCCGTACGTGGGGTCGTGGGTTAGTGCTGGGTGGGAACCAGAGGCCGGGCCCCCAGGTACTGCTCCTCGGTGCTGACTGTTGATTAAACTCACCCCTGGGTTGGGTCGGGGGTTCGTAACGCAGCGGCTCGGGGCTGAGGTCAGGGCTGTACTGTGCCTCCTGGTCCGAAATAGGTTCGTGCTGGTGGGCTTGATGTCCTCCCTCGTCCTCCGCTAGGCCTTGAAGTCTCTTAGTTAGTTTCTCGGCGACGTAGGCGGGATCTTCCCGTTGGCTGGGTCCCGTATAGATTGGTCGGGGAGGGGAAGGTGCCCTCGACCCGTGTCGTGATGATCTCCGGGAGCTCCGGGTGGAGGAGTGAGGGGTCGCCCTCTGGAGCACTTGCTCCATCATCTGCATCTGCAGGCGGTCTCTTTCCGCCTCGCGCTGTGCATTGGCGGCGTCGCGCTGTGCATCGCGTTGCGCATTGGCGCGGTCTCGCTGGATGTTTTCTTCAGCCTGGAGGCGCCTCTCTTCCAGTCTGATGTGTTCTCGCTCGCTCTGTTGTTGCGCTTGGAGACGTTCTCTTTCCACTGCAGAATGTTCGCGCTCACTCTGTTGTTGCGCTTGGAGATGTTCTCTTTCCACTGCAGAATGTTCGCGCTCACTCTGTTGTTGCGCTTGGAGACGGTCTCTTTCGGTTGAAGCTGTCAGCGTGGCGATCAGGGCTTGCGCTAGTCTCTGGTCGGCCTCGCTTGGGGATGACGCTGATGAGGGTGATCTGGAGTTGACAGGACTTGGCGTTGACCTGTTCTCTTTACGCGCTCCGAGGTCCATCTCGAGGGCGCTGCTTCTTATCTTCTCCCGCGCTCCGAGGTCCATCTCTGAGACGCGGTACTCTTCTCTTTGGTGCGCGCCGAGGTCTATCTCGGGTGCACGCTCTTTATCCTCTTGCGCTCCGAGGTCCATCTCGGTGGCGCTGTCTTTATCCTCTGGCGCTCCGAGGTCCATCCAGGATTGGGCATGCTTAAACTATTAGTTTTATCCGTGCTTAACGTCTTTTTAGATAAGCTAGGAGGTAAAACGAAAGTGTAGTCCTCCAATTGTGGAGGGGGCTGACGTTGGCGCCTCGGGCGCGCTAGTTTGGGAGAGCTGTTTGGAGAGTGTCCGCCGCTGGCCATATTACTATTAATATGATTAAGATTACTGATACCCTCCGGCTCGAAGGACCAATTGTAACTGAGGGGTTACAAAACCCTGACTGTATTAAAGATTGTGATAGATTAAACCACTACTACATATTATTATTATTATTACTTGCCAGACAGTACAGTTAATTATGGCAGACACTCAGAATAGACGGCACGGTGACAAGGAGATATCATTTACAGTATTTATTATTATGCAGAAGATACAACTGTCAATTACTGGGTCGCTCTTTTATGGCGAATGATATTAGAAAGTCAGAGAGTAGCAAAGTCAGTGGGAATGAATAATTCCTAGGCTAGGTATACTAGACCAGACGCCGCCTGGCGTGGGATGGCAATATAGGGGGGCAAAACGAGGGTACAGCTGGAGACTGGTGATATCCTCCCAGAGTTGTAAGCTCCAGAGGAAGGAAGAATGTACGGATACTCAGGCTGTTCACTTGAAGAAAAAGGGGTTCTCATACGGATCCGGTCTTTATAATCCAAGTGCTCGGCAGCAAGGTAATAGCTGTAATCCAATGCCCGATAGCAATGATGATAGCCAGCCAGCTTCGTCCACGAAGCTAGCCTGTGGTCGAATCTTCAGGGTAGTTAAATCCAAACGACAGTGGGTATTAACGATGCTCTTCTCCACTGTACTACGTTTCCACAATCACTATAATCCAACCAATAATGGTTCTACAATATCGCCGCGGTAGGTTCCAATGCGCACATGTCCAATAGTTCTGCTACTAGGCCCACCTCGTGTGCTGGCACTAATTACTTTAAGTCCACACACACTTGCTAAGGTTCACGCTAGTTACTAAACGAACAAACTGCTTGTTAATGCTGCACACCAAACGAACTGCTGTAATACGATTCACACTAAATGACGACTCTTTACTTCACATTAAGTTAGGTCCAACTTGACTCTGCTATACGCTAGGTTCCACTACTGCTGTTGCATTACTCCGGACGAACTTCACGTTACTGCATTAGGTTGAACTTCACTGTTGTACTGACGAACGAACCAACCGCTTACTTCACCGAACTGCTACTGTTCGCGCCCTCCACGATATATATACTTAGAGGGCTTTCTAGTGCGCAGCCGAAGCTCTTGTCTGGGATCAATGCGCTGGCCGCAGGCATGTCCCAACATGTCCAGACTCGTCTTTGAACTTGTCTCAGGGGCGCGATTCTAGGCGCCGCCGACGTCAAGGGCATTATCCAATGAGGAAAGCGAATAATGCTATGATTCAAACGAAGGCTTAAAGGGATATAGCTTATATATATAAATAATATACAAGTTATATAAAACAATAAAACGTAGATTATCAATGTTAATCTGGCCCTTCAGAACACGTAGTCTATCGAGCTTATTACCAGGGTGAATATCTACCCATCCTTAAGCGTTCTACCCACTAATCCATCCATAGCCTCATACGAAGCTTTTTTTTGCTGCCAAAATTCACTCTCCGATAGGTCTATCTCAGATCTTCTTCCAGCACCCTGGAAATTCTCCAAGGGGGTTTTGTAGAAGACAACTCTCTCAAATTTAACATCATAACAGAATCCGAGGACCCCATCCCTGAGGGGTCATATCTCGGTGTAAAACTCGCTACCAAATTTGGATGGTGCAAGTAACTCAGCCTTAAAATGCGCTACTCGGACTGACGTGCGTATAGTAGATGTAGCTAGACTGCTCGCCATTTTCTTTTTTCTAGGGTCTCTCTAAGAGGGAACTCTCTAAATATATAGGTTTTTATCCAACCCTGACCGCCTATATAGCGTCATACAGGCCCGTCCGCAGTTTCGCCCCCACCCTCATACAGAAATACATCCATCTAGACATACACACCCATACAACCATAGCCTGTCGTCCTGCGAATGGTGCTACCATATTTCTTCAGACATTTCTTATAGTCTTTGACAGAAACTTCGAAGTATCATCTGTTGTTTAAAGTACCAGCATTGTACCATATATAATAGGAAATGGGTAATTTCTTCAGCATGACTACCAGCTGTATTACGAGTTTTATAAACTATGATATCGCATTGCTTTTAAAACATGCTATAGCTAATAAAGTCAACGATGCCCAGTTGTACACTGTAAATGTGAATGTCAATAGCGTGCGCTTAAGGCTTTTTGAAAATATGTTGAAGCTTGTGAGATAGAAAGGCTTGCTATATAATGATATGATAGAGACACTCTCAAAGGATGAAAGTATTCTATCTGAAAACGGCTTAGTTACTATTTTAGATCATATGAATGGTAATTTTAACAGAGCACACCTGTTATGCTTATACACTGTAATAGTGGATGTTACGGCTTTTAAGCTGAAAAATCATAAGTGTTTAGAAACTTTAGATATTAACCATATTATCGATGTTATGCACGCTTATATTATTGATAAAAAAGGTTACAACATGATCTGTAATATTCTTTAATACATTTTTATAATATACCCAACTGCGTTTTTTCTACCTCAAGGGTGTAATAATTGCTTTGAATGATTTTTAGTTCCTCCTTACAGTTATAGATGTTTAAAAATAAAAAATATTATCCAGTTGTGTAACTATCTTCAGCTCTGTGAACGGGATCCCTTTAAGACTTCGAAATGTTAGCACTACTATGTAAACAATACCACTACCCCATAGCAACCAGAGGTGTAGGCCCCCTGCAGAGTTTGCTGATCCCCTTTTCTAAGTCTCTTTTTGGTTAAAAATGTCAGTTAAAATGTAATGCATGAAAACATTTTACCATTTGTTAGGACCTTGATCAAATCAAGTCATATTTATTTGTAAGGTCCTACAATACATACATTAATGTCCCCTTGGGTCAAACACATATTCTTTAAACAATTCAAGAAGAAGTATCACAATAAATCATGAATAAGCCATAAATACCATAAAGTCCACCAAATTTAAAATAAATGAATGCAACACAGTCATACATATCCTTGCAAAGGTATGTAAAAACCTATCAATAGGACGAAAATGCACCTCAGACCCTTTCAAGGGGATCTCCCTTCTTAGATGTCGTTGATAGCAGTGTTGCACTAAAACAACCAAACAGTCAAACAGTTACAATAAAACATACCATCACATGTGTTATGTATAGAAAAGGTGTAATTCCCATAGCAGGAGTTGAACCCGCGCCTTCCTGTTGAAACCAGGGCATCCTTACCGCTAGACCATATGGGATTTCATGTGGTATACTGTACAAAACCTGTTTACACTCAGACGGGGCTCCGGGGTCGGATATTTATCTTTCTGTACACGTTTTTTAAGTGAAATATATTAGTAGAACTCTTTTTACATCATTCTACATAAGAGTTCCATGTTTTGATATTATAAATGAAATGCCTCATTGTTTTAAGGTGTTTCATACAAAATATAACCGATCCACTATACCTCCTGTAACGGGGCATACTGTATCGCTACCTAGGGCACTGTGAATCAGTCCAGATATTATACATTATTTTTTACACAAACAGCATCTTTATTGTGTGAACGATGCATAACTTTCATGTAGAAATAAGACAAGTCAACAATAGACCTATCAACCAGGCCATCACTGAAACATTATGAATTGTTTTTGCTACACAATAAATTTTGCAGAGTAAATTTCACACAAACTGAGTACATTTGGATAATTGAATGTGAATGATACATCATGGTCTCTGACTTTACAAGTCTGTCCAGGGTTACTGATGTATAAAATACATCTTTGTTTTAAGATGTTTCATGCTAAATGGTTCTTAAAGTGAATTTCCTTCAATCATCGGGACAAGGATCAAACAACCTCCGCCGGTAATACTCTGCATTTAGCTTTTTTCTGCAAATTAATAAACATTTTATTGGTATGCTGTCTTGCATGTGAAGTATTGTATCAACAACTCTAATAAATAACGGCTTTATGTTACTTTCATACATGTTAGCCATACTACACACTAACTCAACTATGGTGAGTGAGTTAAAATGTATTTGCCTTAGAATTATCATCTTTGAGCTGTTTGAATATCTCCTATCGTGTGTAGCTGTAGGATTTAATGCATATCGAAATATTGAGTATATTACACAAATATTTAGTGTGGCTAAAAAACTATTTTAACTAGACACTGTTCTGCAAAGTAATTCAGAAATGAGCTAGTTGTATAATATACCTTAGATCAGGTTAAAGAAAATACCTTTGGGGCTTGATCGTACTAAACTTCTAAAATACATTTGTAATGAAACACATTGTTTTTAACTTATCATTGTGTACACGTCTATTTTAGATGTATCGGTCAGTTTCAAGTGTATCATTGACAATAAACAAAAAATTCAGAATTCAATAGGATTATGTGATATCATGTTTTTACATTTACCAAAGTACATGTTTTCATATGACAACGATATAAATACAAACTGTCTATAGTAGATACAAAAAGATTTTGTAATACACTGTTTAGAACAATGCTGTTTGCAAATAGTCTGTTTTACTTGTGTAGCACATTAGAGTTGCATTCTTGCATGACAGTTGGTATACAACTTATTATTATATAGATTTTGTATCCCCATACATCCTGATAAAAAAATGGAAACAGGAAAACGAGTCTAATCACTGTAATTACAAGATCAAGCTGTTTGTCTTACAAAGGAGTGAGGTGTCATGGGGAGTGTTATATGTCAACCCTTGACAAATTAGCATTATCGTCCTACATGCAGAGATCCTTCTGACTATTGATTCAATCTAGTATAAATAGTTCATTCGCCCCTTTTAAAAACACCTCATACAATATCTTGAGTTTCCTTCGACTGTCATATGGTCAGGGAACAGGACAAATTTTCAGACAAGTAGTCTGAAATTAATAAATAATTTGCATGTTCTCTTGAATCTACTTTGTGCATTATTGTTACACAATAACAACTCTAGTGGTTCTATGCTCATAAACGTTACCTCCTTTTCTTATAATCATCATAATTATGTTATGTGAACCCTTCCATAGTTCTGCTCTAACTCTGCAGGTCCTCTAGACCAGGGGTGGGCAATTATTTTTCCCGGGGGGCCGAATGAGCAACTGAAAATATGTTGGAGGGCTGGGCCAAAATTCCAAACTCAATTATGCATAATATACATTTTATTTCTATATAAAAAGCAGTAAATGGCATTGTTTTGACCCCTGGTAAGAGTGTATGTTATTATTTGGCAATTAAAAGATGAGGTTAGCTTTCAAAAATATCATTTATTCAAATAGAATTTATTTCCAAAATGATAAACAAAATGTGAAACATTAATAACAAAGGGCATGTATGAAAAAGTGCTATACAAATAAAGTTATTATTTTGAGTTTCATATACTATTGAAACAAGGATTTTCTTAGCTTTCTAAAGACATCACATCATCTTATAGCCAAAATAAACAAGACATGTCACTGAACTGTGTAAAGAAAAGTGTCCCAGTAGCCTTTTTTACTTTACATGCCTATATTAAACATTTAATGTTTTCAGAACTGTGCAAAAAAAAGAAAAAAAAAGATCAAGTGTCCCATTTCACTTGTTATATTTCCACATTTTAGTGTTCTTCAGCTCTTTCTTTTTTTTCATTCAGTGTGATAAATCCAGTCTCTGTTGAGCTTTAACAAGTCCATCAAAGTCAGGTTGCATGTCTGAGGTGGAGATGCGAAGCACAGCTGCCAGATGTTCATCAGTGAGAGAGGATCTGTACCTGGACTTGGTAAACGTCATGACTGAGAATGTCTGTTCACATATAGGTGGATCCAAAGAGAACCAACATCTTCTGAGCATGTCTCCTCATGTTTGGAAAGTTCTCCTCCTTGAGAGCAGAGTAGAACTCTAGCAGTGATGCTGACTTAAAGTGCTCTTTCAGTAGTGAATCAGACTGCAGGTCAATGAGTTCAAGCTGAACCTCAGTGGGTGCACTATCAACACTGCAGGTAAAGGGAGCTGCATTTCATCCTCAACCTTTTTGAAATCTTGAAAACGCCTTGAAAATTCATCATGCAGTGCTCCCAACATGGAGGATGAGTACCTGTGCCGGTGATCAGCTGATGGTTTGACTTCTTTCAGGGTTTTCATGTGTTTGAGATTGTTGCTGCCTAGTTGCCTTGAAATTAATTGCAACTTTGTCATGAAGGCTTTCACATGGCTATGGATTTCATGAGCAAAAATGCCCTTGCCCTGCAGTTGTGTGTTCAGTAGGGATGGGTACCGTTCACATTTGAACCGATACGGTACCGGTACCTGTGAATCGATACCAGTACCCAACGGTACCTTTTTTCTGTACTTTAGTCTCAAAAAATTTAATCTACCTACAGTACCTCAGTTGTGAAAAAAGAAATCCAAACTTCAAATAACCACACTTTCGACCGTTTTCGGCTTGCCCCGACTGCTTTGTTGTTGAATCAAGTCAAATCCTAGGTAAGCGTATATTGTGCGTGTGAACGTTGACATGAAAAAAAAAATTACAAAAAAAAAAATAAATAAAAAAAATAAATAAAAAAAGATTAATTATCATGTAATCTTTCGCGGGCCGGTCAGAATCATACGGCCCGCGGGCCGTACAATGCCCAGGTCTGCTCTAGACAGATAAACTTCTCACCACCATGTGGGGTTTTTTAACACCTAAGGGGGCCTAATTCACACCCCCATACACACACACACAGTCCCACACATATATTTTCTGAACATTACCTACCTCCTAGCCCCCACTAACTCAGATATATATGTTGACTGAATTACATTTTATTTACCCTAGAACTGTCACTTTTGTGTTGATTGAATATTTCATGCTGTGTAATGCAGGTCACCGTACTAAACTTCTAAAATACATCTGTATTGAAACACTTTTTTATTTCACCCTTTTTCTTATCATTGTGTAAACAAGTAAAAAAAACTATGTTGTTATGTCTGTTTTAAGTGTATCATTGACCCTCAGCCAATAAACAAAAAAATCAGAATTCAATAAGATTATGTGATATCACTTAAGGAACATTAACACTATGCAACAACCATCAAATGCACTCACAACACACACATCCAAACGCACACACTCACTTTAAACAAACAACACATTGCAGCACCCAGTCTCCATACTTTAGAACACCTAAACACACTTTATATTTATTGGTAATGGGTTTGCACTACACCCCATACCTGTGTACACCTTACTGTAAATTATGCCTAAATTGTACCTCACCCCCATTTCAGCTTTGTACTATATATTATTGTATATTAGTAGTATATTGTATGGTAACTCTGTTACTTCTATTCTGCATCGAACATTGTGTCTATGTGACTTCTAGTTTTACTTCTATTTTACATGCTATACTATTTTATTTCATACTTATCTCTTGCCTAGCACAGTCTCTGGAGCGTAGCAGAAAGAAGCATTTTGTATAAAAGTATTCTGTACTTCTGTATGACAACTATTAAAGAAACTTGAAACTCATGTTTTTTACATTTACCGTAGTTTCAGCTAAATATCCTACAACATGCTTTCAGGTGACAATGATATAACTGCATATTGTCTACAGTAGATACAAAGATTTTGTAATACACTGTTTAGAACTATAGTTCTTACTATAGTGTTTGCAAATATTATGTCTGATTTACTCGTGTGTAACACGTTAGAGTTGCAATTCATGCATGAAAGATGCTATACCTTTTACCAAGTAGTCATTTGAGATCATTGACCCCTTTCTTAGCTAGACCAGGGCCCTATTCCCCGTACCTGGCTAACTGAGTTAGCCGGATAATTTTCAGCATAGCTTGACTTAAGCCAGACATTTCCGTTCCCCGACGTCGGATTTTCTAAATCGCCATGGTAACAGATCAGAAAGTTTGAACCTGGTCGAGGGCAGGGTTTAGTTCAGTTAGCTGGATGAACCATGGCCACACCCCCGCAAAGAAATGCCAGCTCCCTTCCTGAAATATTTCTCACAGTCTAGATCCCATTATACCATTCTGAATTATGTTTTTGTGCTTCGTTTGAAATGTAAAATAATAGGTCTGCAGTAACGCTGATAATAAATCATATTCAGCCTATGAATTTACGTTGTCCTATTATGCACGTCATATTTATACGGATACGGTGCTCGCAACACACAGTTATTTTAATAACGGACTAAACAGATCATTGCAAATGTGAATCCCGCAGGGATATTTTTAATGAATGAAACCTATCGGCGTTTGGCTCTGATTAGTTTCATATTCTTTGCCGTGTATTTGCTTAACGGAGCGCCCGGATTGTGTTTCATTCAAGCTGAAGCGTCTATGCGCGGATTGTGGATATGAATTATGAGGAATCTGAATCTGTGATCTGTGTTTAATTGTATCACTGTCACTGTGACAGTGTCACACGTTATTGTGATATTGTAATTGGGTTTAAAATATATGAGGAGATGCGCTGTTTGATGGATTTGATGACGTGACGTGACTTGATAAATTGAATGAGCCTTTGACGTTTTGATGAATGAATTTGAGAAAATGCATTTCAAGCACTGTTATCTGATGATGAACATGAGGTGTTACTGGTATAAACTGAAGGTTAATCAATTCAATGCATGTATGGATGAACAGATTAAAACCTGATTAATAGTGTAACTGCAAGCCTCCCTCCAAGCCTCTCTTTGGGAACCATGTATAATATTTATATAGTACATAATACATAAGCACATACAGTAGGCCTACAGATATCCTCATAATATAATTCGTATCAATTAGATATACTATTTGGGCTTGTTTTTATCCTTATTCTGAAAGAGTTGAACAAATTATTTTCGCTAGCAAGATCTCATTTGATTATTGTGAAGCTTTTACCACTACCCCATTCAAAAAAAGTGCTGATTATCTAAGGGATTGTAATATCTAGTCCTATAAGCTCAACTGATGAAATCCAGTGACTGCTGTGAAAGTGCAGCTGACAACAAGGGAAAGACCATGTGATGGCTTGGAAAGACAGCTGACAGGAAGGAAAGACCCCAACGGGGCTGTCATGGACTAGCTATCCATGATGGCAGGCTCCGTCGCTTAATTAAGTGCACAAAAGCCACCCCTCATTGCTACGAAAAGTCTAAAGAGAAAAACACCCCTAGAGTCTGCGAGAGCGGGGGCGGAAGATGACTCATCGGCTGACCACCCGGTAACTGACCCTGGAACGACGACGAACCAGATAATCGGCACATCAACTGAAGGACAGGAGCACAGAGTATGTAGCTGTGGCTGGTCCAAGGTAACATCCATCAGAGGCCTACGAATACATCAAGGCCGAATGAAGTGCTTGAAGAAAGTGAGGCCGGGATCTCGCATTGACCATTATCTTCTGAGAGAAAGGTCAAGTCAGGCGAGTGAAGCTCAGCGGCAGGATTTAACCCACAGTCCACCGAGCATCAGTATCCTGGCTGAAAGTAATTCAAGCACATCAGAGAACTTGGAAGCAAGTCACTTGCAACCTTCTTTGGAGCTGCAAAATGACCATCGAGGGGTAAAAGCAGAGGGGGGCACACCTGGGACGCCAGGTGTTGCCGTTGAGCCCTTCGGAGGTGTCGCGGGCCTGTCAACGAAACACCAATGAAGGAGGGTGCCCACCTGAAGACCCCAGTGAAGCTTTTACCACTACCCCATTCAAAAAAAGTGCTGATTATCTAAGGGATTGTAATATCTAGTCCTATAAACTCAACTTCATTCCATTAAGCCTAGTGCCAGCAGGCACATTTAAAGAAATATAATCTGATTTATTGGGGTAATGAGGGACTTAAAATGAACCTATAGATATGCATTTAACTTGTCGGCGAGGCTATTGAGCCGTACTGTATTGTACCCATTCTGTAATCTGTTAATAAAGTTTTAAATCAATCAATCAATCAATGCCGTTAGAAAATCAGGATTTCTAGGGCGGTTAGGTGGCGTAGCGGAGATTGCGTTCGTCACCAACCCCGGAGCTGTGAGCTGGATTCGCCTGTTCGAATCCAGCTCACAGCTCCGGGGTTGTCACCAGCTTGGCTGGCCGTTCACACTAATACAATTGGCTGTATTAGAGGGTGGGAGAAGCTGGCGGGTGGGTCCGGGTCGTTGTAAACAGCGACTCCTACAGTTCGGTCGGGGCGCCTGCTAAGCGCGGATAGGACCTGAGTGGGATAGTGTGATCCTTCCACACGCTACGCCCTCTCAGGGAGGATCCGTGCTGCCAGGTGAAAAGAAGCGGTTGATTGGCTGGACGTGTGTCGGAGGAAGCACGTGATAGCCTCCACTCTCCCAGATGATCTGACTGTGGGGGGTAAGTGCGCAGCGACCAGGAAGGGATTGGGAATTGGCATACGACTAACATTGGGATGGGAGAAAATCGGAGGAAAAATGGAGGGGGAAAAATATCAATAATAAAAATTAAAAATAAATCAGGATTTCTGCGATCAAATGAACAAGACTGAATCCACCTTCGAGGAACAGGGAAAGCGCGGATTCAAACATCAGGTTAATTGAATCTGGATAATGGGACTTTTGATCGACTTAGTTGAACCAGGTACGGGGAATAGGGCCCTGGCTCCAAATGACAGCAACAACAAAGACCTTAAAATACACAAAAAGCACCCTGAGACATACAAAAAGGCAAAGTGGGCCCTGGGGTTACATTTGAGGTGGAGCAAACTATATTGAATGGTCTCATTCTTTAAATGCCCTTAATTTGAACTTTAAAATCAGATAGGGTGGTGAAGGGATGCAGTTTCAAAGTTTTTTTTTAAATCCTTTACAGGCATAGCTAGCAGAGAAGGCCTTTTCCCCCAAACTCTGTGTTATTTTCTGGATACTGTGACATAAATAGTGTTTGATGTTATGTTGAGGTTTGAACCATGCCAAAAAGGGTAGTTGACCTATAAATGCATTATAAATACATGTGTACCATTGAAACAGTCTATGGACATTCATGCTTTGAAGTGATCTATATCCAGAAATACGTTTTTATTTAAGACAGATGAAATACCCTATTGAAACAGTTAAAACAGCTTGGACACACACACTTACAAGTTATCACTATTTTCTTGTTTTGTATCACAAACAGTGCTGTATTTGCAATCTGGTATGTCCTAAATGTATGGATGTAGCAGTACTGTCTATCTGTATGTCATGTATATCATATAGGCCCTGATGAATTGAAAATGGGGGACTCTGATGTAAACAAGACAAAAGTCTTTCTTTCTTTCTTTCTTTCTTTCTTTCTTTCTTTCTTTCTTTCTTTCTTTCTTTCTTTCTTTCTTTCTTTCTTTCTTTCTTTCTTTCTTTCTTTCTTTCTTTCTTTCTTTCTTTCTTTCTTTCTTTCTTTCTTTCTTTCTTTAATAGTTGTCATACAGAAGTACAGAATACTTTTATACAAAATGCTTCTTACTGTTACGCTCCAGAGACTGTGCAAGACAAGATAAGTATGAAATAAAATAACATAGTATAGCATGTAAATTAGAAGTAAAAAAAAAAAATGAGGTCACAGTGTTCAGTATAGACATATGTACAATGTTCGATGCAGAATAGACGTAACTGAGTTACCATATAATATACAATACTGTGCAGTGTACTAATACAATACTATATAGTGCAAGGCATAAATGGGATGAGGTGCAATTTAGGTACAATTTACAGTGGGTGTACGAGTTATAGTGCAAATCCTTTATCAATAAATATAAAGTGTGTTTGTGTGGTTTAAGTGAGTGTGTGCGTGTGGGTGTGTGTGCTGTGTGCATTTGATGGTTGTTGCATAGTGTTTATTGTTCGTTTAGCAGCCTGATGGCCTGGGGATAGAAGCTTCTTCTGAGTCTTTCTGTGCTCGCCTTAAGACTCCGGTATCGCTTGCCTGACCGCAGCAGTTCAAAGAGGCAGTTGTTCGGGTGGCTCGAGTCCTTAATAATTCTCTTAGCCTTCCCCCTGCACCGCTTGTTGTAAATGTTCTGGAGGGTGGGAAGCCTCCCTCCAATTGTGCGTTCGGCTGAACGTGTCACTCCTTGTAGTCTGCTACGGTCTTGTGCAGTGCTATTCCCAAACCAGGAGGTGATGTTGCCAGTCAGGATGCTCTCTATTGTACATGAGTAGAAGTTCCTAAGGATCTTCTGACTGACTTGGAACTTCCTTAGGTGCCTGAGGAAGTAGAGGCGTTGTCGTGCCTTCTTCACAACACTGTCAATGTGTGTGGTCCATGTCAAGTCCTCGGATATGTGGGCTCCGAGGTACTTGAAACTGTTCACTCTCTCAACCGGTGCCCCGTCGATGCTGAGGGGGCTGTAGTCCTTGACCCCCGACCTCCTGAAGTCCACAATCATCTCTTTTGTTTTGCTGACGTTCAGGGAGAGGCAGTTCTCCTGACACCACTGTGACAGATTCTCTCCCTCTTCCAGGTAGGCCCTCTCGTCGTTGGCAGAGATCAGGCCCACCACTACTGTGTCATCAGCAAATTTGATGATTGTGTTGTTGTTCCGCTGTGCCACGCAGTCATGTGTGTACAGGGAGTAGAGGAGGGGGCTCAGAACACAGCCCTGGGGGGCCCCTATGTTGAGCGTGATGGATGAGGAGGTGCAGTTGCCTGCTCTTACCACCTGGGGTCTGCCCGTCAGGAAGTCCAGGACCCACTGGCAGAGGTCATAGTTCAAGCCCAGGTCCCTGAGCTTGGCTATGAGTTTGGAGGGGACTATGGTATTGAATGCTGAGCTGTAGTCGATGAACAGCATTCTCACATAGTTCCCCTGCCTCTTGTCCAGGTGTGATGCTGCTGTGTGCAGCACATGGGCTATGGCGTCCTCCGTGGACCTGTTGGGGCGATATGCAAATTGCAGGGGGTCCAGGTTGATGGGGAGGGAGGAACAGATGTAGCCCTTCACTAGCTTCTCAAAGCACTTCATGGCTATGGAGGTGAGGGCTACAGGGCGGTAGTCGTTGAGGCAAGCAGGCGTAGATTTTTTGGGTACAGGAATGATGGTGGACTTCTTCAGACAGGTGGGGATGACAGCCTGTTCCAAGGACAGGTTGAAGATGTCAGTGAATACCGGGGCCAGTTGGTCGGCACAGACTTTTAGGACGCGGCCGGGGATGCCGTCCGGTCCTGCTGCCTTCCTGATATTCACTTTTTTAAAGATCCGTCTCACCTCATGCTCTGTTACCCTGAACACTGAGTCTCCATCAGCAGACCCCCCCCCCCCCCCCCCCCCATTGCCGTGGTTTGTAGGCTGGTGTTGTTATTCACAGCCTCAAACCTCGCATAGAAGGAATTGAGATAATTTGCTAAGGAGATGTCACTGTTCAGTTTGAGGGGGGTGCCTTTGTAATTTGTCATTGTTCTGAGGCCCTGCCACATGCCTCTAGAGTCAGCCTGTTCAAACTGAAGTTCAACTTTATCCCTGTAACGCCGTTTTGCCTCTATTACTGCTCTCCTGACGTTGTATCTTGCCGTCTTGTGTTCTTCCATGTTGCCTGTCACCAGCCCCGTGTTGTATGCTGATGTGCGCACTTTCAGAGCCTAACGGACAGATTTATCTACCCAGGGCTTTTGATTTGGGTAGATTCTAATTGTGGTAGAGGGGATTGTTTCTTCTACCAGAGTACAGACAAAGTCAAGCACCGTTTCAGTGTATTCGTTAATATTGGCTGTGTTATCACGGAATACCCTCCAGTCTGTGCATTCAAGTGCAGCTTGGAGTGCCTCCCCTGACGTCACGGTCCAACGCTTAACCTCTCGCGAGACCTCTCTCTGATCTGTAACCTATTAACCTTGTCAAAGACTCGAATATAAGGTACATTTATATCTTAATACATTGTATTCGTTTTACGAAATAAGAAATAATAACTGCAGCTATCTCTATTACATGGTCTGCACCGTTTCCCAAACTGTCAAATAGTTGGTATTACAGCATTTACATTTAGTCATTTAGCTGACGCTTTTATCCAAATTATAATTATAATACAACTCTGTCAGCTGTGTAACAATATTCACCAGAGTGTTGCATGTTATAGTGTAGGTTAGTTTATTAGGATAAATGCATGACTGTAAGGTTAGTTAGGCAACGGTCAGATTATGTTACAGCGACCCCTTCCATTGTGTGAACTAAAAATATGCTATGATTATAATGTTGTACATTAACTTTCATATTACAAAAAATATAAACCATATGTATTTGAATGATGCCTGTAGATATGTCAGAGTTTTACTCTAAGTCTGCATGTCCCCTAATCTTCACGCCACCATGGGGTGTTTTAACACCTAAGAGGGGCCCAATTCACACCCCTCACACACACACAGAGACCCTCACTGACACATATTTTCTGTACATTATATTTTCAGTACAACTCTTTAAGCTATCACATATAACTTTTATACCTAATCATATCTTTAATTGTAATAATTAATGTGTACAATAATACATAACACTGTAATGCAACCTTTTTTTAAAAAGAATCTATTTTAAATAAAACGTTTCACCGAAATCTAATTACTATGACAGCTAGGGGTGTTTGTAATCAGCCCCTCACCCTTGTGAGGCAACCATCTAGAACAGTGTTTCTCAAATTGGCGGGCGCGCCCCCCAGGGGAGGCGCAGAGGCATGACAGGGGGGGCCTTGAGATAAAAAAAAAAACCTTTTTTTTTTTTTTTTATTTATTACAGAAAATTATCACTAAAGTGCTATCTGTTGCAGCTGCACTGTTCTCCATGAAAATACCATATTTGGATAAGTTTGACCATTTCTCAAAATCTGAAAATCATTATTTAATAAAACACAGAAAATGATCACCAAGTTACTCTCGATTAAAAAAAACTTTACAGACAACATTGAGACAAAGCTGACATGGACTGAAATGGGAGAACTGTGTGGGCTTTTGCTCTGACGGTGCGCAGGCCATGGCAGGGAAAAGGAGGGGGTCTCGCCAAACGCGCAATGAACGCACTGTAAATTCACACAGAGGCGCCAGCGTCAAGACAGCTTAGCCCTGAGCTGAATGAGGTTTTGAACGTTATAAACGTGGTAAATTTCATCAAAACCCGAGCCCTGAAAGCACGCCTGTTCTCTGCGCTGTGTGAGGAGATGGGAGCTGACCATTCTGCAGTGCTGTTTCACAGCGAGGCAAGGTGGCTCTCGCGAGGGAAGGTGTTGTCAATTTGAAAGGTCACGATATTGGTGTTATTTCAATAAATTTAAACATGGCCCATTTCATGACTATTTTGTTGGGGCGAGGGGGGGGGGCCCAAGATATTTTGGTCCGCCAAAGGGGGGCCTGACAGAAAAAGTTTGAGAAGCACTGATCTAGGAGAACATGGCCTCATGCATATAACTTAAACACAACCCTGTCCCCCTTTGGCTAAAACACCATTCTGTAACAGGTTTCTATGATACTTTTGTTTATCTACACATATATTTTCCGAACACAATTGTCTTTATCCAAGAAACCAAAATATAGACACATTGTATTTTTCTTAAAAAACAATCCTCCACACACACACACACACACACACACACACACACACACACACACACACACACACACACACACACACACACACACACACACACACACACACACACACACACACACACACACACACACGTACGCACGCACACATACACACGCACACCTAGGGGGCCGTGAGTTTTTCTACTGAAAGGGGGATATGTACATGGTCGTAAATCTATTGCCCAGTGACAGAAACTGCATCCCAGAAAAAAGAGGAAGTCATACTTCTAAACTCATAAATCTATAACCCCTTTTGACTGTAACGGCATACCCCTTAAAAGGGGGTGTCTTCTAAAGTCATAAATACTCACCAAGAATCTGACAAGAGCTGCATAATTCGTTATCCTCATACTCCTCCTTCTGTGACAGCGAAGGGGGGTGTCACTTTCAGAATTTCAGAAACAGTCTACTGAGAAACAGCAAGGGGTCCCAGTTTGACAGAGAAGCTGCAGTTTGACATAGAGGGAGACAGAAACAGAGGGGGAGATGCAAGCCACATGGGCATTTTCTGCTTAAACAAACACATCCATGCATGCCACACAGGCATGGAAAGATGCATTCTCCATTCTCCAAGAATCCATAATATAGAACACAGACACATTGTATTTTTCTTAAATCACACACACACACACACACATTTGAAATGTATTCTGAAACTTTATTCTGAAGATAGACACATTGTATTTTTCTTAAAAAATATTCCCCTACACATACAATCTGAAACTAAAAAAAAAAAAAAAAAAAAAAACGTATTTTGAGGAAAAAAAATCTGAAACAGGAAGTCCATCCCCCTATAACTCCTCCCCTTCCTAAACCGGATGTCACTCCCCTCCGAAACCGAAAGTCCCGCCTCCTTGAACATCTCGACCAATCAGAGAAGGGGGCGGGACTTAGGGGCATACAGCATCTCAAAAGGGGGCGTGGCTACAACCAATCAAACTAAAAGGGGCGTGTTTGGCATAATGTGACAGAATGTGCCTCTTAATACTCTCTCTACCATCACCCTGAGCATCGGGTCCCCCCAGGGCTGTGTTCTGAGCCCCCTGCTGTACTCACTATACACACATGACTGTGTGGCCAAGTTCAGCTCCAACTCCATAGTGAAGTTTGCGGACGGCACAGTGGTCGTGGGGCTGATTTCGGACAACGACGAGAAGGCCTATCGGGAGGAGGTTGAGGTACTGGAACGCTGGTGCCAGGACAACAACCTGCTCCTGAACATTGGTAAAACCAAGGAGCTGATCGTGGATTATAGGAAAGGACAGCAGGAGACACACACGACAACGCCTCTACTTCCTCAGGCGCCTAAGGAAGTTCCAAGTCAGTCAGAAGATCCTTAGGAACTTCTACTCATGTACAATAGAGAGCATCCTGACTGGCAACATCACCTCCTGGTTTGGGAATAGCACTGCACAAGACCGTAGCAGACTACAAAGAGTGACACGTTCAGCCGAACACACAATTGGAGGGGGGCTTCCCACCCTCCAGAACATTTACAACAAGCGTTGCAAGGGGAAGGCTAAGAGAATTATTAAGGACTCGAGCCACCCGAACAACTGCCTCTTTGAACTGCTGCGGTCAGGCAAGCGATACCGGAGTCTTAAGGCGAGCACAGAAAGACTCAGAAGAAGCTTCTATCCCCAGGCCATCAGGCTGCTAAACGAACAATAAACACTATGCAACAACCATCAAATGCACACAGCACACACACCCACACGCACACACTCACTTAAACAAACAACACACTGCAGCACCCACTCTCCACACTTTAGATCACACAAACACACTTTATATTTATTGATAAAGGATTTGCACTACAACTCGTACACCTAATGTAAATTGTACCTAAATTGCACCTCATCCCATTTCTGCCTTGCACTATATAGTATTGTATATTAGTACACTGCACAGTATTGTATATTATATGGTAACTCAGTTACGTCTATTCTGCATCGAACATTGTACATATGTCTATACTGAACACTGTGACCTCATTTTTTTTCACTTCTAATTTACATGCTATACTATGTTATTTTATTTCATACTTATCTTGTCTTGCACAGTCTCTGGAGCGTAACAGTAAGAAGCATTTTGTATAAAAGTATTCTGTACTTCTGTATGACAACTATTAAAGAAACTTGAACTTGAAACTTGAAACACACCACTGAGGATTAACAGGGCTACCGTGGACAGGGTGAGCAGCTTTAAGTACCTGGGGGTCCACATCGCAGAGGATCTGACATGGACAACACACAAGAGGCGAAGCAACGCCTCTACCGCCTGAATGAATGAATGAATGAATGAATGAATTTATTCACACACACACACACGATACATTTACATGCGAGTATCCTCATGTGATATCAATGTCGCAAATTGTGTGCATGTGCCAGGTCTCCCAAGAAGCTATTTAAAGCTTTTGGAGGGAGCCTGAACACAGATACAAACAGAATATAAACAACAAAACAATAACAAAAAACAAAACAAAACAAAACAATACAACATGGGTAGGTTTACACACCTACCTACTAACTGACATATAACAGAGACACATAATACAGACAATTTTATTCCTAAGTTATAATTTTAATTAGAGATATGATTTTAGCAGTTCCACTTTCAGTGATTTTTTAAAGGTTTTAAAGGTATTAGTCATTTTTAGATTTTCGTCAAGCTTGTTCCAGATCTGTGGACCCCTGCATGCTATGCTTAGGCTAGCACAATTGAGCCTTCTCCTCTTGCCAGATATAAGATGCTTATTTCTTGTGTTGTGGATGTGCAGTGGTTGGCAGACTGGGACAAGCTCAGACAGTCTGTGATTCATGTTGTTGACAACTTGATACATAATTGATGCGTTTTGATGAATGTTAAATTCAGCGAGCCTCAGGAGACCAAAGCGATGGAACAGAGGCTTTGAGGGCGCTCTATACCCGGACCATGACAGCACTCGTAGTACCCTCTTTTGTAGGCTTTCTAGTTTCTTGAGATGGCTGGGGTATGTGTTGCACCATATGACGTTACAGTAATTAATGAGGGGTTCAAACAGGGTTTTGTATAAAGTGAGAAGGGCAGGCAAGGGAAGAAAATGACGTATTTTGCAGAATAAGCCAACATATTTGGACAGTTTTGTTTGTAGATATTTTATGTGGCATTTGAAGTTGAGTGACTCATCGATGATGACCCCCAGGAATTTTGTGGACACCACTCTTGACAGCTCCTTTCCATTTATTTTTATGCAGATGTGATGTGTGCGCATCCAATTTGAGTGGAAGACAATGAA
Organism: Notolepis coatsorum; assembly: GCF_963971535.1. Classification (NCBI taxonomy): domain Eukaryota; kingdom Metazoa; phylum Chordata; class Actinopteri; order Aulopiformes; family Paralepididae; genus Notolepis; species Notolepis coatsorum. The sequence goes on along the minus strand of NC_140165.1, from coordinate 169,026,512 downwards.
ATTTGTTTTGCTGAGATTTTGTGATAATTTGTTGCATTTGAACCAGGTGTCCACGAATATTACTTTGTGCAGTAGTACAGATGAGTTGACAAAGTCATTTATATAGAGAATAAATAGTAAAGGCCCTAGAATTGACCCCTGGGGGACCCCATATTTGATGTCCATTTGTATTGATTTGTGATTTTTTATATCGACGTACTGTTGCCTACCATGTAAATAGCTACTGAACCAGTTGAGAGCCAGACCCCTTATGCCATAATGGTGTAGTTTCCCAAGTAGAATGGTGAAGTCAATGGTGTCAAAAGCCTTTGATAGATCCAGGAAAACGCCCACCCCACAATCACCCTGGTCAATGGTCAACAACCTGAGACAGTTAAGGAAGTTCAGAGTATCTGGGAAGATACTCCAGTCCTTCTACTCCGGAGCTGTAGAGAGCATCTTGACTGGAAACATCACTGCCTGGTATGGAAACAGCACGGCACAGGACAAGAAGGCCCTACAGAGAGTGGTGCGCTCAGCCGAGTGTACCATGGGTATTGCACTACCACCCCTGCAGGTTCTATACAACAAGAGGTGCAAATCCAGAGCCTGCAGAATAATGAAAGACCCACACCACCCCAACAACAGCCTGTTCATGCTGCTCAGGTCAGGCAGACGCCTGCGAACACCAGCTGCTAGGACAGAGAGACTTCGGCTCAGCTTCTTCCCCCAGGCCATCAGAGCCCTGAACACTGAACTCTCCACACACAAGCACACATGAGCACACGCACAACACACTCACTGTACACGCTCACACACTAGCAGCCACTTTAACATGAGCAGGCACACACTCATGCTGCACACGCCCACACTTATGGCCATGACTTAAGGGTCACTTTAAAAATAGTATAGTATAACCGGAGATTGTATAAATTAGCATGTACAGAAAGACACTAAGTACCAAAGGACCTAGTATGTCCTCCATGCTCTGTAAATAACTTATGTACATATACCGATATGCCCTAACATGTTACTTGTTTATTGCACAATGGTACTTGTTTATTGCACAATGTTGATTCTATTATATGTTATTTGCACATCGTTGCGGGCAAGACCACCCGCATTTCATTGTATACTTGTATGCCGTGACAAATAAATCTCTTGACTTGACTTGATTTGCCTCTCCGGGTGGAAAGTGTCGTCAAAGTTCTTGAACCGACTCCTGTCGTTGATGACATGGGACGACGCACCTGTGTCCACGATCAGTCCCCTTCTATGCTGTTCGCTGCAGCTGGGCCGGTCCGGCGGTGCACGCCGTCCGAGCCCCGAAAGCGCAGTCTTCTTGTCCTGTTATTCTCCGGGCGTCGTCTCGATCCGTCTCACGTCGACCGTCGCCGCCATCGTGTCCGCTGTCGTCATCCTGTCCACAGCCGTCTTCTTGTCCGTAGCCGCCATCTTGTCCGTAGCCGCCATTTTGTCCGTAGCAGCCATTTTGTCCGTGGCCTCCGTCTCGTCCATGGCCGCCGTCTCGTCCATGGCCGTCATCTTGCCCATGCGCGTATTGCACGCTCTGGTCGTGTTTCTTCATGCACGCTCTGTCTGTGTGCTCCGTGGATTTGCAGAAGCTACACCAGACAGTTTTTGTGCAGTCGCTTCTCCGATGGCCTTTCTCTCCACATCGCCAACACGCCAGTTCCGCCGTGGTCCCGGTCCTCTCCCTTGGAGTCGCTCGGGTGGGTATCTTCTGAAGCCTCGAAGTTCCTTAACTTAGCCTTGAACTGTCCCAACGTCATGTCCGTTGAACCGTGTGTTACCAGGAGTGTGAACGGAGTGCCGGACGTCCCGCGATGATGTCGGGGATTTCGCGACCCTCTCTGCGCCGCCCCCTATCTCCCTGTCTCCGGCTGTCCCTGAGCAATGACCGGAGTGTTGAATGTCCCGTGACTAAGACGGGGAGGACGTGACCCTCTTTGCGCCGCCCCTGTGCCTCAAATAGATCCGCTATCAGCTCTATCTTTAATCTTTCAAAATGTTCAGTTGCTATCGCTATTAGCTCTATCTTTAATCTTTCTAAATGTTCAGTTGCTATTGCATGCACTCATCTGTGTTTCACTACACACATGAGTGCATGCTTACCAACTGTCCGTCTGCAACACTACTATCACCAACATCTAAGAAGGGAGATCCCCCCTTGAATGGCCCTTGTAACTGAGGGGTACAATTCCCTGACTGTATTGTTAGATATGATATTTAATACCACTACCTCATGTACTTTAACTTTTGGCCACCCAGTACAAGATATAAGTATGATGAACACTTTCCCACCTGATGAAACGAATCCACACAAATGTACCAAATCGAAGGTTTAATACAGCAAAGGGTGTATACAACGATCACTTAATTACATTTATGATTTGAAATATGAAATATGCACTTTTATGGCAAATGAGTATTCGTAGGTAAATCAACATTGAATGTCTGGTTACGCAGGGAGTAAGTATACAACCTGGAATATTTAGGAAACGATAGCGATGGTACTTAAATGATTATAGCTGGATACACTAAGGGGGGGGGGTCCCGCTGGTTGTAAGACAGTAGGAGGGGGGGGGGGTTAGAGAAGCCGCTGGCGGTATCCCATCTGGCCGACGGTGTCTTGGGAGAATCCAAAGTCTTGGACACGGTGCCCACAGAACCTCGGACCGCAGACGAATACAGCTGGACCCTCTGTGGACGGTATCTTGCCGGTCCACAACGGAGAGACGTGAGGCGACCTCACGTGTAGAGCGCCGTCTCACCTGGAGTCCTCTCCGGGGGGTAATTCCAACACTCCGCAGTGTTGGCCTTTATCCATGGAATAATCAAAGCACACAAAGCATAATCCAAGCCGTGGAAGGCTCGCCGTCGTCCGGGTAGAGTAATCCAATATACAGGTCCAGTCGCTCTTGGCCCGGAGCTCCTCGGATGCAATCACCACTAGGGGTCTGACCAGCCTGGTTAAGCGTCCAGATAACGTCAGGAACGATGGGGGTACTGATAACTTTAGAACTCTAACCGAACGATGCACCATACATAAATAGACTATTATTAGCTTAATAGAATACGTCCAACTCGACGGTATAGTGCCAAACTATGACTATTCAACTATTAATCTACACGATATCTCAATGCCTATTCTGGGGCCAAGTAGGCCTTACTACACCGCACGTGCGTCGTGGGGAGGCTTTGCGTCTGTCACTCTGTTGGAGGGTAAAGAACTGGACTAAAAGAAAGTTCTACTTTACTTGCGCCATATATATATGCGCTATGAACAAATAGTACCATTCGTGTTTCGCCCGACGTATTACTACGCTGGTACCGGACTTGCCACGACATGTTAGGCGGCACGATTGAACTTGGACCTAGGGGTATGGCAACCTGGCGCCAGGTTCTCGTCCAATGGTAGAATGAAACTATTATGGGCTGTTTAGTAGACTAAAGGGATATTCAATGCATATTGTACAAGGAATATACAGGGGATATCAAACGATATACAAATACAATTAAATATATATATATAAATAAATATACATATTCGGTTTAATCTGATCCTTCACAACAGCCGCCCCCTAATTAGTCCCACCTAATTAGCTAAACAGAGACAGATTAACCGCACTGTCTACCACTCAAGGTCCGCTGTAAGGGTCAGTCAACTCACAAAGTCATGGGGTCATGGTCATCATCGATAGTATCTGGGAGTCGGGGCAGTTCTATGAGCCTCGCCACGGGACGTGTGTAAGTGCGCCCTTGGACGAGTACTTCAGCTGCTCGGACCTTGCCATCGGCACCAGTGATCACTTTGCTTACGCGGCCAGCCGGCCACATAGCTCTGGGTAGTGACTGGTCAATAATCATGACGACTGTTCCTTCTGTCAAATTGTCTCTCTCTTTTACCCACTTCTGGCGGGTCTGTAGAGACGGTAGGTAGTGAAGTAGGAAGCTGCTCCAAAACTTGTCAGCTAGTACTTGGCTGTACCTCCACATTCTTCGGCCGTTCGCTTCTTCAGGCCTGTACATTGTCTGGGGTAGCGCGGGGTCCAGCCGCCCCATTAGGAGTGTGTTGGGGGTGACTGGGTCGACATCTGCTACATCACTGGAGACGTAACCGAGGGGCTTTGAGTTCAATACTCCCTCGATCTCCGTGAGGACTGTCATTAGGACTTCCTCCGCCACAGTCTGGGCTCCGAGTACGGCGTACAGGGCTGTCTTTATAGAACGTACTTCTCGTTCCCAGGTTCCACCGAAGTGGGGTGCGTTCGGGGGATTAAACTGGAAGTCAATCTGGGCTGGAGCGAGGTGGGTCTTAAGTTCTGGGCCCATAGCTTGGAAGCTCTCTCTCAGCTCTCTTTCTCCGCCTTTGAAGTTGGTCCCGTGATCAGACAACAATGTAGACGGTTTTCCTTTCCGTGATGTGAATCTCCGGAAGGCCATAAGGAATGAGTCTGTGCTCATGGTCGGAAGGAGCTCGATATGTATCGCTCTGGTGGTCATGCATTTGAATACAATACCCCACCACTTCTCGGTGCCTCTTCCTCTCTTTATATACAACGGGCCAAAGCAGTCCATGCCTGTGGAGTGGAATGGCTTGTCGCCGATTCGGAGGCGACAGGGGGGTAAGTCAGCCATCCGTGGTATGCTGGGCTGCGCGCGCCACTTACGGCAGTCTAGACAGGTTCGCTGGAAGCGCCGTACTGCTTCTCTCCCTTGCAATATCCAATAACGACGTCTGATCTCCGCGAAGACTCTCTCTGCTCCTGCGTGGTGTACATCCTCGTCGTATTTCTTTATGATCAGCTCTGTGACCTTGTGTCGGCTTTTCAAGACGATCGGGTGCTTAATGTCATCTGGTAGATCGGGGGCTCTCCGCAGGCGACCACCCACTCTGATGAGATTATGGGCGTCACTCTCTGGTGCCAGGTGAATCAGTCTGCTGTCTGATGGGACGGGGTTTCCTCCCTGTAGACAGTCTAGCTCATCGGGGAACGAGTCTCTCTGGGCTCGTTGTAGTAGAAGAAGTTCTGCTTCTTTGTAGTCAGCTGCTGACATGTCGGTGGTGGACTGAATCTCTGGGTGGTGCCGCAGGAATGTTCTTTGTTGCGCACTCTCTAGGGTAATGCAGTCATCTATGTTGGGGTCTGTGGAGGCGACAGTGCTCAGTCCACAGAACATAGGTTTCTTGTTCTCAGCCTCCTCGTTACTTGCTTCCCTCGGGGTGGGCGTAGGCCAATCTCCTTCCGGGAGCTTGAGGAATGCTGGTCCATCACTGTAGATGTTGCGACGGGTTAGGTCATCCAGAGACATTCCCCGGGTGATGACGTCAGCTGGGTTGTGTTTGGTGTCCACATACCGCCAGCTTGCTTCTTCTGTTAATTCTTGAATCTCGGTGACTCTGACTCCCACGAAGACTTTGTATCTGCATGAATCAGATTTGATCCATGTGAGTACTGTCGTGGAATCTGACCACAAGATTGTTCTATGCACCGGAATGGTGAGTTCACGTTGGATTAACGTGGCTAGATGCGCTCCTGCGAGGGCTGCGCAGAGCTCTAGACGTGGGATAGATTGTTGCTTACGTGGGGCTATTCTTGAGCGGGCCAGGATGAAAGCAGTGTGTATCTTTCCTCCCATCTCTTGGGCACGCAAATAGGCCACGATCCGTAGGCTACTTCGGAGGCGTCGCTGAAGACGTGTAGCTCAATCTCGCATGTCTCTGGCCTCACTGTGGATGGGAAGTAGCTGCGGCGTATATTGACACCTGGGAGTGAGCGGAGTTCCGTCTCCCACTCTCTCCATGTTGAGGCAAGGTGTGCGGGTATTGGGTCGTCCCAGCCCTGGTCCTTGTCCCATAGTGCTCGTACAATCATCTTTGCCCTGGTGGTGTAAGGTAGAATACATCCCAACGGGTCATATTGTCTGGCGAGTGTTCTGTACACACTCCGTCTGGTGGTCGGTATCGCCGCCGACCTTCCCTGCTCTGGAGCCAAGGGTTTGTGTCTATAGTGGAGCGAGTCTGTTTTGAAGCGCCAGACTAGTCCCAGTGTCATTTCTTGGGCTTCTCCTGGGATTGTCGCCATCCAGGTCTCGCTGCTGGCAGCCTTGTCCGCGGAGGAGAGGCTGCGCAATACGTGCGGGTCGCTGCTGGCCCACTGCCTGAGATCAAAGCCGCCTTTGATCAGGGAGGCGCGTAACTTGATTAGGAGAGCCTCGGCTTCTTCTTGAGTCGAGGCGCTTTGTAAACAGTTGTCCACGTAGAAACTGTTCTTCACACTGTGTTGGACCTCTTCATCTGCTGCTGGGTCCTCTGTGACGTGTTTCTGTAGTGCAAATGTAGCACAGCACGGGCTGCATGTGGTTCCGAAGGGGAGTACTTCCCACTGGTAGATGGATGGGTTCTCATCTCCGATCTTCTCTCTCCATAGGAACCGTAGCAGAGGCTTGTCCTCCTCTACTAGTCTCACCTGCAAGAACATCCCTTTGATATCCCCGCTTATAGCCACCTTGTCCTGGCGGAAGCGCAGTAGCACGCCTAGTAGGGAGGGGCCGAGTGTGGGGCCGGGCAAGAGCTCTTTATTCAGATTTTGGGATTTGATCTGGTAGCTGCAGTTAAACACAATGCGATCCTTGCCGTTGTGATGGACCTTGTGATGCGGCACGTACCATGATTCGGTCGTCTGATCGGCCTCTTTAATGTCAATCTTTGTTACGTGTCCCGCTGTGATTAGCTTCTCAATCTCAGCTCGGTACACACTCTCTTGAGCGGGGTATTTGGCTAGGCGCCGCTCTGTGTTCAGTAGATAGCGCTCCGTGGCGTCTTTCTTTGCGTGAAAGGTGGGCATTCCCTCTCGCCTCAGGAGTGGAGTTGCGTATCTCATCACTCCGCCGACTGTGACTCTCTTTGTCCCCTGCTCGAGTAGGTTGATGGCGTAAATGTCTTCTTTAGAGCGAATATCTTTCTTTTCGTTCTTAAAGGGCATTGTCTCTAGGGTCCATAGCCTCTCGACATGCTGCAGGAGAGTGGTGTCTTCTTCTGTCGTTCTGGAGTGGAAGCAGCTAGTGGCTGCTGTTCGGTTGAGAGATTTAGCGAGGGGGCCTTGGAGGGTCCACCCTAGGCGGGTCTCGACTGCTGCAGGACAGCCTCTGGGGCCTGTATGGACCCGGTCAATCGGGACTATGAGTTCTGCATGGTCGGAGCCTATCAACAGGGTCGGGGTAGCGCCGTCTATGAGCGGGATAGGTAATTGGCGCAGGTGCACATATTTATCCATCAACTTGGTGACAGGGTAGGTGTACTGCGATAGTCCTATTTCTTGGCTGGTGAAAGCATTTGTGATCTTGTACCGTCGCTCTGGCTGCCCGTTGGCTGCGATGGTGAAGGAGACATTCTCGCCCTTTATTGTCTTTAAATCTCTTCTTATTGTCCGAATCGTCATTTCGTTCTTGCTCCCCCGCAGTCCCAGCTGGGTCGCAGCGGAGGCGAGCAGAAGGGTCTTCTCTGACCCGTCATCAAGGACGGCGTAAGTGTCCATGACTTTATCTTGGTAGCTCAATGTCACACGGACTACCTTTAAGAGCACTTGGGCTCCGCTGCTGCTGGCGGGGTCAATGTACATGACACTTGCCTTGGTGCCGCTCCGTGGTGCAGGTATAGGCCGTCTTCCGTTACTTTCGTGTAGTATATCTAGATGGGCTCCATCGCACCGGCTGCACCTTTTCTTTAGGCGGCATTCGGCTGCCATGTGGGGCCGCGCACATCGATAACAGCGCCGGTTGGACTTTATCCATTGACTCACTTCTTCTGCATTCATCTTTGTGAATGAGTCACATTGTGACAGCCAGTGTTCTTTCTCACAGTAGGGACACGCTATCTTCCACTTCTCTTTTCTCGAGGGGGTGCTGTGACTCTTACTGCTCGGTACTGACTCTGATTGGTGCATGACAGTCACCGATCTTCTTCCATCATTTATTCTCCTGGGTCCCTCTCTGGAGCTTGGCGTGCTCCGCCCGAAGGTGTCCAGTCGTAAGCTGCTGACCTCTCTCGCCAGGAAGTCGGCCAGATCAAGGAGGGATGGCTCGGGGCCGTCGGGATCCCGGTAATCCCTCTGCCGCCTAAAGCGCTCCTGTCTTGCGGGTGGCAGCTTCTCCAAAATCCTCTCGACGTTAGAGTTGGCGTATGTCCATGCATGCCCTTCTCCCGTTGCGCTCCCAGCATCCCTACCAGGGACTGCACTTTGATTGACAGGTCGTCTAGTGAGCGATTGTCTGTGGCTGGGGGTAGGCGGTCAATATGCCTTATCTCCTGGATTACGTAATCCCATATACGTCCATATCTCTGATCCAGCGCTGCAAGGGCCGCTGTGTATGGAGTCGAAGAGGTAGCATAGGCTAGCGCTATATTGTGCGCTCGCGGTACTTTCAGGTGCTTCAGTAATATTGCATACTTGTGGCGTTCATCAGCGACATCCACCATCATTGTCTCTAAGCACATCCGGAGCTCCGTGTACTGTGCTCGACTCTCATAGGCGAAGTCTGGGAATGACGGTGTGGCGTTGTATGACGCCGTGGATGGCTGATACATCGGCGAGCGTTGGGGGAGAGACCTCCTGGGCGAGTCCCCTCTTGCGCCTCGCTGTGGGCTGGTACTGGCAGGGTACCATGGCCCGCTGGTCCAGGTACTGTTCCTCGGGGCTGGTCGTGCGTCATGCTCACCCGTGAATAGAGTCGGGGGTCTGTAGCGCAGCGCCGCAGGGGTATAGCCTGGACTGTATGGGACCTCCTGGTCCGGTGGAGTACTGTGCTGTCGTCGGGCTTGGTTCTCCTCTTCTCCCTCTTCTTCCTCTATCAGATCTTCCAGATCCTGTAATCGTTTATTTAGCTTCTCCGCAGTGTATGCCGCTCCTTCCTTGTAGCTGGGTCTTGCTTGGACCGGTATGGGAAGGGGGTCTGCGGGGGGTCTAGACTCGGTCTGTTGGTCAAGTTCAGGGTCGCTTGCTCGTTGTGGTGACGCTGCTCTTGACTGTTGTCTCGACGAGTTCCTTGAACCCCTAGCGGAGGGAGAGGGAGTTGTCCTTTTGATCAGCTGCTCTATTAGTTGCGCTTGTAGTCTGTCGCGCTCTGCGTCTCTTTGGGCACCGGCAGCGGCACGCTGGGCGTCGGCCCGGTCTCTTGCCATATTCTCTTCTGTCTGGAAGCGTCTCATCTCCAGACGTGTGCGCTGTTCTTCGCTCCGTTGCTGTGCTTGGAGGTGTTCGCGCTCGCTGGTCGCCTGTGCTTGGAGACGTTCGCGCTCGCTAAGCGTCTGTGCTTGGAGCCGATCGCGTTCGGTAGAGGCTGTCAGGCTGACGAGGAACGCCTGTTGTAGTATCCTCTCCGCTTCGCTGGGGGAAGGCGGTTGTGGAGGTGAGCCGCTCCTGCGTGAGCCGCTCCTGGGGGTACTCGTTGGGGAGTCCTGGAGCTCTAGTTCCTCGGCGCTCTCCTCCTCTTCTTCCGTGCAGAGTTCTCTCTCTGTAGGGTTGTCTTCCTCCCGGGGCTGGTCGGGGACTACTTCTTGAGTAGTGGCGGGGGGTAAAGGCATGTCAATTCCCTCCTGGTCCCCACCGTGAGCTTGGTCAGTTACATTAGGACCTACTATGGCCTCTGTGGTCGGGGAAACCTGGTCGTTAAGGTCAGACATAATTTTACTTTCTACTTTTACCGCGTTTACCGTTTGTCGAAGGCTAGGTAGTTGACTGACAGTGTAAGCCTCTAAGTACTGAGGTGTCTGTCGTCTGCGCCGCGGGCGTTCTAGGTTAGGAGGATCGTTTCGTGGAGTGTTCATCATAGGCCATTTCGATATTAATAACACTATATTAATATTACACTAGTTACCCTCCGGCTCGAAGGACCAATTGTAACTGAGGGGTACAATTCCCTGACTGTATTGTTAGATATGATATTTAATACCACTACCTCATGTACTTTAACTTCTGGCCACCCAGTACAAGATATAAGTATGATGAACACTTTCCCACCTGATGAAACGAATCCACACAAATGTACCAAATCGAAGGTTTAATACAGCAAAGGGTGTATACAACGATCACTTAATTACATTTATGATTTGAAATATGAAATATGCACTTTTATGGCAAATGAGTATTCGTAGGTAAATCAACATTGAATGTCCAATCTCTGGTTACGCAGGGAGTAAGTATACAACCTGGAATATTTAGGAAACGATAGCGATGGTACTTAAATGATTATAGCTGGATACACTAAGGGGGGGGGGGTCCCGCTGGTTGTAAGACAGTAGGAGGGGGGGGGTTAGAGAAGCCGCTGGCGGTATCCCATCTGGCCGACGGTGTCTTGGGAGAATCCAAAGTCTTGGACACGGTGCCCACAGAACCTCGGACCGCAGACGAATACAGCTGGACCCTCTGTGGACGGTATCTTGCCGGTCCACAACGGAGAGACGTGAGGCGACCTCACGTGTAGAGCGCCGTCTCACCTGGAGTCCTCTCCGGGGGGTAATTCCAACACTCCGCAGTGTTGGCCTTTATCCATGGAATAATCAAAGCACACAAAGCATAATCCAAGCCGTGGAAGGCTCGCCGTCGTCCGGGTAGAGTAATCCAATATACAGGTCCAGTCGCTCTTGGCCCGGAGCTCCTCGGATGCAATCACCACTAGGGGTCTGACCAGCCTGGTTAAGCGTCCAGATAACGTCAGGAACGATGGGGGTACTGATAACTTTAGAACTCTAACCGAACGATGCACCATACATAAATAGACTATTATTAGCTTAATAGAATACGTCCAACTCGACGGTATAGTGCCAAACTATGACTATTCAACTATTAATCTACACGATATCTCAATGCCTATTCTGGGGCCAAGTAGGCCTTACTACACCGCACGTGCGTCGTGGGGAGGCTTTGCGTCTGTCACTCTGTTGGAGGGTAAAGAACTGGACTAAAAGAAAGTTCTACTTTACTTGCGCCATATATATATGCGCTATGAACAAATAGTACCATTCGTGTTTCGCCCGACGTATTACTACGCTGGTACCGGACTTGCCACGACATGTTAGGCGGCACGATTGAACTTGGACCTAGGGGTATGGCAACCTGGCGCCAGGTTCTCGTCCAATGGTAGAATGAAACTATTATGGGCTGTTTAGTAGACTAAAGGGATATTCAATGCATATTGTACAAGGAATATACAGGGGATATCAAACGATATACAAATACAATTAAATATATATATATAAATAAATATACATATTCGGTTTAATCTGATCCTTCACAACAGCCCTTCTAAGGTTTCTCTCCTCTACACTGCCTGTGGAGCTTTTTTCCCTATTGTTAGGTTTTAGTGAGTTTTTCCTTACCTTCGCGTGGGGTATGTCTGGGAGTGCTTGCATTCTTTCATTTATTTGCATTCATCTAAACATTTTTGGACCTTATGGTGTTCTTGTTCTGTTCTTGACTTATTGTTATGTTTTCTTCTTGGCTTGTTTAAAGAAGACCTGTACGGCCCATGGGGACATTAACGTGTGTTGTCGGGCCTTTTAAATAAATTTGATTTGATTTGATTTGATTTGTACAGCTCCGGTAGTCTCACAGTCTCGGTGGGCCCCTTCCTCAGGGCCGTTAGTGCTATGTAGAGGGCCACGACTCTGGGTCTTCCTCGCCCGATGTAATGCTCTCTCAACACCTGCAGGCTTTCTCGGCCTCTGTCTTTAGTGTCACGGAATATCAGCCCCAGGCTGGTGTCGTCGAGCAGCGGCGCTAACTCACAGTACGCGTCTGCAAGGCCAGATTAAGACTTCAGAGGCCCCTGGGCCAGATTCTTGTGGAGGCCCCCCCACACACTAGTGATGTGACGATTCATCGATTTGCATCGGTGCGCCGGCATAAACGTTCACGATGCGAGTGCACCAGTGGAATAAGTCCGCATCGGCAAAATTCTCTCTCTCTCTCTCTCTCTCTCTCTCTCTCTCTCTGTTCAATGATTTAAAGTGGCCAAACGTTACAATATAAATACTAATTGGATAGTTGATGATAAACATTTAATTTCATTATCTGAAATATTATAAAATCATTAAGTCTGCTATAAGCCATTATCCCTTTGTGTATGATTATTATTGTCTCACAGTAGTGTGTATATACAATTATACATTGTGTGTGTGTTTTTAGCTAAAGTGGATAGAAAAGACAGTACTATGCAAAAGTCTTCTTAGGCACCCAAGAGTTTTTATATAAATTGTCTTACAGTAGATTATTTTATTTTTAATAATAATATAAGCTGCATATAAGGAATACAACCAAATCCTCTGTCATACCATAAAATGTTATCATTATTTTGCATCGTGTTGAATCGGATCGTATCGCCCCGAATCGCATTATGTTGAATTAAATCGTATCGAATCGTATTGTATCTCAACAGGGGGTGAATCGTATCGCATCGCATCCCCCGGTGCTTCAAATGTATCGTTAATGTATCGTATCGTTGGCACCGTATCGAGATGCGCATCGCATCGGCCTCAGTGATGGAGATGCACATCCCTACCACACACACATACACGTGCACGCACGCACAGTGGCGTTTTTATATGTCACTTTAAAAAATATATAGAATATTTAGAAGTGGTGGGCTCTGAGGGCCAAGCTAAAAGGACTTTGATCACCCCTGCCCACTTTGACAACCTAGGATGGCTTAGAGTAGACGACAGAGTACAGCAACTTGCAATGGGCCTGGTCTACAAGATACACTACACGACCAAGGTACCCATGTACATGTCAAAATACTTCCCAAAGGTCAGTGAATACCACGATCACAACACCAGAGGGAGCTCCACAAATCATGTTAAACTCAGATTCGGCTCAAACAAGGGACTAAACACGTTTCGGAATTATGCCACATCAATGTGGAACGCCCTACCCAAAGCTGTAAAGGAATGTGAATCACTACCCACTTTTAAAAACACTCTCAAAGAACACCTACGGGAGACTGCAATTCGAAACTGGCCCCTGTAAATGTCCTAACACAACCCCCTCCAATGTACAGTAAATTACCAAGTATGGTTTTGTCAATATTCCAATGTACATTCGTATCTTTTTTTTTTTTTTTACTAGTGTGTAGTGGAGGCCCCTAGTCGCGTTATTTCTAAACCTATTTCTAAACCGCATTTCTGGCAAGACGCTCTCTGATTGGCCGACGCCTGTTTCTACACTGGTTAAGCTTAGGCACTCTTTCGAAGTTGGTTAAGGTTAGAGTTTGTCTTAGAGTGTGACGGCAAGTTTTTTCGACGGTTAAGCTTAGGCACTCTTTCGAAGTTGGTTAAGGTTAGAGTTTGTCTTAGAGCAGACCTGGGCATTGTACGGCCCGCGGGCTGGATACGGCCCGCGGGATGATTCTGACCGGCCCGCGAAAGATTACACGATAAAATGTATTAAAATGTTTTTAATTTTAAATTTTTTCTTTTCATGTCAACGTTCACACGCACAATATACGCTTAGGAGACATGCTCAGAAGATGTTGGTTCTCTTTGGATCCACCTACATATGTGAACAGACATTCTCAGTCATGACGTTTACCAAGTCCAGGTACAGATCCTCTCTCACTGATGAACATCTGGCAGCTGTGCTTTGCATCTCCACCTCAGACATGCAACCTGACTTTGATGGACTTGTTAAAGCTCAACAGAGACTGGATTTCTCACACTGAATGAAAAAAAAAGAACTGAAGAACACTAAAATGTGAAATGGGACACTTGATATTCTTTTTTCTTTTTTTTGCACAGTTCTGAAAACATTAAATGTTTAATATAGGCATGTAAAGTAAAAAAGGCTACAAAACTGGGACACTTTTCTTTACACAGTTCAGTGACATGGCTTGTTTATTTTTGCTATAAGATGATGTGATGTCTTTAGAAAGCTAAGAAAATCCTTGTTTCAATAGTATATGAAACTCAAAATGCCCTTTGTTATTAATGTTTCACATTTTGTTTATCATTTTGGAAATAAATTCTATTTGAATAAATGATATTTTTGAAAGCTAACCTCACCTTTTAATTGCCAAATAATAACATACACTCTTACCAGGGGTCAAAACAATGCCATTTACTGCTTTTTATATAGAAATAAAATGTATATTATGCATAATTGAGTTTGGAATTTTGGCCCGGCCCCCCAACATATTTTCAGTTGCTCATTCGGCCCCCTGGGAAAAATAATTGCCCACCCCTGTCTTAGAGCATGGCGATAGAACGCCAGGTAGTTTGCAGGCTGTTCGACGCGGAAATGGGCAAAGACACAGCTCGTCACGCGATTGGGCAAACATGTCAGTGGCCAATCAGAGAGCGCCAGTCAGTGCCAATCAGAGAGCGTCTGCCAGAAATGCGGCTAGGTTTAGAAATAACGCCCCCTAGTCACTAGGGGGAGCTCGATGATATCCGCTATCAGCACCGGCGGGTCTCTGCTGTCTGTCATGAATAATGATCCCAATCTGCCTTATTCGTGTTGGGGCTGTGTCTATTCTTTTACCAACGGATTTCCAGTTCCGCGTTCGCGTTCTGCGATCTGATTGGCCACTGACGTTTCTTAGGCGACTCTTTCGAAGTTGGTTAAGGTTAGAGTATGGAATCAGGGCTGGTGTTCTATCGCCCTGCTCTAAGACAAACTCTAACCTTAACCAACTTCGAAAGAGTGCCTAAGCTTAACCAGTGAAAGAAAGAGGCGTCACACGATTGGCGCTACCAGAAACGTCAGTGGCCAATCAGAGCGCAGAACGTGAACACGGAACTGGAAATCCGTTGGTAAAAGTATTCAGGCGTCGGGGCTGGGATGTGGAGATGCAAGTTTTGAATTTTTATTGCTGTTTTTACATCAAACGGAAAACCTCAAACTCTTATGAAGAGGAGAAAAAATACTCAAGATTAGCCACTTGCAGACGGCAGGGTGTGACGTACTGTATATTTTAGTTGATGAAATATTTTTGTTGACAAAATATTTTAGTTGATGAAATATGTTTTCATTTCATCTAGTGACGAGGGGCCACACACAAATATTCTGGGCCTCTAGTGACGAGGGGCCTCCAAAAAAAATTAAATAAAAGTAAAAAAAATAATTATAATAATTTGTGGCCTCTAGTGACGAGGGGCCTCCAAAAGGCCTCGAGTGACGAGGGGCCTCCAAAAGAATAAAAAATAAAAGTTAAAAAAATAATAATAATAATTTGGGGCCTCTTGTGACCCTCGTCACTAGAGGCCCACGGGCCGCGGCCCGGACGGCCCGGTCGTTAATCCGGCCCTGCGCGTCTGTGTTACGCTGGTCGTCCAGGGCTTGCTCTTCCGCCGTCAGTTCTCCCGTGGGGGCTGCCAGGATCATCTCCTTCAGTCCCGCACCGTGCATGCAGCATAGCATGCGCTCTTCCCAGAGCTCGTAGTCCTCTGCTTTCCCATTGAATGAGGGCCATTTGCCCCTTCTCTTGTTTTCCATCCTCTTCGTTGGTGGTAGGCTTAGCTTTAGCTCTTGTTGGCCTAGCGTCTAGCCACGCGGTGCTCCCGGCGCTAACCTAGCCTATACTTTAGCTAAGCTTGCTACAGTACCCTTATTATTTCGCCCCGGCGTTATCTGGGCCCATAACCTGTTAACATAATTCGGCTATAGGGCGACAATAATGTGGTCAAGAGGCATGGTTTCTATCTTGAGCCTTAACTGGCGTGGTTTATTATTCACATGGCAGTAACTGAGAGACTGGGGGAAAGAGAAAGAAGTGGGAGACATCTCCACTTATACTCGCCACCTGGTAGTATTCCTGAGTGTCTCCGCCTAGAGTGCCCTCTAGTGGAAACAGTTATATATGCAGTTAGACAGTTACTAGTGTAAAGAGTTATATTATGCAGTTAGACAGTAACTAACAATCCTACACAGAACCTCTGCCTTCAACATGGACCAGAGCTGAGAAGCCACTTTCACAAAGATAGGTAGTAAAAAATATATATTTATTTTTTATTTTTTTATACACACACATCCGCGACCCACTCAAAATGGCCCTGCGACCCACTTTTGGGTCGCGACACACCAGTTGAGAAACACTGCATTAGAGGACTGTTTTTGGTGATATGTTTCCGAGGAACCGGATCTGTCCATCGTGGAGTCCCAGCACGCATTTAAATCACTGCCCACTATGAAAGCATATTCATGGAGTTCTTTTTTTTGTGATCAAATTTTTATAAAAATTTTCAAACATGAAACAACACAACTCACAACAAAATAACAATATTAATACATAAAAAGACAACCAAAAACATCAACTCAACACAACAATGACTAGACAATAAATTAGACAGACTGTACATTTAACACCCTAAGCCCCCTCCCTCACCACCCATCACAGCCACGATCCCCAACCCTCGAGAACCCCAAGTCCGGTACCCCGGCGAGTCAGAGCATCATGCTTCTTTAACACCCCGACCCGCCGAGGGCCCGAACCAAGGGCCCCCCCCACCCCTAGCCCTTGACCCTCTGACACAATCAAAGGGGGCCCAGAACACAAACATAATGGGCTTCCTGAGCCCCCTCCATCTACAGGCCCGGCAGCCGCGAACCCCGACCCCGGAGGACCCGGAGTCCGGCGCCCCTGCGAACCAAAGCATCACGCCACTTTAATGCCTCGACCCGCAGAGACCCCGAACCACCCCCCCCCCCCCCCAGTCCGAGCCCACAACCACCAGACCCACAGCTAAAGGGGGCCCAGGATTTTTACATAATTAAAATTACAATAGAATATTCATGGAGTTCTAACATTAATTTAGTGATTGTTTTGTAAAACTCTGCATCAAAAGTATTAGGAGCATACAATGCGATTCGTGCTATTTTCCTGTGAGAATATTCAACCTTTGCCATTGTTATCCCCTCAATATCCACCCACACATCTAACACCTTGATATCCAGATTACGTCTTGACACTATGGCGACACCTTTTGTTTTGCTGTTGGCAGATGATGAGGAAATTACATCGTATTGTCGGTTAGCCAGCCTTGCTACATCAGCTATCATTAGATGAGTCTCTCTAAGAAGAGCTAAGTCTATTTTCTTTCTCTTCAGTAGACCAAGGACACTGGTATGTTTATGAGGTGTGTTTAGTCCCTGTGTTCCATATTGGGTGCCATGCAGTATGCCCATCTTATACCACTCTCTGCCAGTGCTGTAACCCTATGGAGTGGCTCACCTTCTTTGCA
This sequence comes from Notolepis coatsorum, assembly GCF_963971535.1. Taxonomy (NCBI): domain Eukaryota; kingdom Metazoa; phylum Chordata; class Actinopteri; order Aulopiformes; family Paralepididae; genus Notolepis; species Notolepis coatsorum. The sequence continues at coordinate 169,009,276 of NC_140165.1, read as the reverse complement.
GGGCTATAACTTTTTAAATATTATAGCTATATCGACATTACTATGGCCCATTCAACATTGGGTATCTATCGTTCCGGATGTGGGAACGTTATATTTTTCCATTCATACATTGCCGTGTTAGTACCGTCGAGAATATAAGTATGTTTTTAGACTGTATAGCAGTAATTCCTAGAATGCGCGCTATAGGCCCCGACGCGTATTATACATTATCGATTGGCGTTTCGTCCCTATACACGCAATATAAAAGAATTCAAATGCATATGATCGCTATACATTATGCTCCATCATGCGTGAAGGAAAGGGGGAGGGGGTCGTTTATGATTCCTTGATCGTCACTAACGGCTTTCTTTAGTAAGACACCATACGTTGATCGGACAGATTGCAATGAAATAAATGGACAATCGAGCTGGAAATAACGTTAGATTCCAAAAAAATTCCAATAATTTAACGTCGATCTGCTAGATCCATTTTCCGTTTGTATGACGCAATAAACGCCGAAGACATATTGATTCTTGCATCTCGAAAGTGATCCATTGCTCGAGGTGTGTATATTGATCCACGTTACAAGATATCTCTGCCTGAGGATTTCCCCCGATGCACCGAGTGCCACTTCCGGTTTAGAGTGGAGTGTAACTTGCCCGAAATCCACCAGGCGGCGGTATTGAGGCGTTGCAATATCAGACAGGGTCCAGCTGGCTCCCGGAGGCTTCCTGGATGAATTATGAATGCCAATAGCGAATAAAATAAATAACAATCATAAAAACGAGTTTACTCATTGTTTGGCACTCAACGCATGGCGGCCAATAACGAGTATACTCGTCATTGGCAATTAATGTGTTAATGTGTTCAATTTAGCCATGATCGTAGTTGTCTATGTTTATGATAACATACCAATGTAGCCAAGCTAGGATCGAGGAATGCAGATCCTGAGAAGTCCGGCCCGTCCATCCCATGATATTGGAGGAGGAACAATTACACAAACACAGAACAACAGTACATAAATACACATCAACAGAACCCCCCTTCCCCCTTCTGATCTATATATTAACCTGTCAACCTTAACACATTCAGCGCCGGGCCTATATGACCAAATTAGGGCTAGCACGCCAGCACTTTAATCAATGGGAGGACGGGGATATTTGCGAGTGCTTAAAATATATCTTAAATTCAGGGGCGTCCATTTGGTATGGCAAGGTATGGCACTCGCCATACCTTGGCAAATAAAAATGTAATTTTTTTCTTCTTTTTTTACAATTTTTTATGTTGATTTAGAATTCGAATGTCAACATTATGAACGAAGCTTCGAACTATTCGGTACAGCCCTAGCATGTTTTGATATTGTCAATTATCTCACTTTTACTATGTGACTTTTGCTGTGACTAACTGAAATATGCCCAAAAAAAAGGAAAATGGACATAGGGACGTTTTTTTATCAAAGGGCAGCAGAGACAAGTGATACAGGGACACAGGTAAGGTCTGGCTTAGTGATTATAATAGTGCAGTTCAGCATTCAGTAACCCATACTTTTTGTGAATGTGTTTTTTATACTACATTATGTTGAACACACACCTCAAAACCGTACCTAAGGAAAATTGGCTCAATTGCAAGAAAAGTAATACAGTTATGATATTACATTCTGCATAATTCGTATGCAAAATATTGTGGTTCCCTGCTTTAGTCTGTTGACACATTTCTATACTAAAAATGCTTGTGTAGTCCTGTGTCATACCAAAATGTCATATAACTGAATTGTATAGAAACAACTCACCAAAAGTGACTATTGCACAACTGATTTGACAAAAAAATCCACCAAGGGGGGAAAACCCCCCCTTCAAACACCCCGCCCTCCTCGCCATACCTTGCCTTTTAGTGAAAGGACGCCACTGCTTAAATTATGGCTATGGGTCTAATACACCTGTCGCTTATCAATGACTTGCTTGCAGTCAACATGTACGAAACGGATTGTTTTTTCATCGGCACATTTCGTTTTATACCGTTTTGAATACGAGTATAGTTTTGGAGATTTCTAGTAATTCCAGAGAAAGACGCAATAATAGCCCTTTAGTGGAATACACAAAACACGTTGTCATTTTTCGGCTGATTTATAAATCGTTTTCAAATAAACGCTAGATTATCGATAGTATTCCCAGATAGCAAAAGGTGTTAATTCAATGTTGATTTATGGTCAAAATGCTTGATTTTTGGTTAAGGTCGACGATTGATGTTGAATCACCCATTAACCGCTAAAGCAATTGACTAATGTTGAAAACATATCATTGAATCAATATTGTTTTGTGGTTGCATTTTAATGATTGAAATGCCAATATCTAATAAATGTTGAATCAACGGATGCTGTTCAACGTATGCTGTTTGTCGTCATTACGTTGGACCGATCCGAATTCCCCCCCCCAATTTAAACAGACGTACGTCCCAGCATGCAGCTGAGCACTCGATGTGAACTGCTGTTCAGAACAGCACGTCTGGTTCCCCCGGATTTGATTCTACTGAGTGCTTTACAGTAAGTTTTGGCTATATTACTTTTATCTTAACTGTGTTCTGTGAAAAATAACGTTATTGTGAGTGTGCACCAGTGGATCTTGACGGCGTTGTGCATGTGATATGCTGCAGTTTGGTAGGTAAATATATATATACGTCAACTAAGATAAATATTCATGAATATTCGTAGCGTGTGCTTAATATAACTCTGGAGAGTGTGCAAGTGGAATCGTACGGTTGTTTAAGTTATTTCGATGTATTTATTATAGCGCCAACGATTAGAAATTGCGTGGTCCAATTGCGTGCGTTGGTACTGAATGACGTTGTGCGACTCAGCCAATCAAAAGCATGCTTATTGGTGAACAGGAAGTAGTCAAGGAAGGACGCGCTAGCTGGCCTAGTAAACACGTGGATCCGTAAATGCAACGTTGCCTACCAGACAACAACGGGACCGCGTGTTTCTTTTTGTATGGCTGTTCAAACTAATTTTACAGTTCTGCTAGCTACATGCAGTATTTAGCGAGCTGGGTTAGCCGGTTAGTTGGCTTTGAATCCCGGCTGCGGCTAGGTAGCCAGCTAGCTAAATGCACCGCGACGGTGATGTCACCAAACAAAATGGCGGCGCCCATGTTGATAAAGCGCTTCACATAACAAATCGTTTTTTCTTAGAAACTGCTTATTTTTATAACGTGATTTTTTTCTGTGGCTTATCTAAATACTAATTTGATGCTATGACTATGTTTATATCGCTATATGCTTCATCTCCCCTTGCACTCTTTCTAAGTTGGTTAAGGTTAGAGTTTGTCTTAGAGCATGGCGATAGAACGCCAGGTAGTTTGCAGGCTGTTTGAGACTTAATTGTTCTAGCCAAGTAAATACCACAATTTATGTACCATTACATTGACTATATAGTTAGACGTTTGGTTATATACATGGTATTTTCTAATGAACAATATAACAATAATATAATAATGGACTCTCTTGATATTGATCAAAATGTAGAATTATGCAAGCGTTTCACCCTGCACATTGCAATGCAGCACATTAATGTCGACCCTCCCCCCTTTTTTCTTTCTTTTTCCAGAATCACGTACCAGTTTCAAGAAGCCGCACGTTGCAGCAATTGAAGCAAAGACCTGTTCTAGCCAAGTAAATAGCACAATGTATGTACCATTACATTGACTACAGCACCTCATCACTATGTCATCTTATTCTCGGGCTAAAAGACGTAGAGTCAACAAATTAGTGAGAGAGACAGAGCAGGCTATCCTCACTGATTATAAGTTAATTGTTGCTGCTAATTCAAGGACAAACCATCACTCTTTAGAGAACACAGATCCTGTCACAGCCTATACTGAGTGCCTGCTCGATTTACCAAAGACAGACTTGCCACTAGATTTAACAACTAGATCAGACTTGCCACTAGATTTATCAACTTCAGACTTGCCACTAAACAGACCACTAACTATCAGTGATCAAAGTGAAAATATTGACTCACCAGGTGAGTCAAATGCACATTTTGAAAGTATAGCTGGGGATGACGAAATTGAACCTGAACATGTCTTTGACAGTGATGAGCATAATGAAGATTTCCTCATGACAAGTTTAAAATATTGGGCAACATCCTATTCAGTCTCTCTGGTTGCACTATCATCTTTGCTGTCCTTTTTGAAGATGTTTCACCCCACCCTTCCTAAAGATGGAAGAACATTGCTAGAAACACAAAAACATGTGCCTACCACTAAGATTGAAGGGGGAGAATACTATCATTTTGGTTTAGTCAAAGGGGTGCTTTCACGGTTGGCATGTTTGATTTTACCGGCAACTCTGACAACTCTTAATTTACAGTTTAATATAGATGGTTTACCTTTATTCAAAAGTTCTAAACTTCAGTTTTGGCCCATACTTGGAAGTCTCAAATGTGACTACACAAAGTCCCCATTTGTTGTTGGCATTTTTTGTGGTCTAAGCAAGCCAAAGAGTGTTTTTGAGTACCTAGAGCAGTTTGTCAAAGATCTTCAGAATGTACTGTCTAATGGCATTATTTATAATGACAAGCAATTTGATGTACAGATTTCTTCTTTCATTTGTGATGCCCCGGCTAGAGCTTATATTAAGCAGACCAAGGCATTTAATGGCTATTCTGGTTGTGACAAGTGTTTTCAGGAGGGTGTATGGAGACAGGGCCGCCTGGGAGAAATGCGAGGCCCTGTGCGAGATTTAACGCGAGGCCCCCCCCCCCCCCCCCCAAAGGTAAAAAAAAAAAAAAAAAAAAAAAATATATATATATATATATATATATATATATTTTTTTTTTTTTTTTTTTTTATACAGTCAACATATTCTTAAATAATAGCGCTGCCCGAGGCGGGGCATGATACAGTCAACATATAGCAAAAGAGAGAGCGAGAGAGAGCTCCCGTTCTACAGTCAATATACAGTGTAGAGAGAGAGAGAGAGAGAGACACATTGGAAAGAAATTGAAATGCTATTTGGCCCTAAACAGAGAGTACACAGTGGCAGAATACCTGAGCACTGTGACTGAAGATCCTTGAGCACAGCCTAGCCATCGAGAAAGGCCGCCATAGGCAGACTGTGTGTGTTAGAAAGAGAGAGAGAGAGAGAGAGAACATGTGTGTTTGTCATGTGTGTGTGTGTTAGAGAGAGACTAGAGCATGTATGACAGATTCAAAAGGACAAAGATCAACACTTAAATCCAAGAGAGAGAGAGAGAGAGAGAGAGAGAGAGAGAGAGAGACACATTGGAAAGAAATTGAAATGCTATTTGGCCCTAAACAGAGAGTACACAGTGGCAGAATACCTGAGCACTGTGACTGAAGATCCTTGAGCACAGCCTAGCCATTGAGAAAGGCCGCCATAGGCAGACTGTGTGTGTTAGAAAGAGAGAGAGAGAGAGAGAGAGAACATGTGTGTTTGTCATGTGTGTGTGTGTTAGAGAGAGACTAGAGCATGTATGACAGATTCAAAAGGACAAAGATCAACACTTAAATCCAACAAGAAGAGGGTCTATACCAGAGAAACCAAAGCAGCAAGGAGCCAATGGCCGACATCAGCTAAATAGGCTAGCCAGGTACTGTGACCAGGCCACACACAGCTTTGGCCAACGGCCCAACGCTACCCAAGCTACACAAACGACCATTCACACACAGCACATGTCGTATCTCCAAATGTTGTGAAGTAGCATATGTTTTGCCTGGAAAAAAACATTGTTATTAACAAAACATTCGGGAGGGGAAGGAAGGAAGAGTGGGGTAATGTCATGACATTTTCATTAATCTTACCTGCACGAGGAACGCAGGGCGAAAGGCCGCAACACAGGTCTCCACGTTGACGAAAGGCCTCTCGCTGTCGGGACAAAGCTATGGCCAGAGCCTTGTCATGGTGCAGGCCCGACTACATCTTCTGTCAAAGATGATGTCGTAGTCAGAGTGCCAGGGCCTGCTATTCTCAAGGCTAACTGATAGCATCAAACGAACGTTCCCAGCTGACGCTAAACAGCTAACTGGCTAACAGTTAGCTCAATCAGGCACCTGGCTGTATGTAGTAGCCGCATAGCTTGCTTCTGCGTTAGCTAACAGCTAACAAGCTATGCGGCTACTGTCTACATACAGCCAGGTGCTATCACCAGGCACACACCGTTAGCTACTAGTAGTATTAGCTAGTCGACCAGTTTGGCTCCAGAGAGAGAGAAAGATAGATAGGTCCACGGCGGGTATATAATCATAGGTTGACTCACCATAACGCAGTATCAATGCGGCGGCAGCGGCGCCAATGGTAAAGTTGGAAGGAGACTTTCTTGGCCCACGGTGTAATTTCTTCTTCTTCTTCTTCGAGTACTTTCCGGCAGACTGGACACCTTTCGGCGTATTGCTGCCTAACAGATTTATCTGCTCACAAGTTCTCTTCTCCTTCTTTTGAAAAGACATCCACTCGCCTCGCTCCTCTGAATAGCGCTGAATTAGATAATCCCTGTACCTCGTGTAGCCTTTAGCTAAGCTAGCTACTAGCCGACATCATCATGGCTATATCCCGACTGAACCACACGTTAGCACTCAATATTATAACGTAGCTAAAGCTAACTAGCTGTCCCTGTCTTTAGCTGGGATGGCTAGCCTGACTGAACTGTCTAACATGCAACAACTTTCATCTTCAGTCCATCTGCCGAACAATGTCCTCTTCATCTTGGCTGGCATAACCTCCAATGCTGCACGCGCGAAATAGTCAGACTCTACCTTACCTGTAACCCCTCCCCTCATTGAAACCAATTCTGCTGCAGAGCCTCAAAGCTGCCTCCAATAGTATATCTGCAGAGCCAATAGTGTATCTGCAGAGCCGCAGAGCCAGGAACAAGTCAGACACATTCTACAAACGTGTCTAATGTGAAATATATAAGCATATAAGCAAAACTAGATTTTAGGTCTGTGATGAAAAAGGGCCTCGCGGGAAGGGGGACCTCGCAAAAAAAAAAAAAAAAAAAATTTTTTTTTTTGCGAGGCCCCCCTTCCCGCGAGGCCCTGTGCGACCGCACTGCTCGCACACCCCCTGAGGCGGCCCTGTATGGAGAAATAAAATGACATATCCTGAAACAAAAGTCAGACTTAGGACAGACTCCAGTTTCTCAGACATGGTTGATGAGGCACATCACAATGGGACGAGCCCTTTAACAGGTTTAGTTAAGATGGTTTCTATGTTTCCAACTGATTACATGCATCTCTGTTGTCTCGGAGTTACAAGGAAACTGCTTAATATATGGTTAAAGGGGAATAATTTGGCAACAAGGGTCCCTTCCAAAACTGTACAAGCCATTTCAGGTAAACTGCTAAAGCTACGTCCCTACATGCCTTGTGAATTTAACCGTAAACCAAGGGAACTGTCAGAGTTAGATCGCTGGAAAGCTACTGAGTTGCGATCCTTCATGTTGTATTGGGGTCCTGTTGTTTTGAAGGATTCCCTCCCCAGTGAGCTGTATGACAACTTCATGTTGTTTTCTGTTGGAATGTACTTGTTGCTGTCCCCTAGTATTTCTGAGGAAATGTTGGCCTTTGCGCACAAGTTGATGGTTTCTTTTGTTGAACACTTTGGGACAGTGTATGGAAGAGGTGAAATTGTGTACAATGTACACCAGCTTATTCATTTGGCTGAGGAATACAGGAAGTTTGGCACTCTAGATAATATCTCAGGATTCCCTTTTGAGAACTATCTTGGACAAATTAAGCATCTTCTACGCAAGCCACATCAGCCTCTACAACAGGTAGTGAAAAGGTTGTCTGAAATTCCACATGTTGGATCCCCATGTCCCACAGATGATCCAATTTTGCGTAATATTCACACTGATGGGCCTGTCCCCCCACAGTTTACTTCTTCACAACAGTACAGGAAGGTCTCCACTCATCGGTTTACTTTGTCCACAAAGAAAGGAGACAATTGTATTGAGGTTGGAGATGGATTTGCATTAGTAGAGAATATTCTTAAATCAGAGGAAGAGGTATATATAATTTACAGAAAGTACAGACACAAACAGCCATACTACATGTATCCCTGTGAATCATCATACATTGGTACATACAAGGTCAGTGGCTTGCAAGAAGATATAGGGATAGGTAAACTTCGCTATATCAAGCGCAAATGTCTTCTCTCTCCAGACGGAGATGGTGCCATTGCAATACCACTACTTCATTTAACAGCATAACCATACTGCCCTACAAAGCTAAAGTAAAGTAACTATATTGACACACTGACTCTAACGTCGGATTTCGGGGCATAACTTACCTCATTTCGGGGCAAAACTCCAACATTTTGTGAAATTAGCTTATTTAACATCTTCCCTGGAGTTGGACAAGAAGATGCATACCTTTTTCGTCTCTCTGCATGCTTTGGGCTTAGGGAACGCCTGGACCGTTAGCCTAGCTTAACTTCATCACTGGAAGTGGGGCAGACATCTAGCCTAGTTCACTACAGTCAGGAAATATACTCCAAATACAACTCCCAAACGTTCCTGTAAACATGTTGTGACCTGTGTGTTTACCCCGTCTCCCAGTCACACAAGTCACATGAGTCTCGTGTGACTGGGAGACTTTTGTGACTTGGAGACTTGTGTGACTTGTGTGACTTGGACTTGTGTGACTTGTGTGACTTGGAGACTTGTGTGACTTGGAGACTTGTGTGACTTGTGTGACTTGGAGACTTGTGTGACTTGGACTTGTGTGACTTGTGTGACTTGTGTGACTTGGAGACTTGTGTGACTTGGAGACTTGTGTGACTTGTGTGACTTGGAGACTTGTGTGACTTGTGTGACTTGGACTTGTGTGACTTGTGTGACTTGTGTGACTTGTGTGACTTGTGTGACTTGTGTGACTTGGAGACTTGTGTGACTCATGTGACTTGGAGACTTGGACTTGTGTGACTTGTGTGACTTGGACTTGTGTGACTTGTGTGACTTGTGTGACTTGTGTGACTTGTGTGACTTGGAGACTTGTGTGACTTGTGTGACTTGGACTTGTGTGACTTGTGTGACTTGTGTGACTTGTGTGACTTGTGTGACTTGTGTGACTTGGAGACTTGTGTGACTTGGAGACTTGTGTGACTTGGAGACTTGTGTGACTTGTGTGACTTGGAGACTTGTGTGACTTGTGTGACTTGGACTTGTGTGACTTGTGTGACTTGGAGACTTGTGTGACTCGTGTGACTTGGAGACTTGGACTTGTGTGACTTGTGTGAATTGGAGACTTGTGTGACTCATGTGACTTGGAGACTTGTGTGACTGGAAGACTTGTGTGACTTGGAGACTTGTGTGACTTGTGTGACTGGGAGACGTGGTAAATACACAGGTCACAACATGTTTACGGGAACGTTTGGGAGTTGTATTTTGATTGTATTTGGAGTATATTTCCTGACTGTAGTGAACTAGGTTAGATGTCTGCCCCACTTCCAGTGATGAAGTTAAGCTAGGCTAACTGTCCAGGCGTTCCCTAAGCCCAATGCATGCAGAGAGACGAAAAAGGTATGTATCTTCTTATAACTCCAGGGAAGATGTCAAATAAGCTAATTTCACAAAATGTTGGAGTTTTTCCTTTAAATGCTTCAAAAATGCAATGTGTGCGGACTAATTACCAACGTTTCCTCGTACCAGCTAGTGTGCTTATCCAGGCTGGGCTGCTTACCCAGGCGCTTTCACCCGAGGAGCCCTAGACGAGAACCGTGTGGATATGTACACTGGATAACCTACACCGACGACTACAGACAGAAATAAGGCTGGTACTATAGATTATTCACCTTACGTATAAATACGTTTCAGGTGGATACAGCAGTTAGTTACCCCAATAAGTTGAAGCCTTCACCACGATACAACGTGCTGTGAAGTGTGCCCGTTTTGCCCCAAAATAGAGCCTTGAGACCGCGTGCAAATTGATAGCTGAAGTGTCAGAGTTTAAAGCTGTATCGTCGAGTTCGACCTATTCTATTATTATTAGTCTATTATGTATAGTGTATCGTGCGGCTACCGTTCTACAGTGACCAGCATTACCAACGTTTCCTCGTACCAGCTAGTGTGCTTATCCAGGCTGGGCTGCTTACCCTGGCGCTTTCACCCGAGGAGCCCTAGACGAGGACCGTGTGGATATGTACACTGGATAACCTACACCGACGACTACAGACAGAAATAAGGCTGGTACTATAGATTATTCACCTTACGTATAAATACGTTTCAGGTGGATACAGCAGTTAGTTACCCCAATAAGTTGAAGCCTTCACCACGATACAACGTGCTGTGAAGTGTGCCCGTTTTGCCCCAAAATAGAGCCTTGAGACCGCGTGCAAATTGATAGCTGAAGTGTCAGAGTTTAAAGCTGTATCGTCGAGTTCGACCTATTCTATTATTATTAGTCTATTATGTATAGTGTATCGTGCGGCTACCGTTCTACAGTGACCAGCATTACCAACGTTTCCTCGTACCAGCTAGTGTGCTTATCCAGGCTGGGCTGCTTACCCTGGCGCTTTCACCCGAGGAGCCCTAGACGAGGACCGTGTGGATATGTACACTGGATAACCTACACCGACGACTACAGACAGAAATAAGGCTGGATTATATTAGTTTAGGACGGTATGGGAATGGCTTGTAAGGAGAGATCATTATGAGTACCGTAAATTCTCATTTCAGCCCTTTGAAGATGAATGGTGAGGTGGTGCTGTGGTCAGTTGTACAGTTCCCAAATGGTGGGACAGCAGTAGTTCTAGAGAGCTGGTTTAATGCTAAAGACCAGACTGTGTTATGGCCCCCTAAACACATAAAGCTCACAAAAGCCCTTCGAGATGGACTGCAACCAGATGATAAATGGATCACCTATAAGGATGTACGTGAGCTTACTACGTGTGGTGAGTATTTCGTGCAACACATACACAAAAAGTGAGGACACAAATTGTGACGATGCACATATGATAAGAGGTACATATATTTTTTCGTTAAACACTGGACTGCAGATATGTTAATTGTCATTTTCTCTCTGCTCTTTCCAGAGACCCATGATGAGGCCAAAAAACGAGAGACCAAGTACACCTCAACTATGTGTCCAACCTCTGAAATTGAATCTGAGGACGAAGGAGATCTCCGCCAGAAAAGAAGATCCAGGTACAGTGTTCACTTTGTTAAAGGGACAACTCTCCCTAGGGTGTTGTAAATAATGGCACTGCTGTTGTAGTTGCAAGTAGTGCTAAAAGGATAACACACAGTGGCCTGAGGGCCTATGTATTCAGACTTTAGCCTTGACTAATAAACGTAGTATCATAACTACATTTATTTATATGTGTGTATATATATACTTTTTTTTAGGCCAAATCAGCAGTATGTGCACTCGGACTCTGACTCGAGTGGCGACGCCAAAAGAAAACGTTTTGCCAAAGCACCTGATGTGGGTTTCCCAGGTATTGATGCAATGCATTTATTTTATATAGGCACTTTGGAAATGGCTACAGTTAATAATAATAATAATAATAATAAACAGTTAAACAAATTAGTCTGACCATGTACCGACAAATTGAGCATTTTAATTTGATTGGACTTCTGCATTTCTTGCAGTTATTCTATAGTTGGCCCAAAATATATACATTGTGAATAACATGCCAACTAAAATATGTTGTAGGACAGACTCCAAAATCGAGCCGGTCTCGTAAGGCGCTAAGATCCGTCAACCCTCCAGTTGTTGGCCAAGAGCCTACAATGAATGGTATGTTGCTATGCATGTTAAAATGCCAACTAGATGACTGTTTAAACATGATTTGTAGCATCTTCAATTCTCACCCTGGCTTACCTTTTTTAGATTCTTTGGATGGTGGCATGATCTACAGCTATTTAGATTCGTTGCAGACTCCTGATCCAAATAACAGTAAGTGAACCCATATCTGTGTTCTTGTGAGGAGCTTGCTGGCAGGTCGCTGGCATCATGCATGCAACAGAATACATGTTTACAATGTGCATGCCAGCCCACTACAAAAATTCAAAGCCTTCACAACTTGCAAGCAATGTCACAATAAAAATGTGTAGTTGTACATAATGCTTTTATATTGAGCACAATTTCCACCATGTTTGAGTCGCAACTTATTTTACATTTCCCCTTTGTAGATCTGGTTACTAGCAACTACCGGCAATCGCTAACTCAACATAATGGTGAGTTATCAAGCAATCTCATAACATAATATTCTGGCATGTTTAAAATATCTGTATTGTCTCGCATTGTCTTTGATATTTTTATTAAAGTAGTATTTGGCAGTGCACGTGAAATCAGCTGAATGGAAATCAAACATTTTCTCACATGGGGGATTACAATAGCGTCATTTGCTAATAACTTTGTGTATTTCCAACTGTGTTTCAGCCGAGATGCCAGGATTTGATATTGTTCAGTATCACCAGCAGCAGCAGGCCTCACATGTTCAGCAGCTGCAAGATCGACAAAGTGCAAGTAGTGGTATGATACTGTACTCTTTCAGTAACAGTGTTTTGAGAGACGGGGATACAACTCCTTACACCCCTTCCTGACATAGAGCGACGCGAGCGAGCGAGAAAAAGTGATTAAAATGTATTCGTTTCAATCAGACTATCCTGACCTGCCGCGAGCGACAGTGAACTGAGCAGCGATGTCGTTCACCCCTCAAATATTCGCTCGCTGTGTCTCTAGTTGAGCGATTACGCGGCCGAGTCCCGCCCCTAAACACTTTTTATTGGTCGAGAATCCAGGTAACACACACTCGGACACGCGCTGCGTCATATCAGGACAGTGTCGTGTGCGATTTCGTCTCCAGTTCGCTCGCTTGCTGCCTGTCAGGAACCGGTGTTAGTGATTATGACATGTATGTTAATTTGACTGACAAGTCAGATTTTGTATTTTTAAATATAATGATTTGTTTCTACAGGGATGTCGGGATGCAGCTCGGGGCAATACTACAGTCCCCCTGGTCTCTCACAACATGCACAAAATGGTATGCCATTTTAGAGGGAACTACCACCAGTTTGATCCAATGCAGTCAAACTAGTGAAATATATAACTATGATTTTGTTTCTACAGCGATGTCAGGACACAGCTCAGGGCAATCTGGTGTTTCACAGCGTAGACAGATGGCCGGCGATGACGGGCAGCTTCTGAAAGGCAAGTCTATTGGACATGGTGTAATTCCTCGTGTGATTTGCTGCTTATTTTTATTTCTCACTTAATGATTTTAACTCTTCTTCTGAAGACCTTACCATCCAGAAGAATAATTCAATGCTGGCTGAATTACTTGTCGTGGTGAAGGATCTATCGAGAGATGTGCAGTTCATCAAGACCGAGTTGGCTGAGGGCAACATATCTGGTGGGACCAGGGGACACGGGGTGGCCACCACAACCACTATGCTCCCCTTCCAGCTGCCAATCGCCAGTGAACAAGACTTCAATGAGGCAGAATCATTACTGATGGAGCAATCAGTCCGTCAAAAGATGGTAATTTATTGAACTGCATTCATTTATCAAATGTAGATCGTTTCAGTGTGGTCTTGTTCAGGGGAAAAATGTGTTTAGCACTTTCTAGTTCAAAACGTGTTAGAGCTTGTATATCTGCTATTTATGAAACGTTTTGAAATTGTTCAAATATACCGTTTACATATGGACAGGAGGGTTAATGTGGTTAAACCTAATGACTGGCATGGGCTGGAATATCAGTGCATGCATAAAGTGTGTGTATAAACAAGTTGGTTGCTCTGTGTTCATAAAATAAACGTTATGCTGTTTCTAACGCAGGGCCTTCATTTTCTTCTCTCTGATTTAGATTTCTCGCCTGGCTTTGGTAGGAGGCACCAATTCAGAGAACCTGATCAGACTGATGTTGAAAACTGCTATGACCAACGCCCTGGCCAGTGGGTTCAACTGGGCTGGAAAGAAAGACAAGCGTTGTTCAGAAAGCAAGAAGCCATTCAAGCACACCACACTACAAGCCTGCATGTTTGGTGAGCTTCCTCCCCTGCAAACTACTTCATAGGTTAAGTTTAGGTAGTGAGGTGGTGATGCTGGTGATGCTGGTGATTCAGAATATAATTATGCTGTTGCAAAAACTTAAAAAAAAAGTGTTATGTTGGAATAAAGTGATGAAAGTGCAACCTATAAGAAATGGACAACGTAATTGAGCTTTAGAGGTGCATGGATACACATTGTATAGCCTAGATCAGGGGTGGCCAACCAGTCAGAGACTAAGAGCCACAAAAAAATTACTGTGGTACCACAAAGAGCCACACCATATACCAGCGTTTCTCAACCTTTTTTTTCAGTCACGGCACCCTTCATGTGTTTATAGGTCTCACCCTCTGGCCTCTGAAGTTGCTAATGTCTTTTTTATTTGGGCCTCACAGGGTTAAAAGTACCCTGTGAGACCCACGGTTGCAAAATTACAAAATCACTTTTAGCCATTTAAAAAAATAATGTTTATTTAAAAAATGTTAAAGGGGAACTATTTTACTATTTCTTTCACTATTTGGGCACTTTTACACAATTCCTGTGAGTCTATGGAACACCTAGGTTTTTTTCCAAAAAAATGCATTGTTTTGTATTTCTAATCAAGTACTAAAAACCGCATTTTTCTACCTCAAGATCTTAAGCCGTTTTGAGGCTGGGCTCCAACCACTGTGTGGCCTGGTGCCAACTGCCACATCAACTGCCACATTATTATGCAGCTGAGAAATCTCTGACGTCACAGATATGCACATTTTCAGATGACTCAGTTCAGTGAGGGTGAATATTGTGAGAGGAGAATTGGAAGAATTCGCCAATATGAGAATTGGAGACATATATCCTATTAATATAAGTCCACATAGCTAAGAAACAATGGTAAACACTGAAAAAAGCCATGTATAAGATAGTTCCCCTTTAAGCACATGTATAGTCAATTGGTCCTGTTGTTCAGCCTCACAATGCTATTTGATAGTAAATGTGTTTATATGTCCCACCCTCTGGCCTCTGAAGTTGCTAATTTCTTTTTAATTTGGGCCTCACAGGGTTAACCTCTTAAGCCCGAGATATACAGTAAAAGTGTATATTTTCAGCATTATGTTTGTTTACCAATTATTTTAACTGTTATTAGTGAAATATAAGATTATAGAAATCTCAGGGCATTGAGTCGGAAACCGGCGCATATTGACAGGAGGAAGTGGCACAGCCAAAAGTGAGTGTAGTCTTTTGAAGGAAGAGACTCAGGGCTTTCAAATTTCGAAAAACTACCCTACCCAGCTCACACCAGCCCCTGTCAATCATCTGACTTCTGGATTTACTTTTTAATTTCTCTTATTTTTTGGGATTATCTCCCACAAACCTGAACGTTATTGCCATAAAACAGAACGCAGTTAGTTTCTCTACCTTTCTGTGAACGTCTTGCAAAAAACGGTGTTGCAATATGATGAAGAATGGTGGAGAAATTTACATTATAAAAAAGATGGCAGAATTCAGTACTGTATCTACAAAACCTTCTGTTTAATCATCTTCCCTTTATTCATTTGCTTAGATTTTTCAGGTCTGGTCAATTTTAGCATGGTGTTATTTACAGTCAAAGATAATTTTTTTTTTAAATAGAATTGATATTCTCCTTTGGTTCATTACAATTTACTCAAGCCTAGTAACAGACACACTATTTCTGACACTGATCCATATATGTCCCTAGATTCAGATACCAAGAACATGCAAATGGACCATTTAAAAAAAAATTGTAAATGTTTATTCTACGTCCTTATGGAATGAGTGACATAAAAAAAAAAAAGGTAAAAAAAAAAAGAAAAAAGAAAAAAATTGTATCGATGGAAGAGCCGCACATTGACGGGCAAAGAGCCGCATGCGGCTTGCGAGCCGCGGGTTGGCCACCCCTGGCCTAGATGGTGTCAGGCTAGGCGATTGCTTAATTCTCTTTCCTGTCCAGTCTAACTGGATGCTGACTGTAGCTTGTTACTGTAGACCTACAGAGTGAGTAATTGAGTGATTAAAAAACTCGTGTGAAGTGAGGGGTGCTCTTATCATCGTACATCATCTCACCCACCTCTCTTCCTCACTTTTTTATTTTTGTGTCTATCAGCTGCTGCTCGACAGTTTGACCCCAAGCTGACCGACCAGGACTACAGCGAAACTGTCAAGAAGTGGCTTCGTTATGCGCCAGACCGGGAGGGAGGCATCTCAAGGAACCGAAGTGACCCAAACTTAAGTCAAGCGAACCAGAGTCAAACTTAGGGTACCCCAGCACAGCACAGCACACACTGTTTCCCTGGTTCATACAGTACAAGGAATTACCCTGATGGACACTGTTCTTCCATGGACGGCATCTACTTGAATATGCTGCTTCAGCCTGTTCTTGGAACCGAAGTGACCCAAACTTAATTGTCAAGCGAACCAGAGTCAAACTTGGGGTACCCCAGCACACAGTTTCCCTGGTTCATACAGTACAAGGAATTACCCTGGACACTGTTCTTCCATGGACGGCATCTACTTGAATGACTTATGCTGCTTCAGCCTGTTCTTGCAGTGTTTAATTTTTTTATTTTTAATTTTAACCTTTATTTACCCAGGGTAGGTTCGCTGAGCACAGATGCTCTTTTTCAGCTACGCCCTGCTTCACATTCACAGAGTTCCATTCACACCTGGGAGCTGCCCAGGCCTAACAAAATTAATAGTTGGTTTCAGGTTGCCGACCGACCCTGCCGATTTAGGTGCGACCCAATATATTTTATGAGTTTAAAAAAAAAAAAAAATATTAATAAAGTTTCATAGAAATCTTAGTCAAACATTTAGTATTATGGATATTAAACATGCTGGCAGAGTACATGCATCCATGTTGTTGTGAACATTTTAATTAAATAAAGAAATTCCCTATCCATAGTCGCCGTGGGAAAGAATAAAATAAAAAAATAAAATAAAATAAATTCCCTACCTACCCATGGCCAAACTGACAACCAACCTGAAACCAACTATTAATTTTGTTAGGCCCCAGTAGAACCACAGTCTGACACTGTTGGCCACTGAGCAACTCCACTGGAGCAGTTGGGGGTTTAGTGCCTTGCTCAAGGGCACTTCAGCGGTTGGTGTTAAGGGTATGGGAGAGAGTTATATGGGAGAGAGTTATAGAAACATTAGGGGTGTAACGGTACACAAAATCCACGGTTCGGTACGTACCTCGGTTTTGAAGACACGGTTCGGTATTATTTTCGGTACAGTGGGGTGGGGGTGGGGGGGGGTTGAATCCAAAAAAAAATTGCTTTTCATTTATCTATTTATTTAACTGTATTAAACAATATAAAATGAATTGGCCATAATTGACTGAGCAAACTAATGCTTACTGCTGTAACCTACTAATAACACTTAAGTAAATCTGAAGATTATTATATAGCAGATGCCTTGGAGGATAAGTCGTGGACAACTGTAGATCATCTAAGCTCCACTGTGTTTAAATTCAAATCCTATGCCATTGTTATTTAACCCTTGTGTCTGAAAACTAAAGTATTATACTCTTATTAGGGGACTAAATTGAAAAACTCCATAAAAAGATTATGTTGAAATAATTTCCCACTTTCTTTTCCATAAATATTTTATTCAACTTCAGCCCTGATCATAACCATTTTTTATATTATTTTTGTAATGAAATACTCCCACTTTTCTGAAAAGAGTTGTTAAATATGACAAAAAAAAAATATGTGGTGGTTATGATCGGGCTGAAGTGGAATAAACAATTTATGAAGAGTAAAAAAAAAAATACAAGATAATTAAAAGATTATGCCACATATTATGTTGGCTCATCACTGCAAAGTTATCAAACAAATACGAATCTGATCAGACACAAGGGTTAAGTTGTTGTTCCCTTTCTAATTTCCTCAAACATCTAGTCTAGTTAATGTGATCAATATTATTTGACAATTGATGCTTTTTGTTGGACATTTCAGTCAGTAGTGAGCTCATACTTTGAGCTCATAAATTTATAGTTAAAATGATTGCAATCTTGTCTTCGTTGTGCATGAATGCGTGTGCTCACCACACACAATATGTGTGTCACTATTCTGGCAGTGGCTATATTGTTAATGAAAGCCTGTTATAAGGTCTGTTATTTGTTTTTTGTAAAAAGTTTTAGTCACTGGAAGTTCTGATACCCTAGAAAAAAATTAATTTTCATATTAAAGCCATGTTGTCATTTTTGTTCACAAATTTTTGGAAATATGGTCATATAAGAATTTTATTATTATTTATTTAACAATAGTGTGTTTAACAGCAGGAAAAAAACATGTAATGTTATGATGTATACATATCAGCAGCAATATTTTAATGTAAAATGTACATTAATCAGTATTGATTCCTTAACTTTACAAGTTACAAGTAGATGTACAAGTTACAAATGTACAAGTAGAGTACCATTTAGATTATGGTTGAATAAACATTGATGTCTAACATTGATTCAATATAAAATCAACTAAAATGTGCATGTAGATTACCATTTAGATTATGGTTGAATAAACATTGATGTCTAACATTGATTCAATATAAAATCAACTAAAATGTGCATGTAGATTACCATTTAGATGATGGTTGAATCAACATTGATATAGTATCAGCTATGGTTGACACCTAACGTTGATTCAACGTGTAAGTCATAGACAACGATCTATATAATTTAGATGTCAGGCTTCAACATAGATTCAATATTTCTGCTGAACCCTATTTCAACGTTGATTCACACATTTTTTGCTATCTGGGTTATGTGTCCTTATGCACGATACAAAAGAGGGCTGAAAAGTCGCTTATCCATGCCTTGCTCAGCGTCAACGGCACGCACACACAGACACGTTGTGATCGCTATGAAAAAAACATCTGATTAACCCAAGACTGGTAACATAGAGTCCTTACCTCACATCAGATGTTCTGCAAAAAGATGAATCCAATTCCTGATCGCCATTCTAAATATCGATCGCGTCCATTGATCCAACGTTATAGTCCAAAACACATAATCCACGCTGCTCCCAGTCCCCCCAGTCAACGTGGTACAACGATACTGCATGCCCGAGAAACAAAACCCGGACCGGACTTTTTTTTTTATGCACATCCCTAGCCAATCCAATGATGTGCAATACCATCCAGGAGATGATAGGCGGCGGTATTTGCCCTTTTGCAAGATCAGACCCATTCCCAACGATAACATCAGGTTGGATGGATGAAAATGAATGGATATCGCTAATAAAAGAAATAATGATTAAAACCCGACTATCGTCGTGATTGGCGCTCAAGCGTCGGCGAGTTAACCCGACTATACCCTTTGAAACCTTATTTCACACTGTGTTACATTTTATATCAGGGGTCTCAAATTCGCGGCCCACGGGCCAATTTCAGCCCGCTGGATGATATTTTGCGGCCCCCTACTTGACATCAAAGTTTAGTTTTTGCTGCGTCGTAGCGCGAGTTGGAAGTTTTATTTATTTGATCACTTGTAGGCTACCATAGCGCAGGCTCATGACAGCAACGTTACGTTAGTGACTTGGTTGAAACGTGATTCCGGAGTGATACCAAGTGGAAGGAAAATATATCCTGTCACCAGTGCGTATGGCAGGCATCCTCAAAATTCTCCGCTATCTCCTCTGCAAGCAGTGCTCTGCCTGTCCAGCTGCACTGCTCCACTCTCTGTGTCTGTCTACTCTGGTCCAATCACATTCAGCGTCCCGTCAGCATTTTTTCCCCCACCCACAGTCTGCGAATCAGAGGCAGAGTAGGGCGGGTCTTCACGGAATGCGTGTCGTCTCTTTCAACGGGTCCCAGTTAGAACGAGAGTTAACAGTGCATCTACAGGTAGTTTCATCTACAGGAACTGTAGCAGTAACCTCGTTCCCAGTTTTATCTCTGTGAGATAAATGTAGCTAGTAGCCTAGTTTCGCCAGCAGGCAGCTAGTAGAAAAATATGGCATGTTCAAAGATGGCCAGTAAAAGAAAAGTCGACAGTGAAAATCGCTGCAATTCAAAAAAAAATATGCATTCATCCTCCCAGCACCAAACCAATGTGCCTAATATGCCAAGAAACGGTAGCTCTTGTGAAGAGTGGCAATTTGAAACGCCACAACGAAACAAAACACAGTTATTTTGATGCAACCTTTCCTCAAAATTCAGTGCTAAGAACCACAAAAATCAAGCTGCAAGCAGAAATATTGTTAAATCTATGTCACAACGAGAAAAAGCAATCAAGTCCTCACTCAGTGGCATGGGTTTTGGCTAAACACAAGAAGCCATTCTCTGATGCATATAATAAAATAATGATATGACTGAAGTGATGGAGACCATGTTTGAAGGCAAACAAAAGCAAATCCCCCTCAGATAGCACAGTAACCAGAATAACTGAAATACTGGCTGGTGATTTGATTAAACAGCTTTGTGATAGAATAAAAAAAATGCACAGTGCATTTCCATAGCTGTGGATGAGTCCATTGATACCACTGAGAAGCCTATGTTCTTTTTTTTTATCTACTTTTTTCTCCCATTTTCTATTTTTCTCCCATCCCAATTTCGTATCGTCCAATTCTACCCTCTCCTGTCTCGAACGCTGTTGGCCATGCCTCCCACAAGCCGGCTGCAATGTGGACGAAGCTTTACATCACGTGTCCCCTCCGGTACTCGAGGAAGCAGCCGTCGCATGCACAGCGCGATCTCTCAGCGGCGGGGGTCTGCGTGGGAGGGACACGTCGCCCTCGTCGTTTCCTGATTCTACTGCGCAGGCGCACCAACCGACCTGTAGGAGTCGCTGTCCACAACGTCCGATCCCCACCCACCAGCTTCCCACCCCCTAATACTGCCAATTGTATTAGTATGAACGACCAGCCAAGCTGGTAGCAATGCAGAGAGCTGGGCTCGAACCCAGCATCTCCTGCATTAGTGGCGAGTGCCTTGCCCACTGCGCCACTTAGCCACCTACGAGAAGCCTATATGTTCTGAAGAACCGTTCATGTTCTGAAGAACTGTTCATGTTCTGAAATGTTATTGCTAAAGATTGAGAAGATTGGATCAGTTGTACTTTTTTTTGAATACTTGAAACCCTTTTTTTGTGGAATATTTGATGCGGTCCAGCCTCACCCAGACTCTACTGTACCTAAATTGAGTTTGAGACCCCTGTTTTATATGGTCCGGGCGGAGAATTTGGACCCGGGCAAGTGAACGGCTTCATTCGAGCAACTTGGAACGCGTCCAGCACACTTGATGCATATTTTGTCCCATTTCATGTCAGGGACCCGATGGACATCAATACTTGAAATCGCGATCCGACAATTGGAATATTCATTTTGGAATACCTCCTAGCAAAGGTAATGTCAATCCTACTTTGATCCTACAATGATTTCACATCGATCGCAACGATCAACGTATGTACTGTAGTATTCAAAACGTATGCCGTTGCTGATGATGAGCGCATCACAAAACGACCCCCCCCTTTGATGCCTTCATATTGAAACATAATACCTATTATATACCTTTGATTTGGAAATATTATCGTGTCCAGGCGAGCAACACGAACCACTAAAAAGTACCCAGAAATGATACTTAAGTGAAAGTATGGGTACTGTCTCAAAATCGTACTCAAGTAAAAGTCAGAGTATCTGGTTAAAACACAATTGAGTAAAAGTAAAAAAGTTTCTACTTTTAAATGTACTTAGTACTAAAAAGTTAAAGTAATTATTTTTTATTCCAGGGCAATGAAATGTTCCGTTTCATCCTCTTCATCGATTCTTCTGATAGCAGGTGTTAAATCAAAGATCCCTGGGCCCTCATTTATCAATGGTGCGTACGCACAGATATGTGCGTAACCCGTGCGTACGATCATTTCTAAGCAAAGTGTGGGACTTATCAATTTGAACGTGTGCTTGACTTTGTGCTTATATCTACGCACAGCTCCGACCGTGCGTACCTGGCGCCCGCGGAAATAAGCTTCCGTGCATTAGTTTCAACACTGGCGTGTTCAACTTCTGTATGACCCGTAATTCATTATAGTTCATTGTAAAATAGCGACAGTAGTGTAATTATTGTCAATCCCTATAAATATAGCATTTGGAATAGGTCTTTCTTTCCGAATGAATGCAGCATGGTTTATATATAGGGTTATCGGAATATACGGGGTGCACTGACTGGGCTCCGCGGGGAACTGTTTTCAGAGATAGCAGATAGGAATGAATGAATGAATGAATGAGGGGCAGTCTAATTGCAGAGAGAACATAATATTAACTAGAGTCTGCTATACCCGAGACACCTCCTTCATTTGTACCGCAATTTGAGACCGAAATTGGAGCGTGGAACAAAACGCACAAATGCCATCCCCATTCACATTGATTCAAGTCCTCTCCACCCTCGGGCCACCGGCACGGTCCATCGTGATATTGGATATGGATCGAGCAATAGACTGTTACTGTACCACCCATGTAGCTGTCAAAGCTCCATCACAAATGCAGTTATGTGAATAGAAAGGATTCCACTCAGTGATGCGCATTTGCCTGATACATGTCGTTGCTGCATGCCGGGAGGAAGGCGATGCTGCATGTTTTCAATTCATTAAATGAAACGGACACTTTCTGCAAGGGTTTACTGACTGTCATACAAATAATCAACCAACTACATACTGTAACTTTTCAGTGCACGTTTTTATTTACATTGTGACAACAGCCTTGTGAGCTCCCGCACACAGACATGATGGAATTCAAGTTCAAGTTTGTATTGATCACATATAGGCAGGCTACATGGCAGTGAGATTCATTGTTCTTGTATATGCTCTCGTATTATTGTTTATATAGGCTACCTAATACCGACATCAAAATAGATTGTATGCCTCTACAAATCATATGCAGGTAGAAAATTGACGGAGAACTTTAATCCCTGGGTATTTGTTGAATATAGAGGTTGTATGTATGGTTGTAACTAACTGTAACTGTCCTCTACTGCTCCCATGACTGCATATATATCTGTGTCCACTGGAGGGTGCTATAGGCGGAGATTCTACTGTCTACGCCAGGTTGGGAGTATATAAGCTTTGGTTCCCTCCTTCTCTTTCTTCTTCCCACACATGCCTCTCCCGGAGAGGAGATCACATGAGCTGCTGTGTTATGAGTCAATGTGAATGAATAAACCGCTGCCAGCCGAGCAAGGCCAAAGATAGAAACCATGCCTCTTGTACATATTATTGTCGCCCCATAGCCAATTCTGTTAACAGGTTATGGGCCCAGATCTCGCAGGGGCGAAATAATAAGGGTAGCTAGCTTAGCTGAAGTGTAGGCCAGAGTAGCACCGGGAGTACCGCGTGGCTAGATACTAGGCCAACGGAGCTTAAGCTACACCTACCACCTACCACCAAGAAGGAGGATGGCGACCAAGGGAATGAGTAAATGGCCCTCATTTAATGGAAAAGCGGAGGGATATGAGCTCTGGGAAGAGCGCATGCTATGTTGCATGCACGGCGTGGGACTCAAGGCCGTGATCTTGGCGGCCCCGGCGGGGCCACTGACGGCGGAGGACCAAGCCCAAGACGACAAGCTTAATGCGGACGCATACTGTGAGTTGGCGCCGCTGCTCGAGGATACCAGCTTGGGGCTAATATTCCGCGACACGTAGGACAAATGCAGAGAAAGCCTGGGAGTGTTGAGGGAGCATTACATCGGACGGGGAAGGCCCCGAGTAGTGTCCCTCTACGTAACGTTAACGCCTCTGAAGAAGGGGCACACAGAGACGATGACAGAATACATCATCCGAGCTGAGCAGATCATGACGGCGCTCAAGAGTGCAGGAGAGGCACCAGGTGAGGGGCTAATGATGGCGATGGTGATGAGAGGACTACCGGAGTTGTACAGGCCGTTCACGCTACTGGTTACCCACGGTTCAACGGACATGACATTGGGACAGTTTAAAGCCAAGCTGCAGAACTTTGAGGCCTCAGAGGATATCCACCCAGACGCCGCGGAAGCGGGGGGATAGCACTGAAAGCCCGAGCGACACCGAGGGAGAAGGCCAGGCCCACGACGGAGCTGACGTGTTGGCGATGCGGAGAGAATGGGCTTCGGAGGGATAACTGCAACAAGACGGTCTGGTGCAACTTCTGCAGATCATCGGGGCACACAGACCAGATCGCCCGATACGCACATGGGCATGATGTCGGCCATAGACGAGGCGGCGCCCATGGACAAGATGGCGACGGACGAGGTCGAGGCTACGGACAAGATGGCGGCGATGGACGAGATCGCGGCCACGGCCAAGATGGCGACTGTGGACGAGATGGCGACTACAGACAAGATGGCGGCGACAGGGATCGTGAGACGAGTCGAGATGACGCCCGGAGAGCGGCAGGACGAGAGGATTTCGTTTTCGGGGCGCGGACTACGGGTGTCACCCAGCCAACGCAGCACCGGCAGTTCCCGAGGAGGGGACTGATTGTGGACACAGGTGCGTCGTCCCACATCATCAACAACAGGAACAGTTTCAAGAACTTCGATAAATCCTTCGAGCCGGAGGGACACAGCATGGAGCTGGCAGACAGGAAGCGCACCTACGGGTTGGCGCAAGGGAGAGGAGACGCACAGGTACGCCTTATAGACAGTAAGGGACACCGGTGTACAGTGATGTTAAAGGACGTATATGGGAGAATGTATTACCTACAAACGGAGTGCAATAATAATGACAAATGTAATGTAACTGTCAGTCATGACATCCAGACGTGGCATGAAATTATGGGTCATTGTAATCACGAGGATTTACTAAAGCTGCAAGCAGTGACAGATGGTATACACATTAAAGGTGAAAAGCATAGACCTGACAAAGAATGTGAAGTTTGCATAAGGGGGAAGTTTACTCAAACAAGGAACAGGGACCCCACGGAGAAGGTAAAGAGACCACTGGAGCTAGTTAACACCGACCTAGCCGGTCCAGTAAGGAACGAGTCCATAGGTGGCTTTAACTATCTACAGTCCTTTACAGATGTGGGTATAGGCGTACTGTTCGTCTATTTCCTTAAAGCAAAGAGTGATGCACTCCAAGCCACGGAAAAGTTCCTTGCCGATGTAGCCCCCTATGGGGACATAAAATGTTTGAGGTCAGACAATGGGACCGAGTTTACAAACAGAGAGTTCCAATCACTGCTGAGAAAGAACAGGATCAGACACGAGACGTCATGTCCCTACTCCCCACATCAGAACGGGGTAGCAGAGAGGGAATGGCGCACCCTTTTTGAAATGGCCAGGTGTAAGCTAGATGATAGTAACATACCGAAGAGCCTGTGGCATTATGCAGTACAAGAAGCCGCTTACACCAGAAACAGGTGTTTTAATAAACACACGGGCACCACCCCATATACAGCAATGACTGGGAAAAGATGTAATCTAGCCAGAATGCACAAATTCGGATCAGTGTGCTATGCTTACCAGCAGGACAGAGGCAAGCTTGAGTCCAGATGTGAAAAAGGGCTCTTTGTAGGACACGACAGAGGGAGCCCAGCACTCCTAGTATACTATCCCGGTAAAGGGAAGGTGCAAAAGCACAGACTAGTGAAATTTGTCACCAAGACAACGTGCGAAATCGAGACACAGACAGAGGAGCCATGGCTGGACTCCGGGGTAAGGTAATGGAGGGACAGAGACAGCACAGCCTAGCGTACTGAGCATAGGCGTGCAAGCAGACACAAGGGCGATGACGAGGAGCACCCGAGGGTGACGTCAAGTGCCCCAAGCAGTGGGAGGTATCCCTCAAGGGAACACAAACCCCCAAAATATCTGATAGATTATGCCCGGAGATGAAGTGACGAGGATGACAGTACACTCGCCAATATTGATTACTGAGTGGTGTGTGGCGTGCCTCAGTCTTTTAAGGAAGCCATAGTGTCCCCAGAGTCGAGTAAGTGGGAGAGAGCGATGGACGAGGAGATGAGGTCCTTAGAGGACAACCACACCTTTACCCTCACAAAATTGCCAGAGGGCAGACAGACAGTGGGAGGGAAATGGGTGTACTCAATCAAGGAAGGGATCAAAGGCCACGAAAAGTACAAAGCGAGATTTGTAGCTAAGGGTTTCAGCCAGAGGGAGGGGATAGACTATGGTGAAACATTTTCCCCCACCGCCAACCTGACCAGTGTAAGGGTAGTGGTTCAGAAAGCAGCTGAGGACAATCTGATTTTACATCAGATGGATGTGAAGACAGCCTATCTGCACGCACCCATAGATAGGGAGATATATATGGAACAACCTGAAGGTTACGAAAAGAAAGGGGGAAAGCTAGTGTGCAAGCTAGAAAAATCCATTTACGGCCTGAAACAGTCTGGGCGAAATTGGAACGAGATGCTTCACACATGCCTCATCGAGGATCACTTCCTACAGAATCCAGTAGACCCCTGTGTTTACTCAAGGGAGTCAAAAGAGTCAGGAAAAGTGATAATCGTCATTTGGGTGGATGATTTGATCATCGCAGCAGACAACACTAGGTCAGGTGAAAGGTATGCTCTCCACCAGATTCAAAATGAAAGACCTTGGCAGGTTAAAGCATTTCCTAGGCATGGACTTTGAGTAGTCGGCCAATTGTGTAACAGTATCCCAGAAGAGATATGTGGAAAAGATCCTGAAACGTTTTGACATGCAGGAATGTAGAACAAGGGAAACACCATGTGATCAGAAACTTGATTACCAGGAGGATGCTCAGAAACTGACAGATGTAAAAATTTACAGGGAAGCTGTGGGTAGCCTCATCTACTTAACAACATGTACCCGCCCTGACCTATGTTTTGTAGTGAGTAAGTTGTCACAGCATTTTGCTGATCCCACAGAGGAACACTGGATTACGGTAAAACATGTTTTTCGTTTATCTCAAAGGTACAGTAGATAAACTACTTTGTTTCAGAAAGAGCAGCGAAGGCTTAGGGCTTAAAGCCTACAGTGATGCAGACTGGGCTGCTGACATCGCAGATAGAAGGAGTACTACAGGATACTGTGTTAATTTAAACACAAACAGCTCACTGGTTTCATGGAAAACAAAGAAGCAGCCCACAGTGGCACTGTCAACTTGTGAAGCCGAATACATGGCTCTGGCCATGATGATACAGGAGTGTATTTATCTAGAACAACTGCCAGGAGGGATGGATAACTATGTATATAAGAAGACTGGATGACACTGGTTTATTGTCCAACAGATGACATGGTAGCAGACGCTATGACGAAGCCTGCTTCAAAATTGAAACTGAGGAGATTTGCAGAGGTCATGTTTGGTTTGTAAATATTGACTGCCATACTCTTTTTGATGTTCTAAGACTGTGTTATTTTCTTTGTAAATTGTTTTGAAGAGTTCATACAGTGTGCTAAGCAACCATAAGTGGGAGTGTTGAATCTAGAGGTTGTATGTATGGTTGTAACTAACTGTAACTGTCCTCTACTGCTCCCATGACTGCATATATATCTGTGTCCACTGGAGGGCGCTATAGGCGGAGCTTCTACTGTCTACGCCAGGTTGGGAGTATATAAGCTTTGGTTCCCTCCTTCTCTTTCTTCTTCCCACACATGCCTCTCCCGGAAAGGAGATCACATGAGCTGCTGTGTTATGAGTCAATGTGAATGAATAAACCGCTGCCAGCAGAGCAAGGCCAAAGATAGAAACCATGCCTCTTGTACATATTATTGTCGCCCCATAGCCAATTCTGTTAACAGTATTAATCAAACGAAACGAAGAAAAGGCATATTACAATTAACAATTTACAATTTAGTCATTTAGCTGATGCTTTTATCCAAAGCGACTTACAGATTGAATCCACACAGCAATAATTACCACCAATGTTCTAGGCTGGCTGGGCATCGTCATCTCAACGAACCTAGAAAAGACACCCAGTAACAATTGGCACTAGTTTGAGGAGAAACAGGTGAATGCATTTCTTAATCTTTTTCAGAATATATTGAACTAATTCAAGAAAATTATTTTTGTCTAAACAAGTATGCTAATTTAATCTTCTTATTGGAATTTTCTTGGGGGGGGGGGATAAAGCAGATGAGGTTTAGAACAATTCACCCAACTCAAACCCTGCCCTCTTTTCTTGATCCTCCAATCACAGCTGCTGCTGTCTGAGGGAAGAAACAGTTGTGATTGGAGGATCAAAGAAAAGAGGCCAGGGTTTTAGGTCAATTAAGTTTTCACCTATTCTCAAAACAAGCATTCTTAAAGATCGAGTACAATGATGTTTTAATTCAGTCATAAATTACTGAACTAAATAAGAAAATTTACTAAATTACTAATTTACTAAACTAGTTTCATTACTTGTTTGTGGGCTATCTAGCAGATATCCATTACAACTACTGACAACTGAGACAGCTAATCAGGGTAACCTGTGTATATTATGCAATATTTAAAAATAGAAGTAGATTGGATATCTGAAACGGCGTGATTTTGTTTATATCAAGGGGGAAAGATATTGAAGGGCTTTAGTCACAAACAAACAGCAGCTTTAACATTTTGGGTGATTTTATGTCAACATAATTTCTGTAAAAAAAAATTACAAGATTGAAAAACAAGATTTACATTGTACTGAATCTTTAATATTCAAAATACTGTCAATTGCTTATAGAAGATTCTCTAAACTATTTCAGTTGTATTGAAATATGTGACACCATCTCACACCATTGACTGATTCTTATTTTTTTATGATTTTTTTTAAGACTCAATATAATATTAAAGTAGGCTACTTGTTAAGACAGATTATTCTTCGCAGTTCAGATTCAGACATAAAAACACTTGTGATCCTTCAGGTTACTCAGGTAGGAGTGTTATGGTTTGAAACCGACCCCAACAGCACGGCACAGACAGGTAGTTCAGAGTTAGCCAAAAACTAGGGCGTATTTATTTCTAAATGAGCAAATAAACAACAAAACACAAAGGGAGAATGTTCTGGGCAGAGTTGTCCGCGGCTCTGCAGCAGGTCTTCTGGGCTGAGAGGCACCGTGGCGTTGCGCCACTGCCTCTGCTGCTCTGCAGCTACACGTCAATCCACTCGGGAAACAGAGAGAGAGAGAATGTCACTAGACGAGCAAACGGGATTACAAGCAGTCCAGTATTGTCTTAGCTGAGTCCGTGATAACAACAAGCGGTTCCTCTTCAGTGTTTAACTAGCTGAGTCCGTGATTACAACAAGCGGTTTAACATAACACACAAAAACAGAAAGGTCCCGAGTCCCGGAATTCATGAGAAAAAGAGTATCCAAAAAAGAACGTTCCAAAAACTCACCAAGGCGCAATTGCGCAAAGCGGTCTACGAGGCAGGGGTCCAAAGAATGGCAAGCAAGCAACAGCGGCGACTTCCAACAGACGTCCTGAAGAGGAAAAAGGCGAGGTACAACACAGGGAAAACAAGCAGCAGCCAGTGGAAATCCAAAACGACCCGACAATGAACGTTAGGAAACCCAGAGTATATGAAGACCTCCAGTGAGCTGATTACAACACACATCAGGTGCGCAACGGTAATTGGTACCTTGACCTTGAAGCGTGCGGCGGCAACGGGCCAATCCTCACAGTACCCCCCCTCCACGGGAGCCACCCAGCGACCAGCCCGGCCCGGCTTGTCCGGATGGAAGTCGGTGATTAGGTCGGGTCCATGATGAGCTGGCGGGAGACCCAGCTCCGTTCCTCCGGACCGTATCCCTCCCAGTCCACCAGGTACTGGAACCCCCGTCCCCGCCGTCGGACGTCCATGAGCTGACGGACCTTCCACTGGGGGTGTCCGTCCACCATCTCGGGAGGAGGCGGGTCTGGAGCAGGAGGCATCAGGGGACTGAGAGAGACAGGTTTAACCCGGGACACATGGAAAACGGGGTGAATGCGCATGGACGCAGGAAGCTTAAGACTCACCGCCGCGGGACTGAGCACCCTCTGAACCTCAAAAGGGCCGACGAACCGGGGGTTAAGCTTCTTGGCCCAGGATCGAAGCGGAAGGTCCTTGGCGGACAACCATACCCTCTGCCCAGGGTGGTACGTCAGCGCAGGGATCCGGCGTCGGTCAGCTCCACGACTGGCGCGCTCCGATGACCGGAGCAGCGCAGTCCTGGTGATCTCCCAGACCTGCCGACAACGGTCGAGATGGTCCTGCACGGAGGGAACTGCCACCTCCGACTCCTGTGCAGGGAAAAGAGGGGGTTGGTAGCCCAGGGATACCTCAAATGGCGAGAGGCCGGTTGTGGAACTGACCAGGGAGTTGATGGCATACTCTACCCAGGGGAGGAACCGGCTCCATGAAGCGGGTCTCTCGGCGGCAAAACAACGGAGAGCAGACTCCACGCTCTGGTTCATCCTCTCTGTTTGTCCGTTAGTCTGGGGATGATAACCAGAGGAAAGACTGACTGTTGCCCCCAATCCCTTGCAAAAGGCCCGCCATACCTGGGAAGTGAACTGGGGGCCCCGGTCCAAGACGACGTCCTGGGGAAACCCATGGAGGCGGAACACGTGGCTTGTCAGGAGGTCCGCTGTCTCGGCAGCCGAGGGAAGCTTGGGAAGGGCCACGAGGTGAACCCCCTTGCTGAACCGATCCACCACGGTCAGTAGGCACGTGTTCCCCTGGGACGAAGGAAGACCCGTGACGAAGTCCAACGCCACATGGGACCAAGGGCGGCTCGGAATGGGAAGCGGCTGCAATTACCCGGAGGGTGCCTGGTGGGAGGCCTTGCTGCGGGCGCAGACCGCGCAGGCCAGAACAAATTCCTTGACGTCGTTCCTCATGGTGGGCCACCAGAATCGACGAGCCAGGAAGGAGAAAGTGCAATGAACGCCGGGGTGGCAGGCGAACCGGCTGGTATGGCCCCACTGGAGAACCCGGGACCGGACTGAGTCGGGGACGAAGAGGCGACGAACAGGTACGTTGCCGGGAGCGGGATGGAAACGTAGGGCATGCCTGACCAATCCCTCGATGCCCAAGGTGACCACTCCCACCACCCTGGCCTCTGGGAGGATGGGAGTCGGATCCTCAGTGGTTGGAGCCCCCTTGGAGTGTAACCGGGACAGGGAGTCGACCTTCGTGTTGCGGGACCCAGGGCGAAAGGTCAGCAAGAAGTCGAACCGACTGAGGAAGCTGGCCCACCTTGCCTGCCGGCCGTTGAGGCGCTTGGAAGCACGGATGTACGTCAGGTTCTTGTGGTCCGTCCAAATGGTGAACGGTTCCTCGGCCCCCTCCAGCCAATGACGCCACTCCTCCAAGGCAGCCACTACCGCCAGCAGCTCCCGATTGCCAATGTCATAGTTCCTCTCGACGTGAGTAGAAAGCGCACGGATGGACCTTCTGGTCCGTTGCCGACCGCTGAGACAAGATAGCCCCTAGTCCAGTATCCGAGGCGTCCACCTCCACAATGAACTGTCTCTTGGGGTCTGGGTGGAGCAAGACCGGGGCGGTGGTGAACCTCTTCTTGAGGGAACGGAACGCAGCACAAGCCGCTGGAGACCAGTCGAACGGCAGGGAGGGAGAGGTTAGCCTGGTAAGTGGTTCCGCCACCTGGCTGTAGTTCCGGATGAATCTTCGGTAGAAGTTTGCGAACCCGAGGAAGCTCTGTAGCTCCTTCCGAGAGGTGGGTTCCGGCCACTCCTCCACGGCCCGGATCTTGCGAGGGTCAGCTCGGGTCAGGCCGCTCTCCACGATGAAGCCCAGGTAATCGACGGAGTCGGAGTGGAAACGGCACTTCTCTGCCTTGACGAAGAGCCGATTGTGGAGGAGGCGCTCCAGCACACGGCGGACATGCTGGACGTGTTCCTCGAGGGTCTTGGAGAAGATGAGGATGTCGTCCAGGTATACCACCACAAACTCCTCCAGCATGTCATGGAGGACGTCGTTCATGAGCGCCTGGAATACCGCCGGAGCGTTGGTGAGGCCGAACGGCATCACCAGGTACTCGTAGTGGCCCCTGGGAGTCTTGAAGGCGGTCTTCCATTCATCGCCCTCTCGGATACGGACCAGATGGTAGGCACTCCGGAGGTCCAGCTTGGTGAAGACGGTAGCCTGGGTGAGGGGCTCGAAGGTGGAGTTCATGAGAGGAAGAGGATACTTGTTCTTAATGGTGATCTCGTTGAGTTGGCGATAGTCGATGCAGGGTCGAAGGTCTCCATCCTTCTTCCCAACAAAAAAGAAACCGGCCGCCACCGGGGAGGAGGAAGGCCGAATGAGGCCTGCTGCCAAGGACTCAGAGATGTATTTATCCATCGCTGCCTTCTCAGGGACGGTCAGACTGTAGAGGCGGCTGCCGGGAAGGGGGGCCCCTGAGCGGAGGTCGATGGCACAGTGGTAAGGCCGGTGAGGCGGAAGAGCCTGAGCCCGGGACTTGCTGAAAACCTCCTCGAGGTCGTGGTACTCGGGGGGAATAGTCGAGAGGTCCGGGGGCGGCTCACAAAGGGAACTCCGGGGCGAGGGACTGGACGCCGCCTGAAGACACTGGGCATGACAAGAGGAGCTCCATCCCCTGATGGTGCCGGAGGACCAGGCGATGTGGGGCTCATGCAGCGCGAGCCAGGGCCGACCCAGGACTACTGGGACAAGAGGGGATCTGGTAATAAAAAACTGGAGTCTCTCAATGTGGTTACCAGCAATGGTGAGGAGGATAGGACAGGTGCGTTGAGTGATGTCAGCCAGGCGGTGCTGGTCCAGCGCGAAAACCTCCAAGGGCCTCTCGAGGTCCTCAAGTGGAATGTTGGCCTGGGTGGCAAACTCAAAGTCCAGGAAACTCTCATCAGCACCCGAGTCAATGAGTGCTTCCACCGTCGCCCGTTGGTCCGCCCAGGCTAGGGTGACGCTCGTCAGACGGTTAGGTGGTGCACGGGTGTGGGAACAGGAAAAACGGCTCACCAGGATCTCCCGGGGTCCCAGCGAGCCTGGTCTTTTGGCCGGGTAGGGCAATTGGAGACACGGTGTCCATCCCGGCCGCAGTAGAGGCAAAGGCCGGAACTGAACCTGGCCTCCCGTTCAGCCTGGCTAAGGTGTGTGCGTCCCAGCTGCATGGGTTCCTCCTCGGGCACAGACCGGGAGGGGAAGAGACCACTAGTTGCGGAGGGAGCAGGAACGACCGCAGTACCGTCACGAGTGCGGGGGGTCTGGGGAACGTCTGGGGTTCCCAGTCGGGCTCTCTCGCGCCTTCTCTCCCGGAGGCGTCCGTCGATGCGAATTGCGAGGTCGAATAGGCCCTCGAGGGAATCGGGCTCCTCTCGGGTCGCGAGCTGGTCCCTTACTGCGTCGTTGAGCCCCCTCAGGAAGGTGAGACGAAGCGCTTGATCGTTCCAACCGCTCTCGGTTGCGGCCAGTCTGAACTCCAGCGCGTAGTCGGTGACACTGCCACTGCCCTGCCGGAAGGTGCCCAACCGAGCTCCTGGGTCCTGGCCACGAGCTGGGTGGTGGAAAACCCTGCGGAGCTCTGCCACGAAGTCTGGGTAGGAAAAACAAAAATCA
Organism: Notolepis coatsorum; assembly: GCF_963971535.1. Taxonomy (NCBI): domain Eukaryota; kingdom Metazoa; phylum Chordata; class Actinopteri; order Aulopiformes; family Paralepididae; genus Notolepis; species Notolepis coatsorum. Next base: position 168,975,839 of record NC_140165.1, on the reverse strand, counting down.
GCCCTCATTGACCAGGAGGCAGTAACCCACTGTGCTGCTCGCCCTGTGAGCAGGTTAGTCATGTAAGCCACTCGGGCTCCCTCTGATGTAAATCGGCTGGGTTGATGAAGGAAAACCAACTCACATTGCATGATGAATGTGGCACAATCCTCGAAGTTACCGTTGAACAAACGTGGTTCGGAGAGACGGGGCTCCCGAGGTGCGAGGTCGGGAGGTGCGGGGTTTGCCGCGGCTGCGGGTGGTGATCTGGCTGAGACTCCTGGAACAGGTGGGGTTACAAGCAGGGTGTTAAGTGCTGCACTGAGCGTCTGTAGCTGGTGCAGAATATCAGCCTGCTGATTACCCTGAGCTGTCTGCAGGGTGGCCAGAAAGCTAAGAGACTCCTGAATAGGCTGGACCTGGGCCTGGAGGTCCTGCACAGCAGCCGCAGCCGCACCTAACTGTAGGCTGTGGTCGTTGGTCAACTCGATCTGGACCGCCAACGCTGCCCTAACTCTGTCTGTGTCGGCTGGGGTCGTCATGGTCGGGTCGTAATGTTATGGTTTGAAACCGACCCCAACAGCACGGCACAGACAGGTAGTTCAGAGTTAGCCAAAAACTAGGGCGTATTTATTTCTAAATAGGAATGAGCAAATAAACAACAAAACACAAAGGGAGAATGTTCTGGGCAGAGTTGTCCGTGGCTCTGCAGCACGTCTTCTGGGCTGAGAGGCACTGTGGCGTTGCGCCACTGCCTCTGCTGCTCTGCAGCTACACGTCGATCCACTCGGGAAACAGAGAGAGAGAGAATGTCACTAGACGAGCAAACGGGATTACAAGCAGTCCAGTATTGTCTTAGCTGAGTCCGTGATAACAACAAGCGGTTCCTCTTCAGTGTTTACCTAGCTGAGTCCGTGATTACAACAAGCGGCTCCTCTTCAGTGTTTAACATAACACACAAAAACAGAAAGGTCCCGAGTCCCGGAATTCACGAGAAAAACAGTATCCAAAAAAGAACGTTCCAAAAACTCACCAAGGCGCAATTGCGCAAAGCGGTCTACGAGGCAGGGGTCCAAAGAATGGCAAGCAAGCAACAGCGGCGACTTCCAACAGATGTCCTGAAGAGGAAAAAGTCGAGGTACAACACAGGGAAAACAAGCAGCAGCCAGTGGAAATCCAAAACGACCCGACAATGAACGTTAGGAAACCCAGAGTATATGAAGACCTCCAGTGAGCTGATTACAACACACATCAGGTGCGCGACGGTAATTGGTACCTTGACCTTGAAGCGTGCGGCGGCAACGGGCCAATCCTCACAAGGAGAAGCTCTTGCCACATGCATGGTTATTGTTGACACCAATGGCAAACAGTGGTTAGCGGTCTTTATTAGTGTTTGCGGTCTTTAGGAAGTTAATAGATAATAGATATAATATCCGACATCACTGTGTACATGTCTGTCAGTCTGTCGCGTATTTCTCCCATAACACGCTTCGCTCGGCTTAGTCCACTTTTCCACATTTCATGGGGGTGTTCCATTACCGTATATGGTTAATTACGGGCGGTGCTATATGCAAATACTTAAAACCGTGCACGAGCGCGGAGCGTAGAACAAATGGTATTTATCAACACGGAGTGTGCATACGACCCGTGTACGCACGTGTGATAAATCCCGATTTTTCTGTGCGTACACACATTCTAAATTCTGGGCTTAAGAACGAAAATAGAACACTTTCTAAGAATTGTTGATAAATGAGAGCCCTGCTTTCTAGTCTTGCACAAGGATCAATCAGCATGGGTATGGGTGGGTTCATTTTACATTGATGGGGATTTGATTGACTGTTTTTTTTTTTTTATATATTTTTTGCACAAATCTCTCCAATATTCAAAACATCTCTTTCCACATCACCATATGCAACTTCCAAGATTTGCCTTTTTCTTTTTTGTAAGAACATACAAAACATGTAAAGGACTCATACAAATACATTAACAACTGACATGGAAAATAAAAAAATACTTACGAAAAAAGAAAAATACTATACTATACATTGTGCGTATACATCCCTGATATATATACTTTGCATGTAGACCGATCTACCTTCGAGCAGGTATGTGCTGCATCCTCTATCAGGATGCCACCCTTCTCCATATTGCATGTGAGAGAAAGCGTCCCAGATACATGTAGGTGTGCATGATAGCATGCATGCATGTGTGTCTCCAACACACGTATGTGGGTACATGTATCACGTAAGCATGTGTACATGCCTCACATGTGTGTGTGTGTGCATCTTCCAGGTATGTGACTGTACTCCTATCTCTTGTGTGTGTCTCGTATCCATGTGTGCCTCTGCCCACTATGTGAGTGTATATCTCAGATGTGTATATATATGTGCGTCTCAGCTACGTATGTGTGTGTCTCCTATGTACATGTGTATCCCCCATATGTGCCAGTGAGAGCCTATACTTCAACTATGTGTATATGTAGGTGTGTGTATGCCTATTTCCTATAAGTGAGTATGTGCATGTATGTGTGCCCCTGACATGTATAACTTATCCTTGTGCATATGAGTGTGTGTAAACCTATTATGTACACATACGAATATGTGTATCCTAGATACTTGTATGCGGCTATACATGCACATATGTGAGTGTGATAGAGACAGTGACCGTTCCATAGATACACCATCCGGACATAAAATCCATGCACATACATACATAATACATTATAAAGTACAAGTACCATCAGATCAGATCCCCTTTTTCATATTCATCCTTGATATCATTGTAACCCCACCTTAATCATTTGTCCCCAGACCGTTCAGTCAGGTGTAGAAAACTGTCCCATACCTCAGCGAAAATATCCTCTCTCCCTGCGACTCTATACGTCACCCTTTCATATGATGCTGTACGGAACATTAATTCCATCCATTCTTTAAAAGTAATATCCACGGGTGATTTCCAATGTCGTAATGCAATTCTACATCCTGATATCATGGCCATTCTATACCACATTCCCCGGTATTTAGGCAGTTTAATCCCTTTCGGCACCACACCCAAAACACATGCCAATGGGGAGTTATTTATCTTCACATTCAGAACCTTACTTAGGAATATTACAATTTGATCCCACATTTTTCGGACCTTCTCACATTCGTACAGCATATGTAGTAAAGTGCCTGTCTCCTTCTCACATCTCCAGCAGATGTCAGTGTCCCTTAATTTTAGTCTGGCCAGTTTACTAGGCGTCCAATAGCTTCTGTTCAACACTTTGTAAAAGATAAGTTCTGATTGCGCCTCCCGAGAGAATTCACTCCATTTGGACACCAGCTTCTCCCACATTTCCTCAGTAATATCCTCACGTACATCGTTCTCCCAGCTCAACCTCAGACCTCAGGTGCATTGTATTCTCTTATAACATCATAAAATCTTGACGCACCGCCTTTCCTACGCCATCCTTTATAGAATATTTCTTGAATTGCAGTAATCGGGCCACACTTTGGCCCTCCTATTGATGACGATATACAACAGGGGTGGCCAACCAGTCAGAGACTAAGAGCCACAAAAATGACTGTGGTACCACAAAGAGCCACACCATATACCAGCGTTTCTCAACCTTTTTTTTCAGTCACGGCACCCTTCATGTGTTTATAGGTCTCACCCTCTGGCCTCTGAAGTTGCTAATGTCTTTTTTATTTGGGCCTCACAGGGTTAAAAGTACCCTGTGAGACCCACGGTTGCAAAATTACAAAATCACTTTTAGCCATTTAAAAAAATAATGTTTATTTAAAAAATGTTAAAGGGGAACTATTTTACTATTTCTTTCACTATTTGGGCACTTTTACACAATTCCTGTGAGTCTATGGAACACCTAGTTTTTTTTTTTTTTTTTAATGCATTGTTTTATATTTCTAATCAAGTACTAAAAACCGCATTTTTCTACCTCAAGATCTTAAGCCGTTTTTGAGGCTGGGCGCCAACCACTGTGTGGCCTGGTGCCAACTGCCACATCAACTGCCACATTATTATGCAGCTGAGAAATCTCTGACATCACAGATATGCACATTTTCAGATGACTCAGTTCAGTGAGGGTGAATATTGTGAGAGGAGAATTGGAAGAATGCGGCAATATGAGAATTAGAGACATATATCCTATTAATATAAGTCCACATAGCTAAGAAACAATGGTAAACACTGTAAAAGGCCATTTATAAGATAGTTCCCCTTTAAGCACATGTATAGTCAATTGGTCCTGTTGTTCAGCCTCACAATGCTATTTTATAGTAAATGTGTTTATATGTCCCACCCTCTGGCCTCTGAAGTTGCTAATTTCTTTTTAATTTGGGCCTCACAGGGTTAACCTCTTAAGCCCGAGATATACAGTAAAAGTGTATATTTTCAGCATTACGTTTGTTTACCAATTATTTTAACTGTTATTAGTGAAATATAAGATTATAGAAATCCCAGGGCATTGAGTCGGAAACCGGCGCATATTGACAGGAGGAAGTGACACAGCCAAAAGTGAGTGTAGTCTTTTGAAGGAAGAGACTCAGGGCTTTCAAATTTCGAAAAACTACCCTACCCAGCTCACACCAGCCCCTGTCAATCATCTGACTCCTGGATTTACTTTTTAATTTCTCTTATTTTTTCGGATTATCTCCCACAAACCTGAACGTTATTGCCATAAAACAGAACGCAGTTAGTTTCTCTACCTTTCTGTGAACGTCTTGCAAAAAACGGTGTTGCAATATGATGAAAAATGGTGGAGAAATTTACATTATAAAAAAGATGGCAGAATTCAGTACTGTATCTACAAAACCTTCTGTTTAATCATCTTCCCTTTATTCATTTGCTTAGATTTTTCAGGTCTGGTGAATTTTAGCATGGTGTTATTCACAGTCAAAGATAAATTTTTTTTTAAATAGAATTGATATTCTCCTTTGGTTCATTACAATTTTCTCAAGCCTAGTAACAGACACACTATTTCTGACACTGATCCATATATGTCCCTAGATTCAGATACCAAGAACATGCAAATGGACCATTTAAAAAAAATTGTAAATGTTTATTCTACGTCCTTATGGAATGAGTGACATAAAAAAAAAAAAGGAAAAAAAAAATGTATGGATGGAAGAGCCGCACATTGACGGGCAAAGAGCCGCATGCGGCTCGCGAGCCGCGGGTTGGCCACCCCTGATATACAATGTCTAATCTGTAGGAATTTATAAAAGTTTTTATTATCTATATCAAAATCCTCTTTAATATCCTCAAAAGGCAAAACCCCATCTTCCCCGGCTATATCACCTAGTACATGTATCCCCATTTTAATCCAATCGTCCCATATGACTGATTTCTTACCAATCTTTAGTTTTTTATTATACCATATAGAGGCTCTTGTAGTTAAATATGGGCTATCACCCATCATTCTGTGCGATTGATTCCAAGTTTCCCTGATAAATGCCATTAAAGGGTTTTTAAAAGGTATAGGTCTGTCTGATTGTGTCAGGAAGGATTCCAGAGATGAGGGATATATCATTTCCTCCTCCATCTTGACCCAAGCAGGTGCCTCCTCAGTCGAGTGATTCAGTTTGGAGAGCTGGGAGAGCGAGAATGCATAGTGATACCAGTCTAGTTTAGGCAGGGATAAGCCGCCATTTTCCTTTGCTGAATACATTTTGGCCCGTCCAAATAGCGGCCTTTTGCCCCCCCACAGATATACATGAATGACTTTGTCATACTGTTTGAGTAACTGGGTCGGGAGAGTCAGCGGCAGCATAATAGGATATAATTTAATTTGGGAGCCAATATCATTTTTACTAAGTTTATCTTCCCCAGGAGGGACATATTCATCTTGGCCCAATTCTGGGTCAGAGCACTAATGTGTTCGATTATAGGGGCAATATTGGCTTGCATTAACTCTTTCAGACCTGGGATCAGCTTTATTCCTAGGTATATCAACCCTGACGGCATCCATCTGTATTGCCACCCCCTCCTGATAGCAGGGGGACAACATTTAGAGAGAGGCATTGCTTCTGACTTGCTCCAGTTGATTGTGTATCCAGAAGGACTCGATAATAGTTCCAATGACCCCAGCTGCTGTTTGGGGATTGCTGGATACCAATAAGATATCGTCCGCATATAAAAATAATTTATGTTCTACCTGCCCCGCTATTACCCCTTTGATGTCTTGATTAGTCCTTAGTGCGATAGCAAGTGGTTCGAGGAAGAGCGCAAACATTTGGGGAGAAAGCGGAGAACCTTGCCTCGTCCCCCGCCCTAGATTAAAGGGCGAGGATACGATCCCGTTGGTCAATACTGATGCCATCGGATTTGTGTATAACAGTTTTACCCACCCAGTAAACGATGGTCCGAACCCGAAGCGCTCTAGCGTGTGAAATAAGAATGCAAATTCCACCTTATCAAAGGCCTTTTCGGCATCCAATGAGAAGGCCACTGTAGGTTCTGTATCATTCCTGACCTTCCACATTATGTGTAGGAGTCTGCGGATATTATCAGCTGAGTTTCTCCCCTTCACAAAGCCCACTTGATCTGAATGCACCAAAGTTGGTAGTACATCTTCTATTCTATTCGCAAGTATCTTTGCCAATACTTTTTCTTCCAAATTGCTCAGGGATATAGGCCTATAGTTTCCACAGTATTGAGGGTCTTTGCCCTTTTTCTGTAGTAACGTAATAGTGGCCGATCTCAAGCTAGTGGGCAATCCCCCTTTTAACAATGAATCCTCATTCTTTTCATTTTAATAGTCTCGGAGCGATTATATCACTGAATTGTTTGTAGAAATCGGGAGTAAACCCGTCATCTCCTGGTGCTTTACCCAATTTAAGGCTGTTGATTGCCGCGTGTATTTCCTCTATCGAGACCCCCCCCTCCATTGATTTTACTTGTTGTTTCGATAACGACGGTAATTTGATTTTGTCGAAGAACGCGTCCATTTTTACCTGATCCACCGCCTTCTGTGGGGTATATAAATCCTGGTAGAAGCACCTGAAAACATTATTAATTTCCTTTTTGTCTGTAATAATCTTGTCATCTTTATTACGAATTGAGGATATAATATTTTGATTTTGCATTTGTTTAACCCGATTCGCCAGTATTTTACCCGCTCTCTCCCCTTGTTCATAATATCTTTGGTTGGTCCTAAATAACGCATATTCAGCCTTCTTTTGATATATGTTGTTCAATTAGTATTTGGATTTGTTTAGGTTTCTCCACGTTTCTGGGTCTGGTCTCTGACTGTGCTGTTTCGAGAGTATTTTAATTTCCTCATCTAACGCTGTCATTTTTTGTTTCTCTGCCCTTTTTAGTATTGCACCGTATTGTATGAGTCGCCCTCTCATGTAAGCTTTACATGTGTCCCACATTATGCCACTATCATCTATTGACCCTTCATTAAGTTCCCAGAATTCCTTAAATATAGTTCTAATGTATGCACACGATCCTTTATCATTTAACATCAGGTTATTGAATCGCCATCTCCGAGATCGTTGCCCTTCCTCCATGGATGTGATCACCAAATCAACCGGAGCATGGTCAGATATTACAATGTTCCCTATCCCAGTATCTGCTACCTGTTCTACCAGTGCGCTAGAGATCAGGAAATAGTCTATTCTAGAGTATGAGGAATGCGGGTGAGAGTAAAACGTGTAGTCTCTTTCCTGTGGGTTCATAACCCTCCAAATATCCACTAGACCCAATTCCTCTATCAGTACACCAACCGCCAGTCTCCCTGCGTTGTCAGCGGTCCTGGGTTGATACGATTTGTCCATTAAGGTGTTTCCAACCAGGTTGAAGTCCCCCCCTATGATTACGTTGCTATTCCCTATTTTCCTGATCACCTCACATACTTCATGGAAAAAGTCTGAGGACGACCCGTTGGGCGCATATATATTAGCTAAGGTAGTCCTCTGTCCCTCTAAATCAGCATCCAGTATAACCCATCTTCCCTCATCATGTGAGAAACTATTGTGCACCTTTACGTCTATGTTTCTATATCTAGTTCCTGAGACTGTGAAGATATATATACAATAGTATAGTACACAATGAAATAAAAAAGAACATATAAAAACATAAATACATTTCCCCCCCCACATTTACCCAAGCTACGTTCGATAGGACCCCAGATAGAACAATTGTACCGAGGGTGAGATCGATACTCACCCGAGCACCTTGGTCCCCCTCGACTAACAGAGGAGTGCATCTGGCACAAGGCAGGTTGCCCAAAACTGTGCCCCTACTATTTTGTATACCCTGATGTAACGTATGGCTCACACTGTAATCTATATACAGTGCGATCAATTCAACTGAACTTGTCAAAACGGTAACGTTTCCAACAATTAACATTTGTATACCTCTTAGATATATATTGGTACATTGTAACTTCTATGACATAGCCATAATGGCCTGTGGTTCATTTTGTTATACTTTTTCTTTATCCATCCGGGATATTTCCCCTCCCACATTTTTAGCATACTCTCCTATTCATTGCCCTCTATTCTCATTTCACATCTTTCTTTTTTTTTAATCACTTTTTTATTTTTATTTTTTATATACATATTGGCATTTTGTGATGTTATTTATTCTATGACGATGCCCCCGTGACTTATCTGTATCCATGCGCTTCATGAACTTTATCTTAATTGTCCGCCTCCGACTGTCCCCGTCTGAATCCCTATAGTTTCTCCCGGTATCCGTGATGTCCATTGCCCTGCTGTGCGGGGCGTTCAGTCCCCGTCGCCTGCATGTCGTCCCCCGGTCCCCGTTTTCTTCCCACTGTCTGCCAGGTAGACAGCCGCAGTATCTCCTCTCGATCCGGGTCGGTAGTCGGGTTCACCACGGTGATCTTGAATCCACGTTTTACCATATCCGCCGTCGCCTCCGCTGCGCTCTGGTACAGGCGGGTGCCATCCTCGTAGAATACCCTCATCTTCGCTGGATACGGTGTCTGGAACTTGAGATTCTTCTCCTTCATTATTCTCTTGGCCTTGGCATATTCTCCTCGCTTCTTCAGTATTTCAGTGGGGAAGTCATGGTCGACATAGAAGCGTTCGTTGTCACATGAGACGTTTTTCTTCTGCCACGTTCGGCGTATTATCTCTTCCTTCATTTTGTAGCTCCCAAACTTAATAATAATAATTTATTAATAATTTAGGACCTGCTCCGAGGTCACCATTTGGCACACATGCGAACCATGCATACAATGCGTATCTGCGATTAACCCGATTGACCGTGGTTTCAGCTGCGGGTTGTTAGGCCTTGGGGCCAATGCCCGGTGTGCTCGTTCGATACGAAGGTCCATGTCATGAGGCAGTCCGAGTGCGTCCTTAAACAAGCCGTCTAGAAATCCATGCATGTCCTTTCCCTCTTTCTCCTCTGGGATACCATACACCCGCAGGTTCTCTCTCCTCGTTCTGCCCTCTTGGTCGAGCAGTTTAGCCTCCATGTCGGCCTGCCTCTGTATCAGTTTCTTGATTAAAACCGTCGCCGCATCAAGCACATTTTCATTTTCTCCGATTCTCCCCTCCGTTTCACCGAGCCTGTCGTTCATTCTGTTCATATCATTCTTTATTTCCCGAAATTGACGCTCATTGTCTTTTCTGAAGTCTTTGAGCTCCTTGTATATGTTTGTAATCGTTCAGTTGTAATCGTGTTCGCCCTACGTCTCGTGATAGCCCCTTCTTTCATCCCTATTAAATATATACCCTGGTGCTGTTAATAAATGTTTTCCGGGGCTAAATCATTTTGCTGTCGGGGAGCACGCGAGTTAAGCAGCCATGTTCTTCCGCGGTCAAACCGGAAGTCTTGATTGACTGTTTTTAAATAAAGTGTGGCCGCAGGATTAATAACATTAACGTTAGTTCGGCCAGAGAAACATTATACTAATTAAAGGTGTTGGACCTGCAAGATTTGTACTTTGTACTTTGTAGGTCTGCATTTTAAATGTAAGGAGTAAAAAGTATGTTTTTTTTCTCTGAAATGTAATTGAGTAAAAGTACAAGTATACAAACCTAATAATACTTGAGTAAAGTACAAATCCCCAAAAACAGTACTTAAGTATTGTAACGAAGTATAATTACTCAAGTACTTTACAACCCTGTCCATAACCCAGCTTCCAGGAATTAGCCCGGATCACTCTGAAACTATACAATATTCACCACGGGATAACAAGCGAACGTATACATGAAAACATTTATTTTCTCCATAGCTACAGTATAATATAGAATATACAATAGATCCGCAAAGATCGTGAAATGTCGTGAAAATAGGCAATGGTAGAGAGCAGAGATGGGCGCTGGCTATGGCGCTGAATGAGTTAAAGTCCAAATCTGTTCTTACCCAGGTGTGTTGAATGATGAATCCCATTGATTGATTGATTGAAAAGTTTATTAACAGATTGCAGAATGGGTACAGTACAGTACAGCTCAATACATACAATTGTTAAGGGGATGCAGACCAGAGAAAGACTTTCGTCTTGTTTACATCAGGGTCCCCCATTTTCAATTCATCATAACATATATGACATACATGACATACAGATAGACAGTACTGCTACATCTATACATTTATGACATATCAGATTTGCAAATACAGTACTGTTTGTGATACAAAAGTGTCCAGAAAAGGAGTGTATATACATTTGGCATAGAAACTGTACATTGGAGGAGGTTGGTTGGGTGGGGTGGGGTTGGGTGGGTTGGGTGAGGGCTGTACATTGGAGGTGTGGGGGGGGGGGGGGGGGTTGGGAAGGGGACACACACACATTTTACACTGTACATTGGAATATTGACAAAGCCTTACTTGGTCATTTACTGTACAACTAGGTTAGGACATTTGTAAATTGGAATGCGCCTTCGCGCTCAATTAATTTGCTTACAGACACGCCTTGCCTGCTCCTTATAAGGCGAATGAGGCGTCTGCAAAACAGCTCGAGAGGTTTGGCATTGCATGCTGATCCATTCAACAGGATAAATAAATGGCTTAGTGAGGCATCCTTAGTGCACATCCGAGCGAGCGCACACACACACACACACACACACACACATGTCTCACGACTCAATGCATGTGTGTGTGTGTGTTCCTGTGGGTTGCTCATTGCATGTGTGTGTGTGTGTGTGTTAATCTGATGACAAATAAAGACTTATACTTGTACTTATACGTACTGTATAGTGCGAAATAAATCGTTCCAGCAAAGTAGGCTTTGTCAATACTGAACGGCTGTGCGCTTGTCGATAGATGCCTTAAAATCTAGACTCAAACCCCACTTCTACCTATTAGCTTTTCCCGATGTTCACTGACTCATGTCCTGTTTTCCTGTGTGCTTGCCTGTGTGCCCTCCCGTAAAACGGAGTTGTGATTGTTGTCTATATGTTGTATCTATGTATCTACCCTCTGTACAGCACTTTGGTTGACATGTGTCATGTTAAATGTGCTATACAAATAAATCGGATTGATTGATTGATTGTCAATAATAATTATTATTGAAAAGTTATGGGTTTATAAAGTCGTATTTAGGGGCAATTGACCAATGGTTTGCTTTCAACCCATGAACTCCTTCCTCTTCTTTTTATATATATATATATTTTTTTCTCTACTAAAACTGTATTGTATTGTATTGTTTGTTATGTAAAATGTCTTTGAGCATTAGGAAAAGCGCTATATAAATCTGATGTATTATTATTATGAATGGTAGGCTTTTTAAAATGTTTCTCATCTGGGTAAGAGTTTCTTATCTTGGTAAGAGTGCTCTCGACCACTCTTAGAATTGGGTCTTGTCTAAGATAAAAGCAAAAATAAGAAAACATTGCTGAATCCCAGGTAAGAACAAAATAAGAAGAAATGCTAGTTAAGAACGAAATCTGTTCTTATATCACTTCGTGAATGAGGCCCAATGTTCTATTCTACCGAGTATGGCAAGGGAACCTGTAGTACTAAGCCTCAGAGCACATAATGCCATTATATCCATTACCAATTCTAAACATAAACGTATGTGCATGTAAATACTGTATTCATGTGTGTGTTTACTGTATGGGTATGTGTAGATCTGGTGTGTAAAAATGTGGACTTGAATGTGAGGTGTGGCGATGGGGGTTGTGTTGCACGTGTAAATAAAATGGTGGCGGAGCTGCATTCAACGGGCCCAGCCTGTCATGGTTTTTGCCTTATTTCACCTTTCTGTGAGGGACAGCTGTCTATTTTTGCTTTATTTCACCTCTCTGTGAAGGATAGCTGTCAATCCCTGTTCCCTGTGGTTAATTGCCTCATGGGTCGGCAGGTGTGTGGGCTTGATTGCACCTGATGCAGTGCAGCTGTGCCTATGGCCATGTGGAGTCTATTTAAGTTTGGAGATCGCAGTGTCAACTGCTTTTTCATTTCCTAGTGTTGGTTGTCCTTTTGGTCACGCTCATTATATTGAAGTGTAGTCTGATCTCTGATTCAGAATTGAGCTTTATGGTAGTCATTCTTATTTTAGGCTACTCACGTGATTCTACACATAAACTCCCTTAGGGGAGGTTTATTGTTTTACTTTTTCAAATATAAACTCCTTTATTAGGAGGTGTCCTTGTGGCTTATTTACTTTTATACTATACCTCTTTATTGAGAGTAGTCCTGTTTTTTGGGACTTGATTTATTTTCTTAATTACTCACTTTGAGATTTCCACCTGTAAAGGTTGTTTTCTGTTGTTTAATTTTTTCCCTCTCCTAAAATATCTGCGTAAGCAGTCTAGTGGTTGTCCGTGTCACGGATAACTTTAAGAGTCCCTGTTATCTGCTCATGACCCACACACACACACACACAGCCCTCACTGAATGAAAAAGCCATGACTGGGTCAGCAGATAACACAGGTCTCGAACAAGCACTAGCTGCGCAGTGTCAAGGATTGCTTTCACATGAGGAAGCTATCGTACAATTACAACAACAACAAGCTCTCATGGTGCAACAGCATGGGGAGATGTATGAAGGATTGCGCAAGATGGATAGTTCCATGCGTGATTTGGCTGACCGCATAGCCAATGCACAATTACCTCCCCCTCACCAGAGCCCACCTAATGTCTCTCAAGCACTACTCACAGGCCCCCGGTCATTACCTTATGAGGCTAAAGTCCAGCTCCCCTCACGCTTTAATGGGGAGTCAGGTAAATGCTGTGGTTTTCTGGCACAATGTCAAATAGTGTACAGAGCCCAGCCTTCTCGTTTTCAGTTTGAGGATTCATGTGTTGCCCTAATTCTATCCCTGTTGGAGGGACCTGCCCTCGATTGGGCTGTTCCACTCATACGGGCTCAGGCTCCAGTTTTAAACGACTCACAGGGACTCATGAATGAGATGGAGATCGTTTTTGATCATGAACTCTACGATAAAGAGGTCGCCATGAAGCTGACGCGCATGCGCCAGTAGTGTAGCTGAATTTTCCATCGCTTTCAGGACACTGGCTGGGGCTACAGGCTGGCCTGAGGGACCACTCATCACTTTGTTCACCAACGCGTTATCTGATCAGGTTAAAGATGCTTTGGCGGTTGTGGGATCTCCAGACAATTTTGACACACTGGTCACTACTGCCATACGCGTTGATAACTGGATCAGAGACCGTGAGTGTGAGAGGCGGGGCCAACGTTTTCGTGTCCCGCTGGAGGAAGTTTCGTCCTTTCCTCCACAACCTTCAGTGGCCAGCTCGTCTGAACCTATGCAGGTGGACAGCACTTCTGTGCGTGACTCCAGACAGACTGGTTCTCATGTGGACTGGTGCCGGTACTGCAGGAGAAAAGGTCACACGAGGGTGGAGTGTCCGAAACTGAAGGGAAACGGTCAGTCTCGCTAGTGGGCCGAGAGACACTAGTGAGACATCACATCACCTCCTTTCGAACCTTTTTGCCTGTGGTTTTAGGCTGGAATAGGCAGTCTGTTAAGGTTGACGCCTTTTTAGACTCAGGGGCAGTGGACAGTTTCATCGATTCCAGAAGGGCTGAGGACTCTAAAATACCTGTACATTCCCTCCATAAGCCCTGTAGTGTCACGGCGCTTGATGGACGGCCATTGGGTACAGGCAATGTCACCAAAAGAACCAATTATTTATCTATGCGGGTTGCTTATGGGAACCATTCTGAGCGCATTCGATTATTTTTGGTGGATTCCCCCACGTATCCCATTGTGCTGGGTCATTCTTGGCTTAGTAAACACAAGCCACAGATAAATTGGGGTGAGGAGAGGGACACTGTCATGCAGTGGGGCTCCCAATGCCGTCACCATTGTTTCCAAACTCCTCCGTCACCCATGAGTTATGATCAGTTTAGTGAGAGTGGTTGTGATCCTGTTGAAGCAGTGGGCGGTCTTGGTTTCCAGAGCCCACTCTCTCAACCATTGCACTCCCAGCCATCTGTCGATCAGGATGGGAGTTTGGAATGGGATCCACAGTTTGATTGGGACTCCCTCTGTGAGGAGGTTCTGGCGGAGGACAGTTTAGACAGTTTAGAGGCTCTGTGTGAGGACTTCTCCTCGCTTACTTGTACAGCTGACCCCCTCATGGAGAGCACCAACATCATGTGCGTGGAGTCACACCCATTACCAGAGGGAGTTCCCACTGTCTATGCTGACCTCAGTGAGGTGTTTAGCAAACAAAGGGTCACCATCCTGCCACCGCACCGACCTTATGATTGCGCCATCGAATTGCAGCTGGGCTCTATTCCCCCTCGTGGTTCCTTGTACTCTTTGTCGGTCCCCGAAAGCGCAGCTATGAACACCTACATCAAGGAGGCTGTGGCTACCGATTTTATTAGACCTTCCACTTCACCTTCGGGTGCTGGATTCTTTTTTGTGGGAAAAAAGGATGGAGGACTGAGACCCAGCATTGACTACAGAGGTCTGAACAGCATTACAGTAAAAAACCGGTATCCCCTTCCCCTGATGAACTCGGCGTTCGAACGCCTCCAGGGGGCATCCATTTTTACCAAACTTGATCTCCGCAATGCCTACAATCTGGTGCGCATACGCCAAGGGGATGAGTGGAAGACCGCGTTCAACACTCATAATGGTCACTACGAATACCCGGTGATGCCATTTGGTCTTACTAATGCCCCTTCAGTTTTTCAGGCGTTAATCAATGACGTGCTCAGGGAGATGTTGGAAACGTTTGTTTTCGTCTACTTAGATGACATTCTGATATTCTCCAAGTCCATTTCTAACCATGTCAAACATGTCAGGCAGGTCTTGAGGTGCCTTTTGGATGCACCGTTGTTTGTGAAGGCTGAGAAGTGTGCCTTCCATGTCCGCTCTGTGTCCTTTCTGGGATTAATTGTATCTGAGGGGAGGATTCAAATGGACCCCAAGAAGGTGTCAGCAGTGACAGACTGGCCTACACCCGTCTCGGTCAAGCAGGTGCAACGATTCCTAGGATTTGCAAACTTCTACTGTCGTTTTATTCGTAATTTCAGTTCAGTGGTAGCACCTATCACCGCACTCACCAGGAAGACAGCACCTTCCCATTTCCAGTGGACTCCCAAGGCTGAGGCAGCGTTCATTGAGCTTAGGAGAAGGTTCTGTTCTGAGCCTATCCTCATTACTCCTAACCCATCCCTGCCATTTATCGTCGAGGTGGATGCTTCTGAGCTTGGAGTCGGAGCTATTCTGTTTCAACGCTCATCGTCCGATGGTAAGGTACACCCATGTGCGTACTATTCACGTGGGCTCTCGCCGGCTGAAAGAAACTATGATGTTGGGGACAGAGAGCTGTTGGCGGTCAAGTTGGCATTGGAGGAGTGGCGCCATTGGCTAGAGGGAGCTGAACACCCATTCACAGTCTGGACAGACCATCAAAGTTTTGAGTGCTACAGTGTAGGTTAGTATATTAGTATTAGTATAGTACATTAGGACAAGTGCATGACAACACACACACACACACACACACACAGACACACACACTCACTCACTCACACACCCAGTTGTATTTTCTAACGTATTCTAGGAATGTGTAGGGTTTACGGGTATGGACTAGTTATGGTAATAATTGTATATTTGTATAATTTACAGGTCGACAAATTTGAAGGGGAAGAGGTGCTGGTGCCATGCTAGAAGCAGGTCAGGGCGTGATGGGCGCCTGCAGAGCCGGGAACTCTCTGCCGGGAACTCTCTGCCGTGTACAGAGCCGGGTCAGGGCGTGGTGGGAGCCAGGATACCTGGCATGACAAGGACTGGGTGCCCAAAGACCTTTGTTTCACTGCCAGCCCAGGACTACGCCATGATGCTGCCATGCTGTTGTCAGACCAGCCTCTCGACTTTGTGGGACTGTTTCTGACGGATGAGTTGCTTCAGACCATAGCGGCGGAGCTGCATTCAACAGGGGAAGAGGTGCTGGTGCCATGCTAGAAGCAGGTCAGAGCGTGGTGGTCGCCTGCCGAGTACAGTGCCGGGAACTCTCTGCCTGGAACTCTCTGCCATGTACAGAGCCGGGTCAGGGCGTGGTGGGAGCCAGGATACCTGGCATGCGGACAATGCCAGCATGCCGAGGAGCAGAGTGCATGCTTGGCTTCGTGTGGGCGCCTGGCTTACAACCCCCAGAAGCCAATCAAGTATGGCATCAAGTCCTACATATTGTGTGACTCTCAAACGGGTTACTGTTTTGCTATGAAACCGTACTGTGGGGAAGCAGGGAACCTGGGGGACACTGCCGTTGGGCTCCTTGGCCAGCTGGCTGGGCAAGGTTACAGGTTATACATGGACAACTTATATAACTCTGTTGCACTTGCTGACAGGCTCCTAGAGCTGGACACCCACATTGGTGGGATACTGAGAAGGAACAGGGGGGAACCACATGCAATCAGGGACATTTCAAATGCCAAGCTTGAGACAGGGAAAACCATTGCCTTACACAACAACAGGGTCATGGTCCTAGCGTGGAGGGACAAGAAGATTGTCAGTAGGACAATGCCTCGCAATAGGTTCGAGTTGATTTGGAGGTTTCTTCATTTTAGCGACAACTAAGCGTTTTTTTCCCTGTTGGAGTATACATATTTCCTTTCAAATGAGCCATACTATTGTCTCCATAGCTATAATATAGAATATACGATGGGTCTGCAAACATCATGAAAATGGTAAAAAAAAAAACGCTGGCGCCAGGGAGTACAGATGGAAAAACAGCATGGCAGTCAAAGAGTTAAGGGCCATGAACGAATAAAGTGCATGCTGTTGTGAGGACAGCATCTGAACAGGTGCCTCAGCCTGATAGCTCCTCGTGGCGCTGTCACTCAGTCCCGACACGCACGCTTCCCTAGACATGCTCGTTCCACACCAGCTGCGAATCTACAATCAGAGGGTCCTGTCTCAACACAAGTTCGTTCTGCCTGGAACAGTAGGTTTTGCGTCGTTACCTTTTCTTGACTATTTTGTCTATTCCTGCGTATTGAGATTGCATTTGAGAATTCTGACTTGTTGAAAAATTGTTTTGTTGGATGCGCATATTGTTTCTACCGGCTGGTAACCTAACCCTCGTTTTCTTAATT
The DNA here is from genome assembly GCF_963971535.1 of Notolepis coatsorum. NCBI lineage: Eukaryota > Metazoa > Chordata > Actinopteri > Aulopiformes > Paralepididae > Notolepis > Notolepis coatsorum. The sequence goes on along the minus strand of NC_140165.1, from coordinate 168,958,360 downwards.
GTTTGCTGGTTAACTAACCCTCGCCTCTCTCTTTTTCGTCTAGTGTGGGGGACGCCGTCAACGAAACCGCCACGCTCATTGTTTTCTTCCACTCACTTGCCACCCGTGTTTTTTTCCCCCCTTGCCTCTCCCTCGTGTTAAATCCCCCTGGGACTCCCGACTATTCCTGGAGTTGTTTAGTGTTAGATTCTGATCAAACTGGCCAGTATCACGTCTTCGTCTGTTTGGCTCTCCATCCAATTCCTCTGCGTTGTGTACTTTTAATGGTCCTGACGTCTCCGATACTGGTAGATAAGATCCTTATCTTCCCCCATTAGTGCAATCCATAAACCATAATACTCCTCCACTTCCGTAAGAATTCGACACTTCGACAACGTGAGATACCTTGTGAGGAAAAGCGTTGTTTTATTTCTCTAAACAGAAACCTCATAATCAGATGTTATCAGATGTTATCAAATTGTATCGTCCTTGAAGAGTCTATTCTAATGATCTTTCGGTGTGTTCAGATTGTCCTTTTGTGATTCAGTCCAATAGTGTTCAGGCCTGTTCGTTAGCCTAAGACCATCCTCGTGGTAGCCGAAGCTACTGATGTCGTGGCATTCTTCCTCCCCCCCCCCCCCCCCCCCTCTCTCGTGATGAGAGGAGAGAAGGTCCTCTGTGTGATCTCAGTCCTACTCGCTCTCGGTCAGTTTCTAGTCTGCCTTACCCGGAAACACCGTTCGACTTATAGGTCTTCGTCGTAGCAACGACGGCCCCCCGCCCCTCTCCTGGTTGTCATGCGACGTGCTGTCATGACGACTGCTAACCTTTCACACCATTAAACGTTTCATCCACTGTTGCATTAAAGAGGTCACCCCTCTCCTCCTGCTCTGGGCCTACACTCTGTTATCTATGTTCTTACAAGGAATGTAAACATTCGGCTGGCTGCTAAACCTTCTGCAGTGATGGCTACTGCCTCTTCTTCTATCACCGTTTTCTAAAGCGAACCATGCACATTTCATTACCACCGTTTTTAGCTGTGGTCATCTCTCCCCAATCTATACATCACATACATTGAAAAAGCACCGTTTTCTCTCAATCCCCCCTTGATTCTTATCACCCCTTCAGAATCATAAATCATTATTTGGTTTTTCAATTAATTATGCCAAAAATAGCCTGTGGTTGAAGCAAACCAACCTCGTCTCTCGTGCACAAGAAACGAAGACGGCCCACGGTCAACCCAGTGATCCTGCTGCCTGATGTCTGTTTGCGCCCCCCTTCGTGCACAAAGGGAACCGAAACCGACCACCAAAACCAACAACATCCAACGACTCATAACCATTGGAGCCCCCCTGTCTGCTCCCAATAATTATATCCTGTTGTTCTACTGTTCTCAGTTATATCTACCTTCTATATATATATATATATCCTTCTATACATATATCTTATATATGAATCCTCCATTTATATCTCATACTCCTAATCAATGAACACAGGACTTCTCGCTGTTGTCTCGTCTCTCGATCTCCTGATTGACTCTGAAAGGAAGTCCCTGTTTGTTCATGATTCACCGCCCGTGCTCTGTTGTTTCAAAACGCTCTCTAAACAGCATCTCCGCCGTGAAGGCCCTCCGATGTCTGCCTCGTTCTCCCCTGGGCAACACCGCCTGCGACCGCTGGACTCCGCCTCGTCGGTCATCTCCGCCCTGTCGGTCATCTCCGCCCTGTCGGTCATCTTGGTTGAGGCTCATCTCCACCGCCGCCGTCTCCTCCCTCTCGTCGTGGATCATCTGTGTACCAGGCTGGCCCCTGCGGCTTCCTCCTCCTCCAGTCGCCGTCGGCCCTCTCTCTCGTCGTGGACGATCTGTGTACCAGGCTGCCGTGCCTGGCCCCTGCGGCTTCCTCCTCCTCCAGTCTGTCTCCTGGCCATCTCCATCGCTGTCGGTGTCATTCCCCCCTTGAAAGCAGAAACACAACACCGGCAGTCTTTCTGTACACTCGACCCTGTGTTTTCTATTAGTCTACCGTGGCTTTGGGCCTGCAGCTCGTTCTCTATATATTTTTTTTTCCCTCTGCAAGCCCCTGCCATGGCCACGCCCTTTCAGACTGTTGGACGGTGTGAGTGTCCTACAGCCCATGGCGCTATTTGTTCTCTATTAGTCCCCCACCTTCTCAACACCCATATCTAATCCTACAGGGCTGTTCCCTGTTTTGTTGTCTTCCGGCGTGACACCAGCAGCTAAACGATACCCACTCGGCGCTCTACGTTTGTCCCACGGGTGACCCCCAGCGCGCGCCAGTTCTTTCTGGTGACGTGTCCCCTCAAGACTCTGCCTATTTATTAGGTGTGAGAAGGCCCCACTGGAATTCAACCTCCCTCTTTATTCAATAATTAACCCATTCAAATAACTGCACCATCTTTCTGTGCAATTCTTATTTAATCAATTAATAATTAAACTTATTTAATTAACCTGTATATCGATCTTATTATTATGATAATAACATACAACCGAGCACACAACATAAGCCCTGTCCCCCTATCTTTTGGCATCCCACGCACTTGGTATCCTCACGCACGGACCCTCTTCCCGCCTCTTTGTGATAACCCAAAAACAGTGCAACAACCAAAAAACCCAGAATCAGTGCCTAAAACTATTTGCATCGCTCTAACATACAACAGAGCAGGTTGGTTCCCTGCTCCTAACTCACATACGTACTCGTACTATCATCTAACATACAACAGAGCTGTCCGTCGCCCTATACCCTACGGGGCTGTCTACCGTCGCCCTGGAGCTGTCACCGTTGCTCTATACCCTACGGGGCTGTCTACCATCGCCCTGGAGCTGTCACCGTCGCTCTATACCCTACGGGGCTGTCTACCATCGCCCTGGAGCTGTCACCGTCGCTCTATACCCTACGGGGCTGTCTACCATCGCCCTGGAGCTGTCACCGTCGCTCTATACCCTACGGGGCTGTCTACCGTCGCCCTGGAGCTGTCCCGTCGCTCTATATACCCTACGGGGCTGTCTACCGTCGCCCTGGAGCTGTCCCGTCGCTCTATACCACACTTTGAGTTCCTTTACAAAGTTCTACATACACCACCGTGTATACACACAAGCAGTTGGTAATCTTGAAAAAATTAAACTCCTTAATTAACTTAAACTCTAAATATTCCCCTATGGGTAATGGAAACTCCCCAGCACTACCCCCCCTCCGCCACTAGGTGGCGACCTACTCCTCCTCCATGGTGTTTTAGTTGACGTGTCACTTCCTGGTTCTTTATCTGTTGTTATCTCCTCGTGGTGCTCACGGCCATTTTGACTCGCTCATAATGGCTACTCTCTCACAAACAAAACGAACGCTGCCCCTCCTTCCAAGGCCTAAAAACACTGCTGTTTTCCTCTCTTTCCTATCCATTATCAGGGGACGCTTTCTCAGACTAATACTCTTGCCTGATCGGACATAATACACACTGGTACAATCTCCTTTCGACTTTCCTTCTGTTATGAAAACAGTCCCGCCATAACAATTTTTCGATCTGATTCAAGCGCCCCCCCCCCCTTTCCTCATCTCGCATTTACCCTCCTTAAACCAAAACTGTGCAGCCTGCCTCGTTTGCTTTTCATTCTCTGTAGATAACACCCTCGATTTCCACCATGGCTCTCTGCTCATATTATCACAGCTGGCATTCTCTGTGTCGAACTAGAAATGTTTACGTTTACGGATTCACTATCTGTTCGTTTTTATTTGGCGTTAAAATCAAAACAACCGTGTGCACAGTGAACTCACATTTTTGATCGGAGCGCTGTTTCCCCTACAGCGCTGGTTCGCCTCCTGACCGCTCGACTCGCCGCTCTCTCCCAGGGCTGACCGGCCTTGCTTCGATCATGATTCTCCCACACATTGATGACTGTTGTCCACTGTCGCCCCATTATTGAAAAAGTCTTTATCCGTTGTTCTTATCTCTTGCTTTCTGGCTGTCATCAACAACCAACTGTTCCCGTTGTTTTAATCTCTTGCAAATCCGGGTCCCAACGGCATCATCTGTTAGATTGTGATCAAACTGGCCAGTATCACGTCTTCGTCTGTTTGGCTCTCCATCCAATTCCTCTGCGTTGTGTACTTTTAATGGTCCTGACGTCTCCGATACTGGTAGATAAGATCCTTATCTTCCCCCATTAGTGCAATCCATAAACCATAATACTCCTCCACTTCCGTAAGAATTCGACACTTCGACAACGTGAGATACCTTGTGAGGAAAAGCGTTGTTTTATTTCTCTAAACAGAAACCTCATAATCAGATGTTATCAGATGTTATCAAATTGTATCGTCCTTGAAGAGTCTATTCTAATGATCTTTCGGTGTGTTCAGATTGTCCTTTTGTGATTCAGTCCAATAGTGTTCAGGCCTGTTCGTTAGCCTAAGACCATCCTCGTGGTAGCCGAAGCTACTGATGTCGTGGCATTCTTCCTCCCCCCCCCCCCCCCCCCCCTCTCTCGTGATGAGAGGAGAGAAGGTCCTCTGTGTGATCTCAGTCCTACTCGCTCTCGGTCAGTTTCTAGTCTGCCTTACCCGGAAACACCGTTCGACTTATAGGTCTTCGTCGTAGCAACGACGGCCCCCCGCCCCTCTCCTGGTTGTCATGCGACGTGCTGTCATGACGACTGCTAACCTTTCACACCATTAAACGTTTCATCCACTGTTGCATTAAAGAGGTCACCCCTCTCCTCCTGCTCTGGGCCTACACTCTGTTATCTATGTTCTTACAAGGAATGTAAACATTCGGCTGGCTGCTAAACCTTCTGCAGTGATGGCTACTGCCTCTTCTTCTATCACCGTTTTCTAAAGCGAACCATGCACATTTCATTACCACCGTTTTTAGCTGTGGTCATCTCTCCCCAATCTATACATCACATACATTGAAAAAGCACCGTTTTCTCTCATTAGGCAACCCTGACCCACTACATATACAACATGGTAAGACCCCATTCTACATTGTTAAGACACACACACATAGTCACCTGCTTCCCAACACATTTTGTAAATACACACTTCATATCCCAGGCTTCCGACCTGCCCACCAGTCGTTTGTTTTTGTTGTTTCTGTTTTGCCTTGAACCTTTTATGAATAAACACATGCCGTTTTGGCGTTTTTCCTTTTGAACCTGTTGTATTGCCTTATTACGGGTCCCGTTCCTCTGTTCCCATAACACATGCAGCAATTTGGCATCCTCAATATACACATGAACACAGACCACGCTAGCCCCCGCTGCCCACACATTCCCGATACTTCACAAACATTGCGCCAACCTGAGACAACATCACCGCAAGCGGTGCCCAATACAATTATACTATAATAAGATAAATGAAATAAAATAAGTTGGCAATGTAATTGTCCCTTACAGCAAGGGTGTTAGGCCACCGGTCTCTATAGTCCATTAGTTCACATGGAATCAGATCACGCCAGTCCCTGTAGTCTGCACATCATCAATACCAAACAAATATGGGCTAACAGCATAGTTAAAAATGTTGTAGTAAAATATTTGTATTAAAAATACACACCACATACACACAGAGGAAGAGAGACACACCACATACACACAGAGGAAGAGAAGAGAGACACACACACACACCACATACACACAGAGGAAGAGATAGACACACCACATACACACAGAGGAAGAGAGACACACACAGAGGAAGAGAAGAGAGACACACACCACATATACACAGATGAAGAGAGGAGAGACACACCACATCCACAGAGGAATAGAAGAGACACACGGCACATACACACAGAGGAATAGAAGAGAGACACATACACACAGAAGAGAAGAGACACACCACATACACACAGAAGAGAGACACACCACATACACACAGAAGAAAAGAAACACACCACATACACACAGAGGAAGAGACACACCACATACACACAGAGGAAGAGACACACCACATACACACAGAAGAGAAGAGAGACACACCACATACACACAGAAGAGAAGAGAGACACACCACATACACACAGAAGAGAAGAGAGACACACCACATACACACAGAAGAGAAGAGAGACACACCACATACACACAGAAGAGAAGAGACACACCACATACACACAGAAGAGAAGAGACACACCACATACACACAGAAGAGAGACACACCACATACACACAGAAGAGAGACACACCACATACACACAGAGGGAGAGAAGAGACACACCACATACACACAGAAGAGAAGAGACACACCACATACACACAGAGGGAGAGAAGAGACACACCACATACACACAGAGGGAGAGAAGAGACACACCACATACACACAGAAGAGAAGAGACACACCACATACACACAGAGGGAGAGAAGAGACACACCACATACACACAGAGGGAGAGAAGAGACACACCACATACACACAGAGGGAGAGAAGAGACACACCACATACACACAGAAGAGAAGAGACACACCACATACACACAGAGGAAGAGAAGAGACACACCACATACACACAGAAGGAGAGAAGAGACACACCACATACACACAGAGGGAGAGAAGAGAGACACCACACACACAGAGGGAGAGACACACCACATACACACAGAGGGAGAGAAGAGACACACCACATACACACAGAAGAGAAGAGACACACCACATACACACAGAGGAAGAGAAGAGACACACCACATACACACAGAAGAGAAGAGACACACCACATACACACAGAAGAGAAGAAACACACCACATACACACAGAGGGAGAGAAGAGACACACCACATACACACAGAGGAAGAGAAGAAACACACCACATACACACAGAGGGAGAGAAGAGACACACCACATACACACAGAGGGAGAGAAGAGACACACCACATACACACAGAAGAGAAGAAACACACCACATACACACAGAGGGAGAGAAGAAACACACCACATACACACAGAGGGAGAGAAGAAACACACCACATACACACAGAAGAGAAGAAACACACCACATACACACAGAGGGAGAGAAGAGACACACCACATACACACAGAGGGAGAGAAGAAACACACCACATACACACAGAAGAGAATAAACACACCACATACACACAGAGGGAGAGAAGAAACACACCACATACACACAGAAGAGAAGAAACACACCACATACACACAGAAGAGAATAAACACACCACATACACACAGAAGAGAAGAGACACACCACATACACACAGAAGAGAAGAAACACACCACATACACACAGAAGAGAAGAAACACACCACATACACACAGAAGAGAAGAGACACACCACATACACACAGAAGAGAATAAACACACCACATACACACAGAAGAGAAGAGAGACACCACATACACACAGAGGAAGAGAAGAGACACACCACATACACACAGAGGGAGAGAAGAAAAACACACCACATACACACAGAAGAGAAGAAACACACCACATACACACAGAGGGAGAGAAGAGACACACCACATACACACAGAGGAAGAGAAGAGACACACCACATACACACAGAGGGAGAGAAGAGACACACCACATACACACAGAAGAGAAGAGACACACCACATACACACAGAAGAGAAGAGACACACCACATACACACAGAAGAGAAGAAACACACCACATACACACAGAGGGAGAGAAGAGACACACCACATACACACAGAGGGAGAGAAGAGACACACCACATACACACAGAGGGAGAGACACACCACATACACACAGAGGGAGAGAAGAGAAACACACCACATACACACAGAGGGAGAGAAGAGACACACCACATACACACAGAAGAGAAGAGACACACCACATACACACAGAGGAAGAGAAGAGACACACCACATACACACAGAAGAGAATAAACACACCACATACACACAGAAGAGAAGAGACACACCACATACACACAGAGGGAGAGAAGAGACACACCACATACACACAGAGGGAGAGAAGAGACACACCACATACACACAGAGGGAGAGAAGAGACACACCACATACACACAGAAGAGAAGAGACACACCACATACACACAGAAGAGAAGAAACACACCACATACACACAGAGGGAGAGACACACCACATACACACAGAGGGAGAGAAGAGAAACACACCACATACACACAGAGGGAGAGAAGAGACACACCACATACACACAGAAGAGAAGAGACACACCACATACACACAGAGGAAGAGAAGAGACACACCACATACACACAGAGGGAGAGAAGACACACCACATACACACAGAGGGAGAGAAGAGACACACCACATACACACAGAGGGAGAGAAGAGAGACATACGGCAAAAGGGGGAGGAGCGCGTAATACTACATATGTTAAATACCACGGTCCAGTTATCCATTCCGTCACCTGAAAAGGGTCCAGTTCAGGTGGTGAAGTGGGGGGTATTTCAGTTAGGAGTGAGTTTACACCAAGGGGCTCTACTATCGCAAGGTTTCAACCTCGGTATGTGTGCTGAGAGGGAAAAAGGTCAAGCAGAACTAAGGGAATGCTTTCCTACTGACTGAAGGACTCATGTGCTGTGAGCTGTACGCTCCAACTGTTCACATGCAAACAGAGAGGCACTCTGGGGATGCACCCGTTCAAATCACTGGACCTGAAAAATCAGGCCTCATCCATTCTCCATGACATTACGTAAGCTTTTCCGTTTGTTCGCTGATAAAATGTTTTATTCCATCCACACCGTAGCCTACTGTTGACTCGGTAGATGATGCACTTAGTGATGGTGGGTGGTTTTTCCCCAAACAGCTATTCTTGGATTGTGTGGGTGACTGAATGCTCTAGCATTGCTCTAGTTGTAAACAAATGATTTCTGTTGTGTGTGGGTGTGTGTGTATGTGTGTGTGTGTGAATCATGTGAAATGTGGTCCAACACTATGCAGGGTAATTGAAAGACATCACAAGTAAATTAACATCAAGTATGTCTTTATTGTTTTTTTTAGCAAAATCGACATAACATACTGTATGTACATTACAAATTACATTTAAAAATGTCACTCCATGTGAAGTAAGAGCTGTAAACAAGAGCTGACTAGAGAAGGCTAGCATAAAAAAGAAAGTGGTGTCACAAAACTGCATTTTAACATAACAAGCAAAAATTAAACAAGCTACAACGAAAATCAACAGCAGGGAGAAAAGGTAGAGGACATTTTAACTCCAAACAGGTGAACACTTAAAATTCTAGCATCACTGAATAGTTATCAGAGGGTAGGGATGACATAGCCTAGATCCAGCCCCCTGAATCATACTTCTACCCTTTTCCTAATTCCTAATTATATGATTCAATTGAAATGATTCAGGGATCCAATTGCCTGAACTGAATCGTAGAAGCTCAGCAACTATTGTGATTAGAGGATCAAGAAAAGGGGGTGGGGCTTGAGATTCAATTGACCTCTCACGGGTGATGTATTTTTCTGGCTTCAGAGTCTCCCATCTTTGCTGCAGCTTTACTAAAATTTAATTACTGGACTATTAATAGATCACTCCTAGCTTCATCTGTGGTTCATGCAGCTGTGGTCCCGTGAACAAAGCCTTCTAATATACATTTCTCTCTCTGATAAGGCAGGGATTTCTGAATTTAAAGCAGCAGTTAACATTTTCTTTAAATAAAAAAACACTAGCCAAAACTAGCTTAGCATTGCAGATCAGATCACCCGACGTCACCAGTGGCAGTGCATTCTCTGCAACATCTGGTCATTTAGGGTTAGCAATTTGGCTTAAAAAAATTGGAACATTAACAAAACATAAAATCCTTCAGTGAAATGCAATTTTCCAATTAATCCCATATGCAGTATCAAGGACAAAGGGAAAGGAAAAGGCCGTTCATTTCTGCCATAGGCGGGGGGAAAATACACCGGAACTTGCCATAATGACGTGAATGCGTGAGAGGGCTAGTCTAGCATACTGTAGGAATTTAAAAAAATTAAAAAGGCCAGAAATGGGCGAATCAGGAGGCTGGATACAGGCTAGATGGGAAAAGGATAATAGCTAAACGACTTCATTGACAAAGAGGAGCATCAATGTAGGGAAACTACCTGTTCAACAGCTTTTCAATCTTAAATATTTGCTCTGGTTCAAATGTAAGCCACACACAGTCAAAGGGTCAGCCTGACACAGACCCATGGAAAACGAACTGCTTACGTATGTTCCATGGGTCTGACGTGTCTGGCTATTAATGGGTAAATAAAGAATTTTGGAGCCCTAGCCCTGTGCTATGAGTTGAAATGTTTTGGAGGAAGCTGCTAGACGACTAGAGGACTGTTGAGGCTTATCCCAGGAGCTGAATATACACACAGTAGCACAGCACAGTTACTAGCCTAGCAGGTGTACAGCACACCATGGCAGTGGTCTATACTATATGTCAGAATGGGATGAAGTTCTCCTGTCCAAGGCATATTATTCACAAAGTAAAACTCAAAGGGCTGCTTTCACAGACATGGATTAAGCCTAGTGACTAAGGATTTTCTTCCTATGGAGACCACCACTGAAAGCAATATATATATATATATATATATATATATATATATATATATATATATATATATATATATATATATATATATATATATATATATATATATATATTTTTTTCTATCTAGGGCTAGGCTTAATCCATGTCCATGCAACTGGCCCATAAGGTTATTCTCACATTACCAGAGGGATTCCCTATCGATGACACTGGCTTCCTGGTGCCAGTGCACTGAAGCTTCACAATTGCTTGCCTTTAATGTGACATTTCCCTTTAGTGTAACATGTTTAGTTTCCAGCAGCACCTCTATACATAGCGCTTTCCCTGTTCCCTATCAACGCCTCCGTTCCTGTGTTGCCAGGCGCCAAACAGCACTTCAAATGCAACTAGTTCCCTATCAATAGTTCCCTTATCAATAATGTAAAAATGGCAGCTTTGGCTCATAGAGGAGGTACCGTTGTACCTTTTTACGTAGAATTTCGTATAGCCATAGCTTTAGAAGTATGCTATTTAGGCCCCCCAAAATGCTCAACCAGGAGGAACAGCAGTGTTGACAACAGGGGGCAACAGAGGTCACTACCTTCCTTGTAGATGCTCTTAGATAGAGGTAGACTGCAGAAAACCTAACATGCTCTACAAAATGTCAATCTAAAGTAGCTGTTCAACGTTGACAACAAACATACAAACACATTTCTACATCAACGTAGCCAGTGAGTCACTGGATAACGAGCACAAAACCGCACAGACCCGCGGTGCTACCTGCACGTATGCGTCTGACAAAACGTCCCTGCCTGAGTGACCGAGTGAGTGACCAGTTTCCAATGCATAGCCCACAGCGGCAGACCTGCACACAGTGGGAAAGAAACTGTATCCCTTATGTGGACTATTCCTATATTATCCATTAAATCCATGCCGTGTGACCTATCTTCATCTAATCAATACACTCATGCCATCCTGGAAATCTATTATCGTTGACCATTTAACTGTCCCATGTCTTTCTGGACATTATTCACAGCTCTGTGCTCAGAGTACAATTACAACACCATCAACCACACATTCCCATGTTTAACCCACACACATTAAAGGATAATACCTTTATTTCTCACTTCTTGTGTCATTTCCTTTAGCAAACCTGCATGTGACATGTTCCATTATGGCTTTGTTGTTATAATTTGGGTATTTTTGAGGTGACTTATTGATGAGGTAAGTTGGGGTGAATTCAGCCAAAGTGGGACACTTTTTCCCCCAACTCCTGTGAAATCTATGAAACTCTATCCAACATACATTTCTGAATTTCTCATGATGACACATATTCATGTCGTTGAATGTTTATTTGTACTTATCAGTCAAAGAAATGCTTTAGGTGTCACACGTTTCTATGACATCCCACTTTTGCTCATGACGTCATGAATCAACGCTAGCTGCAAACCTGAAGCCCGGCTAAGAGCCAAGCTAAGAATGGTTTCTATTGTAAACAGTATGTATGTAATTAACAATTACATCACGTCAATGGTGAACTACATTGTTCTAGCTGCAAACATACACTCAAACTCTAAGCTTACTTATCCAGGATATTCACTAACGTTTATGAATGGTGTTATCACCCAATGCTGGTTTCAACTATGGCTTCATAATGACAAGAATGTCTGTCACTGGTGTATCTGATGGGAGCTTCAATCAAAATGAGATCCCATGAGCCATGGAACGTAAAGCAAATGTGAAAGTCTCACCATGCACCATGTGCACCGGTCAACTGTGTCCGAAATCATGGCAACATCAAATAAATAAGTGAAAAACAGAGGTATGATCCTTTAAGGCTGGAATGTCTCTGCAAACTACTGTGTATCAAAATACTGTACATATAATCTACTGAAAACAAGAAAACCAGATCAGCATTTCATAGCACAAATTCATGGAAGTGTCTACACATGCAGTGGTCAGGTAGAGGGAGGGAAAGCACACTCCAAAGAGCAAAGACTCAATCAAGTGGTTCAACCCTTACAAAAATGTATTGTGGTACTGCAAGTATGATGGTGATTTCATTGCATAAATTATTTACCACGATAAAAAATTATTATCACCACGGCACTACTTTTGCACTTCAATAATACCATTATGTCTTTATTTATTTATTCTTATGAATAAACTCTTGAATCTTGAAATCTTGAATCTTGATTATGTAATCCAATGATACTGATATTTCTTTTAGTGTTTGTTGGTCATAACCATAAACGATCATTACCATGATACGAAATGCCATGATACATTTTTGTAAGGGAAGATTCTTTTGTCCTCACAAATAGTTGGGAGCTGATAGTTTCATGTGTTCAATAACTTTTCACTGATACTGCTGCCTAGTAAGTAGAACGTAGTAAAAATGTTACATCAGCTGTGTATAAACTTGGCAAAAATGTCAGTTCAAGAACATATTTCCCAATCGGGAAATAGGATTGGTCTGCTAACAGAGTATTGACTTCTTTCTTTCTTTCTTTCTTTCTTTCTTTCTTTCTTTCTTTCTTTCTTTCTTTCTTTCTTTCTTTCTTTCTTTCTTTCTTTCTTTCTTTCTTTCTTTCTTTCTTTCTTTCTTTCTTTCTTGCTTTCTTTCTTTCTTTCTTTCTCTCTTTCTTTCTTTCTTTCTTTCTTTCTTATTTTACTGTCAGGCAATATATATATATATAAATGTCTATAAAACTGAAGTGTCATTTCTTTTTTTTTACGCTGTAAAATTGTACTTGTATCAATTTCAAATCACACACATCTTGTTCTCTGAGTCGTTATCGTACCTGTGTAGAACTGTGACTGAGATAATCATAGGGTAGAAATGTGTAAAATGGCTTGATTTAGGTGGACATTGTTTTGCCTGTTGATAGTAAAAGAGGGATTCTGCAGCCTGTATCCTGCCTGTCCGTCTAACTCATGGTGACCATCTCGTATTTGTCCTTGATGTTGTTCTCCTCCTGCTTCTCTGGTTCCTGGTGGTGCAGCTCAATAAAGAGGAAGTAGATGGCAGCTCCCACCACTCCACCCACCATGGGCCCTGCCACTGGGACCCACCACCAGCAGCCTCCAGCACTGAAGACACAAGACCAGGTGAGAATCACATCAGATCACAAACTGCATATATTATATCACTGGAAAAAAAAACATCTAAGATAAGATAAGATATCTTCATTGATCCCCTTGGGGGAAATGCGGGCGTCATAGCAGCACAGGGAAGGGAGGGTACAGGTGTGGGCAGGGTAATGGTAGAAATACATAAATATAGGCAATAAAATTAGATCTGAATACTTTTCAATTCACAAGGATTCCTATAATAAAGAAGAAATTACATATGAACAGGGAGAATCTTGACTTCCCCTTACCTCACTTCACCCATCGTACCCTTCTGTGTGTGTGTGTGTGTGTGTGTGTGTGTGTGTGTGTGTGTGTGTGTGTGTGTGTGTGTGTGTGTGTGTGTGTGTGTGTGTGTGTGTGTGTGTGTGTGTGTGTGTGTGTGTGTGTGTGTGTGTGTGTGTGTGTGTGTGTGTGTGTGTGTGTCTTAAAGGGATACTCCAGACCACATTTGTACAAAGTCCCTTACTGGAGGTCCTTCAGTTCACCCCAAAAACACTTTCGCCAGTGTTGTTGGAAACAGAAAATGGCATGGCCGGATGATACCACTAGGAGGCATGTTGGTCTTCAAAAATAGCTCTGGAATACTCATGTCTAGGGTCTTTTGATGAAGGAAATCTGACTAATTTGGGGCCCCTACTTAAACAGTATACTGGGGCCCTTTCAATTAAAAGCATGCTTGCAGAGACACATATTCCAATTTAAATTAGTGAGATGATGAGATTAATCTACGCACAAACCTTTAGTGGTTACCAGTAATCCAGGCATGGACAATGGGGGGCATTCTAAATTCTGCTGCTAGAAAATACAGAAAGCTATTTTAGATTCACCATGGCTCCTAGACTGCTGGCAGCCATGGATTTAGTTCAGAATTCTATCAGCAATTAAATCTATATCCCCCTTATTACTGAGATTCACATGAATCTCTCATTACACTTGGCGTGGTGAGGGGAGCTATGGTCAAGGAAATCATTATGTTGATTCCCAAAATGGGAATCATGGATCTATTGAGCTTTTGAATTTACAAAGATATATGAATATGACAATTCCAGAGGAGTGGAGGAGGGTTTTAAATATTGCTTTAAAGCATAGAGAATCAAAAACACAAATAAATTTCACAGGATAATAAGTGTTGGAGATGTAAGGCTGAAGACCCAAGATTCGAATGTATTGTCATCATACAGCACAAGTACAGTACAACGAAAATAGGTTTGACATCTTATTTGGCTGGCTAAAAAACCCCACAACAAAACAGAAAATTCCTTCTTAAATTGTTTAAGTCCTTATGGAAAATAATGCAGAATGGCTTCAACTGTTAATGAGGACAGCTAATTTTGAGAAGGTTATAGCAATTATGCCAACAATTATGGGGTGAAATTTAAGCACATTTTTATTAAAAGATTCTGGAGGATTTTGAGAGATGATTTGATTTGGGTGTATGAATTGTTTTGACTTCGTGAGTGAGAAATGTCACCAAAAAGGTAACTTTTGAATGCGACTGTACTTGATTAGCTGCAAACTAGGCTAGCTTAGCATAAATTAATGGGAGCGGATACGGATCAGCTAGCCTAGCCCTTTAGCCAAAAACACCTCCGAGCTGATCCATATCTGCTTCCATTCATTTGTGCTAAGCTAGGATAGCTTGCAGCTTTCTACTGAATGCACAGAGAATACATTTGGTATCTATCTTCTTGTCTGCCTTTGGAGAAGATGGTGAGCACATTTCCCATAATGTTGGCATATTCCTTTCATTTTGTACAAACAGAACATTTATTATTATTAGTAGTAGTAGTATTTGTATTTATATTGTATTTTATAAATAAATAAAAAAGTATTGGTAAATCTAGGTATTGATGTGATCCCTGGACCATATTTCTTTTGAGAATTATACCAAACGCATTACCCGGTGTTTTATATCACGTTTTGATTCTACGTATGTACTACATGTGTTGCTCTCGTCCTGAACCTCTCATCCTTCACAGAATGACCCTGCAATAATATTCAAGTCATCTTACTTAAAGTTAGCTGTAATGAAAAGCAATTAACCCCAGATCATCTGTACATCTGACCCTCTCTCACGCCACGTCTCGCCGTGGCCTGGTTCCCGGAGTCGCCAGCCGTCCCCAGTGGCCTCAGGAGGGCTACTTTACTCCATCAGACGGGGATTACAGCCCTGCGGCTCATGTGTAGCTGGTCTGTCCTTTACACCACAGGTGAAATGGCCTGAATTAACAGTCGACGCGCCTCGGCATAGCTGTAGGAAAATAGGTGTCTGAGCGGGTTGTCTTTATCTCCAGTAAGCGTTCAGGGAAGTGGACGCAGACTACGGGAGGGCGGGGACCGGATTAGAGACTAATCTACGGCCACGGCCAAGATGACCAGGCCAGGGGACAGATACTGTACACACAAGTAGGCGGTACCGATGTGCACGCACGGCACGGAGAGAGGCGCTGCCGCGATGACCGATGACCTTCATATCGTACCTGGGCTGAATCTTGGCCATAATACAGAAATACAGAGATCTTCAAGTGAAATGCCTTTTTTGCATTTATGATCTGAATTGATACATCTCACTCAGCATAATGTTTACAAAACTGCAGAGACTTAAGGGATATTCTAACTGAGAGGTTAGGTTACGTCAGATTTTACATATACTTTATGATGTAAACCTAAGAGGACCAGAGGCTTATATGTGCATTAGGGCAGACTTATCTTCAATGCACAGCATATATAATCCCATATTAGAGACATCTGGCGAGGACTTCAGATGTGGAGAGGTCAAGAGGTCAGACGTTGACATTTAAACAACCACATTAAGCATTTCAATAATTTGCAAGATTGTTTTCACCTCAAGTAACAATTAAGCCCAGTTTGCACTTGTTAATGCCATCTAGTAGAGGCAGTTCATCCCCCCCTGACCCCTCAACCCTCACCTACTATCCTCCATACGACAACACCTGATTTATATTTACCAACATATATCCTGTGAGTGCAGAAGCCTGATGGGTCCAATCGATTAACTGTCTCTCACAGGGCCTGGTGGGCTCATTTTTTAAGCTAGCTTAGTGGTTTCAACTCCTTCCAAATGTGAATACCTATGACGTATATCATGCCAGTTAGGGTACCTTGTGTATACTGTGTATACTGTTTACTTTTACTCTTACTCATAGTAAGAGCATATATTCATATTTAAATTCTTTATTGCCTATATTTATTGTAACATATAACCATACAGACCCTCATCTGCACCGTTGTTTACACTGTTTATTTTTTCTCATATTTTTATATTCAGTTATTTATGTCTTTCTACTATTACCCTGCCCATACCTGTACCTCCCCTCCCCCATGCTGCTATGACACCCGGATTTCCCCATGGGGATCAATAAAGGAATATTTTACCTTATCTTATCTTACATTATGACAGTGAATCTATTGTAAAAGAGACAGAAGGATTCAGCAGCAGGACTTTGATGAGTAAGCGGGAGAATCAGAACGCGAGGAGCACACGGTCATGCCGCTTTCCGTCGTGAAGCATGACACGTGTAATATTTATGCCCAGTCATATCTCACTCCGTTCACTTACTGTACATCCCAGAGCCTTTTTTCAAAATGCAGTAGATACAAGAATTCCTATTGAAATATTGATTGCTGGCAGCCAAGAGAGCGGAGAAGGAGCTACAAACGCTGCTCTTCCTGAGGATAAGAAGGAGGCCCAGAGGCCAGAGTGGTGCTCTTCCTACAGTTCCTCCTCACATAACATGTGTAACTCCCAGGCGCTACCGGGGCCGACAGCAGCATCATGTGCCTATAGCTCTTCCAGGCAGCTGGCACGCTCCACAAAGGGATTTCCCATCACGCATTCTCCCAGGCTTCATGAAAATGTCAGATGTTCATTTTGGTACTGGCTTAAAAATTCAGTAGAGTAGGCGGTCAGGTGGCGTAGCGGAGATTGCGCTCATCACCAACGCAGGATATGCTGGGTTCGAGTCCAGCTCTCGGCGTTGCCACCAGCTTGGCTGGCCGTTCACACTAATACAATTGGCTGTATTAGGGGGTGGGGAAGCTGGCGGGTGGGAAGCTGGCGGGTGGGAATCTGGCGTTGTGGACAGCGACGCCTACAGGTCAGGTCTCGGCGCTTGCTAAGCGGGGCAGGACTTGGTGGAGATAGCGTGCCCTCCCACGCGTTACACTTCACCAATGAGAGTCCTCGCTGCCAAGTGGAAAGACGTCACTGGCTGTCGGCGCACGTCTCGGGGGAAGCGTGCGATCGACCATTGTACCGACTCGTAGGAGAACATGCATACAGCAGCCAGGTAGGGGAGGGGGGGGAATTGGCACAACGACTAATTGGGACGGGGAGAAAATCACAGAAATCAGAAAAAAAAGAAAAAATATATATAAATAAATTCAGTAGATTCATCTCATTGCATTCTTTTACAGAATGTACTGTATGTTGATTACTCCAGAATTACCCAAAATGTTAGAACTGTTATATGGACTGCACTCATATAGCGTGTTCTATCCAAAGCACTTTACAACTTATGCCTCACATTCACCCGTTCACTCACATTCACACACAGACGGCGGAGGCAGCCATGCAAGGTGCCGACCTGCTCATCGGGAGCAGTTAGGGGTTAAGTAAGTGTCTTGCTCAAGGACACTTACTTGTAGACACGCTGCCGGGAGGAGCCGGAATCGAACCAGACAACCGCTCTACCTCCTGAGCCAGTGTCACCCCTAACAGTTGTGAAAATGATGACTAAAGCCCTTTCATCTCTATCCCCCTGGATATCAACAGAATCAAACCGTTCCAGAAATCCAATCTGCTTCCTTGAAGAGATTGCGTAATCTATTTGGGTTACCCTGATTGACCCATCAGTCAGTCTGTCAGTTGTCAGTGGTTGTAAGGAATGAGCTAGCTAATCTACAAACAAGTAATGAAACTAGTTTGCTACAATTTAGTTAATTTTAGTGGTTCAAAAACATCCAACGCAACTACGACAATTTATTTATCACCTGCTAGCACAGTTAGCCAATGTTAATCTCCCATAGCAACCGATAACACTGGTCGCCTGAATTGGTTTACATTCAAAAGCTTTATACATTATGATACTAACTGGACATGTCCTTTCAATGAACAGAAGGCGACGTCCCCTCAACATACTGACAGTTGGCTGTGCTCAGAGAGGGTTAAAGGAACATGCCAACATTATGGGAAATGCGCTTACCGTCTTCTCCAGAGTAAGACAATAAGAATTTTTTTGTGTACAGTAGAAAGCTATCTGGTTACAAGCTAACCTAGCTAAGCACAAATTAATGGAGGCATATGGCCTATGGAATATACGGACCACTTAAAATTCCGGGAGAGGTGTTTTTGGTCAACAGCTAGGCTAGCTGGTCTGTATATGCTTCCATTCATTTGTGCTAAACTAGACTAGCATTCTACTGAATGCCCAGAGGGGAAATTGCTATCAAGATAAGATAAGATAAGATAAGATATTCCTTTATTGATCCCCTTGGGGAAATTCAGAGATCTACCTTCTTGTCTGACGATAAGCGCATTTCCCATAATGTCGGCGTGTTCCTTTAAGTGTCTGTAGAGACTTTTTTCAAAAGTCCAAAATGCAAATAGTATATCTAGTGTTTATATTCTTGAACTATTGTACTTTATAATATATATTTAGCATCTGTAAACATTCCTGTCTTTCTGTGAAGGGTGCGTGGAACTGGATTACCTGAACACTTCCATGCCCCAGCCGGCCACAGCCGTGAAGAACCTGGGGCCCAGGTCACGCGCAGGGTTGATGGGATAGCCACAGTTCAAGCCCATGGACACCCCAATGGCCATGATGACGAGGCCAATGCACAGAGGCTCCATACCTTTCGGGGCACCTATATTCTTCCCGTCAGTGATGGCTAGGATGCACAGAATGAGCGCACCTGTTGCAATCACCTAGGAAACAACAAAAAGGAAGTTACATATCAACTGGCCTCGCGTCCCGCTCTGCCTACTGAGATAACCCCTTATCTCCACGCACCTAGCGTGCACGAGAAACAAAAACAAATGCACCCACTTGCACGTGACCACGCCACTCCCATGTGCCCTATATTACACCGGAAGTGGTCACGCCTCACCCTTCCTCATTTAGTTTCCAACACGGAAGCAGCTAGATGCACTTCAGAACTGGAGATTGTTATGAAGCAGAAGGTCAAATTACACAATGTTGGGAATTCGCCAGAAGTTCGCCAGCCCCCGGAACCTTCTCGGCACGTCCTGACAGCACGACGGCCCTATCCTGTGTTTTCCTCGTCTCGTGACAGCGGACCGAGGGACGTCGCGCGACGGTTAACAGTCAAGCTAAGTCGTGCACAGGTAGGGCCTGCGCTAAGCAGGCATTGGTAATGGCATGTGGGATACTGCTCGTTGTCTCGTGAGACGACCGAGTGATGTATTGGTGCAGGGGGCGGGATATTTGGGAAAACATGGTCGTCATGACTCTCTTTTGGATGTTTTTCCAGCTATCCTAGCTCATAGCTAATGCTAATGCTACAATGTTGGGGCGTCGTTCCCCATGTACCCCGCCGAGGGCTGTCTTTACTGTCTTCCCTCCTCTTAACCATTCATGCTGACGGTCAATCGGTGTCTAATGTTGGGGGTTTAGCGGAGGCTTATTTACCCTTTACATGGGTGGATGGGCTGACGAGGGCTCAGGGCAGGTGTGCTTTTTGTGAATCTATTAATTGAAAATGGGGGTCCCTGATGTAGACAGGACTAGCGTTTTCTCTGGTCTGCATCCCCTTAACAATTGTGTGTATTGGGCTAGCCCAGTGTTTCTCAAAGTGGGGGGCGCGCCCCCCAGGGGGGGGCGCAGAGGCATGACAGGGGGGACATTGAGATTTATTTAAAAAAGAAAAAAGAAAAAAAAAGAAAAAGAAAAAAATTTGGATTTCAGAAAATTATCACTAAAGTGCTATCTCTTGCAGCTGCACTGTTCTCCATGAAAATACAATTTCTCAAAATCTGAAAATCATTATTTAATAAAACACAGAAAAGGATCACCAAGTTACTCTGGATAAAAAAAAACTTTACAGACAACATTGAGACAAAGCTTCCTGACACATTTCCATCCAAACTCTTGGAAGAACTCTTTGAAATCTCATCTGATACCACCTGGAGAGCTAGTTTCAGAGTGTGGTGCTGAGTACCAAGTATCTCATCTCATGGCCCACCAAGTATCTCATGATGCAGCAGTTAAGGTGTTGATACCATTCAGCACCACATACAGTATCTGTGTGAAGCTGGCTTTTCATCCATGACAGCTCTGAAAACAAAATATAGGGCCAATTTGAAAGGTCACGATATTGGTGTTATTTCAATAAATTTAAACATGGCCCATTTCATGACTATTTTGTTGGGGCGAGGGGGGGGGGGGGGGGGGGGGGGGGGCCCAAAATATTTTGGTCCGCCAAAGGGGGGCCTGACAGAAAAAGTTTGAGAAGCACTGGGCTAGCCCATTCTGCAATATGTTAATAGAGTTTTCGTTCATTCTTTCATTTATCCCTTCATGGGTGCACACCGCAGTGGAGGTTGTTACATGACTACTAATGGAGCAGTGCTTCACTAGTAATAGACTTTGGTCAGCAGCCACCACTGGTGTTCCGTGCTTAGTGAAGCAGGTGGCATCAGTCCTTTGCCCTGACATGGTGGAATGGTGTCCCGCCCGGCCGGCGCCATGAGGCGAGTCGGCACGGCAGGTGGCTGGTGGGCTGATGAAGCCTATACCGCCGCGGTACAGAATTTATCAGCAACTGGCAACATTGCTCAATTGGCTGTTTTACTGTCAAAAATGGTGTCGGGTGGTGGGGCCTTAGGGCCAGCCGACGTCAAAACCATCGCGCAAGGTTTTGAGGTTATTCAGCTTTTGACCTAGCCGCAAGCTATAACCACAGGGAGGGCTAGGATGCTGTCAACGGTTGTTCACAGGCATCTTTGGTTGGAGCAATCTCCCCTTGAGGAGGGGAGGGGCTCCTCCTCAGGGCTCCCCTCTCCGCGGGTGGACCTTGGTCTGTCCACGGAGGCGCGGGCGGTATTTGTCCTGGGCTCCACGCCGCCCCACACTGCGCAGCCAGAGGTGAGAGCACGGCCTCGCGAGCGGCTGCGGCGAGGCCCCCGGCCAGCGGCCATGTTTCCCCCGCCTGAGATACCCTGGACACAAAGAAAACAGGTGATCACAAGGCCGACAGGATCGGCTATATTAGATGGGCACGCCCTAAAAAACCGTTGCCATCTAGCTGTGTCTAGCACGCTCTCCGGTTACTCCCCCCCGCTACACTACGGGACACAGGGCTCTGATTTGTTCCCTTTGGCTGCGGGCCGCGTTCTTCCAGTGAAGCACAAGCGGCCCCACATTTCGCTTCTCATGGAGACAGGGGCTGACACCCAGTTGCTAGCTAGGCCTGGGTCTGTCTATGAGAATGCTGTGCTGTCAAGCGGCTCCCACACCACACGTCCTGCGTCTGTGTTTGGTGAGCCTGGTGTTGTATCTGTCGACGGAGCAGGGTTCCCTGTATCTAAAACATTTTGTCAGAGGGGGAACTCTAGGCCCAGGAGGTTGCAGCGTGGGTTCCCCCCAGCCCCGCCCTCGCCAGGCCGGGTATTACGTTAGTGCCTCCCCCGTCTGGACTTCCGATCCCACGGTGGTCAGCACGCACGCGTAATTTGGGTGGTAGTAATATCACTACAGGGCTACGGTGTGTAGAGACCCACCCTATCGGGCAGTGTGAGGACCACACACCATGCATGTCCAGCTGCAGAGCAGGCTGTCCTCAGCAAGCTAAGCCGGGAAGATGCTCAGCGGGGGAGCCTATGTCACCAGGGGTGATGGCCGCTCCCCCCGTATCAGACCGCCCCTTCTGTCGGGGTCCCCCCCTTGGGTGCGATTGCCTCGTTGGTAGAGTCAGGGTGCGATATCCCGGCTCCACGAGACACCCTGCTCGCGCGGTTGGCGAGACCAGGGTTGACAACGCACAGCGGGAGGGACCGGGCCACCTATCTACGATTCCTAGCGGACCAACGGCAGTTGGCGGCGTGGGCGCTTTGGAATTTTTACCACGTATGGCTGCAGTGGTAGCCATATGTCGGTGTGGATGGAGAGAACGCTGAGGGCGGCGCTTGTGTTACAGTTTACACACCCCCGCCCTCAGTTTTTGGGTTTGGTACAGACTCTATTATCAGAGTCCACAGCAGTGACAGCCCTGGCCGAGGAGATTCATTCTCTGGCGAAGCAGGCCGTCGTCGTGGTCCCATGGGAGGACGCGATGAACGGCGTTTCCTCCCGATATTCTCTGGTGCCCGAGGAATCGGGGGGGGGGTGTCAGACCCATACTGGACCTGTCCCATGGAAGGTTCAGAATGTTGACCGTCACCCACCTGTTGAGCGCTGTCAGGTGGGGGACTGGTTCACCTCCATAGACCTGTAGGATGCATATTCGCATCCCGATCTTCCCTCCTAGGACATACCTACGCTTCCTTTTCAGGGCTTAGCGTACGAGTATCAGAGGCTGCCGTTCGGCTACTCTCTGGCTCCTCGCATCTTCACCAAGTGCGTGGAGACCGCGCTGGGGTCTCTGCGTCATCAGGGGATACGAATTTTATTCTACCCTGGACGGCGTTCTGGTCCTCGGCCGGTCAGAGAAGATCGCCAGGTCTCATACCAGGCAGGTGGTGGAATTCCTCACCAGCCTGGGTTTTGCTGTAGACTGGAAGTAGAGTACTCCTCTTCCCAGTCAACGGGTGGAGTACTTGGGCTTATTCTAAGCTCAAGGTCTATATGGGCATCCCTCGCAGAGCGGCGGCGAGTGGATGTTCTCGGCGCGCTCGGGAGGTTCCATCCTAGGACGGTTAGGGCATCTGCTCACTCTGTGGTCCCTCTTGGCCTCCTCTTCATGAGGAGGATACAGGGGTGGTTTTCCAGTATGGAAATAGACCCGGTGAGAGGGAAGTGGAAGCGGCTGAAGGTTCCCATGTCAGTACTGGGGGACCTCGCCCTCTGGGGAGGGCCTGGGGCCCTCACCAGCGGGGTCCCCATGGGCAGCAGGCTGTCACACGTCACGGTCTTCACTGACGCCTCCCTCACGGGATGGGGGGGGACGTGTCGGGCCAACGCAGTAGGGGGCAGCTGGCAGGACCATGCTGCCCGGTCCGCACTACATTTCAATGTGTTGGAATTGAAGGCAGTCCTTCTGGTCCTCAAATGGCACGGCCACCTTGTGGTGGGCAAGCATGTTTTTATCAGGACGGACAACACAACGTCAGCGTCGTACATCAACAGACAGGGAGGAGTACGCTCCCCCCGTCTGCACCGGGCGGCGGTCGAGCTCTGGTTATGGGCGTTTCTCAATCTGCGCAGCCTGAGGGCTCTCCACATCCCCGGCAGGGAGAATGTGGGTGCAGATGTGATGTCGCGGGGCGGTCCTCACCCTGACAAGTGGGGACTACGTCCAGACATAGTCAGACAGGTCTGGGACCGATTCGGCCCCTTGTGGTTCTCGGTCAGTCGGAAGGACAACCCCTCTCTGGGGGTGGATGCCTTCTCGATGTATCCGTGGCCGCCCGGGATTCTGTACGCATTCCCCCCATACACCTGATAGCTCAGCTGTTGGTGCGGGTACGTCAGGAGCGCGGGACTTTGATCCTGGTCGCGCCGGGCCGGGGCTCAGCTGTGTGGTTCCCGGCCCTGATTCCGCTCTTGGTGGCCCCGCCGTGGCCTGTTCCGTGGTCACCGCGGGCCCTCTCTCAGGCACGCGGAACTCTGTTCTGCCTCCTGTTCTGGGGCAGCCTCTAGGCTTGGCTGCTGAAAGGGTGAATCTGGTGGGGATGCGTCTTAACTCTTCTGTGGTTAACGCCATCCGGAACTTGCGCGCTCCGTCCACTACCGCGGCTTACGCTGGGAAGTGGCGTATGGTCGAGAGTGGGGGGCAGAACATTGTTCAGCCACCCTCTCGTGGGACGTTCTTGCTTGGCGCATGGCGTCTCAAGCCTGTGGAACGTTCTCTGTGATGATTTGATTTGATTTTTATTTAGTACATACAATTTATACAAAAGTATAAAAACAAGGGGTACAAGGATAACATGTGAAAGTCTGTCGACTTGTTTCCAACATGGTCCCAAAGAAAACGCTAGTCCTGTCTACATCAGGGACCCCCATTTTCAATTAATAGATTCCCTCTTGAACAGGCGCCATTGGATCGTCTGTCTTACGACTGCGTTCCTTTTTTGGGCCAACACCTCCGCTAAATGCGTGGGTGAGCCATGTGGGTGAGCCATGTGCTCTCTCGGTGCGGCCTGAGTGCCTGTCTGTTCGGGCCGATAACAGGGCGACTCTGAGGCCTAATCCGGTCTTCGTGCCAAAGAATATCCGGAGCTCTTTTCGCTCCAGGGATATTGTGATTCAGGCGTTTCATCCTCCTCCTCACGCTAGTGGGTTGGAGTCGAGCCTTCACCTGTCGTGTCCTGTCCGTACACTGGGGGTTTATCTTAGTCGCACGCAGGGTCTCAGGGTTGCCGGGTTCCCCCTTTTCGCACTTTGGTGGAGTTGACTGCCTCCCCCCCTTCGTTAGGACCCTCGGGGGGTGCATTTGTCCGGGCCACGCGTCTGCTCTGCCCTTATCTCAGTAGGCAGAGCGGGACGCGAGGCCAGTTGATATGTAACGTATGGTTATTCTATAACCCTAGTTACATGATACTGGCTGAGCGTCCCGCTCTTAGCGCCCTGAGGTCCCTTGGATGTTTTTCCGCTTAAGGAAATCGAACTGAGGAAGGGTGAGGCGTGACCACTCCCGGTGTAATATAGGGCACATGGGAGTGGCGTGGTCACGTGCAAGTGGGTGCATTTGTTTTTGTTTCTCGTGCACGCTAGGTGCGTGGTGATAAGGAGTTATCTCAGTAGGCAGAGCGGGACGCTCAACCAGTATCATGTAACTAGTGTTATAGAATAACCATACGTTATCATTCAAGCGACGTTCACTTCTCTCATTGGCTAAACGGATACAGGCTCTGAAACGGGTTCCCGTTTATTCTATTCATCTTCGTATCGTCGCTGGTGTCGTCCGATGGAATTGTTTTGAAATAAACATAGAATTTTAAATGTTTTGCTTGTATCGTTTGGTTAATAATTACATTTGAATCTCTACTTTGACCCTGTCACGCCCCAGTTCCTTACACAAATACAGATACAGATGTGTGCTCACAACACAACAGAACACGTGCACCACAGGACTCCTGGGCGTTCGGCACAGATGGTGGTTTCTCTCTCGTCATCTCGCTCATATCATTCACATCGCGTTTATGTAACATTTATGCACATGACTACTCTGGAGGCCTTCCTTACACTCATTAGTTTCATTCCAATATCCAAATCGAAAATATTGTGCTACTGTAGCTGAATACCATCAGTCAATATTAACACAGATGATTCCAGCTCCCAAAATGTGTATCGTTTTGCGAGCAAAGGTTTTAAGCTAATAATAGCTTTATTTTCATGTTACTAAGTCATTTTTAAGAGTAGGTTGTTATTTTTTATATTGTTTTTAAAAAGATTTGCTGCAATTTCTTGTTTTGGGGATGAAACCGGCAACAGTTGTGATTGGAGGATCAAGAAAAGAGGGCAGGGTTTGAGATAGGTTTCATTATGTACTACATACGTATTACTGGTGATAATATACTGTCCTTCAGGGAAGCATGGAATAGGATGGAAGATGGAGAAAGCCTCTTTACCTGATCTACAAACCCATTTAGGACTGAGAGATGTTTCGCAGGATAAGACGCAAATATGTTGGCTGTGGCGTTCACACCGGTAACTGAGAATTCACCGTTGGTATATTCCATCAAAGCATCTATGGTGAAAAGAAATGTAAAACTAGTCATCCAGCATATGATGAGTCAGTAGAGCATGCATTACTTAGTCTTAATGCTATCATTTTGACCCCGCAATGTCTGTGTGTGCGTGGGTGTGTGTGAGTAGATTTGTGTCTACATTTTTCCATTCATTGTCAAATATAATTTCTGACTTATCTAGTACACACGCACCATAATATAATCCATAGACAGCACAGGACCCGGCAAAGGCCCCCAGGAACTGGGCCACCACATACACAGGGAACTTCTTCAGGGGCAGCTTGCCCAGGATCACCATGGCCAGAGACACTGCAGGGTTCACATGAGCCCCTGGAACAACGGGAAAAGGAAATGTGGTCAGAACAAATCAAACGTTAAAACCCTGTATGGACGATTTGCAGCCGTTTCTCTTTAGTGTGTCTACTAAAGAGTGATTCCATTTCAGGACAGAGAATCTAGAAACCAATAATCAGGGGTGACTGATGAAAATACTGATAAATGGCTGCGTGTATTAACAGTATTTGACCAAATTCTAATCACAGTTTGTTTACACTGTCAATGTGCCAACTGACAGCTGCTCGATCTCATTAACTCTGACTACTGTATGCCGACACATGCTCAGAATTTTAAATGGGTTTGTACTTTGTAGCCAAACAGAAATGGGTCAGAGTTGATATTTGAAAGTGGTTGGCCACGTAAATGTTGTGCGTACTAAACTTATTTATTGTAATGTGGTGTTTTTGGGGACAAGTTGCTGAGTTTGGGGGAAAGTTTCCCCACTGCAATTTCATAATGGAGAATGTTCCCATCGCAGTCCGTCCGGCATCTTAATCTCATCTGCAACAGTAAGGGGGGGGGGGGTATTTTCACTGTGTTGCACAGAGCAAACATTCCCCTAAAGTGAGAGGGAACCTGGCCAGTCAGTGGTTAAAACTTACAGTACCCAGATATGGATGACATAATGCATGTGCTTTCTGGTGTCTAGATGGGCTGAGGACAGACCAGCTGAAGATCGGGACATGAGATAAGATAAGATGTTCCTTTATTGATCCCCTTGGGGAAATGCGGGTGAGATGTGGGGGGATAGAATAAAGACATAAATATAGGCAATAAAGATCAATTTGAATATAAAATATGAGAAAATTAAACAGCATAAACAAAACATTACAATAAATATAGGCAATAATGAAAATGTTGAATCTGAATATATACTATGAGTAAAAGTAAACAATATAATAATAATAATACATTTATTTTATATAGCGCCTTACATTAGGAATCTCAAAGCACTTAATATACACAAGGTGCAGATGAGGGTCTGTACCCTATCGGTCATAATAGATAACTGTGTCTGATGGACATGACGGTGAACATTAATGATATGTCAGGTAGAAGCATGTTGACTTGTAGACGTCAGAAAGGTTTAAGCGATGGTAGATATATATATATATATATATATATATATATAACCAGATATAACCAGGGTTAGTCTCAGATCAAAGGTCTGTGGAATATTTGAGTGAAATCTCCTTTCTCCTTTTTTCTCACATTCTAAGCAGGCCTACATTAGGGCTGGGCGATTCTTGCTCAAATGTGAATCACGATTTTTCTCTCTAAGAATTGAGATCACAATTCTCTCACACGATTCGTATTTTTTCAATAAAATCATTTTTGCACTCTTTCTTAAACAGACAACATAACATATCAAAGTGCTTGACTTAAACTTAAACATAACATATGAAAGTGCTTGACTTAAACCTAAAAATCTCTTGTAACATACAAAATAACTCAAGTCAGAATCGTCATCATTTAAAAAAGTTTACTTAAGTAAAAATATATATATACCGTATATCTTTTTTTTGTGAGAGTTGCATAGGTCTATGAATCGAGACCGCGATTTTATTTCGATTAATTGCCCAGCCCTAGCCTACATTGTGTCTGCAATGACACCGCGCTCACTGCGGCTTGTTTGAAGAGATTTCAGCCAACAACTTTACTAGACTCTTAAGCTGAAACCGAGGACTCATTTCTCCGACACTCGAGGGTCCGGGCTGTGACCTCACCGGGGTGTAACGCGACTTGGGCTATCGGGCGTGAGCCCAACGCCTAATCCCCCCGTCCTGTTCACAAACACCAGCCCCAACAACCGGCTGAAACGGAATTGCATCTGACATAAGCCGCCCGAATCTGCTTAACGCACTGCAGGTCATCGGAGTGACCCCGGTGCGCCGTACTTATGGTTGCGCTGTCAATTAAAATTCGGAGACGGGCAAAAGTGAAAACAAAAGTGTTTTCTTCCCCCCGTGCGGGACGCGGGCCCCGCCAAGGAGGCTTCTCACACCTGAACCCCCCCTCCCTCCCTCTCTCTCCAGAGACCCATGCCCTGGCTAAGCTCATTAGTCCAATAGCTATGATCATCATCAGAGATGTCACTGAACAGGGTGGAGGCGTCCTACTGTTCCAATGACCCCGGGGTAGAATGGCCCAGTCATGCAGCAACGACGCTCTGGTTCCTACAGTATAACAACCTCGCTCTTCTTCTTCTTCTTCAGTGCTCCCTCTGGGGCTGCCTGCCTCCGTCCCCTTCATTAAACACGGGCAGGCAGTGATCTCGTAATGTTATATGAGTCAGACTGATGAGTAAAGCTATGCTCCCTGTACGTTAGAACAGAGGTGTGTGTGGGGGGGGTGGACGGTACCACTACGAGTTCCCTCTTTCTAGAGGAGCTTCTCAGTGAATCCCTCCAACAATAGCATGAATGTTTGTTTCCCGACCCTCTTGTCTGGTGTACAATACTGCCCTGCAGAAGCTAACTGCAGCAACTACAATCTTTTTAAAAATTTAGTTATAAATCTCAGAGTTTCAATCTCAGAGTTCAATCTTGCTGTTTTAGAGAAAAAGGGGTATAAAGAATTGCAGTAACTACAAAATCACTGGATAGTCAAGAACTTTAAATACATTTTTCTCAGTTTCACTGTTTGCATAGTTACTGCGGTTAGCTTCTGCAGGGCAGTATACAATAGCAGCGGCTGCCCTACATTGAGATTGTAAAGGCCATGGGACTGGCAACTTTGATGGTGGCGTGTAGGCCAAAATAACTCAGTTGTCACCTCGCCTGTGTGTACGAGCAAGAACAACTCAAACATACTACACACACCAATATGAAGTTAAAGATGCGCTAAGATTTTTTATATAAGGACCACGTGGATTCAATCATTGACAACAACAGGGAATCAAATAATTGTTGTTGCTGAGTCTCATATAATATGGTATAACATTAAGCTCATAGTAAACACAATAACAGCTGCATCTAATGTGGGAGAACTGATCTGGGTGCTGCATTTCACGTGCCACCCGTAGATTACACAGAGTACTCACACTCTACCCAACATGTGTTTTTAAAGATAAAACACATTCAATTTAGCTCCAATCCATTATCTCAAATGCTACAATGTTAAATTATCCCTCGGGTATATACACACACACACCGGTACATTAACAGCTAATACCACTGATAGCGATGGAAATTACCTTGGCATTTCCGACGACATAAGGCCAATGTAATGGAATCTTTGATTGATGATTAAACAGGCGTTCGCCACCTCAGCCCGCCCATAGGATACTGTGACATTTAGAGTTTCCTAGCATCGCTTGAGAAGCACGGAGGGCTCTCCTTGCCGTAATCCCTGATGAATGCACCCAGTAAAGGCCCCCTTTGGACATTAGGACACAACACACCTCCAGTCTTGTAACGTAGCCTACTCATTTAAGCCCCTGACTCTTAAAAGCTGTCAGGCTACAGGAGTGTAGCCAAGCAATAACATGTCTGCCCTGACCCACATAGCTTTTAACTCTGCGCTAAAACAAGGTATCTGTATCCAAGAGTTTCCTGAATACTACCCCCCCTCCCCCCCCCTCCCCATTCCGAGAGACATACAGATGTAACATGTCTAGAAATCAAAGCAAAGCCAATTGTTTTCTTTGCATGTTTGACGTATAAGAGGTTGGGGAAAAAACATTATATCTTGATTATTTTTGTCCAGTGACCCAAAACAAATTTACAAGTTTATATTGTTCTGTAAAAGCAATGGATCAGATCAGAGGCCAATACTAAAAATTAGGGATGCACGATATTGATTTTTTGACACCGATACCGATAACTTTATGCTCCTCAAGCCGATACCGATACCGATAACCGATATTTATTGTATTATAATATTTTTTTTAACTGTATATATAATATATATATATATATATTTTTTTTATCAATTTTTTTTTTTTTTTTTTAGTAGTATTTATAAGCTCCGACGTCATCGGTACTGCTATCGGTACTCGAGAAATTATGGAGTTTTTTTTTGAGGAATTTAAACGTCGCAAACTAATCTTGTTGGCCGTTGTCTATATCTCTCCTGCCTCTGTGTGTCTCTGCCTGCGCGGGGAGCGGGCTGCCTGCTCTCTCCTCTCTTCCCCTCCCACACACACACACACACTCACTCACACACACACACACACACACTCACTCACACGGGTGCTGCGCTGCCGAGTAGGCTACAGACAGCTCTGCTCTCATAATGGCGGACAGAACGAAATGTTCAAAAGTCTGGGTCTATTTTACTAAAGTCGATGCTGACAACGCTCGTTGCCACAAGTGCAACAAGACATTTGCCAGTAATGTATAAGCGCTGGTACTTGTCAATGTGGCTGGCGGGGAGATAACGTTAGCTCTGAGTAGAGTAATGGCTGACAATCCGGAGGTAAATAAACGAACGAGAGCTTCTGATTTGTGGTAAGAAGAAGAGGTGGGTGCAAGCCGTGGGACGTAATTGGCAGATCGACTGTCTGTCTCCGAATGTAACGTGACTACGTCACAGCCAAGAAAGGGAGCGCTGGATTTGTGAAAAACTCCCTGTTCCTAAACCACACGCTATCAGTTTTACCACAGTACTGGCAAAACGGGATAATTATCGTGCATCCCTACTAAAAATGTAGGACTTGAATCAGTATCGGCATTGAAATGTGGTATCGTATGTCCTATTCTGGATACAGTACAGGCGACCAGAGTACTCTATAGTAGTTAAGATGCTGTGAATTGAATACCCTCCATTATGTAACATTCCTGCCTCATAGGAGTGACCTATATAGGCCTTCACAGTTCATTTACTCCACGTTTAGTCCTGACGGGGTTGGAAAAGTACTATTATATGATGCATGTACTGGTATCAATTATGTGAATGTTGATACCTCGAAACTGAACAGCCTACGTCGTGTTTACGTTGCAGAGTTATTTGCAGAGTTTAGATACTCCAGAGTAAAGAGAGAGGGACAGATTTTCATGGTCAAAGACCCCGTCACGGCGAAGCCTTCCCACCACAAACAACTGTTGACTTTTTGTTACTCACTCATGTTTTAGGGATTCTAAATCATGCGTAGGGGTCAAAGGTCGAGCTTGTTTGTTACTCACTCATGTTTTAGGGATTCTAATTCATGCGTAGTGGTCAAAGGTCGAGCTTGTTGGTCAAAAATGACAAACTGGCGTGTTTCCGTTGTTTCTATTTGACTCTCGATCACTATTGGACAATGTTTTGTTTTTATTTTAGAGAATGTTTTTTCTCCCAATATTACACTCTATCGTGACACGCTCCCAGCATCAAAATATCAGCACCGAGATGAGGATTGCAGGCAGGAGTTTTTTTTTACTTTTTTTGTAATCCTCTCTTTCTCCCCGTCCCAATTTAGTCGTTGTGCCAATTCCCCCCCTCCCCTACCTGGTTGTTGTGCGCATGTTCTCCTACTGGTCGGTACAAGGGAACCCTGAAGTCATCCGCACGCTTCCTCCAACATGCGCGGCAACAGCCAGTGACTCTTTTTTCACCTGGCAGCGAGGACTCTCATTGGTGAAGTGTAACGCGTGGGAGGGCACGCTGCCTCCATCAAGTCCTGCCTCCGCTGAGAAAGCACCCAGAACTGACCTGTAGGTGTCGCTGTCCACAACGCCAGATTCCCACCCATGACTTGTCCTCCCTGTAACCCAGCCAAACGGGTTAGTATAGCGATCAGCCCAAGCCCCGAGCAATGCTGACTCCGGGAGTCGAGACTGCAGCCTCTTGCATTGGTGACGAGCGCAATCTCCGCTACGCCACCTGACCGCGTGGGTGTGAGTTCTTCTGTGACGCGTGTCGTAGTGTGCAGTTGTTTTACCTGACACCCCCCCTGCCATGTAGACGGCCATCATGACTCCCAGGGTGAAGCCTATGTGGATGGTTAAGGGCTCCCCCAGCGCCCCCTTACTGAGCACCGTCTGGGCCACCGAGCCACATCCAAAGAGCTGGGGACGCAGACAGACAGACGGAGACAGACAGACAGGAGCAGACAGACAGGAGCAGAGGACAATGTTTGGCTTGAGGAAAGAAAAGAGTCATTGTTTGTAAATGTTGCAATTATACCCATAATTAAGCATCGCTTCCTGTTCCATTTCAAAAGCCTTTGACTGCCATAAAAAAACAAGATGTCTAATTTGAGGCCCTTGAAAATAATGAAGTCCCTATATATTTTTCTGGGTAAAAGGGGTGAGAAAAGGACCAGCCATCTAAAAATAATGATGCTGTTCTGGAGGCAGGGTTACTACTGAGACACAACGAGAGGTTGTTGAGCAGGAACGTGAAGAGAGGTGAGAGGATCTCAGGGGGGACAGGGGGGGCAGGAGGGACAGGGGGGGCAGGGGGGGCACAGGGGGGGCAGGAGGAGCTCAGGGGGGACAGGGGGGGCTCAGGGGGGGCAGGAGGAGCTCAGGGGGGACAGGGGGGGCAGGAGGGACAGGGGGGGCAGGGGGGGGCAGGGGGGGGCAGGAGGAGCACAGGGGGGACAGGAGGAGCTCAGGGGGGACAGGAGGAGCTCAGGGGGGGCAGGAGGGACAGGGGGGGCAGGGGGGGGCAGGAGGAGCACAGGGGGGACAGGAGGAGCTCAGGGGGGACAGGGGGGGCAGGAGGAGCTCAGGGGGGACAGGGGGGGCAGGAGGGACAGGGGGGGCAGGGGGGGCAGGAGGGACAGGGGGGGCAGGGGGGGGCAGGAGGAGCACAGGGGGGACAGGAGGAGCTCAGGGGGGACAGGGGGGGCAGGAGGAGCTCAGGGGGGACAGGGGGGGGCAGGAGGAGCACAGGGGGGGGCAGGAGGATCTCAGGGGGGACAGGGGGGGCAGGAGGAGCTCAGGGGGGACAGGGGGGGGCAGGAGGAGCACAGGGGGGGCAGGGGGGGCAGGAGGGACAGGGGGGGCAGGGGGGGGCAGGGGGGGGCAGGAGGAGCACAGGGGGGACAGGGGGGGCAGGGGGGACAGGGGGGGCAGGGGGGACAGGGGGGGCAGGGGGGACAGGGGGGGCAGGGGGGACAGGGGGGACAGGGGGGGCAGGGGGGACAGGGGGGACAGGGGGGGCAGGAGGGACAGGGGGGGCAGGAGGAGCTCAGGGGGGGCAGGAGGAGCTCAGGGGGGACAGGAGGAGCACAGGGGGGGACAGGAGGAGCTCAGGGGGGGACAGGAGGAGCTCAGGGGGGACAGGAGGAGCTCAGGGGGGGACAGGAGGAGCTCAGGGGGGGACAGGAGGAGCTCAGGGGGGGACAGGAGGAGCACAGGGGGGACAGGAGGAGCACAGGGGGGACAGGAGGAGCTCAGGGGGGGCAGGAGGAGCTCAGGGGGGACAGGAGGAGCTCAGGGGGGGCAGGAGGAGCTCAGGGGGGACAGGAGGAGCTCAGGGGGGGCAGGAGGAGCTCAGGGGGGACAGGGGGGGGCAGGAGGAGCTCAGGGGGGGCAGGAGGAGCACAGGGGGGACAGGAGGAGCTCAGGGGGGACAGGAGGAGCTCAGGGGGGACAGGGGGGGGACAGGAGGAGCTCAGGGGGGACAGGGGGAGCTCAGGGGGGACAGGGGGAGCTCAGGGGGGACAGGAGGAGGACAGGGGGGACAGGAGGAGCTCAGGGGGGCAGGAGGAGCTCAGGGGGGACAGGGGGAGCTCAGGGGGGACAGGAGGAGCTCAGGGGGGACAGGAGGAGCTCAGGGGGGGCAGGAGGAGCTCAGGGGGGGGCAGGAGGAGCTCAGGGGGGGCAGGAGGAGCTCAGGGGGGACAGGAGGAGCTCAGGGGGGGGCAGGAGGAGCTCAGGGGGGGCAGGAGGAGCTCAGGGGGACAGGAGGAGCTCAGGGGGGACAGGAGGAGCTTGGGGAGCAGGAGGAGCACAGGGGGTCTCAGGGGGTCTCAGGGGGTCTCAGGGGGTC
Organism: Notolepis coatsorum; assembly: GCF_963971535.1. Classification (NCBI taxonomy): domain Eukaryota; kingdom Metazoa; phylum Chordata; class Actinopteri; order Aulopiformes; family Paralepididae; genus Notolepis; species Notolepis coatsorum. The sequence goes on along the minus strand of NC_140165.1, from coordinate 168,923,626 downwards.
TCAGGGGAGCAGGAGGAGCTCAGGGGGGGCAGGAGGAAGGTCTAGATTATAGTGACTTCTATAGATTATTTACAAGCCGACAACAATTCCCTCGTGGACAAGAGATGCTCCAGAAATCACACCAGAGAAATAGGATCTGTACTTAATTAAACTGGGTGATCTATGCATTTGAATCAACCATCTAAAGTAGTTCTGAATCGTCCCTTAATAATTGATTACGTGCAAAGACAATGAAGGCATATCATTTCTACTGCATTTGCACTCAGGAATTGCCTAGAAAGATGTTTGCTTTTTGTGTAAAAAAATTAAGAAATATTGACTGTTAGACTACAGTAGCCCATTTGTACTAATTGAATAATTGCACAATCATAACTAAGCGAAAGTCTTCAGTAACTGTGAAGAGAGTGATCATTTGATTTGATTGAGTTTTTCTTTTTTGACGAAAAACAGTCCTTTGTCACGTCGTGTCTTGTCAGGTTTGCTCGTCTGAAGACGTCTTAATTACGAGTCAGATTTTCGCTAGAATGGAATTATATATGAGCACATCAAAGAAAATGTAAATTATTTTCAGAATATATTATTGAGCAGAACAATATATTTATAAAAACATATTGCAGATGGCAGATTGTGTCCCTTGGGACATCTCATTATCATACTCCAGCTTTAAAACCAGTTATTATATAGTTAGATGACAGGTGCACAGATACTCACTATTAAGACGAATATTCCCAGAAATTCGGCCAGGAACTCTTTGATGATGTCATGCCTCAGGGCACATCTCTCCTTAAATTTTCTCTTCCTCTCACTTTCCATATTTCCAATAGATCCTTGATGTCTTACTCTGATATACCGGTCAGGAGGACAGACAGTTGGGCATGAAGTGTGATATAATATTGTCCACAGGAACGGTCCTCGGAATATACACTAGTCGCCTCCCACTTGGCCGCTTGTATGTAGCAGGCTGCACACCCTGGCTGGCATGCCACTTAATCTGTCTCATCTTCCTTCTCGTCCGATCGTCCCTATCGTCTTATAAACGAGGGCTTCTGTATTGCACTGATATTACCTCTCTTTTGGCGTACCCAAATTATTCACCTTTACGCCATCCGTTGGCCAATTTATGTGGCATGCGTAATGGTGAAACAGTTCCTAAATCTACACCTAAGAAAGTCCTTTCAGTCATCACAATACTGACATAATTGCATTATCACACACGACACGATACACGCGCGTTCAGTTATGGGGTTGCTTTGTTTTGTGGACCAAAAAAGGGTCTGAAATATAAATGGTTCTTTCGCGTAAAAATAACCTCACGGCTTCTTGTTTGCACAGATCGAGCTGTCGTTTTTTGTGGTAAGAGTGCACATAATTTCCTCCCACGAACAATCCCCATCCATTGTTTTTTTGGTGATAGCTTGGTCACTTTAAACATGCACACATTTTCCAACCATGAACGACTCGCACCATTAGTCAATCAATTTAGTACATTCGCACTTTTGCCTGTCTGCAGAAAAAAAACACAAATACAAATGTATCTTGTTATGAACATACCTACACCTTCAACAAATGCATCGAATCTTACTTAGGTCTGTTATGCAGGCGGAATGCACATGTGATTAAAATGCATAGCGTAGTGGACATGCTGTTGTGTTTTCAAGATGTCACTAATAACCAAATCGTCGACAACACAACGACTTGTCTCGGTTCATCCGACAGAGGGCGCTCAGTGAACGTATAATAGAACGGTTGAAGTTGACCGCGGCCTCGAGTGTGTGGGTGTGTGTGTGCGTGCGTGTGTGTGTGTGTGTGTGTGTGTGTGTGTGTGTGTGTGGGGGTGTTGGGGGGGGTGTCTTATCTCCCTCCCGTCCACTGTGTTTAGTGAAAAGGTGAGGCGACAGGCAGAGAATGCAGTGTTTTGAATGCATTAATCAGTGTCACTTTTTCCAGTCCCGTCTTCTTTGATGTGGACCAGACACGTTCAGAGTGTCGCCCATGCTGAGAAAAAAGGCTGGTGTGGTGATGGAGGTAAAGCATCATCCGGGGGGATTTAGCGAATTATAGGCCTACATCTGTCTCCTTTGTCCTGTCAGACAACTCACATTATTAGCATTGGAAATTAAGAGAATTTTCTTGCCAAGAGTTTTTTCTTTAAGATAAGATAACGGTAATAGACCTATGTATAATTCGACCCGTTCGGGCCGTTCCTCTCGGCCACTAATGCATCTCTATCTAGACACAATCTCCACATTCTTCCCCCTCTCCTGATTCTAATCAGACAGGCTTTTCTCCGGAAACAAGCCAAAAATAAAAATAATATACGGACTATTTATCTAACCATAACCATGGTTTATAGCTGTTTTCATTAGTTAAAAACAGTCTGGGCTACATTAATACACGTGTTGATATCTGGGTAGCTTAATTGCGCTTCACTTAAAAACAACGCTGATTCATTTTGCGCCTAATCACACATATCCCAAAACTTGAAACAGTTTTGCACACATCAATTTAGTTTGACAGCTATTGAGAGTACATTTGTTTGAATGTGTCCCCCCCAGTGAGGTCATCGGAAGACACTCAATCTCAATTAAATGATGGAGATGAAAATAAAAATAGAAATCCCTATTGCAATCCCCATCACTAGTTTGTCTCCTTATTTGTCGCCTTACCGAGCTGTAATTAACACAACACAAGTTTGCTGAGACACCGTCGTTTGAATGGGCCCCCAGTTAAGTGGTGAGATGTTTATTGAGAAGTGTGTGGGTGGGAAGAGTATGGGTGCTAGGAGGAATCATCACCACGGGGGAGATATCCCTCATCAACACACTAGGAAATTGGCCTAGTGGTAATCGTTAGACCACACCTTGATAACATCTTAGATCTTGCGCGTAAATTGCTAAGTGTGGTAAACGTTCACACATCCACGTCATGTGTGGAATAGGTTTGTATTGTTTTAGCATGTGTGTTTACAATGGTGACGTCACATGCATGCAGGCTAAGATAATAGTTGGCTCAACTTTCATCTGTGTTATTGGATGTCATAAACAACAGCTAATTGGGAAAACGTTGCCAAAGTTATTCGATATTTTAGCCTGACATAAAATATAAATGTTATTTGTAAGACCATTTACAATTTCACTATAATTCGTAGAATTCAGTGACATTTCACACATAATTGCCTATCTTCAACAGCAAACTCATTTGTATCTAAATCCCATAATTTGTTACCAAACAGCTTATTAGGATAACGCAGGCTACCACAGTTGAAATAGGCCTAAATCACTACTTTTAGTGTTTGAGCCAATCTTTGGCAAAGTGCCAGCTTCGTTTACATTTTTTAAATGTTAGTTCTTTTGTGGGTGAAAGGAGAGGAAATGATAGTCTGGATCCTCCAAGGGGCTGGGCTGTTACCCCCCCTCCCTCCCCAGCACGCACGGCCGAGGTCGTTTATGTAAATGCTCGATTTTAATTTTCGAGAGGGCGGCCCTTTCCCTTACCCAATAAAAATGGACTGCCGTTGACACCTGGTTATAAACACAGGAAGGATTCCAAAGTCCTAATCAAACATCTGTTAGGGGGAAAAAACCGAGGACGCACAACAGCAAGCGGAGACACAGACGCGATGACTTCCAGTGAAATCGAGCTCCCTGGTGAAGTGAAGGGCGACGCCGCTGCGCTCATGGCATCTCTCCAGCTGATGCCCTCGCCGGTGCCCAACCCGGAGATCCTGTACACCAAGGTCTGTGTCGCTGGAGCCTTTAGGGTTTAGGCTCCTCTTCTAGGTCACAAGAGCTTCTCTAGTGTGTGTGTGTAACGACACTTTAACTCCCAGATGTGTTTCAGTCCTTCCAGATTCCGTTTTATTTGCCATATGCAACAAGTAGAATGGAATTCTTACTCTCCGTTTGTTCCACAGCATAACGGAACAAAAAGAAACAATTAACAGAATAAAAAAGCAGGTATTTATATACAATAAACGGTCTGCGGTATGTGCAATAACATACGTAAAAATAAGTATAAGTAAATAAAAATACAAATAAAACAGAAAGTGTTGTGTGTTGTCAGTGGCAGGTCTGCGCCACGCCGCGTCAGTTTGGCACGAACTTTTACGCACAGGTGACAACATTTACGGGGCTATGTTGCGCTTAACGCCAGGTCACCTGTAGCAACAAGCATCCATCTAATGCAAGTTGACGATTGCATTTTGTAGGTGTCATGATCATCAACGTTTTTAATTTGCTATGTTCCAATAGTCTTTCTGCAATTTCCCAAAGTTGTGCCTCTCCCACAATGGAAAATTGATTAATAATTACGTTTTTTTGTATTATACATTTGTAATTGCCTGTCACTAACGTTTAATTTGTGATTGATAATGCAGCATATTATCGCTAGGTAATTGCGTAACCGATTGAATAGACTTAAAGTCGTTGTCTATAGCCTACAAGATTATATTATCCGTAATAGTATACTTTATAACGTTATACAATAACCATGTTGTGGGCTTTGTCATATCCTGTTGAATTAAAAGTAGGCTTAGGTAGTTAGGGTGTGTCATGGTTGATCGTGATAGCCTAGGCTCTGTTTTGTGAGAATCTTGTTTTGAACGTGATACAATTACAACGTTTAGTATGCCACGTTTCCAGATGAAGCCCACACACGTCTCATATTTTTTATAAATACTTTTTCATTGTATAACAAATGCAAAACCGGATTGGAAGTGGGCATAGTAGTCTGAAGAAGACCACTGTCTCGAAACATCCCTATGGGATGTTGAAATAAACTGGGCTACAGTGCGGACCATCTTCTTGAAGTGGGCATATAGACCATATAGGCCTTTTGTCGGTTTATTTGATTTTTAAAGAATAATAGGGAATCAAAGTCCAGTTGAAAAATATTTTCTAGGGATAGAGAATAGAGCAACAATGTCTGCTGGTGGAACATGCAATCAAATCTTTTTTCCCCCCATTAAATGAGTTGAACACAACTCTTTCTAAACTTAAACGTGTCTTTGTCAATTTTAGTTCTATATGTTGCTGTAGAAATAGGCAGGCAAACATGATTTAGTCTAGCCTAATTCAAGTTTATGGCGTCAATGGGTAAAGGCTGAATTTAAGGTCTCAACGTCCACATTTGTGCTGAACGCTCATGATGCAGTACTAAATGACACAAAAAGTAATTAGCCTATATGGATGATAACAGCGTTGGTTTAGGATGTAAGGTGTAAATGCTGTCTTATTCTTCTTATCTATGGAATCTTCACATAGTTGAATGAGGCAATAGGTTTCAGCATGTTATTGTCATTTGTAATCTAAAATGTGTATATAACGAGGCTATACATTTGTTTTAAGAGATGGAAAATTATTCCAAATTGCAGACTGAGTTCCTGAGCATCTCCATTTTCTGAGAAATGTCCACATATATTATGCTATAATACACTTTTAGAAGCCACCTCCTTGAAGATAGATGTAGATGGAGTCCCTGAAACAGTTGGAATGTGTTTGAGTCAAGAATACTTAATTATTGGTGTTTGAGTGGAGAATAGTTCATTATTGGTGTTTGAGTGGAGAATAGTTCATTATTGGTGTTTGAGTGGAGAATAGTTCATTATTGGTGTTTGAGTGGAGAATAGTTCATTATTGGTGTTTGAGTGGAGAATAGTTCATTATTGGTGTTTGAGTGGAGAATAGTTCATTATTGGTGTTTGAGTGGAGAATAGTTCATTATTGGTGTTTGAGTGGAGAATAGTTTATTATTGGTGTTTGAGTGGAGAATACTTAATTATTTGTGTTTGAGTGGAGAATAGTTCATTATTGGTGTTTGAGTCAAGAATAGTTCATTATTGGTGTTTGAGTGGAGAATAGTTCATTATTGGTGTTTGAGTGGAGAATAGTTCATTATTGGTGTTTGAGTGGAGAATAGTTCATTATTGGTGTTTGAGTGGAGAATACTTAATTATTTGTGTTTGAGTGGAGAATAGTTCATTATTGGTGTTTGAGTCAAGAATAGTTCATTATTGGTGTTTGAGTGGAGAATACTTAATTATTGGTGTTTGAGTGGAGAATAGTTCATTATTGGTGTTTGAGTGGAGAATAGTTCATTATTGGTGTTTGAGTCAAGAATAGTTCATTATTGGTGTTTGAGTGGAGAATACTTAATTATTGGTGTTTGAGTGGAGAATAGTTGAGAATTGTTGGAGAATATATTGGTGTTTTAGTCGAATACTTCATTATTGGTGTTTGAGTCAAGAATACTTCATTATTGGTGTTTGAGTCAAGAATACTTCATTATTGGTGTTTGCGTCAAGAATACTTCATTATTAGACACATGATGCCATTGCCTTCAAAATAAAGGATCAAACAAGAATGTAACTCAATTGTCTTGATGGGAAGCTAAGATGAAGTTGATCCGTACCATAGTACACACTCTGTTTGGGGACATGGATATCTCCATATAGCTTGTTTCAGCATCCAAAAATCTGTTTCAACAAACAGGTAAACAGTAAACCACTTATGCAACAACATAAAATATATCATATTCATCAGTCTTTCACTTCACTCTAGTCTAATGTGTGCTTGATGCATGACTCTTGGCAGACGACAAATAAAGTGAACCCGCTACTGAATTATTTTCCAGCCTGTTTATTCGTAAAATCCTTGGTGTGAAAAGTCTCAGCTTCATCATCTGACCTCCTCTGGGATTCATTTGTCCACCTTATAGTACATTTATCCCACGGTGAAACGTAAAATGCGTGACTATATGAGTTGAGCTATTGCTGGTGAGCTGTTCCTTGTGGTTTACTAATAATATTTCGGACACACCAACATGAATAACTAGTTTCAGTATCTAACTTTATTAGGTTACCATAGTTTGAACTCGCCCCTTTACTGGCACTGATTTTCAGTCGAGAAGAAGCTGCTTTTTGGTTCGAAGGAGTGATTGTCGTACACTTAAGTGGCCTTGTAGTCCCGTTGTCGTGGGAGGCTCTCTCTGAATTGCGTTCTGTTTATGATCGGGAGAGTGTAAAGGGCACGCCAACACAGGCCGATAGTGCATCGTAAGTTCAACGCTATAATCGCTGGCCTCGATACTAGTGCAAAGGGCAAGTCGTACTCAGTACTGTAAGGTCCACCAGTGTGAGTAGAGCATATGTCTGCTTTTCTGTGCACAGTCATGTTACCAGCTCTCCGTTGCAAGAATGCACGGAAAGGTGTATATAGTAGAACATTAGGGAGCGACTTGGTGAATTAACCCCCAGGAATTTGGATCATCCAGTCCCTGTAGGTTTGGTGGACACAGGGGGCAGGAGGGCCCTGATTTATGGGCACCCCCTGACGTGGGCTTCTCCACACACCCTGTTTCTGTTGTGAGTGAACAGCAGACAGATAGCAGGCCGGTAGGGCTTGTGGATAGAGCGCCATGCTTAATGCACAGATCGGCAAATCTTTGTATTCATTATTATTATTATTATTCTTTTTTTACATAGATTTATTAAACATGTTTTTCCTCCCTTCTATACTCTTGCTCACCTCACCTCGGATCACGGTCGATAAGACCACTGTGACTGCAACAGAAAAATATTTTACACCCGAGTGTCCCTGAAAATATCCAAATAGATACGGATGGGATCGCTACTTAACAGGTGTTTACTTCAGCCCCAGAAGTGTGAGATAGAGAGGTGTTGTTGCAGCCGAGGCCCCTCGTCCCTTTCACCAAGTCATGAACTGCTCACCATCAAAGAGACTTTGTGTGAACATGTCAGTTAAGCTATCTTCCTCGCTGTGTGCATCTACGTAGCACTGTGCACACTTTGAAAGGTCCCTTCATATCTCTCCGTGCTTTATTATCCAAGTGCCACACTTTTCACACACCCCATTCTAAAGCCATAAAAAAAAGGAGAGGGTTCTCTCAGCTGCCCCCCCCAACACACGCACACACACACACACACACACACACACACACACACACACACACACACACACACACTTACTAACGCTATGGCGGCCTAAAACCAGCTGGGCATGCGAGACACAAAACCCAGTTGTTTTTTTCTTTTTCTTTTTAAACACAACATGTTTGATTGACCCCAGGTGAAAGGAGTCAGATCTTTTCTGTGTCTGTGAGGTAGTCCGCCGTGGTTGATAGTCCCACCAAGGAAGCCATAAATTAGAGAACCCTGATGTGCTATTTATTGATGTTCTTCACTTGTGCAAAAGTGGAGAGGCTGGACAGAGAGAGAGAGAGAGAGAGAGAGAGAGAGAGAGAGAGAGAGAGAGAGAGAGAGAGAGAGAGAGAGACTATAGTATATGGATAATAACACATGCAGGGAGGCTTTACTGGGTGATTGCTGTGGCCTTGGTGGCTACTCACACCACTCAACGGCCCTGAGTTGTTAAACCAGACACCTAGGAGGGATAAATCTTATGTGATTGGTGGAAAGCACACTTCTGGTTTATTCTGTGTTGTTCTGCAGAAGGAGCAGTCTGTAAAAAAGGCAGTTGGTTTGTTGCAAGATGTATATTGCGGTAACAATATAACAGTTGATTTAATCATTGCATTTGGACAAGGTTATAGATTATTAATAATAGAGACTGTAGACTAGAGCAAAAGCAACACAGGTTAATGTTAAACTGGAATCACTGTAGCACGGTTGCGGATTAGGTCACTGATAAGCATGCACACGCTGAAATCAAGGCCGGGGGAAACTGGGTCGTAACTTGAATATAGTTTGATTTTCAAATTCAAGTAGTACAAACAGTACCAAGTGTGTCTGAACTCCAGACAAAATGCAACAGCCTTGTTCATTATCTGTTGTTTTGTCTACCCATTCTTAATCAACAGTTAGACATTCTCATCCTCGCTTTGCTCACGGTGCTGTTGGCACCCTGTCATCATAGGAGCTTATGTGCAGAATCATGTCGGCTGAAGATAAGAGTTTTTCCCTTTTTGTAAAGTAATCTACGTAGAGAAGTCCAGTCAGTGTGGATGAATAAGAGGTGCCATCAATCTGTCACTGATTGAGATAGTGCAGATGGAGGCTGGGGGCTCCCCAGTGCTAGGTGCTGTCCACTGGGGTGTAAGTTATGGCCCTGGCTCCCTCTGTGGGTCAGTGGCCCTGCCTTGCCAGAGCCTGACCTGCAGTTCTGGAGTTTTTCACTTCAAAACCACCATCTTACTGCGATCAAGATCAAACGGAGCCCAAGTTAGACGATACTGTGGGACCAAATGATTTATCACAACAAGCACAGCGAGCATTCTCTCTTTCTTTACCTCCCTTTTCCCATGTCTCTCTCTCTCTTTACCTCTCCCTCGTTGCTTACACAACACCGCCGCTCTCGCACGTGCGCACGCAGACTCTCTGAGACACACATCTTTTGATTATGACAGGGTAAGTGTGCTCCACCATGAATATGTCCGTTGGTGGTGAAACGCCTGTTTGTGCAATGAGTGTAAATTACTGTCTTGGCAGACATGTCAACATCATGTCCTCTGTCTCTTAATCACTGGTTTAGGAAGACCGGTGACAGCGAGGTTACCCTGTTAACTTCCACACCTTCAGTCTTCAGTCCACTTGACAAGGAAGGTGTAAATCCTTATGGTGTCATTATGAAAAACACTTGGCTCCATAAATCCATTTGAAAAGAGCCTCTTCTCTCAGAGAGAGCCCAGGACACAACCCACAGCCCTGCTAGGTGTTTAGAGAGCCCAGGACACAACCCACAGCCCTGCTAGGTGTTTAGAGAGAGCCCAGGACACAACCCACAGCCCTGCTAGGTGTTTAGAGCCCAGGACACAACCCACAGCCCTGCTAGGTGTTTAGAGCCCAGGACACAGCCCACAGCCCTGCTAGGTGTTTAGAGCCCAGGACACAACCCACAGCCCTGCTAGGGGTTTACTCATAAGAGAGAGCCCAGGACACAACCCACAGCCCTGCTAGGTGTTTACTCATAAGTACAAAGGTATCTACTTTGACGTGCATTTTCTATAAACATTATACTGTTGTCCCGCACGGCACGAGTATTAGATACACAAGTTAAAACTGTAATCTTTCAGTTCACCAATTAATTCGTTAATTTAACCGGACATCAGTACACTTAAAGTACATTTACCGTATCTGTGATGAGTAGAAAGCTTTATTGTCATTAAGCACAATACGGTACAACGAAATTAGTTTGTGCAGCACCTAAAAGAACGATACCTACATACACACACTGCCACACAACACATCCATGATGTACCCATAGACACACTGCCATACATACATGTGTTGTACCCATACTCACTATCACACCACACATTCATGCACCCACTCATACCCTCTGCTACATATGTACTTATTCACAAGAACATTCAAATGGTAAAATAAATAAATAAAAACCATTAGACAGTAGAATCACAGCAGAAAAAAAGATATTGCACATCGTTGGAATGAGCTTTTTTATTTTTTTATTTATTTATAAAAATGTTTAGCATTTATTGCTTTTCATGGTCAGACATGACCGACAGATGAGGAGAGGATGAACGAGGGAAGAGGCGGGGAAGACATGCGACAAATGTCACCGGGAGCGGGAAGTGAACCCGGGACGGCCGTGTAGGTGTGCGATGCACTAACATGGTGCGCCACGCGGGCGCCCGCCTTGGAATGAGCTTTAATGCATGCTTTTAGATTAGCTCTGTCTTTATAGCTATACTATATTTCATTTGTTTGAACATTTAAAGGTGAAATCAGTACTATTTTCACTGTATCATAGAAAAAACGTTACCATTATGTATCGGGGGGGGGGGGGGGGGGTTGAAAGGGTTGTTGATTTATACCAGGTGCTGAGATTTCTGCCTTTCTAAACTCACATTTTGGCTCGTAATCTTTGTTTTGGGTGAAATTGTATTTTTATTGAAGGTAATTTGTATGTGGTTGAGTCTACACGGTCCTTATTCCAATTTAATTACGTTCTTGTTGAACATAATTTGTATGCGTTCGAGTGTCATGGTCCTCGTTCCATACGATTGAAAATCCTACAAGCGCCTTTAATGAGTTTGAACGACCAGGTCCCAATGTGGCCCTATCGTTCCCAAATAAAATCCTTTTTAGTTTTAACGGTTCAATTAATTTATTGCTTAGAAAAACGTATTGAAAGCATATGATGGAGCTCTGTGCCCAGAGAGAACAGAGTTACTTAAGCTTCTACCTTCATCACACATGATAGTGGAGAGTTTCTCCCCTCCTGAAAGACGCTCCATTCATGTGGTCTGGAGGACTGAGTTGGCCCAGAGCCACGCCAGAAAGGGATGGGATCCAGTCGAGTGTCGACACGATTGAAAAACATAACCCGTGTGGCATTTCAGTAACGATGAAGACAATGAAAAACATATTAAATGACTAATTCTCCATTATGTTACACAACACCGGGCCGACTAGCGGTTTCCACCAAACAAGCTAACGTCTGCACGACTCCCGCCTGGCCGAAGTGTCAAAGGTGGGGAATGATCTTCAAAATAATATACTCTGCGGTTAAGAATTCGACCAGGATTTATATACCATCGTTTCAACCAGGGCGGGAAATGTTTATTCAGTGTGCAATACCCCTTTTAAGGGGACGTTCGAATCGTCTTGACATTATTTCATATTTATATTATTATATATTTTTATTTTGTAACCATTTTCAGCCACTCTAAATCTTTCTTCATCGTTCATTTGCCCTTTTTCATCGTCTACTCAACACTTCACATGGACTGACGAGGAATACAGTGTTTGCTCTGTGAATTTGTGGGGAGTTTACTGGAAGCAGAAGAGAAGTACAGAACCAAACGGGCAAAGTCCATCGTTACAGTTTCCAGCAGCAGAAAATAACCAGTGCAAAATAATATCAAAACGGATTACGTAATCGTGACATCGGCTTAACTAATATCACATCAAGAAGTTAGCATCACACGCTACCGTTCATAAAGCTTTGCGGCCCAACTTGGCAAACTGCCGTGTCTCTGTCATGGCATCCGACTACTGTGAAGAAGTGAAAGGTTATATTCCCCATCACACTCTTGCATCCAAATTATTGTTCCTCATATTCCTTCGGATGGAGGGGGGGATTCGGTCCGCTCTTTCAGCGCTCGCCCACACGCAGGCGAGAGAGAGACGTCTTGCCAGTCCCTGACAGCTAGGGCACCCTTGCCAAACCCAGGAGAGCAGGGTGGTATTGTCTCTGGTCGTGTGAATGAAAAACATGAAGGGCCTATGGTGTCAGACATGTGGGGAGGGGGGTCAGGGGTAGTGGGGGGGGGGGGGGGGTACACCAGCTGGTCTCCAGTTTCACATGCTCTCTGCTCACCTGTAACAGTAGTAATTATAAATGTCTTGACTCCCATCCAGAAACCCAGAGGAAATAGGGGACCTGAGATATGAGAGGATATGAAACTTCCTGTGCAGACTAAGGTTGCAGGTGCCCAATTCAGATGAGTCTGGCTGTGGAATCTTGGCCTGTTGTGTATAAACACACACATATATGTAACACCACCCTCCACCCACCCAACCACCCCCTCCACACAAAAAAAGTAGGAAGAGAGGAGTGAGTGCCATTAAATATTCCTTAGGCCTTAAGCATGTGTGAACCATGAGAAGATAGTAGCAGCCAAACAGATGTTTTGCAGGCTGTAGTGAGTATTTTGGCACTCCTTACTCTCTCTGCAATTCACTGTAAAAACAAAAATCACACACACACATAATCCAGATGAGTTTGGTTTTATCTGTAATTGTAGTGAATTGAATCTAGCATGCGGTGGTGTGCCAGGTCATTATTTCCAGTATGACAATAGACAGCAACTAATTCTCTCCCCCTCTATATTTCTTCATGTTAACGCCAGTAGCTCTTAATGTCACAGAAAACAACAGACACTGTCACTTGGTTTTTTCCCTCCTTTGTCTCATACTGTTTATCGAATGATTCATCGCATTTATCAGTATCTCTGTAGAACTTGAATCGCCTTCATTACATTAATGAATGACTACACTGCTGTTAATGACTCCCAGTTTATTTGTAACAGTGCCCTAGTCGCAGGAAACCGTACAACTGCATACAAATTTACAGTATGTCTCATGGTGCTATCGGCTTGCTAGGCTCTTAGCTTGATGAGATTGACAGCTGTAACAGGAAAACATGGGAGATGCAAAGTGTTTGCAGCTGTCCCAGCCCGTGCATAAAGACCTGCTTACTGTCATGTTCCCATTTACATCTGGCCACCTACCCTGTACTGGGGATCATGCTGCGCTGGATTGTTTTGGTATATTTTTTGCAATAATTGTTGTGTTCTTTTTCCAGATAATGCAAATAGTTTGGAAAAGAGACTATAACATTTATTTATACAATTTATAGCAATCTTCAACTTTCTCACAACAATTTTAACAAACAAAAAAAGCCTGTGGTTATTGATAGGATAATTGATGAGATAGAAGCAAAGAAGATAATTTATTAAACATGATTTTCAACCCTGTTCTTTATTGGGTACTACGTCAGTGCTAGAGATAGAGAGGCTTGCAACATTATTAGGTGCCTTTTTGCACATTTTGTTGTGCAGATTTTTTTATTTATTTTGGATTTCTTCAGTGCTAACTTTCATCTAACACAAACGCTGTATAAATAAGGATTTCTTTATTAACTAGAAACCATTCTTTGATATATGACGGTAATGGTAAGAGCCCCACGGGGAACGAGAAAGCAAACACTATTTATCATTTTTAAAATGTCTACTTTTGCACTTATCCCCCCCCCTCCCCTCTTGTGTTCTTTCCCCTTCTTCCAAATGAACCTAAAAGCAATTTTAAGAAACCTTGAGAGTTGATTTACAACTTCGCCATGTCATCTTAATCAAGTCTCTCAATGGAACAAGACAAAAGTCTAACAGCTCCCTGAGCTCCAGAGAGGCCTGAGCCAAGCGGCGGCTGACTGTTGTCCTTTTCTGGCTGTGATTTAGTTGGCGGGCCTGGTCCACTGTTCCTCATGCTTCCACCCCTCTCCTTGCATAAAGCTACCCATGGACTGCATTCTTGCTCGGACTGTTGAGGCTGTCAGGGGGGCTCCTCTGATTTAGGGCGTTCCACTACAGTGGGCCCTATAAATTTAGAAACTAATTCTCTGCTCTATGGCGCTTTCTGTTTTCGTAGCGGGCCCTCTGCTCCTTATCGTCACTGACAATTTTATGAAGTGCCCTTAATGAGAGGCAGATTAAAGGTGGCCTCTGATGGAAGGCGCCTGAGAACACTGAGAGCCGGGAGAGGGAACCCACTGTGGCCTGTGTCTATCTATTGTGGGCCCGGGTGGGGGGCAGCGTCGGGTGAATGGTAGAGAAATGAGTCTGTAATGTATGGCTCTGCCGGGTAGTGCACGCAGACACCCAACCACCTAAAATGGCTGTATGTATATGTGATCTATCTGCAAATGTTCTTCACATAGACCATGGGAACGAGGAGAGAGAGGGGGAGAGAAGTTTGAGAGCAACATCCCGTGTGCCGCTCGCTCCGGTGTGTGAGCCGCTCTCCAAAAAACGTGCCGCTGGCATTTTATACCTGTTCTTAGGTAAACACCCCTAACAGTTTACAGCCAATTAAATAGTACTTAAGCCTCTAGGTTTATGTGGATAAACATGTTTGATAGTTAGGGAGGCCTGGGGCAGTGGGACACTTGAACCCTGCTCTCCGGTTTTCTCCCAAAGTGTCTCTACCTCTCAAGTACAAGGACAGGAAGAGGACATGTATATACAGTAGATGTTCTCTCTTCACCCCATCTATTAAAGCCACTGACAGCCATTTAAAACAGTTTGTGAGGTGTGCGCTTAATGGATCTAAACATGTCCGTGAGGACAGAGACACGTTTCCTTCTTCTTCTTCTTCTTCTTCTTCTTCTTCTTCTTCTTCTTCTTCTTCTTCTTCTTCTTCTTCTTCTTCTTCTTCTTCTTCTTCTTCTTCTTCTTCTTCTTCTTCTTCTTCTTCTTCTTCTTCTTCTTCTTCTTCTTCTTCTTCTTCTTCTTCTTCTTCTTCTTCTTCTTCTTCTTCTTCTTCTTCTTCTTCTTCTTTTTTTTTTTTTTTCTTTTTAAACAATTTCAAATCACTACTTTTTTAACAACTCATGATGCGCTCATTGCTGGACACATTCTCCTAAAACATTTCGTTTGAAACTAATCCAAATTCTGTTACTTGTATAAACATTTATTTTTCTTTTGGTCTTTATAGATCTCGAATATGCCCTGTTTGGAATCCCAGGCGGTTGTTTAACGGAAGGCTTGCTTTAACGCATCACAGAAACCAAGTGCAGCACGTGTTTTATGATCTCGTAAACGAGCAGTGATGTTGTGAAACGTGTGTCTGTGTATGAGGGAGGGAGAGGGGGGTGTCTGGTGTCTGATAGGGATGTATCTGACCCCCACCCCCTTCGTCTGGATGCTGGAGCACTCCCCAGAGAGCAGTGCTGGACGGCCAGGAATCTCTGTCCACATTTCCAGAGATTTTCACATTTCCCCCTTTGATGGGGGAACAATCTTGTTAAGCCTAAACAGATTATTCATGGAGGCGGACAACAGAGTGTTTGGTTGAGGGTTGATATTTAATTAAAGCACATGTTTGCAGCGTGGAGAGATTCGAGAGTGCGAATACGAATGCGCCGCCCTGGATTCTCTGTAGAACGGAGAGTTAACAAAGTATTTATACAAGGGAAGTACAGTAGACAAAACCGAGTGGGTGCATTGTTACAGATATGGGGTGAGTGACGTAGACGGATAGGGGGAGAGGTGGTAGGAGAGTACAGCGTGTATGATGGATATGGGGTGAGTGACATCGATGGTAGTGATGTGTGTGTGTAGGTGTGTGTGTGTGTGTGTGTGTGTGTGTGTGTGTGTGCGCGTGTGTGTGTGTGTGTGTGTGTGTGTGTGTGTGTGTGTGTGTGTGTGTGTGTGTGTGTGAGAGAAAGCGTGAAAGTGCAAAGTGAATGCTGATGATTTTCCATATCACACAAGACGTGGAGCCGGTGCCAGCAGGAATGATGCTAAGTAAACAAGCAACCGAGTACAACTTAGTTTCAAGTACATGACAACTTGAGCTACAACCAACTCTGGTCAGCATAATGCAAGAATAGAGATTAGCTTATGGTAACTAGGGATGTCCCGATCCGATCACGTGATCGGAATCGGCGTCGATCACATGCTTTTCAGAGGATCGGGGATCGGGAAAAAATAATAATAAAAATCGGCAGTCAAAAAAAGACAAATTTTATTCAACAAACATGACCATGTCCACGTCTTAAACTCATACGGAGGCCTTAGTTTTGGTTTTAAATTACATATAATATATCATCATTAATGTATTTATTGTCACACAGAGCAGAATAATTGTCCACAACAAACACATTCCCCTTTAATTTTCACCGTTGCAACAAACACATCCCTTTAATTTAGACGCTACACGCTACACGCTCGACCACATCACAACAACAGTACAACACGTCGCTCCCGAAACACGGTTAATATCCACTGATTTGAGCAGCTAGACTTAATGTCAGAGGTTTGGAACTAAGCATTTTAAAATAGAAAGTCAAGCCAGTTGCAATGTTTGCAAGGAGGACAGGCTGGAGGCGAAGTTTTCAGACTAACTTTTCACCTGGAGGATAACGTGACTGAGGATTATCGTCTGCGTTTCAGACCAGAATGGACGCAAGTCGAACACTGAATGTATACTAATGTGCAAACATATATTGAAACTTTTAATATTTCTCATATGAAGCAGAAGCACATTTCTCAGGGTGAATGTAATAACAAAAGCCTCCGCGCTCCCGCCCCGGACTATAGGCAACAGATGGGCTTGTCTCGCTCTGCCAGTTTCTGACAAAAATTCGTCAAAATTGATTACTAATGTGAAAGATCGGATCGGAAACGATCGGATCGATAGATATTTAAAATCACATGATCGGGATCGGATCGGAAGCAAAAAAAGGCGATCGGGACATCCCTAGTGGTAACAATTAAAGTTAGATTGTCATCGTCGATGCTACATAATCAAATAATGAAAAGACTATTTCAAATCAAGGCTCTGCTGCAGTCAGATGAATACAAAGTGGTGTCTGGGGTTTGTCCGCTCTTTTCATTTTAGTTCTCATAAGCAAACCAGATTCACTCACACCTCTCTGTGTGTTCAGTAGAAGGCAATCCAGCTGCAAGCTAGCCTAGCTTAGCACAAATTAATGGAAGCGGATACGGATCAGCTAGCCTAACTAAAAACTCTGGGAGATGTGTTTTTCACCAACAGCTAGGCTAGCTGATCCATATCCATTTCCATTCATTTGTGCTAAGCTAGGCTAGCAGCCGGATCACTTTCTACTGAACCCACAGAGAGGAAACCGGTATCTATCTTCTTGTCTGACTCTGGAGAATACGGCAAGTGCATTTCCCATAATGCTGCCATGTTCCTTTAAGAGTTGGAAGTGGCAGAGTGAGCTCTGGAGATGGTTGTGGAAATCAGACCTCCCCCCTTTCATGTGGCCCCTGTATCTTTTTACTGGAAGCTGCTTCTTTTCTTCCTGCAGATTTTCATCAACAACGAGTGGCACGACTCAGCCAGTGGGAAGGTGTTCCCTGTGTACAACCCCGCCAACGCAGAGCAGCTCTGTGAGGTTCAGGAGGCCGACAAGGTAACTTGCACAATACTGTCAAAACATGGAGTCTTTTCATTTACATAATTCCCCATTCCCCTTTAGCTTATGAAAATGAGTTTTTGCATGTACGTTTTGCACTGACCTGACTTGTCGTCTGTGCAAATGTGCATGTGTGAACTTTTTTGTGTCCAAAAACACAAAACTATTTTTAAAGAAGCAACAGACAAAAAAAAAAGAAAAAGAAAAACAAAAAAGAAAAAGAAAAACAAACATGCAGTGAGAGTTTAGTCTAATGTGACGTGGCGGTCTGGTGGTCTGGCAAGTTGCTCTGCTTCTTCCCTAAATCAGCACCTCTGGGTGGTTAAATGAGGCGGGGGGAGAAACTTAAAACACACTAATGGTAGATCCACAGAGAATCCTCCGAAATGGACAGAGAGATTTCATTGTTCTCGGAGGAGGTGAACAAACATGTTTACTGGATATGGTTATATCATTAAAGCACCCCTCCCCCCACACTCTCTCACAGGCCGACGTGGATAAGGCGGTGCAGGCGGCCCGTCTGGCCTTCTCCCTGGGCTCGGTATGGCGGAGGATGGACGCCTCTGAGAGAGGTCGACTGCTGTCCAAGCTGGCTGACCTGGTGGAGAGGGATAGCGTCTATCTAGCAGTGAGTGGGGTTGAATGTCTTTTTTAGTTCCTTTTTCCCATGGTTATGATAATGATGGTATTAAATGTTTTGTTTTTTTCCCCACTTGGTCACAGTACTGTAACTTAATGGCTCCGCTGTATGTCGGTCTGTGTTATCTTAGCGTCATGTTTCCCCTTTGAGGTCGCGTAAAAAGACCGGAGCCGCATGAAATTACATAAGAATTCTTGTTATAGCACATATTTCTTAACCATCTCTTCCATCTCCCCTTCAGACCATAGAATCATTGGACAGTGGGAAGCCTTTCCTGCCCACCCTGTTTGTGGACCTCCAGGGAACCATCAAAACACTCCGATACTTCGCTGGATATGCAGACAAGATCCACGGCACCTCCATTCCAATGGGTAAGATCGCATCGGGCATCTTCCAGGGGGGTGTAGGAACTTTACTTTCCAGCGATGTACCTGCTAGTAACAAACACTAGAGTTCTTTATTGTTCACCCCTTCGGGTTTCATTGAGGTGGAACTCTAGACGGAATGAATCTAACTCTGAATGAGACGTAATGGTGGACTAGTGCAGAGGCAGCAGCTGAAGCAGAGAGAGCAGGCTTCTCCCTGGGGAAGCACTGCAGATGAACACTGCCGAGGGCTCAGGGGTGCTGTGAAGGTAAACAGGCCCGCTCCCTGGCCAGTTATAAATCTGAACACTAATGGTCGCTATCCTGGGGAGACTGCCACCAGTGGAGCCCAGTCACGAGCTAGGGGTTACGGAGGGGGGGGGGGGGGGGTGGACGAGAGGGAATGCTCAATGGCTGTTTTGGCTAATTTAGCACTTTGAAAGTAAGGCAACGGGAAGCCCAGCGGCTACAGTAGCTAAAGACTGCAGCTTTTCTAACCGTGATACGACCGCAACTATCAGCGGAGCTGGTGGAGAGAGGGCTTGGGTGCCTGGTGTTAATACACACTCCTTAGTGGTTTGCGTTGGACGTTAATCCCTCCAATAAGTCCTCTACATTCCCTCTCTGGGCTTGTTTATCTATTGTTTTACAGTCTAGGAAACAGGAGAAATGAAAAGAGAGAAGGAGCAAAGACAACTTCCAGCAAACCACTGTTATTGTTCCACTGAAAGCTCCTCTTGTATTCCTGAGCTAAACTAACCAGTGATCAGCATATTTTCAGGGTTTCGACTTAAGCTCCCAATCGGTTGTCGAATTACAAAGAAACCAAATAGGCCAAGCCTTGTTTCTCTGGCTGGTATGAGGTGGAGTTGTCAGCAATGTTCTTATCTGGCCACCAGAGAATATGAGGCAATCATTTTAGAACAACCATCCCCTGGATCACTCCAACTCCCGCTCCTCTCTGAACAGACACTCTTCACATTATCAGTTGTACAGGGAGGCACATATAATTTCAATATGTTATCTTCCAAATTCAAAGACAGGGTCTATTCTTTCTTTTTGCAATCCTATTACTTATTGGGGGGAAACAAGAGGATGACCACGTTCCTGCAAAATATACGTGAAAACAGGCTTTAACTTAGTTTTCTTAGTCGAAGGATGGAGTTGACGTGTGATAGAACCGACGTGAGGTTTAGAAATCTGCGGTCGCATCGATTGTTTTCAGTACCTTTTTTGAGGAAAATGGATATGGTAACACACCCCTGACAGGCATCTCCCTCCACTCTGGTAATGCAAGAGGAATGAACGAGCTCTTCCAGCTAAACACCCACTTTGGTGTTTTTTCTCTGGCCCCGAAACACGGTGTGATTCAGTCCTGTAATCAAGAGTGCTGTGTGACATGTGCTTCATTAACAATTAGCATCAATTGTGCTTGAAGAAAGACAGGCATTCTCCATACATCATCGGAGGAAGACTGAGGACACGGCTTGTGGAATCATATGGTGACACTTTTCATGCACTGTGATTCTGCCAACCTGACTAGCACCTAAAATTATGTTTAATTTGCTGTGTGTGTGTGTTTGCATACGTGTTCTTCCACAGATGGAGAATATCTAACGTTCACCAGACACGAGCCCATTGGAGTGTGTGGCCAAATCATTCCTGTAAGTAGAACCTTTAACCTCCCTCTCACATTCACCTCCAAGCCCTGCTCGCAGACGGACACACAACGATAGGTTACAGGCGGACGCACGATGATAGGTTACAGACAGACATGCAAGGCATGAGGACAAAGAGAGACAGCAGGGGAGGGAGCGCATCTAAGTCAAGATCTTGGTAATTGGACGTTTTGAGGAAGGCGACGAAAAAACCTTTGCCCGTTTGTTCGAAACACGCCGGGCAGTATCCTGGAACTCTCTGACGCACTATAAGTCTGTGTATATTTGGGTAAAACCATTGGCAAGCTCAAAGAACAGAGGTGCCAGCGAGGGAGGGAGAGAGAGAGAGAGAAACAGAGGAGCAGAGATAGAGAGTTGTGGGACTTTATAGAAGGAGAGTTTGTGTAAGAGAGAATGGTGAGAAAGGAGAGATGGATCAAGTAGAAAGAGACAGAGAGTTGATTGTGCAACGGCTTTAGAAAAGTGTATGGTTCTGTGCTGAGCCCCATGGGCTGCGCAGTGTAATACAGAAATAACACAGGCCTGCGTGGAGCACAGTGATAGGGGTAATATAGAAATAACACAGGCCTGCGTGGAGCACAGTGATAGGGGTAATACAGAAATAACACAGGCCTGCGTGGAGCACAGTGATAGGGGTAATATAGAAATAACACAGGCCTGCGTGGAGCACAGTGATAGGGGTAATATAGAAATAACACAGGCCTGCGTGGAGCACAGTGATAGGGGTAATATAGAAATAACACAGGCCTGCGTGGAGCACAGTGATAGGGGTAATATAGAAATAACACAGGCCTGCGTGGAGCACAGTGATAGGGGTAATATAGAAATAACACAGGCCTGCGTGGAGCACAGTGATAGGGGTAATATAGAAATAACACAGGCCTGTGTGGAGCACAGTGATAGGGGTAATATAGAAATAACACAGGCCTGCGTGGAGCACAGTGATAGGGGTAATATAGAAATAACACAGGCCTGCGTGGAGCACAGTGATAGGGGTAATATAGAAATAACACAGGCCTGCGTGGAGCACAGTGATAGGGGTAATATAGAAATAACACAGGCCTGCGTGGAGCACAGTGATAGGGGTAATATAGAAATAACACAGGCCTGTGTGGAGCACAGTGATAGGGGTAATATAGAAATAACACAGGCCTGTGTGGAGCACAGTGATAGGGGTAATATAGAAATAACACAGGCCTGCGTGGAGCACAGTGATAGGGCTCTAAGCTTTGCACATGTGTTGCAATTTCTCTGTCTTCTCAGAATGCTGGGAAGAGAAAACACTGCGGATGTGCCGAGAACATTTACTCACTTGCCTTATGTTTAGACAGAGGGAAAATGAGAGTGAGTGACTAATACCGATGAGTTATTGAGTTTGAGTCGTGACCACCCAGCATGTCAGTCAGATGTGTGACGTCCTGTTTCTGTGTGTGTGTGTGTGTGTGTGTGTGTGTGTGTGTGTGTGTGTGTGTGTGTGTGTGTGTGTGTGTGTGTGTGTGTGTGTGTGTGTGTGTGTGTGTGTGTGTGTGTGTGTGTGTTCCACAATATGGAAAAGAATATCCAATAATTGCAATTGGAGATATGATTCACAACAGTAGAGGGAATGGTATTTTCTGCATCATTATATTAATTTCCATCTGAAGGAAGTATTAAAATTATGATTTTTGCAGGGGTCGTCTGCACCGAAGATATGTTTTCTTATAATATGTTTTCTTATATCATATATGATTTGTCGGTATTCATCAAGTATCCTTACCTACTGCGACGTACCATGCACATACTTGCGATTTTGATTTGCGATTAATCGTTGGGCCCTGGTGTGTTTACAGTGGAACTTCCCTCTGATGATGACGGCGTGGAAGCTGGGCCCAGCGCTGGCCTGCGGGAACACCGTGGTCCTCAAGCCTGCGGAGCAGACCCCCCTCACCTGCCTGTACATGGGAGCCCTCATCAAGGAGGTACGCGAAGGCACAGCACACGATACAGTACAGCGCAAGCTATAGCACAAGTACAATACGAGTCAGTGTTGTGGTACAGGAAAGAAACCCAATCATGTCCCGTACGCCTCCCCACTGTCCACATCCTCCGTGTCTCCTTCTCCAAGAGAGCATGTGTCTCACGCCGTCTTCTATTTGATGTTCTGTCTATTCTCCTGGGTTCTGCTGGTAGGGAGGTTGGGTTGGGTCCGGATTCCCCCACTCTGCCTGCGGTTTTGCTTGGCTCCGCTGTCATCTCCTCTAAAGCTTGTTTCCTCTCTATGTTGTTTTGACAGGCTGGGTTTCCACCGGGAGTCATCAATATTTTGCCAGGATTCGGGCCAACGGCAGGAGCTGCAATCGCTTCACACATGGGCATAGATAAAGTGGCTTTCACAGGATCAACCGAGGTAATCATCCCAATAAAAATGGCTCAGACTTAGACAATTGCCTATAACTACATGTTTTTGCAAGCTAACCAGAGTGACACAGTGGCCAACATGTGCGGAGCAGAAGATCAGTCGGTGTAATTACGGGGACATTGTGTGCCTTTATTGAGGTTTTAAATAACAAGTCAGATAGGGGTCTTACATAAGCTGTAAGTCCTGTCATTACCACCCATGGCAGGGGGGCTTGACAGTTATCTCCAAGCACTTGTGCTCGTATGTGTGTGCATTTATACACATTTGACCCATCAACATCATACAGATGTACCAGTTGGTAAAAGCAGCTTGTGTTTTATTAAATGTTTTACTATGGTATGGTGTGGTATGATGTGTCCAAGCCATTCCCCCCCCCCCTCTCTCTCTCTCTCTCTCTCTCTCTCTCTCTCTCTCTCTCTCTCTCTCTCTCTCTCTCTCTCTCTCTCTCTCTCTCTCTGTGTCTCTGTCTCCTTGTCTGTGTCTGTCTCTCTCTGTGTCCCCCTCTCTCTCTCTCTCTCTCTCTCTCTCTCTCTCTCTCTCTCTCTCTCTCTCTCTCTCTCTCTCTCTCTCTCTCTCTCTCTCTCTCTCTCTCTGTGTCTCTGTCTCTGTCTCCTTGTCTGTGTCCTGTCTCTCTCTGTGTCCCTCTCTGTGTCCCTCTCTTCTGTCTATGTCTCCTCTCTCTCTCTCATCTCTCTCTCTCTTCTCTCTCTCTCTTCTCTCTCTCTCTCTCTCTCTCTCTGTCTCTCTGTCTGTCTCTCTCTCCTCTCCTCTCTCTCTGTCCTCTGCTGTAATGCATACAGTACTTGCACTGGTCTTCCTATCAGCACACATGTGAAAACCCCCCATGCAGACCTGGGGTTGAAGTTAATGGAAAAACCAAACGATGAAGGACACACCATGTTAGGCACCAGGCTCTCTGAGGGTGTTGTGGTCAGGTTTCATTCCTCAGGCCTGTGTGAATGGCCAGCAACGACAGACTGATTCCATTTCTGCAGACCATTCCTTTATAAACATCTGTAATTTCAAACCACAAACTAGCCTCACAATAAAAGCATACGGCAATCTAAATGTAAATTTTATATGTTTTGATGTGAGCAGCCTATATTTCATAGTATGTATCTACGGTAAACGAGCCAGGTTTATGTTGTGTTTAGAATAGCCTTGAGGTTTATAGTGTTTCTGGTTTGACTCTGGCGGTGAGTCAAGGGGGAAGAGGGCTATGCCAACTGTGTGTATGTGTGTGTGTGTGTGTGTGTGTGTGTGTGTGTGTGTGTGTGTGTGAGACATACGTGCATATATGTATGTATGTGAGCAATTTCCAAATACGCATAGACCTGTGTATAGGACATCATAGATTACCATCAGTGATAAGGAGACAAACAGACACAGTAACTAAAGCAACATCGCAATGCATGATGGGAACTATTTATCTGAATGTTTTGAATGAAATCCAGACTGTTATACAGGATCCTGAGCTCTTATCCTACAGTTTCTTGCATTTCATGGTAATAAACGTGTGATGTACAAGGACATCTCTAGTGTTAATGAAGATAAGAGATTGAATGGACTCATAAAAGTGACAGTCAAATAGGGTCTTTATTGATCTCTGTTCACAGTCGTTATTGATCTGAGGGGGGTGGGGTGGGGGGGGGGTCGGTGTCTATTCATTTAGACACACCAAACCTTGAATATCCCATCTAATAGCCCCCCCCCCCCCCAGTGTTCTTACTGATATTTCATAATGTGATACAGACACATGCTATGCATCTCTACCCCCCCCCCCCCCTCTCTCTCTCTCTCTCTCTCTCTCTCCTCTCTCATCTCTCTCTCATCTCTCTCTCTCTCTCTCTCTCTCTCTCTCTCTCTCACACACACACACACACACACACACACAACCACACACACACACACACACACACACACACACACACACACACACACACACACCACACACACACACACACACACACACACACACACACACCTACCAACACAAACATCTTACTTGTTTTATCATCTGTGGTGAGTGAACATTTCCTACATGAGTGGCCCCGTTCTCTTTCAAGTGCTTTTTCTGTTGTTTCCTGTGATCTGGAGTCAATTACGGAGTCCGAGTGAATGAGCCAGTGCTGGAAGAGCCTGTCGATGCCCAGACAGTGAGTCACCATAGTAGCACGGGTCCCGCCGGTGAAACGGGGGGGACAGCGAATCGCAGCGTCCCTCTCCCTGCGGGGCTGAGGTGCGGTTGGCTGGGGCGGCGGGTGTAGCTACAGGTGGATGCTCACACGGGCCGCGTCTCCACCTTGTCCTCACGCACACACATGTGGCCGAGCGGGGCAACACGGTCCCCCTTACCCTCCTCTTAGTCAGCACCTTCCTGTGTCCCAGCTAAGACAGGAGACAAAACAGCTTTTCAGAAACAATAAAGATAGACTGTGTGCTTTGATGTCCCCCTTCTGCAGCTTTTGGATGTTAGCAGAGCAGGTTTATTCTATTCTATTCTATTCCTAACAGCTTGGTGTTTGGTGATGTAGACATTCCAGCTTTGTAAAAGGAGATGAGGCTGTCCTCTCTCTTTTCCACTTGTTTGTGAGTGGGGGTGTTTGGGTGGGACATGGAAAGGATATTTTCTATCTCCCTCTCTCCTCTCCATGCTTCTCCCTGTGCTCCTCTCCTCTCCTCTTCTCTCCTCTCCTCTCCTCTCTTCTCTTCTCTTCTCTCTCTCTTCTCTTCTCTTCTCTTCTCTCTTCTCTTCTCTTCTCTTCTCTTCTCTTCTCTTCTCTTCTCTTCTCTTCTCTTCTCTTCTCCTCTCCTCTCCTCTCCTCTTGCTTCTCCCCATGCTCCTCTCCTCTCTCCGTTTTGTGGAAAACCAAAACAGATTATGTCAGTAACAGGAAGATGAGGGCATGTTTGTCTATGGTTATGAGTGCTGCTAGTTGGGTTTCTCAGGCTTGTTATCTATTGAAAATACACAGCATCTGGTGGTGGTTCTTCGATGGTGATGTAGGCATTCCAGCTTTAAACATCCTCTGTAAAAGGAGTTGAGGCTGTCTCTCTCTTTTCCACTAGTTTGGGAGTGGGGTGTGGGGGACATTGAAAGGACATTTTCTATCTCCCCCTCTCCTCTCCTCTCTCTCTCTCTCCTCTCCTCTCCTCTCCTCTCCTCTCCTCTCCTCTCCTCTCTCTCTCTCCTCTCTCTCTCCTCTCCTCTCCTCTCATCTCCTCTCCTCTCCTCTCCTCTCCTCTTTGTGCTCCTCTCCTCTCCTCTCTGTGCTTCTCTCCTCTCCTCTCCTCTCATCTCATCTCTTCTCCTCTCTGTGCTTCTCTCCTCTCCTCCCTCTCTCCTCTTTGTTCTCCTCTCCTCTCTGTGCTTCTCTCCTCTCCTCTCATCTCATCTCTTCTCCTCTCTGTGCTTCTCTCCTCTCCTCCTCTCCCTCTCTTCTTTGTTCTCCTCTCTCTCTCTGTGCTTCTCTCCTCTCCTCTCATCTCATCTCTTCTCCTCTCTGTGCTTCTCTCTCCCTCTCTCCTCTTTGTTCTCCTCTCCTCTCTGTGCTTCTCTCCTCTCCTCTCATCTCATCTCTTCTTCTCTCTGTGCTTCTCTCCTCTCCTCCCTCTCTCCTCTTTGTTCTCCTCTCCTCTCTGTGCTTCTCTCCTCTCCTCTCATCTCATCTCTTCTCCTCTCTGTGCTTCTCTCCTCCCTCTCTCCTCTTTGTTCTCCTCTCCTCTCTGTGCTTCTCTCCTCTCCTCTCATCTCATCTCTTCTCCTCTCTGTGCTTCTCTCCTCCCTCTCTCCTCTTTGTTCTCCTCTCCTCTCCTCTCCTTTCCTCTCTGTGCTTCTCTCCTCCCTCTCTCCTCTTTGTTCTCCTCTCCTCTCTGTGCTCCTCTCCTTTCCTCTCTGTGCTTCTCTCCTCTCCTCTCCTCTCTCCGCCTTATGGAAAACCAAACAGATTATGTCAGTAACAGGAAGATGATGGCTTGTTTGTTTATGGTTATGAGTGCTGCTAGTTGGGGTTTTTATCTATTGAAAATACACAGCATCTTGTGGTGTTCAGACATAATGGTCACATGAACGCCATGTTCCATCCAACTTGGGGTCAATAACATATGTCAGAAAAGCTACAAGGAGACCAGCTGGGTAGTGTCAAATAATACTCAGGAAACATTTTCCCAGAAGTCTCACGCCAGTCTACTGGAGCTGCTGCTCTTATGTCTCAATTGAAGGTCTGGAACCGAAGGAGTCCCAGGAAAGAGCTGTGGTATTCAGTAGTATTTGGTTTATTTGTGAGCGCAGCACTTTCGATAAAGGTAGATTAGGAAATAGAGGAGTTGAGAGGAAAGCTGACACTGCTGTTTTTTGTATGAACACCAAACACTATATCATCACCACACTACGGTGCCAGGCTGTTCTCATGCCGGCTCCCCTCTCAGCTCTGCTTTAGCTCCGCTGTAGTCCCAGACCACCGCCCCCACGGAGCCTGTGGTCGCTTCTTCCTGCCTTCATTAGATGTGGGACCTGCTGTCCAGGTGCTGAAACATCACTTTATTTCCCCTGCCACTGCCTGTAACAGATCTTCAGCCTGTGTGTGTTTGCAGAACTGGTGTTTCAGCAGGCATAACGGTGCATCCCCTGTTTGGAGCTAACCAACCCGCTAAGCTATTTAACGGCCGTATCCAGCTGATTTACTGATCTGGCCACGGGCCTGCGTCTCTGTGAGTAAACTCAAGATCTCCTTCCTCCCCAGGTTGGCAAGCTGATCCAAGAAGCAGCTGGGAAGAGCAACCTGAAGAGAGTCACACTGGAGCTGGGAGGAAAGAATCCCAACATCATTTTTGCAGATGCTGATTGTAAGTTTTCAGAAAGGGTTTTATCCTTTCCTCCCATTTACCTGTCAGCCTTTCTAGGTGGTCCACCAGATGGATGCACATGTTTTGCAAAGTCAGAGCCTTGTTTGGTTGAGTCACCTCAGAAGACTCGGGCCTGTCTCTGTTGACCATATTCACACAGCGGACATTTTGCTCTTATGTCATGAAAGGAGACGTTACGCTGCTTCAGCCAAACCACATCAAAGGGAGATGTAGGACTGGGTTAGGGTTAGGGTTAGGTTCCTGTCCGGGGCTCTCAGTTGGGTGATCTTGAATCCAGGAGAGAATTCTGAGACTTAAGTCCAAATTAGAACACTGGAGCACAGGGATTAAAGGCAATACACTTTATTTTACAACTAAAGTTTTGACGCAGTGTGTGTCTTCATCAGAGTTTAAAAAAATACAAATAACAACATTTAAAGTGTCATGCTCAGGATGAGATTCCTTTCCACCCGGTTCCCGCCTGGGAACAAATGGCCGCCGTGTGAACATGGTCAATGAGAGAATATTTTGCGTTTGAGGAAGGGGACACGCGTACATGTATTGTAAGTCCTGTCCTGCTCAAAAGCTTTGCGGTGCTTTTGGAAACCAATGGATGGATGTGTCTCGTGTAAACTCTTAAGTGGCTCACCAAACTGGGGGTGCCAGTGGTTTTCAAATGCTTTCAGCAGCCATGTGAGGGGCTCCCTCAGGCCTGTAAATCAGGAGAATGGAACCTGCCCCGGTCGGGCCGCTACAGCCGAGACCCATAAATCACAGGGCTCCGTTAACCCCTCGCACACAACAGCAGGGTCCTGTCTCTCAGGTGTCAAGTATCAGATTTGCACAGAGTATAGCTATTGTAACTATGGGGAAAGAAAAAATCTTGCTTCAGTAACTAGACAAGACTATACTTCATGTACACACAAATACATTTGTGTAGCCCGTACACACTACACATTCTTAAAAAAAAAATTTCATACTTGTAATAATGTGTGTTTTATTTTGTCATTCGGTCGCAACTCGATTTTTCATTCAAGGTAGAATTTGGTTTTCCATAGCAGTTTCTTTTGAACTAACAGAGGCTCTAAGGAACTAACGCCCCTCCCTCTGTGTTGTCCCCCCCCCCCCCCCCAGTGGAGCTGGAGGTGGAGCAGGCCCACCAGGGAGTGTTCTTCAACTAACCCCCCTCCCTCTGTGTTCCCCCCCCCCCAGTGGAGCTGGAGGTGGAGCAGGCCCACCAGGGAGTGTTCTTCAACTAACCCCCCTCCCTCTGTGTTCCCCCCCCCCCCCCCCAGTGGAGCTGGAGGTGGAGCAGGCCCACCAGGGAGTGTTCTTCAACTAACCCCCCTCCCTCTGTGTTCCCCCCCCCCCCCCAGTGGAGCTGGAGGTGGAGCAGGCCCACCAGGGAGTGTTCTTCAACTAACCCCCCTCCCTCTGTGTTGTCCCCCCCCCCCCAGTGGAGCTGGAGGTGGAGCAGGCCCACCAGGGAGTGTTCTTCAACTAACCCCCCTCCCTCTGTGTTGTCCCCCCCCCCCCAGTGGAGCTGGCGGTGGAGCAGGCCCACCAGGGAGTGTTCTTCAACTAACCCCCCTCCCTCTGTGTTCCCCCCCCCCCCCCAGTGGAGCTGGAGGTGGAGCAGGCCCACCAGGGAGTGTTCTTCAACTAACCCCCCTCCCTCTGTGTTGTCCCCCCCCCCCCAGTGGAGCTGGCGGTGGAGCAGGCCCACCAGGGAGTGTTCTTCAACTAACCCCCCTCCCTCTGTGTCCCCCCCCCCCAGTGGAGCTGGCGGTGGAGCAGGCCCACCAGGGAGTGTTCTTCAACTAACCCCCCTCCCTCTGTGTTGTCCCCCCCCCCCCAGTGGAGCTGGCGGTGGAGCAGGCCCACCAGGGAGTGTTCTTCAACTAACCCCCCTCCCTCTGTGTTGTCCCCCCCCCCCCCCCCCCAGTGGAGCTGGAGGTGGAGCAGGCCCACCAGGGAGTGTTCTTCAACTAACCCCCCTCCCTCTGTGTCCCCCCCCCCCCCCAGTGGAGCTGGCGGTGGAGCAGGCCCACCAGGGAGTGTTCTTCAACGCGGGCCAGTGCTGCACGGCGGGGTCTCGCATCTACGTGGAGGAGCCCATCTACGAGGAGTTTGTCCGCAGGAGCGTGGAGAGGGCCAGGAGGAGGACGGTGGGAGACCCCTTGGACCCCACGACCGAGCAGGGCCCGCAGGTGAGAGGAGGAGCAGAGGGAACCATGACGTCTACACTCTCACAAAGGATGTGTTCTAATAACACGATATGTTGTCCTTAAATAAACACATGTAGATGAGTTAACAGGGCAGTTCACCCACCCTCCCAAAAAAATCGACTGTATATATATATTTCCCCCCTTAACCGGAGTGCTATCTATCCATCCAAATCGTTTCGTTGTAATTTGCTTAGATTTGTAGATATTTGCTGTAGAGATATCTGCCATCACGCCAATACACGTTTTTTTTGGGTGAACTGCCCCTTTAACACATTGACGGCCACAGGGATTAGACGGGCCCCACTCTATACGGCCAGCATATCATAATAAGGTTTCATTGTGCGTGAGGCTGTTTGTAGAGCTAAATCTATACTTTATATTATTGCTATCTGTCCATTCTCATTGTCAATTGACACTATAAACAGTCCCTTCAATATGCCTTATACAAATAATTTTTTTCATCAATACGTTCCCATTTTATAGCGTCTTGAATATGAACATTATAGCAGAATTTTCTGGGGTATTTCTTGGAACGCGAGATACAGGGCGCTAAGCTAATAACGTTAAATCGAATGGCGTTTCGGCCATAGACAAGCTAGAGATAAAAATCTAAATGCATTTGATCGGTATCATGGTCCACCTTGAATGCATGAAAGGGGGAGGGGGGCGGGCGACGTCGTTTCTGATTATTGATTACCAATAACGGCATTAGCCTCAGTAGCCTAATTCTCTGACCGGGTGGATGGCTATCAAAGCAAGGCCCGATTGGGCTGTAATTGACGTCAAATAGCTCTTACCTGTGGCCGGTTGGACTGCAAAAAGGATTTCCCAGTTATCGATCGCCATCTGGTAGATCCATATGTCCATTCGCTGATGCTATAATCCTTTACTGGATACTGAATTCAGCGTCCCAAAAACTATTTCAGGCGATCGGCTACACGCATAGCTGTAGGCTAACAGAAAAATCCACTCATAAATAAAAATTAAAAAAAACACCTCTAACAGGGAACACTGCATTATCGAGACAGCGCCCCTATGAGGATCTGGCCGGTAATGCACTTTTCCGAATTCCAAGAGTAGGGTAAATCTGCAGTGCCGCAGGGTGACATTGAGTAGGATATTACAATGGAATAAAAGCCAAAACAACCTTGCCACGGACATATCCGTGGTTGGCCCTCAACCGTTGGATCCAAAGCCCTGAATGTGTTAAAGATGTGATTTAAAAATTACACAAGGTGTGTTGCTATTAACACATGGTGTGTTGCTTTCCTCCACACCAGTAACACACCTGTTTAGTTAAGGACCAGCAGCAAGGCCCAGATCTTCTAAAAGCAGTGTAAATTATTGCCAACATTTAGCAGTAAACTGCAAACACAGATCAGACAAGACTTAAACATTATATTGAGTTTCAAAGGCCTTGTGCTATCTAACACAATGTACGGTTTGCAAACATTTCCTCAGTAGAACATACAAAGACTAATCTGATGAGCTTCCTGTTTTTGTATTTTTCTGTCTTTCCTCCGAACCACCACAGATCAGTCAGGAGCAGCAGAGGCGTGTGCTGGAGTTTATTCAGAGTGGTATCAGTGAAGGAGCCAAGCTGGAGTGTGGAGGCAAAGCCCTGGGCCTCAAAGGCTTCTACATCGAGCCCACTGTCTTCTCCAATGTGAGGGATGACATGCGCATCGCCAGAGAGGAGGTATGGGGAGATAGTGTGATTGCCATACTGTATGACTGATCCACAAATGCACTGAGGAAATTGCTATGACAGAAATAGTCTTCTAGTCTGTGACCACATACCTTCTAGTGTGTGACTATAGTCCTTCTAGTGTGTGACTATAGACATCCTAGTGTGTGACCACAGACCTTCTAGTGTGTGACTATAGACCTTCTAGTGTGTGACTATAGACATCCTAGTGTGTGACTATAGACCTTCTAGTGTGTGACTATAGACCTCCTAGTGTGTGACTATAGACCTCCTAGTGTGTGACTATAGAACTTCTAGTGTGTGACTATAGACCTCCTAGTGTGTGACTATAGACCTCCTAGTGTGTGACTATAGACCTCCTAGTGTGTGACTATAGAACTTCTAGTGTGTGACTATAGACCTTCTAGTGTGTGACTATAGACTTAGTGTGTGACTATATAACTTCTAGTGTGTGACTATAGACCTTCTAGTGTGTGACTATAGACCTTCTAGTGTGTGACTATAGACCTTCTAGTGTGTGACTATAGACTTAGTGTGTGACTATATAACTTCTAGTGTGTGACTATAGACCTTCTAGTGTGTGACTATAGACCTTCTAGTGTGTGACTATAGACTTAGGCGCTTGTTACACTGACTGTTTTTGTGCTCGTTTTTATACATTTTTGAATACGTTTGCTGTCCCTTTTACACAGAAATGCGTTTTTTGGCGGATACGTTGTGGCCCTACTGAAAACGCTAAATTGTGTTTTCCGTTTTGGAGTAGCGCCAAAACTCGCCGACAACAGTCGTGTAATTTGCACGGAGCCGTTATTGCGAAAACGCCCATGCGCAGTAGATACCATCTGCGTGCCCTTCCGGTGACAACAGAGTGTGTGTGTGTGTGTGTGTGTTTGGGACAGAGCTGTCCCAAATAGCTGCAGCTACCATGTGTTGTCAAGTTATTGTTATAAGGACCCCAGTCCAAGCTACAACAGTCTGCATTCCCTTAACAATTGTTTGTATTGAGCCGTATTGTGTTGTACCCATTATGCAATATGTTAAATAAAGTTTACATCCATTCATTCTGCTCATAGCGATTGCATGAGCTAGCGTTAGCTATCAGACCCTGTTAGCTCAAAGCTCCTCTTTCAACTTAACAAGCATTAAACAAAATGGCCCAGTCATCTATTCACCTTTGTTTAATACACACAGCGTTGTCTCTAATGTTATCTAGCTACTGATAGCTCCCGATATCATCAGTTTGGTGCTGGCTAACTAGCGTGAGCTAACGTTAGCTTCTAGCCACAATGCTATACTGTTATAATGGCATATTCCATCCACGTTAGCATGCAGCTAACAATGTAGCTAACAACGTCGCAATCTTTTTTGAGACTAAACTATCCGCTCTTGGTGGTCACTTGTGTTGATGTTAGTTTTGTTTCTCAACAAATGAGAGGCAGAACACACAGTGCATGTATCCGTTTTGTTTATTGCACTTTTATTACACTTTGCTGAAAAAGAAGTGCTGCATTGGGTAAATAGGCAAAGATAGTGGCGCCCGCCTTGTTGACATTTTCTTTGCAGGAAGTGTATTGGCACATTCAAGTTCTGATTGGTTGAAAATTGCCTTCATGTTCGCCACCTACTGCCACCTACTGCTTTGGCAGTGTACTACATCACTGTGCTCAGGTGACAAAAACGAAAGTGTGACTGGCCTCCCGCTACGTTTCGGCGAAACTCATCTGACAATGAAACGAAAATGAAACGAAAGTCTAACCGCAGCCTTAGTGTGTGACTATAGAACTTCTAGTGTGTGACTATAGACCTTCTAGTTTGCTGATTATAGACCTTCTAGTGTGTGACTATAGACCTTCTTGTGTGTGACCATAGACCTCCTAGTGTGTGACTATAGAGTGCAACATGGAATTTGTGGTCTATACTCATTCTGCATATTCACACATATTTGCAGATTTTTGGACCAGTACAGCAGATCATGAAGTTCAAAACTATCGACGAGGTGATTGAACGAGCCAACGACTCAGTGTATGGCTTGGTCGCAGCAGTCTTCACCAATGACATCAATAAAGCTATGACCATATCCACAGCTATGCAGGCTGGCACTGTGTGGTAAGAGCTTCCATATACTGTGACATGTGTCTTTTTAATTGCTGACGTAGTTAACCTAATTATAAAGTTATTGTGGCTATATTGAACCAAATGATTATACTGTGTGGCCTTAAAACCTCCATTCTGTAATTTTTACTCGCTGGCCAGGAGAGTTAACATTTGCTTATTCAGACTAGCAAAACCCAGAAACCCCTTCCATGTTATCTATGTCACATCAGTAAATTGCACACACTGAGGCGTGGGGCTCCTCCTCTCCCCAAAGGCACTGTGCTGCTGTCAGGTAACTCTTGCCATATCTCTCACAGAAGCCTCCAGGAGCCCAACTAACCTGGCTTCAAGTTAGCATCGCTAACCCCAGAGACTGCACTATTTGCCGCTGCTCTCTCCTCTGTACTCATTGTTCTAGACCTGTCCACTGTGATCAGTCAGACGCCCCTCGACACCCTCTCTAAACCGAGTATTGATCCGTCTGCGCTCCCACGGTTCGACTCCTTCCTTGCTGACTGCTCCCATCAGGACGGATGGAAACGGTCTCAGGGCTCAGTATTTGGCCCCCTCTTTTCTGTCTGCATTCAATCTCTTGGCTCTGTCATCACCTTA
The DNA here is from genome assembly GCF_963971535.1 of Notolepis coatsorum. Taxonomy (NCBI): domain Eukaryota; kingdom Metazoa; phylum Chordata; class Actinopteri; order Aulopiformes; family Paralepididae; genus Notolepis; species Notolepis coatsorum. The sequence goes on along the minus strand of NC_140165.1, from coordinate 168,889,397 downwards.
CACGTTTTCTTCTATCATCGATATGCCAGAAATACTTCTTTCCCCTAGATTGGAGCCACGGCTTAGGTCCCACAGCGCTCACCATATCAAACGCAACCTTGATAAAAAAAAAAACTGAGTTGCCTTCCATGAGAAATCCTGCCTACTTCAAGACTTCGGCTCCACGGAGACCCCATCTCAGACTGCTAAGAATCTTTGAGTGACCCATGAGACAGCCAATAGAATTCAGGAGCTCAGCTCTTTGCTCAAGCCATACTTATTGACTCCCTCTTGGCGGGGCCAAGCTTGTGCTTCTCTCTGGCTCTCCACAATTTATTCAGATAACCACAGCCCACTTGGCCTTCAACTTTCCCGTATTCCATGTCACTCCCATTATTTACTCTCTCCACTGGCTCCCTAGAACTGCACACATCCAATTCAGATGCCTAGTGCTGACCTACCGGTATAATGGTTCGTTCCCACCCAAAGCAGCCAAGTCTAGCAGCACGGCTGCTTTCAATTCATTTCCAATGTAGAGGAGCATATGCAGCGACGGGGTACTCGTGAGGTACTGCATACCGCTGCAGACTTGGCTGAAGGCGGTCGTAACGGACCTTAAGGCTACAAAGGCAGCTGCTCCTTCTGATCTCCAGGCTTATGCCCCTTGTACAGCTCCTGGATGAGGCACTTCCTTCCCTGCAGCAGCCTGGCCATTAGTTCATGTCATCTAGATCCTACTCCGCTGTGGCTCTTCAGTGATGGAATGATCTTAATATCATTATCCATCTTTCATCACAGACTCTAAACTCAACTCTTCAGACCACACTGTTACCCAAACCCCCTCCTCCACCTGCACTTAACCGAAGCTCTTAGTCATCCTTCACTTCAGAATAAAAGTCCTCAGTTTTTCTAGTTCTTAACCGTGTAAATCAAAATCTAATCAAATCAAGGTTTATTTGTCACATACTCCGTTGTACAAGTACATTGTGCGGTGAAAAGCCTGTTGCCGACTCCATGTGCTACTATGCAATGAATAAAGTAAGAGTATAAAGTAAACAAAACAAATTAAGCTATGTATAAACTAGGGAAAATATATACATGAGTGGCTAAGCTGTCAAATATGATCATAGATGGGTTGTTGTGTGGAGTTGGGTTAGCTGGAATGTTTCTGTATTCCTTGCGTTTGTTCTTTACCAAACTGCTTGGAATTCACAAACACAGGCTTGTTCTACTGTGGGAGATTCCAGAGGGTTTCCAGAAGGAGTGGAGGGTGTTGTTTCATACAGCTCCCACCGCATGATTCAAACAGATACAAGGAGCTCAGAATATTGTTTTTTTGTCATGAAAATCCTACCGAACACAGCGTTGATTCCGCCGATCTCTGCGACATGACAGCGCAGCTTGATGAAATGATTAAACAAAAGTGACTCAAATGCAAGAGAGTGATCTATGTTTTGTGTATTTTTCTAGGATAAACTGCTTCAATGCCTTGAGCACACAGTGTCCATTTGGGGGATATAAAATGTCTGGCAACGGACGCGAATTGTGAGTATGCCTCTTGGTTGCTTGCCCACTGAATCTACACAAGCAGCCAAGCTATTACACATATCAGCTGTGTGCTTTGAACCCTGCTTGCCAAAATTGTTTGATATGCAGCTTTATACGAGAACATATAACGGTATTTCTACACTGTCACACTGTAGGCGTGCATGCACTATTTCACAATTAACTAACTAATACTGAACTTAGAAACTAAAGCTAGGGTTGGTTATCGTTCACATTTGAACCGATACCGGTACCAGTACCATTTCCTGGAACCAGTTCCAAACTTCTCAGTTTCAACATTGTTATTTATTTAGACCATTTTGTTATTTATTGTTGTAATACACCACACAAAATAAATCGCATGATCATGTATTATGTTTTTAAATGTTTAAATATCAACATTATCTGGCCATCCTCTGTAAATACTATCAAACACTGGTCTGGTCTTTCCAAAGACCCAAGAGATGGGACAGTAATATATATATATTTGTGGTAAAGGCTCCCTCTTGTCTATTATATTACACTCTTATACTAAACATGTAAAGGTACCGAAACTTGGTACCGATTGATCTAGCATGAATTGGTACTCGGTAGTACCGATGTAATTGGGTCGGTACCCTACCTAAAGAAAACCACGGTGTTGCTAACTACCATTGTTTGTTTTCAGGGGAGAGAGTGGCCTTAAAGAGTACTCAGAGGTTAAGACCATTACTATGAAGATGGTGACCAAGAACTCTTAAGGCAGGTCGGGAGGAGGAGGGAACGACTCCCTCAACCACAGAGCCATCCCAGCTATTCATCTCCATGGGTACTACAAGGCTGAGACCCCTCGCTGCCGCCGGTCATCCAACACAACCAAGCTCGCCATGGACAGTCAACTAACTAACTACAGTCCAGCTGTCTCCACCTGCCATCGAGTTCACTGGCAGCTCTATCTAGTCTAATCCAAACCAACAATCAACCCGACAACCCCCACACGCCTCCTCCACTAACTACACTAAAGCACTCGGAGAGACGGTGGGGGAGGCTGTTCTTGTCTACGACCCCCCCCCCCCCCCTGATAACCCCCACCTCTATACGCTCAGAGACTGAATCACCTCACCTCCATTCAGCCCTACGTTAGCAGCTTGTTGCTGTGTGTTGTACTGTAGGGTATCATTGTCAAAACCTCATGCTATATGTATTGTATGTATCATTGTTTTGATTCACCAGGTAGAAATTATGCAAGCATATCAGCTCATTCAAGACCACCGAAGTCCTCAACCTCAGATACAAATGGATGAGTCCATTTAAAATGTTAATTCATAATTTCCATTGATGCTTTCTAATTGTATTTGTTTTTATTTTAGCTTTCACCACTTAACACTGTATGTCAAGATGTTAACCTCTTAAAAAGCATTTTACTCGTACATGCTAAGAGGAGTAACTGTATTTTAAACATTATGTAATAGGTCTTCATTGATGTCCATTTATGTTCATGTTTATACAATTATATACTATAAAGTTATAAGAGCTAAAAAAATATTACCATGATTTTTTTTCAGTAAAAAAAGGTTTTTTCTTTCAAAACGTCTTCCAAGTGTGTTCACTTCAATGCCGTAGTAGGAAGTAATGAATGTGTGATATATAGCAGTTCCACTGTTGTCAGTGTTCAGTTTCCACGTTCATATCCCCAGCCTTCTCAATTCGGTCTTAGAACTCGCAAATCCTTCAAGACTCACACAATTTACAGCTCCATTTTGGCTCAAGATCTAAGAAGTGAGGCTAGTGACGGGAGATGGCTTCTTTACTTTGTACAGTGAAGAAGAAACTGAAGATTTACTCTCTTATGCAGCCGTCAGGGTTGTTTGACTGTATGTTCGTGCAGTGATAATACTGCTACACCTAGAAATGCAGTCAACAGACAAGCTCTTTTGGTATTAACACATCTGAAGCGTAATGCTACTACACTGGTTAGTTAAAGTTTTGTTTTATTTTTCATATAAGGTACATGTACATTATAGTGAAATGTTTGGTTCTGTATGACTCTCCTGAGATTGTGCTTAATACAGTAAAGAGTAAAGGAGTAAAAGACCAACAACTATACAAAATATACAATATACAAAACAAAAATGTACAAAAATGCTAAATGCTAAAATGAGGCTAATAACTATGTCCATAAATATTCTGACAGAATCACGTTTTATATATCCTGATGCCATACATACTCCCATTATTTTGGAGGTAAAATGACACATCATGGATGATGTGGCTGAGTGGGAGCATCATACAGAATACAGCCCTACAATGAAACTCGTAACATTTATTGGCAAGTAAGCTTGCACATACAAGGAATACTTGGTCGTTTGGTGCATCAACATTAACAGACCATTAAAGTAAAATGGAATATCTAAACTAAATTAGAATAAAAAATACAATAGAATGTAAAATAGGACAGGGCTGTACAATTGGGCAGGATTGTAGTAGAATATATGCACAAAAAAATTATAAAGTAAAATAAAGTCAAAGTAAAAAGAAAAGAAGATTATAGGAGGCTGCTTGAATGCAACAACATATTTGTTAAGACTAGTTCAATGCACATCAAACAGGCACTAAGAAGCCAGGGAAACAGATACATGCAGTTGTAGCAACATGTTTGGAACTAGTGTTCTTCCTCAGGCAGCATAATAGCGGGTGCTTCCCATTTTGGAAAATAAATATATCATGGTTTTACCCTTACTGTACTTGTGTTAACAAAAAAAAGTTAACCTGTCCTTTAAGGTAAAGGGTAGAAAAGCTTATGTCTAGGCCAGAGTAATGCATATTTCAACATATATGTATAGTTTTACATGCAAAAGAATAGAACAAGTGAAATGTGAGAAGAATGCCTTGCCTATAATTAAGATTTAAAGGTGTGTTTTTATGTGAGACTTGAGTGCTGTGCCTTAATGGTTGTTTCTCCTTACTGGGTTTTCTATTGAGATCTATGGGGACATGTAGGACCACCTGCATCAGAAGATCTATGGGGACATGTAGGACCACCTGCATCAGAAGATCTATGGGGACATGTAGGACCACCTGCATCAGAAGATCTATGGGGACATGTAGGACCACCTGCATCAGAAGATCTATGGGGACATGTAGGACCACCTGCATCAGAATAATCCAGCCCACAGCTGAGTCGTCATAGAGACTATATCCTGGACATATATATATACACAAGGAGCCAAGCTATTACACATATCAGCTGTGTGCTTTGAACCCTACCTGCCAAAATGGCTTGATATGAAACTTTATATGAGAACATATTTCTCCCCCCTCCCCCCAAAAAAAGAAAGCCTAAAAAGAGAAGCTGACAGGATGTTATGAGTATGGGGATGTTTATGGATTTCAGACTTCTAGAAATCATGCTATAGTTAGAATTTTTACTACATATTAAAAACCAATATAAACAGAATTCTATTGTGAAATAATTCACATGTGGTTTTCCTATGGTGGAGGACAGTACAATCAAATAAGAACATGACCAACTCTCTCCTAGTGTCATAAAAATCTATCTCACAATCTGTTTCTTTTGAAGAGCATTGTTCATTTGCAGATCTAGATTGGACTGTCCTAGACTACATGAAAAACATATAGAAACATAGAAATTCACCCCAAAAATTATAATTTGTGTTTCAAGTTCAAGTTTCAAGTTTGTTTATTATTTGTCAACAAAATACAGAATACTTTATGATGAAATGCTTGTTTCTGTATGAGCCCCTGAGAGTGTGCTACATACCGTAAAAAGGGTAAGTAAAAAAGTAAGTAAAGGAATGTTCAGTCAATATACATATACATTATACAATACAGAGTAAAATGAGTAACAGTGAGGTACAATGCAGAAATGAGATGAGGTACAAAACTTAGGGTAGGGTGCCAATGAGGTATGAATGTAGTGCAAATCTCTTTAATAATAGATAAATATAAAGTGTGTTAAAGTGTAAAGTGTATCCGTTGCCCCTCCGGTGTTGACTTGGATTCCTGAAAAATTGCCTCCATGTTGATCAGAGAATCTAAAAACTTGATGAATTGAAGTTAATGGGGTCCAAATTTAACAACAGCAAAACTATATCACTTTATATCACTATAACTTAGTTAGTTTCTGCCCATTGCCCAGTTGCCTATAAAACGTGAACATCAAGCCTATCGTGTACTTGACTTCCCATGTCAAGACCACAAACTCACAAGTTCCATTTGAAGGCAGCACTTATCCACATACTTATATAATGTTTTCATTAGCAACGTTCTAGCAAAAATGCATGTGTTTGGGAAGTACTGAGCATATGACTGGATGAACGAGACTTTGAATATACAGCGCCATGTGTTTGAGAGTTTTGAAATTGTTGTTAAATTTGGACCCCATTAATGTAAATTTATCAAATATACCCTTTTTGGATTCTCCGTTCAAAGTGGAGGTATGCGAGAAAAGAAAAATCTTCAGGAATTCGAATAATTGAGTACCTCAGACAAAGAACCATATACAGTAAGTCCATTTGACATTTTCAGAGGAACAATGTTTTCAAACTTTATTATCTAAAGATGGTAAGTTAGAGTGTTGTGTTCAGGTAAGTTAGAGTGTTGTGTTCATTCATAGGTAACGACAGTAGAGGCAGAGTACTTTATTATCTAAAGATGGTAAGTTAGAGTGTTGTGTTCAGGTAAGTTAGAGTGTTGTGTTCATTCATAGGTAAAGACAGTAGAGGTTGAGTACTTTATTATCTAAAGATGGTAAGTTAGAGTGTTGTGTTCAGGTAAGTTAGATTGTTGTGTTCATTCATACTTAAAGACAGTAGAGGCTGAGTACTTTACTATCTAAAGATGGTAAGTTAAAGTTGGGTTGTTCATTCATAGTTAATAAAGACAGTAGAGGCAGAGTACTTTATTATCTAAAGATGGTAAGTTAAAGCGTTGTGTTCATTAATAGTTAAAGACAGTAGAGGTTGAGTACTTTACTATCTAAAGATGGTAAGTTAAAGTTTTGTGTTCATTCACAGTTAAATACAGTAGAGGCTGAGTACTTTATTATCTAAAGATAGTAAGTTAGAGTGTTGTGTTCATTCACAGTTAAAGACAGTAGAGGCTGAGTACTTTATTATCTAAAGATAGTAAGTTAGAGTGTTGTGTTCATTCATAGTTAAATACAATAGAGGCTGAGTACTTTATTATCTAAAGATGGTGAGTTAAAGTTTTGTGTTCATTCACAGTTAAATACAGTAGAGGCTGAGTACTTTATTATCTAAAGATGGTAAGTTAAAGTTTTGTGTTCATTCACAGTTAAAGACAGTAGAGGCTGAGTACTTTATTATCTAAAGATAGTAAGTTAGAGTTGTGTTCATTCGTAGTTAAAGACAGTAGAGGTTGAGTACTTTATTATCTAAAGATGGTAAGTTAGCGTGTTGTGTTCATTAAAGATAGTAGAGGCTGAGTGTTTTCTGGTGATATATCACATTCACTCTCCTAGTGATTTGGATTGGTTACAAAACTGACATAATGTGGTTCTTCAGTGCAAGGGCTCAATTGATATATACAAATGAGGGGTGAAGTGTTCCTTTAAATTGAGTGGTCTTCCCCTTTAATCTGTCCAAATACCTCTGGCACTCTGAAATAGGAGGAGCGTGAAACAGAAAGGGTGGTGGTCCTCTAACTCATCCAGCATGGCCCAGAATGAAAACTAAAGCTGACAGCCTTCAGCCTCACAGCCTTTATGTCATATTTACATCACAGCAATAAAAGCATGGAGCCAAAACATCACCCAGCATGCGACTGGAGCCCACTGTACTAAACCTTCAGAATGCTTCTCCTGCAAGAGAACATTAGATGGCATGACGTTTGCCGTTTACGCATGTAGCACAGACAGTTTAGTACAGGAAATGTCATCTTTGATATCCCAAATACAAAATGAAAAAGAAAAAAGAATGTCTGTGTTGGTGCAAGGTTTTATTGGAAGAGAGCAGTGGTACACAATTCCTTTACTTTAGCTTAAAGTAGATATACCCAGATCAAATAATACTCTGGTGAAAGTAAAAGTCCTCCATTCAAAATTCTACAGTACAGTAAAGTACAAGTAGAGAAATATTTTATATTGAATATACTTAAGTATCAAATGTAACTGCACATTTTACATGATGTTTGTGTATGTGAGCGTTCCATCCTCGAACCATTGGCCTCTAAAGGTTTTGTTAAAGTGGTATGTGGTCCAGTTACGCTGACTTTGATTACATCCTCTTGAAGTTGGCAGGCTTCAAATATCAAAGTACATGATCTTTATATATTTTTGACACGTTTTCTATGCAAAATAACTTTTTCTTCAAAGTAACTAGTAACCGATGGGTTCAGATGAATGTAGTGGAGTAAAAAAAAGTACAATATTTCTTTGTAATGTAGTGGAGTAAAAGTACCGTAAAGTTCCCTAAAATGAAAATACAGAATAAAGTACAAGTACCTCAAAATTATACTTAAGTACAGTGCTTGAGTACAAATACTTTTTGTGTGCACCCTTCACCGGAGGCCTCCCTCGGCAGTCTCTGTTAGTATCTGTGGTCCTTTCTGGGGAAGATGAAAAAGTGATTGCCTTATTGCAACACTCTGTTAACTCAACAGGGAGCGTCGGCCCAAACCACGGACACACACTCTGAATGTAGGGGGGAAAAGTGCAACTTAGCACCTTTATGGGTTCTCTGGCTTGTCCCTTTAAGGGAACCATTGCAGCTGTAAATTAGGAACCTTTCCTCAGGGGTCTTATGTGCTTAGTTCTACCAGGAATGCTTTTCCCCCCCCTGTACAGCCTACGAGAAAATGTAATTGAAACATAAAAAAAATTTGTGTATGTTTATGTTGATCCCCGTATATCTCCTCTGCTTCCTATAGAGGTCGTCCGTTATGCAGGGGAAACATTTGAACTGTGGAACAATATATGATTATGGTTTTCATTCTTCAGCTCCAGGGATTTCTTCTCACCTCCATGGGCCACACAGGGTGTCTGGTACACACGGAAACATCAACGCTTACTGACTCCTGAGACAATCAATTACACTGATATCACACATAGCATAATAGGTTCATTTAGAATCACAGATAATAGCAGAGGATAATGCTTGCTGAGCTCTCTCTTGCAAAAAACACAAAAGAAAACAGAGTTTGTTACATGAGGGGGGAACAGATTTCAAGCAAAACCATCACTCCTCACTAAGAATTGTTTTTTAGAAGCCGTATTTGTGTGTGTGTGTGTGTGTGTGTGTGTGTGTGTGTGTGTGTGTGTGTGTGTGTGTGTGTGTGTGTGTGTGTGTGTGTGTGTGTGTGTGTGTGTGTGTGTGTGTGTGTGTGTGTGTGTGTGTGTGTGTGTGTGTGTGTGTGTGTGTGTGTGTGTGTGTGTGTGTGTGTGTGTGTGTGTGCGCGCGCGCGTGCATGCGCAACCATAACCTCTAACTTAAGGACATCTGCTTGGAAACAAGACCACACACTGACAGGGATGTTCACCCTCCGCTCAGACGGGTCCTTACGTATCTTTCAAAAGCCCAGTTTATAGCCTCAGTTACTCCTGGAATATACTGGAAGACATTCTCTCATGAAGATTCTCAGATAATCGATGGCCACCGTCTCTTCCTGTGAATCATCAGTGTCTTTGTCCTTAACAGAGAGAGAGAGAGAGAGAGAGAGAGAGAGAGAGAGAGAGAGAGAGAGAGGAGAGAGAGACGAGAGAGAGAGAGAGAGAGAGAGAGAGAGAGAGAGAGAGAGGAGAGAGAGAGAGAGAGAGAGAGAGAGAGAGAGAGAGAGAGAGAGAGATAGATAGATAGAGAGATAGAGAGAGAGAGAGAGAGAGAGAGAGAGAGAGAGAGGGAGAGAGAGAGAGAGAGAGAGAGAGAGAGAGAGAGAGATAGAGTAGATAGATAGATAGATAGATAGATAGATAGATAGATAGATAGATAGATAGATAGATAGATAAGAGATAGATAGATAGATAGATAGATAGATAGATAGATAGACAGACAGACAGACAGACAGACAGACAGACAGATAGACAGATAGATAGATAGATGATAGATAGATAGATAGATAGATAGATAGATAGATAGATAGATAGATAGATAGATAGATAGATAGATAGATAGATAGATAGATAGATAGATAGATAGATAGATAGATAGATAGATGATAGATAGATAGATAGATAGATAGATAGATAGAGAGAGAGAGGAGGTAGAGCCAGAGACACAGGGGAAGAGATAGAGAGCGAGGGACAGACAGACAGAGAGAGATAAACACAGAGGTATAGAGATAGACACATACAGACAGAGAGAGAGAGAGAGCAAAGAGAATGAGAGGGAGACAGACAGACAATCACACACACACAGAGCGATAGAGAGAAAGACAGAGAGAGACAGACAGAGAAGGAGATAGAGGGGGGTAGAGACAGAGAGAGGGGGGGCAGACAGACAGAGAGAAAGAGGGGGGCAGACATAAACAGAAAGAGAGAGAGAGAGAGAGAGAGAGAGAGAGAGAGAGAGAGAGAGAGAGAGAGAGAGAGAGAGAGAGAGAGAGAGAGAGAGAGAGAGAGAGAGAGAGAGAGAGAGAGAGAGAAGAGAGAGAAGAGAGAGCAGAAGACAGACAGAGAGAAAGAGGGGGGCAGACAGACAGAGAGACAGAGAGAAAGAGAGAGAGAGAGCAAAAGGAAGAGAGAGGGAGACATACAGACAGACAGTCACACACAGAGCGCGAGAGAGAGAGAGAGAGAGAGAGAGAGAGAGAGAGAGGAGAGAGAGAGAGAGAGAGAGAGAGAGAGAGAGAGAGAGAGAGAGAGAGAGAGAGAGGAGAGAGAGAGAGAGAAAGAAAGAAGGGGCAGAGTGAGTGAGTGAGAGAGAGAGAGCGAGAAAGAAGAGAGAGAGAAGAGAGAGAAGAGAGAGAGAGAGAGAGAGAGGAGAGAGAGAGAGAGAGAAGAGAGAGAGAGATTACTCACACAAGGGATTGTGTGCAGAGCTAACGTTTTGCAGGAGTGGTTCCCATCCTTGTTGTGCAACAGTCTCAGTACATACTTGTCATTCCAGTGCAGACTGACTCAGCCATGGTTTCTCCAGTGCAGACTGACTCAGCCATGGCTTCTCCAGTGCAGACTGACTCAGCCATGGTTTCTCCAGTGCAGACTGACTCAGCCATGGCTTCTCCAGTGCAGACTGACTCAGCCATGGCTTCTCCAGTGCAGACTGACTCAGCCATGGTTTCTCCAGTGCAGACTGACTCAGCCATGGCTTCTCCAGTGCAGACTGACTCAGCCATGGTTTCTCCAGTGCAGACTGACTCAGCCATGGTTTCTCCAGTGCAGACTGACTCAGCCATGGCTTCTCCAGTGCAGACTGACTCAGCCATGGTTTCTCCAGTGCAGACTGACTCAGCCATGGTTTCTCCAGTGCAGACTGACTCAGACATGGTTTCTCCAGTGCAGACGGACTCAGCCATGGCTTCTCCAGTGCAGACTGACTCAGCCATGGTTTCTCCAGTGCAGACTGACTCAGCCATGGCTTCTCCAGTGCAGACTGACTCAGCCATGGCTTCTCCAGTGCAGACTGACTCAGCCATGGTTTCTCCAGTGCAGACTGACTCAGACATGGTTTCTCCAGTGCAGACTGACTCAGCCATGGTTTCTCCAGTGCAGACGGACTCAGCCATGGCTTCTCCAGTGCAGACTGACTCAGACATGGTTTCTCCAGTGCAGACTGACTCAGCCATGGCTTCTCCAGTGCAGACGGACTCAGCCATGGCTTCTCCAGTGCAGACGGACTCAGCCATGGCTTCTCCAGTGCAGACGGACTCAGCCATGGCTTCTCCAGTGCAGACTGACTCAGCCATGGCTTCTCCAGTGCAGACGGACTCAGCCATGGTTTCTCCAGTGCAGACTGACTCAGCCATGGCTTCTCCAGTGCAGACTGACTCAGACATGGTTTCTCCAGTGCAGACTGACTCAGACATGGTTTCTCCAGTGCAGACTGACTCAGACATGGTTTCTCCAGTGCAGACTGACTCAGCCATGGCTTCTCCAGTGCAGACTGACTCAGACATGGTTTCTCCAGTGCAGACTGACTCAGACATGGTTTCTCCAGTGCAGACTGACTCAGACATGGCTTCTCCAGTGCAGACTGACTCAGCCATGGCTTCTCCAGTGCAGACGGACTCAGCCATGGTTTCTCCAGTGCAGACTGACTCAGCCATGGCTTCTCCAGTGCAGACTGACTCAGCCATGGCTTCTCCAGTGCAGACGGACTCAGCCATGGTTTCTCCAGTGCAGACTGACTCAGCCATGGCTTCTCCAGTGCAGACGGACTCAGCCATGGTTTCTCCAGTGCAGACTGACTCAGCCATGGCTTCTCCAGTGCAGACTGACTCAGCCATGGCTTCTCCAGTGCAGACTGACTCAGCCATGGCTTCTCCAGTGCAGACTGACTCAGCCATGGCTTCTCCAGTGCAGACTGACTCAGACATGGTTTCTCCAGTGCAGACTGACTCAGCCATGGCTTCTCCAGTGCAGACTGACTCAGCCATGGCTTCTCCAGTGCAGACTGACTCAGCCATGGCTTCTCCAGTGCAGACTGACTCAGCCATGGCTTCTCCAGTGCAGAGCCTCCTCCGTGATGTGGTGACAACCTTTAAAGTTCACAGCTACAAATAAATCACATACATAGAAACATATCTTCTTCTTTTTAACTGATAGATCTTGATACTTGTTGATACTCTGTATTGTTGGTATTCTATGTATTGTTGATATTGTGTATTGTTTCAAGTTCAAGTTTCAAGTTTGTTTATTATTTGTCATAATAAAATACAGAATACTTTATGATGAAATGCTTGTTTCTGTATGAGCCCCTGAGAGTGTGCTACATACAGTAAAACAAGTTATTAAGAAGTAAGTAAAAAGTAAGTAAAGGAATGTTCAGTCAATATACATATCATTTATACAATGGCATGCACATTTCTTGATTCTGATTGGCTGAAACAGTGAAGTTACCGGTTGTTATTTCGTATAACACACTCCACGTGACCCCAGAACCCGCCCACAACCGAATAACTTTTTTTCCGAATGACTCCGCCGTTCATTCTTTTTTTGAATGAAACCAAGATGGCGGACAATAATCTTTATGAATGGATGTATTGATTTCGTCATAACGACTCATTCAAAAAAGATACAGTCACCTGGAATATGTTAGTCATTTACACAATGTTGGATTATGTAATTGGTTTGTCATGACCCATTGTAAAACAAAATTAAAATCACGGGGGAGTGGCCACTGGCTGAGTGCTCTCTGTGTCGGTGTCAGAGAGGAGAGAAGCACAGACAACTAGGGCTGACCCCTATTAATCGATTAGTCGACTAATCGGTCGAAAGGAGCCGTAGTCGACTGGCCAACCTCTTAGTCGAATATAATTTTTTTTTTTTTTTTTCCAAAAGAAAAGAGGCCTAGAAGCGTGGCTAACGCTAATGGCACGCATACCAGAGGCTAACTGCTTACGAAAACAGGCACAGAGGCACTGAAAGAGGATTTCACCATCTAATGAACACACTAGACTAGACAAATATCAAGATGTATCCATCAGTGGACCAATTGCATGCTTTTGCAGAGGACAAGAAGCCTTCAGTCGACTCCTTCAGACATTAAGCACCCCCACAGCCCAAATGGAATGATTTTTTTATTTATTTTTTTTAATATTATACACTTTTAATTTTTTTTAATTTTTTAAGTCGACCAATAGTCGACTAATGGCAAATTTTGGCCAATCCTAGTCGACCATCCAAATCCTTAGTCGGGGACAGCCCTACAGACAACATGAGAGAGGAGAGATAAGACGCACCTAAATCCATTGCGGGGTGAAAATTTGCCGCAAAACATTAATATCTTTGGAACCGTGTGTGTTAAATTGTATCTGAATCAGGAGATGATCTTCTCTCATCACAATTGAAATTGTATTTCTCATGCTTCAAAAGATTCAAAAGACATGCTGACATTGACGAAAACAAACGTATCATTGTACATTTTGATCTATGTACATGTATGATGTTACCCCGAATATGTAAAGCCACGGGCACCGACACGATTTACAACAATCATTGTTTAAGAAGCACAGTGAAGTTACCGGTTGTTATTTCGTATAACATACTCCACGTGACCCCAGAACCTCAATGTAAATAAACCATAATCACCCTACAAAAACAGTACTGTATTTGTAAATCTGGTATGTCATAAATGTATAGATGTAGCAGTACTGGCTATCTATCTGTATGTCATGTATGTCATATATGTTCTGATTAATTGAAAATGGGGGACCCTGATGTAAACAAGACGAAAGTCTTTCTCTGATCTGCATCCCCTTAACAATTGTGTGTATTGAGCTGTACTGTATTGTACCCATTCTGCAATCTGTTAATACAATTTTCAATCAATCAAGCATGACTTCCATTGGATCTACGTTTTCTGTTTTGGGATCAACTTTTTCTGTTTTTGAATAAATCTCCATTATTCTTCAATTACTGTGTGTTTATTGTATAGCAATAAGGTTGGGTGAATTGGGTCATTGTATAAACGCATTACATCACTTGAAGTCGTGTGTTATACAAATTAGATCACGCCTATGGGGGTCTAACGACCCTCGGCTGCGCCTCGGGCCTAACAACCACCCATAGGCGTAATCTAATTTGTATAACACACTCCGTCGCGTGATGTAATGCTTAAATATACAATATACAATACAGAGTAAAATGAGTAACAGTGAGGTACAATGCAGAAATGAGATGAAGTACAAAACATAGGGTTGGGTGCAAATGAGGTATGAATGTAGTACAAATCTCTTTAATAATAGATACATATAAAGTGTGTTAAAGTGTCTAAAGTGAGTAAAGTGAGTGGTAAGGTGAGTGTTTGTTTAAAGTGAGTGTGTACATGTGGATGTGTGCAGTGAGTGTAGATGATGGGTTGTTACATAGTGTCATTGTCATTGAGCATCCTGATGGCCTGGGGATAGAAGCTCCTTCTGAGTCTCTCTGTACTGGCCATGAGACTCCGGTAGCGCTTGCCTGACCGCAGCAGTTCAAAGAGGCAGTTGTTTGGGTGACTAGAGTATTTGATTATTCTCTTAGCCTTGGCCCTGCAACGCTTGTTATAAATGTCCTGCGAGTGGGAAGCCCACCACCAATTGTGTGTTCGGCTGAATGGGCCACTCTCTGTAGTCTGCTACGGTCTTGTGCGGTGCTATTCCCAAACCAGGAGGTAATATTACCAGTCAGGATGCTCTCTATTGTGCATGAGTAGAAGTTCCTGAGGATCTTCTGACTCACTTTGAATGTCCATAGGCGCCTAAGGAAGTAGAGGCGTTGCCGTGCCTTCTTCACTACACTGTCAATGTGTGTGATCCATGTCAAGTCTCGGATATATGGACTCCGAGGTACTTAAAACTGTTCACTCTCTCACCAGGGCTGTAGTCCCTGGCCCCCGACCTCCTAAAGTCCACAATCATCTCTTTTGTTTTGCTGACGTTCAGGGAGAGGCTGTTCTCCCGACACCACAGTGCCAGGTCCTCTACCTCTTCCAGGTAGGCCCTTTGTCGTCAGCAAACTTGATAATTGTGTTGTTGTTCCGCTGTGCCACACAGTCATGTTAGCAAATTAGACCCAGGCAACTACCGCCCTGTTTCTATTCTTACCTCCATCTCGAAAGTCATGGAGAAAATAGTCTATGAACAGGTCGAAAAGTACTTGGCGGAAAAAAATCTAATCTACGAATTCCAATCTGGCTTCAGAACGTCCCACTCCACTGACACATGCCTTCTCTATTTGAACGACCACATCAAACAAGAGGTGGACGCGGGCAAATACTGCGGCATGGTCATGCTGGACCTACAAAAGGCCTTCGACACTGTCAATCACTCCATTCCAATGGACAAGCTAAAAGCAATTGGTTTTGATAGCTTATCAGTGAGCTGGATGCAATCCTACCTGGAGGGGAGAGAACAGATGGTAGAGGTAAACGGTACTCTATCCTCCCCCCTCACAGTGAGCTGTGGTGTTCCACAAGGAAGCATACTAGGACCGCTACTCTTCCTAATTTATGCAAATGACATGTCGTCAGCCTGTGACTGCAACTTGTTCCTGTTTGCGGACGACTCAGCCCTGCTGGTCTCTGACAAGAACAAATTGCAGGTTGAAAAAACCCTCAGCACGGAACTAGGCAAAATCTGCATATGGCTCGCTGATAACAAACTATCATTACACATGGGCAAAACAGAGTCCATTCTCTTCGGTTCAAATAACAAACTCAGCAAGACCGACGGATTCTCAGTTACAGTGGGTGACAATATTGTCACAAGGAAAGACGAAATTACCTACCTGGGTTCCATCCTAGAGGCAAATCTTTCCTGTGACAAAATGGCATCCAATGTAATAAAAAAAGTCAACCAACGAACTAGATTCTTGTACCGGATCTCATCTCTGGTAAACAAGAATACCCTGAAGACTCTGGCAGGAGCACTCATTCAAGGGTACTATGACTATGCTTGCACCTCATGGTACCAAAGCACCTCAAAGGCGCTTAAAACAAAATTACAAACATCACAAAACAAACTGGTCAGACTACTACTTGACCTGAACCCCAGAACCCACCTCACCCCTGCCCACTTTGCCAACCTAGGATGGCTTAGAGTAGACGACAGAGTACAGCAACTTGCAATGGGCCTGGTCTACAAGATACACTATACGACCGGGGTGCCCATGTACATGTCAAAATACTTCCCAAAGGTCAGTGAATACCACAACCACTACACCAGAGGAAGCTCAACAAATCATGTTAAACCCAGATTCGGCTCAAACAAGGGACTAAACACGTTTCGCAATTATGCCACAACAATGTGGAACGCCCTACCCAAAGCTGTAAAGGAATGTGAATCCCTGCCCACATTCAAAACCGCTCTTAAAGAGCACCTACGGGAGGCTGCAATTCGAAACTGGCCACCGTAAATGCCCAAAACCCCCACCACCTCCTAATAGACAGTCTCCTCACCACCGCATGTATATATTCCCTCCCCGCCGTATGTATATTTCCCTCCCACCCACCCACCCCCTCCTAATGTACAGTCCCCTCCCCATCATATGTATATACTCTGTCAGGATCTAGGGGTAACAGTACTGTATATTTGAATACCGTTATGTCACAAATGTATCAGTACTAAATACCTATATGTCCCTATGCCATAAATGTCATGTATGTTGTGTATGTCATAAATGTCTATATGAATTGAAAATGGGGGACCCTGATGGAAACAAGACAAACGTCTTTCTCAGGTCTGCATCCCCTTAAAGGATAACTCCACTATTTTGGGAAATTAGCTTATTTAACATCTTCCCTGGAGTTAGACAAGAAGATGCATACCTTTTTTGTCTCTGTGCGTGCATTTTAGCTTTGGGAATAGATGCTCCGTTAGCATAGCTTAGCTTCATCACTGGAAGTGAGGCAGGACAGTAGCCTTACAGTGCCTTACAGTGTATTGCAAGGTCTGACATTGACCAAACTTGATATGCATGACCTTGGTGGGCTCTAGGTCAACTCCTGAAAAGGGGGTCAATGTCAGACTTTGCAATCAAAAGTTAGGGGGCTAATAACCCTTGCCATAATTTCAGTGCGCCCCTAACTTTTGATTGCAAGGTCTGACATTGACCCCCTTTTCAGGAGTTGACCTAGAGCCCACCAAGGTCATGCATATCAAGTTTGGTCAATGTCAGACCTTGCAATACACTGTAAGGCACTGTAAGGCTATTGTCCTGCCTCACTTCCAGTGATGAAGCTAAGCTATGCTAACGGAGCATCTATTCCCAAAGCTAAAATGCACGCACAGAGACAAAAAAGGTATGCATCTTCTTGTCTAACTCCAGGGAAGATGTTAAATAAGCTAATTTCCCAAAATAGTGGAGTTATCCTTTAACAATTGTATGTATTGAGCCGTACTGTATTGTACCCATTCTGCAATCTGTTAAATAAAGTTTTCATTCATTCATTTTGTACAGCGAGTAGAGGAGGGGGCTCAGAACACAGCCCTGGGGGGCCCCTGTGTTGAGAGCGATGGATGAGGAGGTGCAGTTGCCTGCTCTCACCACCTGGGGTCTTCCTGTCAGGAAGTCCAAGACCCACTTGGCTACGAGTTTGGAGGGGACTATGGTATTGAATGCTGAGCTGTAGTCGATGAACAGCATTCTCACATAGTTCCCCTGCCTCTTGTCCAGGTGTGATGCTGCTGTGTGCAGCACATGGGCTATGGCGTCCTCCGTGGACCTGTTGGGGCGGTATGCAAATTGCAGGGGGTCCAAGGTGTTGGGGAGGGAGGAACAGATGTAGCCCTTCACTAGCTTCTCAAAGCACTTCATGGCTATGGAGGTGAGAGCTAGATAGCGAGATAGTCGTTTTTTGGGTACAGGGATAATGGTGGACCTTTTCAGACAGGTGGGGATGACAGACCGTTCTCAGGACAGGTTGAATATGTCAGTGAATACCGGGGCCAGTTGGTCGGCACAGACTTTTAGGATGCAGCCGGGGATACCGCCTCTGTAATCTGTCATCGTTTTGAGGCCCTGCCACATACCTCTAGAATCAGCCTGTTCAAATTGAAGTTCCACCTTATCCCTGTATCGCCTTTTTGCGTCTATTACTGTCATCCTTACGTTGTATCTCGCCGCCTTGTGCTCGTTCATGTTGCCTGTCACAAGCCCAGCGTTGTAGGCTGAGGTGCACGCTTTCAGAGCCTCACAGACGGATTTATCTACCCAGGGCTTTTGGTTTTGGAAAACTCTAATTGTGGTGGAGGGGATTGTTTCTTCTACCGGAGTACCAACAAAGTCCAGCACTGTTTCAGTGTAATAAATTATATTATCTGTGTTCTCACGGAACACGCTCCAGTCTGTGCACTCGAGTGCCTCTTGCAGCGTGTTCCCTGATTCCACAGACCAACGCTTCGCTTCTCGCGTTACTACGGGAACGTGCTTGAGACTTTTTGTACTTCAGCATAAGAAAGATGGCGTCATGATCAGATTTACCAAATGGACTAAGAGCCTGTAACTTGTACCCGTCCTTAAATTGTGAGTAGCAGTGGTAATATATTCTTGCCTCGGGTGGGTCAAGTCACATGCTGATGGAAATTCGGCAACACTTTTTTAAGATTCGCCCTGTTAAAATCACCCACGACCACAATAGCAGCATCAGCGTTAGCTGTTTGGAGTTTATTTACCTCGTCGTGTAGCTTTGAAAGCGCTTCCCCAGTGTTTGCTTGAGGTGGGAACTCACTTTAGAGACTATGAACGGTAACACATCAAACCAAAGGCTTACTACAACAATTAATTATAAAGGAGATGAAAAGGAATAGCATTTTCTTATTACAGGGTAAACAGATGTCAATAAAAATGTAGCCTACGGTATGACACAGGACTGTAACACCTGCTGAATATACCTAATTCCCCTGATGATGACTGGTACTAGTTTTCTTATTTTTATTAGTTGTTATGTATAGCCTACTTTTATTTTATGTAGGCTACTGTTATGCACGCAGTAGCAACTAATCTGTATTTTTAGCTAACGTTACTGTCGTCCAAAAGTAAGCTAGAAAGTTAACATTACACTCTGTTCCACTGTTCCACTAGTCAACAATTAATTTCATCACATTAATGTTACTGTATGTAAATAACCCCAAGAATGGTAATTACCTGTGTAATATTTGTGTTTAGGAATATTTACATTTACATTTATATATAATATGAATATCCAGGACTTTTTTGTTATTAGAATTGATAGAAGCCTGTGTGTGTGACTTTAATTTATGTAAATCCATGTCGCGAGGCAGTGTTTTCCGGTCGCTGTCACTGGCTTTTTGTTGACAGTTTGACAGTGCATTGCGAGAGAAGGAATACGAAACAAGTTTTAATGGACCCGTATGAGGCCATATCTCTTACGGTGAGAATTGTTTTAAAAAGGAATGTAATACGATGTAAAAGGATAAATAAAAGAGTGATTATACCATCAGTACGTTTATAAGCCACTCAATATACGGGGATCTGTTACAGTAAGAAATTCACCTCTCCAACCGGCAATCAACTGTCTGCTCTCTAACGGAGATTACAACTAACCGTCTACTCTTTAACGGAGATTACAACGAAAAGGACGACTCCCATGAATAAAAGTACATTCCGGATCTAAAGGAACACTTTTATGGATGGACAGAAACAGAAACAGAACAAGCTGTCAGACAAGAAAAAAAGGGACATTGCAAAACAAAACAATGGATGGATCTGGTGCTATTTTGCGCGACAAGGAAACAGAAACAGAACAAGCTGTCAGACAAGAAAAAAAGGGACATTGCAAAACAAAACAAATCTTGCTGATGAGGAAAATAATGATGCAGATTTAGTTAGGCTGTCAGAAAGAGTGCGAATCCCAACGGGGAAAATGCTAGTTTACCGTGAAGATGAACAGAACAAATGGGAAAAGAGACTTTTGAGTCTTTATGAACAGTGGAAAGCCCAAGCACGTGAAACACGGCAAGACCTAAAATCTGACAAAACAGATAATCAATTAGCACACCTTGCAGACAATTTGGAAAAAAGGAAATTTGACATCATGAAATTATATGATGAACTGAGAGTCCACGGCACGCCTGACACTGAGCTAAGGCGCAAAGTTGATGCTTGTGCAGCAGTAACGAGTGACATTGTCAAAATACTGAATGAGAGACTGACTGGTGTAAATGGAGAATACGATGCAGAACATGAAGGACAGCGCTTGCGTGAGCTAAGTAAGCCTCACTATGCCCGGTCCATTTTTAGTTCCTCTGCTTCAGAACTGTCTGGCAGTCATTATTCCATACACTCCAATGTTGCAGCCAAGCGAGCAGAAGCAGCGGCGGAGTTAGCTGCAAAGGAGGCTGAATATAAGATGCTATTAGAGGAAAAGAGACAAAAGGAAAAAATCAGAGCTTTAGAGGAAGAACACAGGAAGGAATTGGATGAACACAAGGCCGAATTGGAAAGATTACAAGTTGAAAAAGACTTAAAGGCTGCCCAAGCAAGATTTGAAGTTTACGACAGAGAAGTGAAAGAGGAGTCTGATGTTCGGTCTGCCCATGTCTCTCTGTCATTCAGCTCCAACCCCCCTGCAATAATGCACCCTCGCATAGCTGCCCCTCCATCTCCTCCTGTTGATGTAATTTGCCTAGCACAGGCTATCCAGGACAGCATTGCTATTAACAGACTTCCAATGCCGGAGCCTACCGTGTTTAATGGCAATCCAATTGACTTTGTTGAATGGAAGTCTTCATTTATGTCTCTCATAGATGGTAAAAATATTTCCCCTGCCGACAAGCTGCACTACCTCAAGAGATATGTAGGTGGCGCAGCTAACAAATGCCTAGAAGGGACATTCTATCGCAGCGACAGCGAAGCGTACGGTGACGCTTGGAGCAAGCTCAACCAGAGGTACGGCCAACCTTTCATCATTCAAAGGGCCTTTAGAGAAAAGCTATCCACCTGGCCAAAAATACAGCATAAGGATGCGGAAGGGCTGAGGACCTTCTCAGATTACTTAAACGCCTGTGTGCAGGCCATGCCCCATGTAAAGGGTTTAAATATCCTAAACGACTGTGAGGAAAATCAAAGTTAATACGGAAGCTGCCAGAGTGGATGGCCTCAAGTTGGAACCGGCAGGTGACAGCGCGTCTCAGGGAGGGAAAGGATTTTCCCAGCTTTGAAGACTTCGCCAAGTTCATGTCTATGGAGGCTGAAACTGCCTGCAATCCAATCACCTCCTTCTTTGCTCTCCATTCAGCTGAATCCAATCAAGACAGACTGAACACAAGGGTAAGCAAAGGAAACAAAGCTAGCGCTTTCAACACACAAACAGTGGTGGAAAATAATCAACAGACAACAACAAAAGAAAGGATCAGGGCCCCTTGCATACTATGTCAGGATATCAGTCACCAGCTTTGCAAATGTCCAGACTTCATGAAAATGCAACTGGAACACAGAAGGACGTACGTCAAAGAGAAAAGACTGTGTTATGGATGTCTTAAGCCTGGTCACAGCGCTAAGGAGTGCCGGCATCGCCACACATGTGACTCATGCAAAGGACGACATCCCACCTGTCTTCACAATGCCAGCTACAATGAAAGAGCAAAAAGGGAGAATTCATCACGACGCAGTGAAATGGAACCAACACCTGCTCTGTCCCTCAAAGTCACCAGCCAAGGTCAGTCAGAAAACAGCTCCATGATCGTGCCGGTGTGGTTGTCTAAAGATGAGAATCCATCCACAGAAAAACTTGTGTACGCTCTGTTAGATACACAAAGCGACACAACATTCATCGAGCAAGATCTATGTAAAGAACTACAGCTGACTACTTGCCCAGTCAAACTGAAACTCACTACCATGATGGGTGAAAATATGGTCTTTAAAAGTGAGCGGACATCTGGCCTGCGTGTGAGAGGATTCAACTCCATTGAGCACATCAATCTGCCTCCTGCTTACACCAAAGACTGCATACCTGTAAATAGAGAACACATACCAACACACGAAACGGCCAAAAGATGGCACCACCTCACATCGATCGCAGACCAAATACCGCCTCTCCTCAGTTGTGAAGTGGGGCTACTGATAGGCTACAATTGTCCAAGAAGTCTTGTACCCAGGCGGGTCATAACAGGAACAGATGATGAACCCTTTGCCATTCTCACAGACTTAGGGTGGAGTATCGTTGGCTGTTCAACACCACACTCTCCACAACTGTCAACCGGTCAATGTGACAGAGTAACCGTGAAGGAGATGCCTGCAGTGACTCCAATGGATGCAATCAGAATCCTTGAAACGGATTTCAGAGACACTCAGGGAAATGACAAAATGGTCTCTCAAGAGGATTTGATCTTTCTAGACAAATTGAAGGAAAACATAAAGATAAACGAACATGGACATTACGAGATGCCACTCCCCTTCAGAGAGAGGCCATGCTTACCAGATAACAAGCAATTTGCTGCTGTGAGGCTCAGTCACCTGAAAAGGAAGTTCGATGGAAATGAAAGTTACAAGAAGGACTACACCAACTACATGAAGGACATCATCGACAGGGGTAATGTAGAGGATGTACGTACTGAAGGCACCAATGGAGAAAAATGGTACATACCTCACCATGGTGTATATCACCCCAAAAAGCCTGAGAGGCTGAGAGTAGTGTTCGACTGCTCGGCAAAGTATAAGGGAAGTAGCCTAAATGAACACCTTCTCCCAGGCCCAGACATGATCAACAATCTCACAGGTGTACTGATTCGTTTCCGTCAGCATGGCATTGCACTGATGTGTGACATAGAAAAGATGTTTCACGTCTCAGAGAGGGACCGTGACTACCTACGCTTCCTTTGGTGGGAGAACGGCAACCTAAGCACCCCACCTCATGAATACAGGATGAAGGTCCATCTTTTTGGAGCTGTATCTTCACCAGGGTGTGCAAACTACAGATTGAAGCAGCTCGCCAAAGAACACAGTCACACACACCCATTAGGGTCTCAGTTCATTACCAGAGACTTTTATGTAGACGACGGTGTTGCCAGTGTTGAGTTTGTTGAAAAGGCCATTCAAATGGCAAAAGAGGCACGTGAGCTGTGTGCAGAGAGAGGTTTACGCCTCCACAAATTTGTGTCGAACAACTGTGCTGTTCTCCAGAGCATTCCCTCAACAGAACTCGCCACAGACATTAAGGCAAAGAATCTCACATTCAACAACACAGCCCTAGAAAGAGCATTGGGAATAAACTGGAATGTCGAGAGTGACTGTTTCACCTTTAAAGTCACATCAAAGAACCAGCCAGCGACACGGCGTGGCATCCTGTCATCTGTTGCCTCCATATACGACCCGCTGGGCTTCGTAGCTCCCTATGTCCTCAATGGAAAGAAGATTCTCCAGGAAATGTGCCATCAAGGAACAGGATGGGATGACCCGATTCCAGAGCAACTGAAGCCACGGTGGGAGAAATGGAAAGATGACCTTGCTAAGATGGAAAGGATACACGTAGCTCGCTGCTATCAGCCAGCTGGCTTTGGAAAGGTGATCAAAACACAACTACATCATTTCTCAGACGCCAGCACCACAGGCTATGGCCAATGCACTTACATGAGACTGAAGAATGAAAGCGGAAACATTGACTGTGCTCTTCTTATGGGGAAAGCGCGCGTCTCGCCGCTGAAGGTCACAACAATACCCAGGTTAGAACTTACCGCAGCAGTTGTCTCAGTCACCGTGAGCAATATGCTCAAAGAAGAATTAGGATACTGTAATGTAGAAGAGTTCTTTTGGACGGATTCAAAGGTTGTGTTAGGCTACATTAATAATGAAGCTCGCCGCTTTCACACCTTTGTGGCAAACAGGGTGCAGAAAATCCGTCATGACTCAGACCCCAAGCAGTGGTTTCACGTACCTACTGATGAAAACCCAGCAGACTATGCATCCAGGGGGAAAACAGTAGAGGAGCTGCTCTCTTCTGATTGGTTCACTGGCCCTAGCTTTCTATGGAAAAAGGAGATAGAAATGCCAACCGAGGTGCCGTCAGAACTACCCGTCAGTGACCCAGAAGTCAAAAAGGCTCAGACCTTTCAGACAAAGAGCTCAGAACATGTCAGCCTTGTAGACCGACTGAACAAGTTTTCATCCTGGTCTCAGGCCATCAAGGCAGTGGCGCGTCTCCTGCGGCGTGCAAGAAAAGTCAAATCATGTGACCTCTCAACAGTTGATGAAAGACAAAGTTCAGAGAGACTCATCATCAAGGACATACAAAGCCAAGCATACGGAGATGAGATAAAGCTACTAAGCAAAGGACATCGGCTACCAAGACACAGCAAGCTGCACCACCTAGACCCTTTCCTGGACACAGAGGGTGTGCTTAAGGTCGGAGGCAGGCTCAGCCGTTCATCTTTCCAGAGCACATTCAAACACCCAACTGTCATTCCTCAGAGATATCACATGACGAATCTGATCATTGCCCATCATCATGAAAGAGTGAAACATCAGGGTAAAGGCTTCACCATCAATGAAATTAGGTCCAGTGGCTATTGGATCTGTGGACTGAGCAGAGCTGTCGCAACCTACATCCGTCACTGTGTGACGTGTCGAAGGCTGAGAAGGCCTGTTGAAGGCCAACGGATGAGTGACTTGCCTGTTGAACGAACAGAACCCACGGCACCGTTCACATACTGTGGGATGGACTGTTTTGGCCCCTTTTTGACAAAGCAAGGAAGAAAACAAGAGAAAAGGTATGGGTTGCTCTTCACCTGCTTCTGCTCTAGAGCCATTCACATTGAGATGCTGGAAGACTTGTCCACAGACACTTTCATTAATGGACTGAGATGCTTCATTGCATTAAGAGGTGCTGTGCGACAAATTAAATGCGACCAAGGCACAAATTTCATGGGTGCAAAAAACGAACTGAATGCTGCTTTGAAA
Organism: Notolepis coatsorum; assembly: GCF_963971535.1. Taxonomy (NCBI): domain Eukaryota; kingdom Metazoa; phylum Chordata; class Actinopteri; order Aulopiformes; family Paralepididae; genus Notolepis; species Notolepis coatsorum. The sequence goes on along the minus strand of NC_140165.1, from coordinate 168,864,364 downwards.
GAGTTGGACACAGACAGACTGAACACATTTCTCACAGAAAAGCAGTGTGACTTTGTAACGAATGCACCTCATGCCAGCCATGCAGGAGGCGTGTGGGAACGGCAAATAAGGACTGTGAGAAGCATCCTCAGTGCCACTCTGCTGCTCGCCCCTGACAGGCTCAGTGATGCGTCATTGCGCACCTTCTTTTATGAGACCATGGCTATTGTGAACAGCCGTCCACTCACGGTCGATACTCTAAACAGCCCAAATAGTTTACAGCCACTTACTCCCAACCACCTGATCACAATGAAATCCACTGCAGCCTTGCCTCCACCTGGCAAATTCGAAAGAGAGGATCTGTATGGACAAAAGAGATGGCGTCAGGTTCAATACTTGACAGAACAATTTTGGAGTATATGCAGTGGCGGCTTGTCAATGGGGGCGCTAGAGCGCTGCCCTCCCTGCTTAAAAGAGAGAAGAAGAAATATATATATATTTTCTTTTATAGCCCTATAAATAATATAAACATGTTTAAAATGAATAATATTTACTCATTTTAAGTATGTTTGTGTTTCCAATGCACAATATAACGTTAATATATCAAATATAAATAATTGTTTTCATGAACAGGAAGTGACTGTCTGATAGAGAATACGTTCCGTAGCCGCATTTCTCTCGGGCAACCCGTAGCCGCATTTCTCTCGGGCTAGACGCAATATCGCTTACAGTGGGCTTACATCTTTGACCAGTCGAAATAAGGGACACCTATCATTGAGTTTTGGGGAATTTTTTGGGCGAAAATGGCCGGATTTTGTCACTATTTCTTTTTTTTTTACTTTATTTCGGTTTTAGGGTTAGGGTTAGGGTTATGTTATTTAATTATTTTGGGGAGCCATCCCCCCAAACTCCTGAAATGCATAGAAATCTATGAAATCTAAATAAAACAATCTATGACATTTATATTAAAAAGAGCTAGCCCCCCAAACCCCTACATAGAAATCTATGCATTTTGGAACAGTTACTATATATAGTCAAGAAAGCATTTAGTCATACTTAAAGTTTAAAGTGCTTTATTTGCATTTAACATTGTTTAAATAAATTGGCTGAACTATAGCCTCAACTTGAGCATAATACTGTATGCATATAAAGTGCTGTAAAAACAAAGCCTGGGAACACTTTTACTGAAAGAGGACAATTTATATTACAATGAAACACTTGTGTGACCCAAATTAAAAGATTCATAAAAAATAAAGTGCAAAGAAGAGTAGGCTCCGGGCTGCCAGGGCAGGTAAATAGAAATACTGACATCTAGTTAAAAACACAACCAGATAAATAAGATGTAATATCCCATACCGAATCAATCTCAGGAGATGTTTCAGTCATGAAGAACTGTGAAACATGTGCTTGTGTGCTTTGCGTTCTGATATTTCGTGAATGTTGTTCTCCTGATGCATATGCTGTCTGATGTCAGTCAGTCCACAATGCGCCACAGAAAACACACGCCTACCTACATACTTTGCAGTTTGCTTTGTAAACATCTCCACTGACTATCACGCCAGAGATTTGCCTCATCCTACTTCTGGAGGCGTTTTGTCTTTTTAGGACGCGGTGGAGTAGTGTCTGCTGTAGACAATCATTTCAAAGCGACTTTGAAAATAAATCACGCAGCGCACAGACTCTCTGATTGGCACAACGGCACAGAACTCTTCCTAGCAACGTGAAAGCGCTAATTCTCATTGGTCGGTGAGCTGCTGAGCGCACCCGAGTTGCCATGTCTGTTTATTTTCCGCAACTTTTGGACACACTTTTGCTTGTTTTTGTATGTCGGCTGGCTCATTTCTCTCACTAAACTGGCAACCTTAAATTACGGGACAAAGGGCGTCCCGTATCAGTTCAATACGGAACGCGTCTTTTAGTTTCCAATTACGGGACGATTCCGTATTTTAAGGGACGGGTGGCAACCCTACTTCCAGGTTCCAACTGTGTTGACATTGACAAAATCCTGGTCTGGTAAACTATGGGCTATGGCACATCAGAACGCTCAAACTCAAACGCACGCTCTCTCTCTCTCTCTCTCTCTCTCTCTCTCTCTCTCTCTCTCTCTCTCTCTCTCTCTCTCTCTCTCTCTCTCTCTCTCTCTCTCGCTCTCTCTCGCTCTCTCTCTCGCTCTCAACACAGCGTGTTAATTTCGCAGCGCGTGATGCATAATGGCTGAATGAATGAATGGTAACTTGTTTAAAATGACAAGATATATATGTGTTCATTATTGGATTGATGATGATACGTGTACTAGTGTAGTATGAATGAACTCGCGACCACCCAAATGTAGTTCACAGCGGCCGCCACTGAGTAGATGGAAAACGGAGTACCTCCACAGCATCATGACAAGACAGTGCTGGCATAACACTAAAAGGAACCTGCAAGTCGGTGATGTAGTCATGGACAAAGATGACACCTTGCCACGAAGCCAATGGAGGCTTGGGAGCGTCTCAGAAGTCATTCAGGGCAAGGATGGACTTGTGAGACGGGTCAAGATCTTGCTTGGAGATAAGGGACTGAACCACAAAGGAGAGCGCAACGGCAGGCCCTCCATAGTGGAGCGGCCTGTCCAGAAATTGGTTTTATTGCTAGAAGCTGTTTAAGCACTATGCATTGATGACATGTGATATTGTTTTGAATTGAATTATATGTTTTGAAGGTTTACTTTTAGTATAAAGAAAAAGAAAAACATTATAATTTGGTGGGAGTGTAAATAACCCCAAGAATGGTTTATTATTTTTTGAGTAATTACCTGTGTAATATTTGTGTTTAGGAATATTTACATTTACATTTATATATAATATAAATATCCAGGATTTTTTTGTTATTAGAATTGATAGAAGCCTGTGTGTGTGACTTTAATTTATGTAAATCCATGACTCGCGAGGCAGTGTTTTCCGGTCGCTGTCACTGACAGTTTGACAGTGCATTGCGAGAGAAGGAATACGCAACAAGTTTTAATGGACCCGTATAAATTTTCCAACAGTGTGCACATCCAACCTGTTTTAGGCCAGGTGCAGGATAAAACCAAATGTGATTGAAGGAAATATTGCAATGAACTGACCGACACAATTGACAACTATAAGCAATGCAATGCTCAGAGAGAGAGAGACAGAGAGAGAGAGAGAGACAGAGAGAGAGAGAGAGAGAGAGAGAGAGAGAGAGAGAGAGAGAGAGAGAGAGAGAGAGAGAGAGAGAGAGAGAGAGAGAGAGATGGGTCTGTGGTCCAGACAGAGAGAGAGAGAGAGATAAGCAAGACAGCTAAAGGATATTCAACTTTTAATGGAAGAACAAAACAGAAGGAAAAGATAACTTCACAAAGGCAACATGAATATACATAGATCCAAAAGGACAAAGATCAACACTTAAATCCAAAGAAAAGAGGGTCTATACCAGAGAAAACAAAGTAGCAAGGAGCCAACGGCCGACATCAGCTAAAGAGGCTAACTGCAACTAGAGTGGCCAGGTACTGACGCTAGCTCGACAGAACGTTAGCTACGACAGCTAGCCGGCCCGCTTGGCTCAATATAACGTTAGCTACGACAGCTAGCCGGCCCGCTTGGCTCAATATAACGTTAGCTACGACAGCTAGCCGGCCCGCTTGGCTCAATATAACGTTAGCTACGATAGCTAGCCGGCCCGCTTGGCTCAACATAACGTCTACGACAGCTAGCCGGCCCGCTAGCTCAACATAACGTTGGGTACGATAGTTAGCCGGCCCGCTAGCTCAACATAACATTAGCTACGATAGCTAGCCGGCCCGCTAGCTCAATATAAGGTTAGCTACGATAGCTAGCCGGCCCGCTGGTCCAACAGAACGTCAGCTACGATAGCTAGCCGGCCCGCTGGCTCCACATAACGTTAGCCAACATAACGTTAGCCACGATAGCTAGCCGGCCCGAGAGAGAGAGAGATATCTCCACGGCGGGAATAGAATAGAGTGCATTAAAAACTCACCAAACGTCCAAGAGGATGGAGACAACCGCGTGGAGTTGACGAAGTTCATCTGCCGAACGACCGTCCTCTTCATCTTGGCATAACAATGCTGCACGCGCTCTCTCTAGGTTAGCTAACGCTAGTTAGCCTTTAGCTAAGCTACTAGCCGACATGGCTATCCCGACTGAACCACACGTTAGCACTCGATATTATAACGTAGCTAAAGCTAACTAGCTGTCCCTGCCTTTAGCTAAGCCGACATGGCTAGCCTGACTGAACTTTCTAACATGCAACAACTTTCATCTTCAGTCCATCTGCCGAATGCCGTCCTCTTCGTCTTGGCTGGCATAACCTCCAATGCTGCACGCACGAAATAGTCAGACGCAGCTGACGCACGCCGGCCGACTGTACACATGTAACCCCTCCCTTCGTTGAAACCAATAGTATGTCTGCTGCAGAGCCCCAGAGCTCCAATAGTGTATCTGCAGAGCCGCAGAGCCAGGAACAAGTCAGACACATTCTACAAACGTGTCTAATGTGAAATATATAAGCATATAAGCAAAACTAGATTTGAGGTCTGTGATGAAAAAGGGCCTCGCGGGAAGGGGGACCTCGCAAAAAAAAAAAAAAAAAAAAAAACGATATTTTTTTATTATTAATTTTTTTATAATTTTTTGTGCGAGGCCGCCCTTCCCGCGAGGCCCTGTGCGACCGCACTGCTCGCACACCCCCTGAGGCGGCCCTGCCTGTGGTACTATGAGGCAGGGCTGGTCTGGCGGTCAGTAGGTGATCTGTAGTGATGCTGTAGACGTCCAGTAGAGCCTCCTGGTGATGAGTCCTTCTGTTGCTGTAAAACGGGCGACGCGACGGGCTAAGCTAAAATGCTAGTTCAATACACTTTAGCTAAACTAGTAGCCGAGTTGGCTAACCTAACGCTCCAACTGTACTTTATAATACGCAGAGCTTAGCATTCGTCTTCACATCCAACTGCCGAACGTCCTCTTCTTCTTGGCGTGGACTAAACGCTATACTTGATATTAATAAACTCACGGCATGCAGCGTTACTTCTTCTGCTCCGGTGCACATTTGGTATTTCACGTTTTCAAAATAGGACTCTCATGGCAAAACACGTCCACTCGCTCTCGAGGTCTGCTCCGAAGGACCCTGCACGTGTGGCTTCCTCGTCGATACGCCTTCTCTTCGCACCACCCTACAGAACCACCAGACTGACGCCAACCAGCTCCCCCTAGTGTTAGTCCTCCAACGATGCTTTGACTGGCACAAAATGGACGGATCATTGAAACAGTCATAATGAACATAGTCAGACACATTCACATGTCTACATGTAGAATATCCTGTTAACGTTCGAAAGCCCTTATATGGTCCGTCCATCACTTCGCCCTCGTCTGTCGGCCTAGCGCTGTATTTTTGACACATCGTTGGAAAGCTAAAATGGCCGCAGTTCGATTGACACCCTACTCAACCTATTACGTGCTTCCAATCTCTGGTTAGAAGGCCGAACAGCGAACAACCAATGAGCGTCGGTTTCGAACAAGTGACCACTTCTGGTATGATTGACCATTTTTGTAGCCAATGAAATTCTGGAGCTAATGGTATATATTACGTGAGGGCTGTTCTGTTCCACACGGTGAAGGAGAGAAGAAGACCAAGAAGAAGTTTGTTTGGAGAATTTCTTACTCGCCGTCCAAATGAATGAGCCGTTGTAAAACACTCCTTTTCCATGGGATTGTTATAAACGTTGGACCTGTATTGTAGATAAGACTTCAGTATTTCGAAATAACTAGTGGTATTAGTAAAAAATATTAAAGTTATTAAATTATTATTTAATTTTTTTCATTTTTGTTGCCCCCTCTGGGTGGTGGCGCCCTTAGCATTTGCCTATACTGCCTATGCATAGAAAAGGCCCTGGTTGTTGATACTCTGTGTATTGTTGATACTCTGTGTATTGTTGATACTCTGTGTATTGTTGATACTCTGTGTATTGTTCTGTGTATTGTTGATACTCTGTGTATTGTTGATACTCTGTGTATTGTTCTGTGTATTGTTGATACTCTGTGTATTGTTGATACTCTGTGTATTGTTGATACTCTGTGTATTGTTGATACTCTGTGTATTGTTCTGTGTATTGTTGATACTCTGTGTATTGTTGATACTCTGTGTATTGTTGATACTCTGTGTATTGTTCTGTGTATTGTTGATACTCTGTGTATTGTTGATACTCTGTGTATTGTTCTGTGTATTGTTGATACTCTGTGTATTGTTGATACTCTGTGTATTGTTCTGTGTATTGTTGATACTCTGTGTATTGTTGATACTCTGTGTATTGTTCTGTGTATTGTTGATACTCTGTGTATTGTTGATACTCTGTGTATTGTTGATACTCTGTGTATTGTTGATACTCTGTGTATTGTTCTGTGTATTGTTGATACTCTGTGTATTGTTGATACTCTGTGTATTGTTGATACTCTGTGTATTGTTCTGTGTATTGTTGATACTCTGTGTATTGTTGATACTCTGTGTATTGTTCTGTGTATTGTTGATACTCTGTGTATTGTTGATACTCTGTGTATTGTTCTGTGTATTGTTGATACTCTGTGTATTGTTGATACTCTGTGTATTGTTCTGTGTATTGTTGATACTCTGTGTATTGTTGATACTCTGTGTATTGTTCTGTGTATTGTTGATACTCTGTGTATTGTTGATACTCTGTGTATTGTTCTGTGTATTGTTGATACTCTGTGTATTGTTGATACTCTGTGTATTGTTGATACTCTGTGTATTGTTGATACTCTGTGTATTGTTCTGTGTATTGTTGATACTCTGTGTATTGTTGATACTCTGTGTATTGTTGATACTCTGTGTATTGTTCTGTGTATTGTTGATACTCTGTGTATTGTTGATACTCTGTGTATTGTTGATACTCTGTGTATTGTTCTGTGTATTGTTGATACTCTGTGTATTGTTGATACTCTGTGTATTGTTGATACTCTGTGTATTGTTCTGTGTATTGTTGATACTCTGTGTATTGTTGATACTCTGTGTATTGTTGATACTCTGTGTATTGTTGATACTCTGTATTGTTCTGTGTATTGTTGATACTCTGTGTATTGTTGATACTCTGTGTATTGTTGATACTCTGTGTATTGTTCTGTGTATTGTTGATACTCTGTGTATTGTTGATACTCTGTGTATTGTTGATACTCTGTGTATTGTTGATACTCTGTGTATTGTTCTGTGTATTGTTGATACTCTGTGTATTGTTGATACTCTGTGTATTGTTGATACTCTGTGTATTGTTGATACTCTGTGTATTGTTGATACTCTGTGTATTGTTCTGTGTATTGTTGATACTCTGTGTATTGTTGATACTCTGTGTATTGTTGATACTCTGTATTGTCTTTTTTGTTCCTCTTTTATTGGTGGCAACAGTTTTAGTTTTCAGCTTTCATTTGGTTTCAGAACACCTTCTTGTAACAGCGTAAGCGTGCAGCCTGAAGCAGTGGTGACCAAAGTGGGGTGCAGGGACCTCCAGGGGTCCTGAGGGAGTCCAGGGGTCCCCATGAGGAATGGTTTAATTTCAGCATTATTTCCACTCACTGTGGAAGTTATCAAAATGCATAAGAATGACTTAATCATCCCTGGTCTAAAGTAGCAAGCGCCTTGCCTCACTTTATCAGAACAGCTGCCACTGTTGACTGCTTAAATCATGCTTGATCATAAAAAGGCATTTTAAACTGTTGCTGTTTAAAAGTTTTGACTTTTAAGGAAGTCTTGATTGTCATTTATTTTCTTCCTCCTCTTACATGACATGTGTGTGCTTTGAATTGTTTGCTATATAAATCATGCTATATAAGTGCTGTATAAAATATACATGCATATTCCTACTCGTATTTGTGTTATCATATAGTTGCTTACAGTTAAGTATTCTTAGCTGTTTCACATAGTTTGATTACTGGATATTGGATTATTGTACAGTATATTGGAGCTTGTCTTGTGTGTGTGTACTAGTCCAAGTCTCTAGCCCTTTGTCATGTTTACTTGTAATGTTATATGTTATGATGTAAGTATTGTGTGTAATGTGAGTTTTTTTGTGGAGCTCAGGAAGAATAGCTGCTGCAATGCTGTAGCTAATTGGGGATCTTAATAAACTAAACTAAACATACCACCCAGACTATGGAATACAATGCCACCACTGCTATGCCTAAAGGGTAGCTATATGATGACCACCTTATGAAAATGAAAGAATAGAGATCCAACGGATCCATGTGATTAATATGTTACTGACACTGCACGCTTAATTTGTAACATAAAACATATTTCGCATTACAAAGTGATATCCTTGAAGATTGGTCAAGCCTTTATGAGACAGATAATGTATGGCTTTATTTAAGCGGTGTCTTGGAATTACTCCAAGGTTAAGTGGTAATCCCATATCTATCAACGCTCGAATCCTGATATAAATGCCCTGCACTGTGTATTTATTAGAAGGAGCACTTATGGAACTTGATAAGTACCATTCAGTAACCATTACCCTATGCTCAGAAACATGATCTATGAGAGCCATTTGCATATTATTCTCTCCATCTGCTCAATAGTCTTAAGGGTTCAATACCGCGGCGCAATCGTTTATAATTCAGTCAGTGAGGTATAACTTCCTAAGGAATTAAATGACTGAAACAATCTATGGCTTTTCCATGGTCTGCCAAATACATTCTGAGTCTAATGAAACGACCCGTCTTGTACCACCTAGATGAGACAGTGACATTGCAGCTTTGAATGTCACCATAAACTGAGACGCACGCTTGAGACGTCTATTGTGAGACTTTAGGGACTTCTCCGGTGCAGCGGGGGACAGAGAGTGAGGAGGTGTCATCTATCAGAATGATCCCGGGTCAGGGTTCCACTCCGTGGTGTAGGTGGGTTGTGATGACGCAACATGACTATCCTATACTGGTGTGTTTCAGTGGTGAATAGAATGAGTGGATAGGCTATATGTTTGAATATCCAAACAACGGCAGCTGTATGTTTTCACTATTTCCCTCTGTAGCCATTTTGTGGCATTGATTTTCTGTCCCCTCCTATTCCATCCAGTTTCCTAAAATTTGGGACACGAAATGGTGCCCATGTCGAAAACCCACTCTTTACTATACAGTACCTGTGTGTTTACCCCAGATTACACTATTGGTCCTACTCCTTCCCTCCTCTAGGGGGAGACACCTATTCCAGTACCAGCACAGTCTCAGCCAGGATCAGCTTCACACAGGAGCCCCTTCAGGTGGGATGAGTCAGGCAGTTAAATCTTCCTTTTAATTGAATACATTTTTTAATGAGTAATAACATTTTAAAATAAATTGCAAAACATTTAGGCTATATGGAGTTGATGATGATGAGTCCATTATTTCCAGAATGATGTCAATAGCATGATTTTAATGGTCACAGTTGCTAATGATTTAGAAATAGTTCCCCTTCCTGTATATGGATGTATATTATGATTTAGGAAAGGATGGAGTGTGATATACGCACGCACGCACGCACGCACGCACGCACGCACGCACGCACGCACGCACGCACGCACGCACGCACGCACGCACGCACGCACGCACACACACACACACACACACACACACACACACACACACACACACACACACACACACACAAGGTGCTGAGCAACATCAAGTGTTTCCTTGGCTCATAGTTATATGAATACATATTTTGTGCTCTACAACATCTTGTTAATGGAAAACAACACTTTTAAGATCTAAATTATTTTTAAATCAACACATCATTGATTTGATGCATCACGTTGGGTAGAGAGGGAGATCTGAGAGATGGCATGGTGATGCAGACAGACCATTCTCTGCCCCTTCGGTTTCACTTTCACTTTATCTAGCTATTTGCAGGGACAGTGGACATTAATCAACATTTCTGTAAATGTGCCAATTGGCTAACTAGTCTCTGGGCATGATGTTCCTAAAAACCAATCAAATGAAAAAGTAGTACAAGATAGGACAGTAGTACACAGTTGAAGTGACTGTGATTGCAGTGACTGTTCTATGTGCACCACAAGGCCATGGATCAGCTTCTTACCGTCTTCTGTCCGTGGTCTGTCAACGTGGTTTAGACGTTGAGTTCATTGCTGGGTTAAGTACTTCTATTCTATTCACATAATATGCTTACTACATATATCTATTCTATTCACTATGCTTACCACATGTATCTACTGCTATGTTTGCCCACAGTGCCATCTGGGAGAAATGCGAGGCCCTGTGCAAGATTTAAACGCGAGGCCCCCCGTAAAGGTTAAAAAGAAAATAAAAAGGAGGCGGTTAGGTGGCCGAGCGGAGATTGCGTTCGTCACCAGCCCCGAAGCTGAGCTGGATTTGCCTGTTCGAATCCAGCTCACAGCTCCGGGGTTGTCACCAGCTTGGCTGGCCGTCTGCACTGGTACAATTGGCTGTATCAGAGGGTGGGAGAAGCTGGCGGGGTGGGTCCGGGTCGTTGTATACAGCGACTCCTACAGTTCGGTCGGGGCGCCTGCTAAGCGCGGATTGGACGTGAGGGGGATAGTGTGGTCCTCCCACACGCTACGCCCTCTCAATGAGAATCCGCGCTGCCAGGTGAAAAGAAGCGGTGATTGGCTGGACGTGTGTCGGAGGAAGCACGTGGTAGCCTCCACTCTCCCAGATGATCTGACTGTGGGGGGTAAAGCGCAGCGACCAGGAAGGGACTGGGAATTGACATACGACTAACATTGGGAATGAAGCCCCTCTCTGATTGGTTTAGCTCGTCACACGGCAAAAGGCGGACGTAATGTTATCATATCAAGAAGATAAAAATAAATGTACTACCAGATTCGCGTATAACGTTATTTCGCGTGACTTCACGGTTTATTCATAACGTTATGCACATTTCACAACACAGCCAGCTGTCAGAAACTGTACATTGTAACTAGGGGTGCACCGATATGAAAATTGGCCACCGATACCGATACCGATTGTTCAACTAACACAATCGGCCGATACCGATACTTGTGGCAAAAAATAAGTATTTGTAATTTCTTTTAATATTTTTTTAAATATTATTATTATAATTTTTTTTTTAAATAAAACTACTGTATATTTGTATGTGTATGTTTGTATTTGTAGGCCTCTTTACTTACTTAAAAAAAGGAAACATCAAGAAATATGTTTATGGTATCACATATCCCTCTCCCAGTATCGTCTGGCGGCCTGCAGCGGGATACTATTTTCTCAACCAGAGCTTTCAACCAATGCAATGGAACCATTCTGGCGGCCTGCAGCGGGATACTATTCTCTCAACCAGAGCTTTCAACCAATGCAATGGAACCATTTTGATTGACAGTCGATTCGGCCAATTACGCCACAGCGCTAGCACCCACCTCCTGCTGTTCTTACCACCAATCGGCAAGCGTTTATTAATTTTCTACTTCGGGGCATGCCGCCATTGATCTGCTTGCGAGAATGCGAGTCAAACTCAGAACCACAACAAGCTAATACGTTAGCTGCCCGGCAGTGCCCGCCGACCAGCGCGCTCCACAGGATGGCCAAACGAGACACAATGATTTTACTGCAACAAATGTTATAATAAAACAAAGCCTTTCTATACATTTGTCTGGTTGAAAACTTTATTAACAGATTGCAGAATGTGTAGTTGGGTACGGAATGGAACCGAGCTATGAACGGCTTGCTTGCTATCTTCGGGTAAATACTATGCTGATGTAATTGAACGTGTAACTAACTATATAACGTTAATGCCACAAAACGAATGTTTGTGTCATTTTAACAGCAGATACTTTCTTAAATGCCATCCTCCCGACAGAGCGGTGTTGATGGGGAGCTCTGATGGGTTCGCTTGGTTGTGTTATTAGCATTGAACAGCTAACCGAAAGCTAGCGTTAACTAATGTTAAAGGTTTAGCCATAACGTTACGTTGGCTAAAGTTGGGGCTATTCATAATCCAGCAATAATGGCTGCAGACCTGCAAGCAAAGTACAGCAAGTTGGCAAAGGAGTATTCCAACGTAAATCACATTTTCACCAGTAACGTTAGTCTTCTGCCTCCCGGTAGCTCATGTTAGCGTCGTCACTGAGCGACCACCTCGCGTACACAATTAATGACATGTTGCGGACAGCCATATCGGTGACAATGTTTAGCTTTTAGTGCCAAATGATAAGAGTCTGAAGCGGAGTCTCAAAAGAGAATGTTGAATATTTAGTAGTAAATGCCACATCGTCTCGACAGAGCGCTGTTGACGGGGAGCTGTGATGGGTTCGCTTGGTGGTGTTATTAGCATTGAACAGCTAACCGAAAGCTAGCGTTACCTAACGTTAAAGGTTTAGCCATAACGTTACGTTGGCTAAAGTTGGGGCTATTCATAATCCAGCAATAATGGCTGCAGACCTGCAAGCAAAGTACAGCAAGTTGGCAAAGGAGTATTCCAACGTAAATCACATTTTCACCAGTAACGTTAGTCTTCTGCCTCCCGGTAGCTCATGCTGCAACGGAATGGAACTGAGCTATGAACGGACTCGGAGTAATGCCTTGCTGCTATGGGTAATAATAATATGCTGATGTTATTGTCCGTGTAACACTAACTATATAACGTTAATGCCACAAAACGAATGCCTTGTTAATCATAAGTAGTAACTTTGATGCAGTAGCTTGTGTGTGTGTGTGGGGGACGCGTTGTGCAGGTAGGTCGCGAGTGAACTTTTTTTTTTTTTGCCTTTTGACGCTACACATGGTGGTGATGGTTATTTATCGGCGACTGCTATCGGCACATTTGAGCTTATCGGCCGATAGGCCGATAGCAGTCAACAAGGCACTTATCGGCCGATACCGATACCCGACCGATATATCGGTGCACCCCTAATTGTAACGTTATATAACATAACGTTATGTTATTTCGCGGTTTATTCATAACGTTATGCACATTTCGCGTGACAACACATAACGTTATTTCACGTGACAAGTTCAACACAGCCCAGCTGTCAGAAACTGTACATTGAGGGGGTTTGAATCACTGTTTAGTGTTTACACTCCCCACTTACTGTAACTGTACCATGATGCACTCCCCACTTACTGTAACTGTACCATGTTCTACATATAACCTCATCTCATGCACCTTGTTGTGTATCCTGTTTCTTTTTCCTCATTATTATATTCAGAGTTAATTATATTGTTTACACTGTCTTTCTTTATTATAACCCTGCCCATTTGATGTTCCCAAATCATATTCAGAAAGTATCAAAGAGACTTCTATTGACCAAGGAATTAGTTATTATTAGTAAGACACAACATTTCAATCAAACATATAATAACATGTGTTTCATCATACCAACTGATCCTGGTGTGACAATACCTAACATTTAGATTAACCCAGTTATCCTGTTCCACTCGACGGGGTCGGTACCGACCCCTTTTGACCTTATTAAATGATAGTCATATTTTTATGAAGATGCAAAATAATTTGTGATTTTAAAATCAACCGTTTTTAAGTATTATTATCACTACTATGTCACAAATACATGTAGAATGTAAAACGTTAGGTTGGCAATAGTTTAGCAATAGGTTAAAAGTGTACTTATATCATTTTAAGTTTTCTATTTGCGATCGCCAATTTGACCCGGAACCGGAACCGGAAATGGAAATGTTGAACCATGGGAATTGAAGCTTCTTTGCGGCCATTTTGTAGAGGAGATCGCTAGCTATCTGCCAGCGTTGGAATTTCTCCGATCTACACTTCCTGGCAAGTTATATGGGGGTTCAAAGTTCAGTGTTCTGAATGAATTATGTCAATAATTGTTATGATTCGTGATAATAAGCTACAAAATGTAACGTTTTTGACAAATATTGAAACGCAGTCAGTTTCCCCACACTATTGTTACCATGTAGGAAGAATTAGATCTGAAATTAGTTTCAAAATGGTTACACTGTGGGGGAAATAAAATAGTACAGTCGATTACAGTAAATATCAGTATCTGTTATTATGCACGCCTGGTGATACTATATCCAAATTGAACTCGGCCATTTGAAAGATACTATATGTATATATATATAAATGTGCGAATTGGCTATAATAAGGTAATGTATAAGCATATATTCTATATTCTATAATAATATTTCAAATTGCATTGGTCCGGATGGGAGAATTCAGTACTGTATATACAGAACCTTCAGTTTGATCATCTTCCCTTTATTAATTTCCTTAGATCTTTTGTACACATGATCTCAAGAGGGTACTGAATGAGCTCAATGGCAGTTTTTTAAGTTTGGTCATTATCATCATGGTTTTATTCACTGTCAAATATGAAAAGAAAAATCATAATTCATATTTTCCTTTGTTTCATCACAATTTAAGCAAGCCTAGTAATAGACACAATATTTCTGACACTGAGAATACATTCATTGAGGTCCATAGATGTTCCTAGATACCAAGAATATGCAAATAGCCCTTGTAGAAGTGGAGCAATATTCCATTTACCTAGGTATACATTTTATGCAGATTTTCACCTGGGGTGGAACAGGTTGGCCTTAACTAGACAGTTACAATGTAACATTTAGATTAACACAGTTCTATTTCATTATGGCTTACGCTCAGCATCAGTTGCATATATCTCGCTTCAGATACACTTCAGATACACTGAATACATTTCAAAATGTACCTTTACATACCAACATCCGTCTGACCACACCCCCATCTGCTGCCTACATAAGCAGGGGTGGGGCCACACACTCATCTCCTTCTCAAATTTCATCCACAAGGAAGTGCCTGTTATATACCCACTTGACGTGGAGAAAATATTTAGTCTGCGGAAAGGAAAACAGAAGAACAAGGAGATACGTTGAAATTAGCTTCTATCCCCAGGCCATCAGGCTGCTAAACGAACAATAATCGCTAAACGAACAATAATCACTATGCAACAACCATCAAATGCACACAGCACACACACCCACACGCACACACTCACTCAAACAAACAACACACTGCAGCACCCACTCTCCACACTTTAGATCACACAAACACACTTACACTTTATATTTATTGATAAAGGATTTGCACTACAACTCGTACACCTACTGTGAATTGTACCTAAATTGCACCTCGTCCCATTTCTCCATTTCTGCCTTGCACTATATAGTATTGTATATTAGTACACTGCACAGTATTGTATATTGTATGGTAACTACGTCTATTCTGCATCGAACATTGTACATATGTCTAAACTGAACACTGTGACCTCATTTTTTTACTTCTAATTTTACTATGTTATTTTATTTCATACTTATCTTGTCTTGCACAGTCTCTGGAGCGCAACAGTAAGAAGCATTTTGTACAAAAGTATTCTGTACTTCTGTATGACAACTATTAAAGAAACTTGAAACTTGAAACTTGAATTATATCTTTATTTTCTCTCTCACTATTTTCGAGAAAATACGGCGATATTGTCTTCGTCACTGGAGTGTCTGGAAGATGATGATCATTCTGTGTGACCTCCACCGGCTTTTCGTATTAGGGGCTCGCGCCGCTGACATGCTCCCCAACTGCAGTCCTCCGTGATGCGGCTGGATGGGTTTGGCCCCCCGGCCATGCAGCTGGACTGTGGGAAGCACCGACTGTTGTGAGGAAGCGGTGGCTTCCAGGGTGGGGTAAGTACTGTTTTGCTTGCGAGCTCTGGTTGTCTGTTGATGCTGTGGGGGTTAGCTGACAATTTTACGAACACCGGCCCCAGATTGGGGTCCTCTGCTCGGCTTCTTAAGCGGCGGATGGAGGATCTTGGTCTGAAGCCCATGATGGTCAACTAGTGGGCCGCGACAGAGGCCTGGTTAAAACCCGGGATTCTCTGGACAAGCGGATGCTTCTCTGTCCTGTGCAGGCCCCATCTTTCACTTGAGTGGAAGTACACCCTAAACGAGGAAATGTGGGCATGGATGTTCGTTATCGGAAGATCCATGTTCAAGTCGGCTGCAGCCCAGATGGGAATTGTGCTGGCTCCGCCGTATGTCTGGTAAAATCACCGTTGTAAACTGTGTTGACATTTCTTTTTCTCTTCTCTCTTAAAGATGAGGAGGGTTTCAGACGGCGGCCTGTCTGAAGTGTGGCTTGTTATGTCGTTGTGTACAGTTCAGGTGATAGCTGCTTAGCTTGCGTGCTAGTTGTGGCCTACCTGTTAGCCAGTCAGCTGTTAGCTGCGGCGCTAGCCCGTTGTGTCACTAGGCTAGGAAACGTTAGCTTGTTGCTATCAGTCGAGAGCGGCTGTTAGCTTAATGCTACACTGTTGAATGTTGCTATGACTATAACATGCCTTAAACACTCTGACTACGACGTCATCTTTGACAGAGGATGTTAGTCGAACCTACACCGGGAGCCCTGCCAGCGAGGACTGCATCAACTTGGAGAGTCTTTCTGTGCTCGCCTTAAGACTCCGGTATCGCTTGCCTGACCGCAGCAGTTCAAAGAGGCAGTTGTTCGGGTGGCTCGAGTCCTTAATAATTCTCTTAGCCTTCCCCCTGCACCGCTTGTTGTAAATGTTCTGGAGGGTGGGAAGCCCCCCTCCAATTGTGCGTTCGGCTGAACGTGTCACTCTTTGTAGTCTGCTACGGTCTTGTGCAGTGCTATTCCCAAACCAGGAGGTGATGTTGCCAGTCAGGATGCTCTCTATTGTACATGAGTAGAAGTTCCTAAGGATCTTCTGACTGACTTGGAACTTCCTTAGGCGCCTGAGGAAGTAGAGGCGTTGTCGTGCCTTCTTCACAACACTGTCAATGTGTGTGGTCCATGTCAAGTCCTCGGATATGTGGGCTCCGAGGTACTTGAAACTGTTCACTCTCTCAACCGGTGCCCCGTCGATGCTGAGGGGGCTGTAGTCCTTGACCCCCGACCTCCTGAAGTCCACAATCATCTCTTTTGTTTTGCTGACGTTCAGGGAGAGGCAGTTCTCCTGACACCACTGTGACAGATTCCACAGAAGCACATATGTAAGTCTGGACCGGGGCTCTTAAAGGGGCCCTCTCTGTTCTGTGTTTTTTCCTTGGTAAAACTCAGGTAGCAGGATTAGTACATGAGGGTGCCTCATGTAGCATGCTATGACTGTGTCATGCTCTATTTGTCATTACATCGTATCATGGGTGAGGGGTCGTAAAGGGGTGAACTGGTAAACCTTTCCTTCCCTTTTCTGATTGGTCAGGGGTTAAATGTTTCGTCGACCCGTAGGCCTGGAATAACCCTTTTTTGAAAACTGAAACACTTGTACTGCGGTATAGCCAGTGTATACCCGCAGGTGTGTTTTGGAGTTTTTTCTTGATGGGTTATAGGAACAACCACCATATGTGGTACCAAGAGGGTGGTTGATTCCCTGGTGTGTTGGAGCAGAGTCAACTCCCGGGTTACCCGGTTGAGTGTGCCCCTGCACGTTCATGACGTCTGCCAATCATGTCAGCCTTCTCTGCCTCGACTCCTCTGGGTCGGGGTTTTTTGGTGGAGGCTTTGTCATGGTGCGCAACAATGCCAGCATACGCCCCTTCCGCCGGGGGGGCTGTTTTCAGTTGACCCCTTTGGCGCCTGTCTCGTCCGCAGTGCTCCAGGCTCAGGTTTACAGCCTGCTGCCTGGTTTCCCCGGTGCGCTGCCTGCTTCCGTTGGTTAACCTTTTTTGAGTGCTTTACGGCCATGCTGACTGCCTGTGTTACAGGGTCAGTGTGCCAGGCGGTGTACTATTGGGGGAAAGGGCCCGCTCTTGGAGGGGCCCTATCCGAATTCGCTGGCGATGTGGGGGGCGGTGTCACTAAGTGACCGCCTGGTGGGGTCTTGATGCCTGGCGTCATTGACCTCTCCGGGCCCCCCTTTTTTCCAGGGGATCCAGTCCCTTCAGTGGGTCTGGGTCTTCCTTCGCGCTCCGCTGCTACGGCCTTGCCACGGGGTTGAGTTTGCTCTTGACCCCGTGATTTTGGGGGCAGTAACGAGGGTTGTTCCTTCCGTTCGTTCCCTGGTGGCATGCGGGTTGTGCGTGTGCGTAGTCGTGGGGTCAAGCCACGATCTGCTCACCCTGTGCGTTGAGTTGCTTGAGTTCCTCTTCGCACGGTCGGATCCGTCTCCCTCCCGTAAGCCTCCAATAGGGAGGGTATCCTCCATTAGGGAGGGTCGGGGGGCTCGGTCCTCCCCGGTCTGATGGTTGTGAGGGGCCTCAGCGGGGTACATTTGTCGAGCTATGGCTCCCGCTCAGCTCCTGTTATGCAACTGATGCTGAGCGTAAGCCATAATGAAATAGAACGTAAGGTTATGTATATAACCAAGTTCTATGAATTATGGTGACGCTCAGCATCAGGACGCCGCTGCGGCCCTTGATCTTTCATTGTGGTGAAATTTGTTGGGAAGGAGATGAGTGTGTGGCCCCACCCCTGCTTATGTAGGCAGCAGATGGGGGTGTGGTCAGACAGATGTTGGTATGTAAAGGTACATTTTGAAATGTATTCAGTGTATATCCACTGAAGCGAGATATATGCAACTGATGCTGAGCGTCACTATAATTCATAGAACTTGGTTATATACATAACCTTACGTTAATGCCTAACTAGACAGTTAGAAGAAAGCAGGAAGCCAGCACTCTCAGATTCAAAGTTTTAATTGCAGCCTGGAACATACATGTTTCGGAACCAATGTGTAACTAGACAGTTACAATATAACATTTATATTAATTAACCCAGTTAATGCCTTAAGAGAAAGAGTCTGGTGGTCAATGTCACTTCGGATTGCTGATTGCTACGGACTTTACTCCTGTTGGGAAACAGCGATGGTCTGTGCGGACTTTACTCCTGTTGGGAAACAGCGATGGTCTGTGCTCACCACACGAGCCGGTGTCTACCCCCGAGCTTCATTTTACCAATCAGAGAGGGGCTTCGCTCAACCAATCAGAGAGGGGTCTGCAGAAATGGGCTCAACCAATCAGAGAGGGGTCTGCAGAAATGCAGCTACGGAAAGTAGAGACACGCCCGAGTCTGGGCATACAGTCAACGTATTCTTAAATAATAGCGCTGCCCGAGGCTTAGTGGCAATGCACCTGTACAGTCGTACACCTGGCAGTAACAGGGAAAATGCATAAAACACCCCTGGAACCTGATAAACAAGCTTAAAGCCAGGTTAATTTTTCAAGCACGACATGCAGATTTGCCTTATTTGAATCGAACTCTATAAGCTTAGTACACACGTCACAAACTGCACGAGCACCAGTGATGCCGGTAACGCGTTACTAAGTAACGCGTTATTGTAATCTGATTACTTTCCCCCGAAAATAGTAATCTAACGCGTTAATCTTTAAAAGCCAGTAATCTGATTGCAGTTACTTGTCCAAGTGGCTGTGCATTACTATTTCGTTACTATCTCATCATAAATTCATAATGCAGGCGGAATGCAGTATTTTATTTCGTTTTCGACAGTCAAAAATACATTTTGAGCTGTTTTTCTTTTGGGAGTGACGTAGTGTGGCAGTGAAAGGGTTACACAAGAATGTGTCCCGCGGGCCGCGGCGTGACTGGACACTCTGTCTGTGAGTGACTCTGCTTTGGTACAATCACATTCCCCATCCACAGTCTGCGAATCAGAGGCAGAGTAGGGCGGGTCTTCACAGCACGTCATGTGACATATGTGACAGCAGGGCTCCGTCGTCGGAGAATTCCACCCCAAAACGCTTGGCAAAATTAAAAGTGAGTTTCTGTTCAGACTTCCATCCCAAAACGCTCGTCAGTCACTACTTCACGTTCATATGCGGAGGAAACAAAATACTGTCTACCGCTAAAAACAGCACATCCAATTGCATTGAAAGCATCTGGAATCACAACACTAGCCGACGCTTCGACTAGTAGGTACAGGAGGACTCGGAGGCCAGCCAAACAGCAAAAGAGAGAGATTGTTTCTTTCCCTTTTGATTAATGTATATTTGATGGTTTTGATTGATTGATTGATTGAAAAGTTTATTAACAGATTGCAGAATGGGTACAGTACAGTACAGCTCGATACATACAATTGTTAAGGGGATGCAGACCAGAGAAAGACTTTCGTCTTGTTTACATCAGGGTCCCCCATTTTCAATTCATCATAACATATATGACATACATGACATACAGATAGACAGTACTGCTACATCTATACATTTATGACATATCAGATTTGCAAATACAGTACTGTTTGTGATACAAAAGTGTCCAGAAAAGGAGTGTATATACATTTGGCGTAGAAACTGTACATTGGAGGAGGTTGGTTGGGTGGGGTGGGGTTGGGTGGGTTGGGTGAGGGCTGTACATTGGAGGTGGGGGGGGGGGGGGGGGGGGGTTGGGCAGAGCAAAAGCTCTTATTTGCCAGATTTACAGTTAATTTACATGTTAAAGAGAGACTGATTGTATGTTTATAGAGAGACATTTATAAAAACAATTTAATAGTTACAGTTGATATAATTGAATAGTTCAGCCTGCATTTGTTAGATGTGAATGGATACACTGGTTTTGTAAAACAACTGGCTGGCTGCTCTAATGCTGTGAGCATCATAGACTGTTGCTTTACCATACTTGATGGTACAGAAGCTGAAGCACTAGTTTAACAATTTACGTTATGTGCAGAGAAACAAGTTAAAAACAATTTATGCACTTTCAATAAAGCGTTTAAAAAAACGGTTGGGGGAACGACGACGACTTCGTAACCTAGTTACTTTCAAAGTAACTAAGTTACTCTGATAATCAAGTAATCAGTAAAGTAACTTGGATTACTTTTTAAAGGAGTAATCAATAATCAGTAATCGGATTACTTTTACAAGTAATCTGTGGCATCACTGACGAGCACAGTGTGAAATGTTCCCAGAGAGCAACTTGTAAAGCTGGAGTGATCATGTTGAGCAGTAATGTCCAGGCAGCAGAACAGTGCATAGCATTACTGCACATTCAATATTTATACCGGAGCAGACCCTGTTGCATGATGCAACACACCGAGTGAGAGAGAGAGACAGAGAGAGCGCGCGCGAGAGAGCGAGAGAGAGAGAGCAAGAGAGAGAGAGCAAGAGAGAGAGCGCGAGAGAGAGAGCGTGAGAGAGAGAGAGAGAGAGCGAGAGAGATAGAGAGAGAGAGAGAGATCCAAGGCGGGAACAGAATAGATTGCATTAAAAAAAAACCTAACGCAGAATCAGGTCCAAGAGGAAGGAGACGACCGCGGAGATGACAAAGTTCACCAGTCCCATGATATTGTCCCCCCCGTTGGGATGAACTTGGGAGTCTGTTCCTAGTTTATCTGCCACACGTTAGCACTCGATAGGTTAGCTAACGCTAGTTAGCTGTCCCTGCCTTTAGCTAAGCTACTAGCCGACATGGCTAGCCCGACTGAACCACACATTAGCACTCGATAACATAGCTAAAGCTAACTAGCTAGCTAGGTTAGCTAACGCTAGTTAGCTGTCCCTGCCTTTAGCTAATCTACTAGCTGACATGGCTAGCCTGACTGAACGTTCTAACACGCAACAACTTTCATCTTCAGTCCATCTGCCGAACGTCCTCTTCGTCTTGGCATAACCTAATCACTATACTTGGTATTGATAAGC
Source organism: Notolepis coatsorum (assembly GCF_963971535.1). NCBI lineage: Eukaryota > Metazoa > Chordata > Actinopteri > Aulopiformes > Paralepididae > Notolepis > Notolepis coatsorum. Next base: position 168,842,789 of record NC_140165.1, on the reverse strand, counting down.
TTACGGCACGCAGCGTTATTTCTTCTGCTCCGATGCTGCACATTTGGTTTTCAAAAGTAGGATGCTCTTGGCCAAGATATTCACTCGCTCCCGTGGATAGCGCCGAATAGACCCCGTACCTGTACCCCCTCCCCTCGTGGATAATACCGGTCTTCTTCACATCTCTCTACCGACTACCAGACCGACGCCAACCAGCTCCCCCTAGTGTTAGTCCTCCCACGATGCTTTGCACAAAAGTAAACGGGTCATTGAATGAAACCAATAGTATATCTGCAGAGCCGCAGAGCCCGGAACACTATTCTACAAACGTGTCTAATGTGAAATATATAAGCATGTACATCCACATTCATTAATTTTCTCCCCCCACTCATTGATTGATTGATTGAAAACTTTATTAACAGATTGCAGAATGGGTACAATACAGTACGGCTCAATACACACAATTGTTAAGGGGATGCAGACCAGAGAAAGACTTTCGTCTTGTTTACATCAGGGTCCCCCATTTTCAATTCATAATGACATTTATGACATACACAACATACAGATATACAGATATATATCATGACATTTATGACATACATGACATCACATACAGATATAGAGTACTGTTACATTTGTGACATACAAGATATGCAAATATACAGTACTGTTAAACAGAGATCCTAACAGAAAATATATACATACGAGGGGGAGGAAACTGTACATTAGGAGGGGTGGGTGGGTGGGAGGGGGGGTTTGGACATTTACAGGGGCCAGTTTCGAATTGCAGCCTGCCGTAGGTGCTCTTTGAGAGCGGTTTTGAAGGTGGGTAGGGATTCACATTTTTTTTCCGCTGTGGGAAAAAATATATGGCATAATTGCGAAACGTTTTTAGTCCCTTGTTTGAGCCGAATCTCGGTTGAACATAATTTGTGGAACTCCCTCTGGTGTTGTGGTCATGGAATTCACTGACCTTTGGGAAGTACCTCGACATGTACATGGGTACCTTGTAGACCAGGCCCATTGCAAGTTGCTGTACTCTGTCGTGTCGTCTACTCTAAGCCATCCTAGGTTGTCAAAATCGGCAGGGGTGAGGTGGGTTTTAGGAGTAAGGTCAAGCAGTAGTCTGACCAGTTTGTTTTGTGAAGTTTGTAATCTTGTTTTTAGTGCCTTTGAGGTGCTTTGGTACCATGAGGTGCAAGCATAGTCGTAGTACCCTTGAATAAGTGCTCCTGCTAGAGTCTTCAGGGTATTCTTGTTTACCAGAGAGGAGATCCGGTACAAGAATCTTTTTTTTTTTTGAATTTTTCTTTTTTCCCAGTGGGCGATGGCCACTAGAATCTTTTTTTGGTACACATCAGGTAACTTAGAATGAGCAGAAGTTGTAGAGGAAAGAGGGGAGAAAGAGAGAAACAGGGAAAAAAGAGGGGGAGGTGACAAAAAGAGAGAAGAAGAAAAACATAAAAAATAAAATAAAAAATAAACAAACAAACAAAAATAGGACTCAATAATAAACAAAGACAAAATAAAACAAAATAAAACTAAGACCCAAAAAAAAAGAATATAATAATAATAATAATAAAAAAGGGGGACATCACATAGGGTCAGACATAAGACAGAACATAAAACAATAATACAACATATCAGACAGGCTAGCGGCTGTTCCTGGGGAGGATCCGTTACATTTGATCCTTATTCCTTTTAGCAGAAGTCAGATCGTGTGTGTTTGACATATTCTGTCCATTTCGACCAGATCCGGTAGAACTTCTCCTGCTGAATTTTGATTGAAAATTACATCTTTTCCATTATGTAGATGTCATAAGTTACATCTATCCAATCATCTACTGTGGGTGCCTCTGGTTTTAACCATCTTCTTGTGATAGCTTTCTTGCTTGCTATCAGAAGCATCATTATCAATTTTTGTCATTGAAGTCCCATTTTTCTTTTTTTTTAAACTTAATTTTTTAGCGTTTATCGCTTTTCTGGTCAAGCATGACCGACAGAAACAGGTTGAAATGGGATGTAGAGCAGGGGAAGACATTCTGAGAAATGACGGCGGGTCCGGGAATCGAACTTGTGTCCCCCAGATCCGTGACGAGCACGGTTTTCCCCGACGCAGAAATAGCGCCGAGATATGCGGTGAGCTATGGGAGCTCCCCTGAACTCCCATTTTTCATAGGGAATATTTCCTAGGTATAGGGTGTCAAATTTGAAGGGGATGTCAATCTCAAAAATGGCTTCTAAGTTCTTATGTATCTCTTGCCAGTATGGTACCAGCTTGGCATTCCCAGAATATATGTGAATGATTGGCTTTGTTTAGCCCACAGGATCGCCAGCATTTCCCCCCGGTCCTGATGTTTTTTCTGCCATGGGGTGATAAAAAACCTTACTAGGTCTTCCAGCCAAATTCCCTCCAGGTGTTTGAGCCTGTTGTTTCCCATTGTTGTGTACATAATCTGTCCCATACCTCTCCTGAGATTGACATATTGCATTATTTTTCCCATTTCTCCTTTATGTACATTGTGTCAGTTGATTTCGATTTGACCTGGCAGAGTCCTCCGTATATTCTGGAGACAATCCTATTACATTTTGATGATGTAAACACTTCCATGATTTCTTGTTCTGCCGTTCCTATTTCTCCCACAAAATTTTGATTGAAGTAATGTTGTACCTGCAGGTATCTAAAGAAATCTTTTTACTCCAGTCCGTGTAATCTCTGTAATGATTCGAAGCTCTGGAACACCCCTTTGTGGACAAAAGTAAAATAATTTGTTAGGCCTTTATCTGTCCATACTTTGAATCTGCCATCTGATTTATTGGGGGGGGAATTGGAATCGAATGCACACCATCTCAACATTCTGAGAGGACCCTTCACTCCACACAGCTTGATCGTGTCCTGCCAGATTGTCAGTGCTACATTAATCCAGTTTAAAAAAAAATAAAATTATGTTGTCTATTAATTTGTTATCTGCCACTATTGCTGCTAGTTGGACCCTGTTTGTCATTTTACTTTCAATTTCCTTCCATCTTGCTGAGTACGATGGGGCGCACCAGCAAACTATTGGCCTCAGTTGGGCTGCATAGAAGTAGTCCCATAAGCAGGGTAGGTTTATTCCCCCTTTTTCTTTTCTTGTCTGTAGCATTTTGTATCTGATTCTGGGTTTTTTCCCCTGCCAGAGGAATCTTGATATTAGTCTATCCCATTCCATGAATTGCTTAGTGGGTATCTCCACTGAGAGGGTCTGGAACAGGTATAGTAGTCTTGGTAAAATGTTCATCTTTATTGAGTCCACCCTGGAGGTTAAACTTAGGAAGGGGATGAGGCTCCATCTTAATATGTCTGACTTTAGTTTTTCATTTAAAGGGCCGTAGTTGAGGTAAAATATTTTTGAGATATCCCTTGGCAGGTTCACACCCAGGTATTTTAGTGAGTCTACATCCCATTTCAGTTTATATTTCCCTCTAATATGGTTGGGGGGGATGTAGTTGAACGTAAGAATTTGAGTCTTCAGGATATTTAATTTATAACCTGAAGGCGTCCCATATACTTCTAGTACGTTCATTAGTTTTGGTATTGTCTGTGTGGGTTGCGTTAGGTACATCATCTGCAAAAAGGCTTAGTTTATGTTACCCGTCTGCCATGCCCACTCCCTTTATGTCAACATTTTGTTGTATCCATTGGCTCAGCGGTTCTATAAAAAGCGCGAACAGTCCTGGAGAAGCCGGACAACCCTGTCTAGTCCCGCGTTCTAGGGTGAAGGATTCAGATATGTCCCCATTAATTTTTATCCTTGCAGTTGGTTTGTCGTATAGGGCTTGAAAGGTTGCTATTATGGACTCATGAAAGCCAAATTTCCCTAATACCTTATATAAGAAGGACCACAGAGTCGAATGCTTTCTCTGCATCTAAACTTATTAGGGCTGCCTCTATTCCCGTTTGGTTGATGTGTCTAATAATGTGTAATGATCTTCTGATGTTGTCTTGTGTCAGCCTCTGTCTAATGAATCCTGTCTGGTCCAGGTGTATAAGGTTGGGTAGGATCTTATCTATTCTTTGTGATATAATAGATGTAAACAGTTTATATTCCAAGTTTAATACACTTACGGGGCGATAGCTGCCAAATTCCAGTTTGTCCTTCCCTTCCTTCAGGATGACTGAGATTATTGCTTCTCTCCAGGAGGGGGGGATTTCTTTTTTTTCTAGTACCCAATTGAATGCCTTCAATAGTGTTGGGGTCAGTTGGTCTCTGAATGTTTTGTACCATTTTGCGGTGAAGCCATCTGTGCCCGGGGATTTATTTGTTTTTAATCTAGAAATTGCAGTGTGTAAATCCTCTATTGTTATTTCGTTTATCACATTTTTATTTTGCTCTACTGTGACTTTGGGTAGGTCTAGAGAGGAGAGGAATGTCGCGATCTGGAAGTTGTCTATTTTAGGTTGGGAATACAGAGTTTTATAGAAGTTTTCGAAGTTCTATTGGATTTTGTCTTGCCTACATTCAATTGTTCCTGTGACAGGGTTCCTTATTTTATATATTGCATTATCTGCTTGTTGTTTCCTTAATCTGTATGATAGCAGTTTCAGTGATTTCCCACCCACCTCATAGTGTCGTTGTTTTGTGAATAGTAGTTTTTTTTGTATTTCTAGGTTGCCTATTTCATTTATCTCGTTCTTTATGTCTTTCATCTCTTGCTTCACTCCTTTGTCTAGATTGTGACTATGTTGTCTTTGTAGGTGTTTTAATTTGATCTCCAGGTTGTGTAGTCTTTGTCCTCTAAGTTTCTTTAAGTGTGATGTAATGGTGATGATTTTACCTCTTAGTACCGCTTTTAGCGCATCCCAGAGTATGGTTGGTGCCACCTCGTCATTATCGTTTATTTCTAGATAAGTTTCAATTTCCGTCTTCAGAGATTCTTTAGTTCCTGGGTTATTCAGTATTTCTGAGTTCAGCCTCCATAGTGTAGACCTTGGCTTTCTGTTGAGGTGTACCGACATATATATAGGGCTGTGGTCAGAGAGAGCTATCGGGCCTATGTCGCATTTATTTATTCTGTGTAGGTCTTTATTGTAGGTAAAGAAATAATCGATCCTTGAGTATACTGCGTGTGGGGATGATAGTGCGTGTAGTCCCTGCTGGTTGGGTAAAGTTCTCTCCATACATCTATAATTCCCAGTTCTTTCATTAATGCATTTATTTTCCTAATTATGGGTCTTGTCTCTGTGTTGCCACTTGAGGCATCCAGTCGTGGGTTTAAACATACATTGAAATCCCCACCACAGATTAGTATCCCTTGGGTTTGTGTGGCCATTAAGTCAAATATCTGTCTGTAGAATGTCCAGTCACTACTTGGGGGCGCATATACGTTCAGTAAGCTTACCAGGCTTCCATCTATTTTCCCTATTATCATTATATACCTGCCTTCTCAATCCTTGAACTCTGATATGTGTTCGTATGCCACCGTTTTTGATATTAATATGGCCACCCCTCTTCTGTGCCCCGATCCGTATGAGGATGAATATTCATGTTTATATCCCAGTTTATTCAGTTTTGCATGCTCAGTATCGGTAAGGTGGGTTTCTTGTAGGTATGCTATTTGTATTCTATCTTTTTTTAGTTTTGATAATATCTTCTTTCTTTTTATTGGGTTCAGTAAACCGTTGACGTTGAAAGACACAACTTTTACCTCTTGCATTTCAGGTTGTGGTATGTATAGTAATTACGCTATGTACATGAGGATCCTCCCCGTCGCTAGCAAACAAACACACACATAAATAAAAGAAAAAAGAAAAAACAATACAGAAAACACATTAAGTCTAATGACTTCCAAGGTAGAGGTCACTTTTGTGACCCTCCACGAGCCTGAGGCTGAGGTTACACCTTTCGTATCATCTTCGTATTGTTTTCTTATACGCATCGCCGCGTATCGCCGCGACGTCATGCGCCTCGAGTCACACTTTCGTTTTTTTTTCGTTTTGTCACCAGAGCACACTGATGTAGTACACTGCCAAAGCAGTAGGTGGCAGTAGGTGGCAAACATGAAGGCAATTTCAACCAATCAGAACGAATGTGCCAATACACTTCCTGGAAGCTCCAGCAAAGAAAATGTAAATAAGGCAGGCGCCTATGCCGCGCCACCATCTTGCTCAATGCAGCAATTCTTTTTTCAGCAAAGCCTAATAAAAGTGCAATAAACAAAACGGATACATTCACTGTGTGTTCTGCCTGTCATTTGTTGATGAAACAAAACTAACATCAACACAAGTGACCACCAAGAGCGGATAGTTTAGGCTAAAAAACGATCGGATGCATTGTAGCATTGTTAGCTGCATGCTAACGTCAATGGAGTATTGTGGCTAGAAGCTACCGTTAGCTCACGCTACTTAGCCAGCATCAAAACTGATGATATCGCGAGCTATCAGTAGTTAGATAACATTAGAGACAACGCTGTGTGTATTAAACAAAGGTGAATAGATGACTGGGCCATTTTGTTTAATGCTTCTTAAGTTGAAAGAGGAACTCTGAGCTAACAGGGTCTGAATCCTGATAGCTCACGTTAGCCAGCTGCTCATGCCATCGGTAATGCTAGCAGAATGAATGGATGTAAACTTTATTTAACATATTGCATATGGGTACAATACAATACGACTCAATACAAACAATTGTTAAGGGAATGCAGACTGTTGTAGCTTGGACTGGGGTCCTTATAACAATAACTTGACAACACATGGTAGCTGAAGCTATTTGGGACACGGAGCTCTGTCCCATACACACACACACACACACTCTGCTGTCACCGGAAGGGCACGCAGATGGTATCTACTGCGCATGGGCGTTTTCGCAACAACGGCTAGCGTGCTGACTACACGCTGTTTGTCGACTCGTTTTTTTGCGTATCTCCAAACGCAAACACAATTTTGCGTTTCAGCCGTATCCACAAAAAAACGCCAAAATACGCGTTTCTGTGTAGATAGGACATCATACGTCGTCAAAAACGTATAAAAAAACGCCAGGAATACACTAGTCTAACCTCAGCCTGATACTAGAGGCTCCAAGGGAAGACCCCCCTCTCATTGTTGACAGGGGGGGCCCTTGAGGATAACAGTGTTAGAAAGAGCCATGTCCGTTCGTTTCCCTATTCCTATTTGTATTTTATTGTATCTGCTAGAATCATTCTCATCTTCTTAACTTAAAAAGACAGTTTCTGCAATGTGTTGAACGCACCTATTATTTTGGGTTGCCTGTTTCCTCTTGATTGTACTATTTTTTCCCTCCCTTATCTTTAATTGTTGTTTTACTATGGCCCTGTATATTCCATGTATACACACTGGTAATTAATAATAATAATAATCAGGCCTGGGCATTGATGAATAATAATAATCAGTCCTGGACGATGATAAATAATAATCAGTCAAACCTGAACATTGATAAATAATAATCACTCAGTCAGGCCTGGACGTTGATAAATAATAATCATTCAGAATTGGACGTTGATAAATAATAATCAGTCAGAATTGGACGTTGATAAATAATAATCAGTCAGACCTGGACATTGTTAAATAATAATCTGCATCATGTTTTACTTCAATAGTGCTCTGCAACATGATCCAATGATTCATAAAACAATTGAGAAAAATAGTGTCAAAAAAGCACCTTGTCAATTAATTACCCCTGCAGTTCTCACTCTGCTCCAGTGACAATAGAGGGGCTGTTCAGAATACCCTGTCTTACAGTACTTTTCATCCTTTGCATACTGAAGCCCTGCTTCCCAAAGATTGTCGTATGTAAATTGACCAATTATTTGCCCCTCAGTTGTTCAAGTAAATAGCACAGGGTATGTGTCTAATTTGACACAAATCGTATATTAGTCAGGTTGCGGGACAAGCGAGCTCCCCAAAAGAACACTATGCGTCCCAAAAAGCCCAAGTCCATCACCAGTTCATCTGCACTAATCTGCACGCTATTTCTTTATGGAAAATGTAAATGCTGGCAGCAGAATAAGACACCTGTCACATGCACTGAAAAGCAGGGTTCGCCATTATTATCAACATATGTTTTAACTCCATATCCACAGTCATGTCCTGTAGTTAAGGTAATAATTATATTATCTCCATATGTTATTTAATCTGTTCATTTCTCTTTATCTTACTGTCTCTCCTGACTGGTTCTCAGTCTGCAGGTGAGTCCCTCCTGCTGTTTTGCTGTCTCTCCATGCCTCCCGTTTTGCCTCTGGGGATGAGCGAGTCGGATCCCCTGGCTCGTCGTCCCCTAGCTGTTTGCCATGTCATCTGTCTCAGCCGCTCTGTCATCATCTCCGGGTCCTCGGTTGCTTTGATGGGAAGGCCTCGCTGGGACATATCCCTCATCGCCTCTGCCGCTGTCTCGTATATCCTGGTCCCATCGCTGAATTTCACTCTTAGGCGGGCGGGGAAAATCGTTTGGAAGTATATTTCGTTGTCCTTCAGGATTCTCCTCACCTCCGTATACTCTCTCCGTCGCTGGAGAACTTGTGGAGCGTAGTCGTTGTCTAAACTCACACGGTTCCCCTTCCAGTTAAGTCCTTTCTTTTGCCATCCCATTCGCAATATTGTTTCTTTGGTTTTAAAACTGAGAAACTTGACCAGGATAGACCTCGGATGGGCTGCTACAGGTGGCTGCGGGCCGACTGCTCTGTGGGATCTTTCTATTTGCAGGTCCATTGAGTCGGGAATCTCGAGGCTCTTGCGCAACATTTCCTCAAGAAACGCTGTCATGGAGGGGGAATCTTTTTCCGCACCCTCTTGGATTCCATATATCCTGATATTATCCCGTCTGGAGCGGCTTTCCAAGTCTGTTAACTTGTCTTCCATTAGAATCTGTAGCCGTATCATCTCTGTCATGACGTCGTCTGTATTCTGTATCTTCTCCTCCGTTTTCATAATTCGGTCTTCAGCCTCGTCCATTCTTGCGCTTGTTTTTTTTTATTCCCCTTTGATATCCTTGAGCTGTTGAGCTGTTTCGTCATGTTGTGACTTATTTTCCGTTCTTAGGCCTCTCACCTCTTCCAATATCAGGCCCAGGTCGGCCTGGTCATCCTCGTTGCTGTCAGATACCGCATCTGACAGCGCCTTTAATTGCGCTTGTACAAGAATCTTGTTCGTTGGTTGACTTTTTTGATGACATTTGTTGCCATCCATTTTGTCACAGGAAAGATTTGCCTCTAGGATGGAACCCAGGTATGTAACAATATTGTCACCCACTGTAACAGAGAAGCCGTGTCTCGCTGAGTTTGTTATTTGATCCGAAGAGAATGGACTCTGTTTTTTCTTTTTATAACTCTTTATTTTGGTACCACTTAACAAACATGACATACATGACATTACAATGGTATATGGGAGGGAGCTATTTTCGTTCTTGGTTAGTCCGGTCCATTTTAGTTTAAACTGTGGTGTTCTTTATTCGCCTGTCAGCCTATATAGAGTCCACTTCAGCCAGCGTCGGTCGTGAGACTTGGCTTTCGTTCTCAGAGAGTAAGTAATTTTCTCCATGGAGTGTATTTCCTCCACTATTTCCTTCCATGCCTCCTTGTCTGGGGAGGTCTCTTTGAGCCAGTTCCTTGTAATGGCCTTTTTTCCCCACGAGTGACATGATCTTCAACAGATAAAAGTCTTCTTTGTGAATGATCTCCTTTGAGAGCAGGCCCAGGTAGACTATCTGGGGTTCCATGGGAAATTCATAGCTTAGAATTTTATATATTTCCTGGATGACACTCTTCCAAAATATTTGTATTTTAGTACACAACGAAAAATTTTAGAGTGATTGGCATTCATCTGCCCACACTGTCTCCAGCAGGGTTGTATTTTTTATTTGTGGTGTTATGAAAAATCTCATCACGTTTTTCCAGACGCATTCTCTCCATCCTCTAGAGCTGGTGGAAGTATGTTGCGTCTCGCATATTGAATGCCAATCATCCTCTGATAAAATTATATTCAATTCACTTTCCCATTTCTTCTTCATATTATGAGTCACAGTTATTATGGATTTGTAGATTTTTGTACATTTCAGATACTATTTTCACTGGGGTTTGTTTATATGCTGCTACCATCATTCCTACCACCCTGTAATGTTATGTCTAGTAACATCAGGGACTAGATTACGCTGTGCAGTATACCTGTGTAATACGAGTCAGCCTACAACAGAATGGAGCATGCGCAGGGGCATCCCGAGAGTAGCCGGCCAAGCATGCAGTCGTGTTCCAAGTCAACCCATACCTGATGTTGAATAAAGAGTGTTTACTAAACCAACCGAGTGATTATTCAACATTACATGGTGTCAGAAGTCAACCCACCGTCAAAGTTCCCATCGCCGAGCAGCTTGGACTTCAGCCATCCGGAGCAGTGGCCTGAATGGAAACGCAGATTCCACAGGTACAGAATCGCGACCAAATTAGACAAGGAGGACGAAGAAGTGCAAGTGTGCACTCTGCTGTACGCGCTCGGAAGTGTAGCCGAATCGATCGCCAAGACCTTCGTTTATACAGCCGATGGAGATGAAAAAGTATATGCAATTGTGCTGGACAAACTGGACAAATATTTTGTGCCGAAAGTTAACGTCATACACGAGCGAGCAAAGTTCCACCAGCGTGCACAGAAGCATGGAGAAAGCATGGAGGAATACATCCACTGTTTACACGAGTTGGCGAACACGTGCAGCTTTGGAACTGTGAAAGATGAAAATGTAAGGGACAGACTCGTTATAGGAGTATTGGATAAAGAATTGTCACAAAAGCTTCAAATTATGTCAGATTTAAAACTAGAGAGGGCATGCAGACACGCCGGGCAGTCGGAACAGATCAAAGGACAGATTTTCGAACAGAGTGGAGCCACAGAGTTGTGTGAGGTGACGCACACACAAAGACGAGCCTACTCCGTGCGGCCGAGAGGCGCATTTCAACCAGAGAGGAGAGGCAGCTACAGACCCCCCAGGCAGTTGGAAGGGGATAAAAGAGGCATTAATGTCTACCTGCCAGGAAGTGCTTGGCCCCAAGAAGCACCAGCACAAGGAGTGGATCTCAGGGGACAGTCTGCGAAAGATCCAAGAGACGAGGGAGAAGAAGGCGGCAGTGAACAACAGCCGGACAAGAGCAGAGAAGGCCAAGGCACAAGAAAGGTATGCAGAAGGAAACAAGCTAGTAAAGAAGAGCATCAGAGCAGACAAGCGAATGTATATGGACGACCTGGCAACAGAGGCAGAGCAAGCAGCAAGAGAGGGGAATCTGAGAGAATTGTACAACATCACCAAGAAGCTGGCAGGAAAGTACAGTAAACCAGAACGACCTGTGAAGGACAAAGAGGGAATACAGATAACAATGGGAGAGGAGCAATAGAAGAATAGATGGATGGAGTATTTTGAAGAACTTCTAAACCAACCAGCACCACAGAACCCACCAGACATCGCACAGGCTGACAGACCTACCCATAGCCTGCAACGCACCAACCAAGGAAGAAATTAGGAAGCAGCTGAGGAACGGAAAGGCTGCAGGACCAGACAACATCCCAGTGGAGGCACTGAAGTCGGTTATAGAAACCACGGTGAAGATGCTCCACCCACTCTTCATGATGATACGAGGAAGAAGACGTGCCAGGAAATTGGAAAGAGGGCTACCTCATCAAGATCCCAAAGAAAGGCGACCTTAGCAATTGCGCAAATTACAGAGGGATCATACTGCTATCAGTGCCAGGGAATGTTTTTATTTTTTTAAGATTTATTTTTTTAGTGTTTATCGCTTTATTCTACTGGGCAGTCCAGTAGAGAGAGAGAGAGAGAGAGAGAGAGAGAGAGAGAGAGAGAGAGAGAGAGAGAGAGAGAGAGAGAGAGAGAGAGAGAGAGAGAGAGAGAGAGAGGTGAAACGGGAGACAGAGTGGGGGGAAGACATTCGACAAATAACGACGGAACCGAACCCGGGTCGGCCGTGCCACGACTCAGCGCGTTATGTGGTTCGCCACTGGGGCGCCCTGTGCCAGGGAATATTTTTAACAGTCATCTTGAACAGGATGAAGGACCTCATCGATGCATAACTCTGCGATGAGCAAGCTGGTTTCCGCAAGGACCGATCCTGCACAGACCAGATTGCAGTGCTGCGCATCATCGTGGAGCAGTCGATAGAATGGAACTCACCCCTGTACATAAACTTTGTGGACTATGAGAAAGCCTTTGACATCCTAGACAGAGAGACCCTCTGGAAGCTTCTCCGACATTACGGGGTGCAGACCAAGATTGTTTCTATCATCAGAAACTCCTATGAGGGACTGACATGCAAGGTGGTCCACGGAGGGCAGCTCACAGAGGCATTCCAAATGAGGACCGGGGTCAGACAAGGTTGTCTGCTCTCGCCCTTCCTCTTCCTGCTGGCCATTGACTGGATAATGAAGACCTCCACAGCACAGAGAAGGTACAGGATTCAGTGGAAACCTTGGACGCAACTGGACGACTTGGACTATGCTGACGATTTGGCACTACTGTCGCACACCCAACAACAGATGCAGGAGAAGACCAACAACGTGGCTTCCACTTCCGCGCAAGTGGGACTCAACATCCACAAAGGCAAGACTAAGATCCTCAAGACCAATGCAGCAAACAACACCAACGCAATCATCCTGGATGGCGAGGCTTTGGAAGAAGTTGAAGCCTTTACCTACCTTGGCAAGCAGGGTGGCACAGATGCTGATGTCAGAGCACGAATAAGGAAAGCACATACAGCATTCATGCAATTACGGAACATCTGGAGCTCAAAAGAACTGACTTCCAACACCAAAGTCAGATTCTTTAACACCAACGTCAAGGCAGTCCTACTATACGGAGCAGAGATGTGGAGAACTACAGCTGCAACCATCAGGAAAGTGCAGGTCTTCATTAACAACTGCCTGCAGAAGATCATCCACATCCGATGGCCAGATACCATCAGCAACTGCGAACTCTGGCAGAGAACAAACCAGCTTCCCGCAGAAGAAGAAATTAAGAAACGCAGATGGCGCTGGATAGGCCACACCCTGCGAAAGCCCGCAAGTAACATCACCAGACACGCCCTAACATGGAACCCGCAGGGCAAGCGGAAAAGGGGCCGCCCAAGAAACACCTGGTGCAGAGACCTGGAGGCAGACACCAAGACCATGAAGATAACCTGGAACCAACTGGAGAGAACAGCTCAAGACAGAGATGCTTGGAGATAACTTGTTGACGGCCTATGCCCCAGAAGGGGTAGCAGGCGTAAGTAAAGTAAGTAAGACATTCAATTTATATCCAGACATCCAGCTGTAGTCATCTAGTCATAAGTTTAGGGAATGTTAAACCTGGATTTTGGAGGTATATGATGATGTCGTCTGCAAAAAGGCCTATTTTGTGCTCTCCCCTGGCTATTTGGATGCCCTGTAACTCTCTACTTTCTCTAATAGCCTGGGCCAACGGTTCTACGAAAATCGCGAAGAGGGCGGGGCTTGCACAACAACCATGGCGCGTCCCTCTGAATAGTTTAAACCTGTCTGACAGATGACCATTGATCTTTATTTTAGCATTTGGATTGTCATATAAAGCTTTTATGCAACTGATGAATTGGTCTTCGAATCCGAATCTTTCTAATACTCAAACGCCTTCGCCGCGTCTATACTCACCAGGGCTGCTGTTAGATGGTGTTTCTCCACCTATTCTATTATGTGTAAGGTGCACCTGACATTATCCTGTGTCTGTCTACCTGTTATGAATCCTGTCTGGTCCTCATGTATCAAGTCAGGCAGAATGTTTTCCATTCTCTTGGTTAGTATTGATGTAAACAGCTTGTAATCCCTGTTTAACATCGATATGGGGTGATATGAATCACAGTATTCTTTATTCTTCCCTTTCCATGATGGAGGGGTCTCTGCCTTTTCAAATGTCCAATTAAAAGATTCTAACATTACTGGAGCTAGGTCTCCTTTAAAGATTCTGTACCACTCTTCGGGGAAACAATCACTTCCTGGAGTTTTGTTTGCTTTCAGTTTTCCTATGGCTATATCCAATTCTTCCTCGTGATGGCGGCAACTAAAGCTTTGTTTTAAATTTTTCCTATACATGGGAGATCTAAAGAAGTTAGAAACTGCCTAACTTTTTCCTCATTTTCCATCTCAGGTTGTGAGTATAGTTTCTCATAGTATTCTTTGAATATATGTTGAATTTCGTCGGCTTCGTAGGTCGCTTCATCTGTCAGGGGTTCCCTAATCTTGTGTATAAAGCGTCTGTTTTGTTGGTTCCTCAGGCGTTTTGCAAACATTTTGGTTGCCCTTGGCCCCGATTCATAGAAGGTTTGTTTTGCAAATCTCAATTTATTTTCTAGTTCCTCCCCCCATCTTTTCTAATTGTTTCTTTATTTCTTTCATCTGCTCCCTTGCAATTTTTTTGTACAAGATGGCGCTGCACTGTCCGGCTGCCTCTCTGTTAGCTCCGTCGAGAATGTGCTTTATTTGGTTAATTTTTTATAGTTTTACGTGTGTTTTTTTGTGTACCAACTGCTGGTGCATTTATTATATGACCGACAATCACTGATTGACATTGGATTACAGCACACTCACCGCTTGGACTGCTCTCTCGACCCGGTCGTTGTTGAACAATGGCCGGTGGAGATCCTGAAGCAAAACAACAACAACCCTCCCAGGCAGAGGAGACGTCGAGGGAAGAGGGCTGGAATCCGAAACAGACTGAGATTGAGGCAGTGTTAATTTTGTTGACTAAAATGAGATAATAATAATAATAATAATAACTTTATTTGTATAGCACTTTTCATACAGAGGTTGCAGTTCAAAGTGCTTCACAACAGTAAAAATACAGGCATGGGTGAGCATAGCAGGGTATGGTAAATCACAGTGTTTCACATTAGGATCTAGCATCCTAATAGGCTCTCTATTCAGTAATACAAATAATAAAGTAGTTTAAAATGATTAAGTTTAAAAATAGTCTAAAAATTATAAAATAGAACGGACATACAACAACAGTAAAAAATGTAAATAGCAAGGTTACAGTAAAAAGTGTGAAAAATAGTTTAAAATGATTCAGTTTAAAAATAGTCATATAACTGACACATGAATTTGATAGGCAGTGTAAAATAAGATAAAATTAGCATAGAAAAGTAGGCAGGGTAAGAATAGTGCAGGTAAGTCATTGAAATGCCTGAGCAAAGAGACATTAAGCTGTCTTTTGAAGATGTCTAGGGAGTTGGCTTCCCTGATGTTTTGGGGTAGTTTGTTCCACAGTTTTGGGGCATAGTTGATAAAGGCTGCATTACCGATCCTCTTTTGACTGTTTCTGGGAGCCTCTAGTAGTCCAGCAGTTGATGATCGCAGTGTTCTTGCTGGCGTGTAATTTATTAGAGTGTTGGTGATGTAGCTAGGTCCCTGTCCATTTAGAGCTTTGTATGTAAGGAGAAGGACCTTAAAGTCAATTCTAAATGTTACAGGAAGCCAGTGTAAAGCAGCTAAGACTGGACTAATGTGCTCTCTCCTTTTGGTTCTAGTTAGCAGTCGGGCTGCAGAGTTTTGGATTAGCTGAAGCCTCTCTGTGGTTTTCTTAGGGAGACCTGTGAAAAGTGCATTACAGTAGTCTAATCGGCTAGATATGAATGCATGAATTAGCTTCTCAGCATCGTTCTGATTAATAAATGGTCGTACTTTTGCTATATTTCTGAGATGGAAGAACGATGTTTTCGTTACTTTGCTAATATGAGAATTGAAGTTCAGTTCTGAATCTATGATAACCCAGAGACTAGTGACCTCAGATTTGATCCAAGGGGTTAGTCCTCCTAGGTTCTTTATTAACGTTTCTTTTTTAGTTTTGGGGCCGATAATTAGAATTTCAGTTTTGTTCTCATTTAGTTTCAGGAAGTTATTTAACATTTATTTTTATCCTCTTTTTCTCCGCCTCATTTTCTGTGCTTTTTCCTCCCATCCCAATTTAGTCATTATGCCAATTCCCCCCTCCCCTACCTGGTCGTTGTGCGCATGTGCCCCCTACTGGTCGGTCAAGGGAGCCCTGAGGTCTACCACATGCTTCCTCCGACACATGCGGAGACAGCCAGCGGCTCTCTTTTCACCTGACAGCGCGGACTCTCATTGGTGAAGTGTAACGCATGGGAGATCACACTGCCTTCACCACTTCCTGTCTTTTGCTGTGCAGGCGACCTGACCTGACCTGTAGGAGCCCATGTGCTGCACACAGCAGCATCACACCTGGACAAGAGGCAGGGGAACTATGTGAGAATGCTGTTCATCGACTAGTTTCAAGTTTCAAGTTTCTTTAATAGTTGTCATACAGAAGTACAGAATACTTTTATACAAAATGCTTCTTACTGTTACGCTCCAGAGACTGTGCTAGACAAGATAAGTATGAAATAAAATAGTATAGCATGTAAAATAGAAGTAAAAATAGAGGTCACAGTGTTCAGTATAGACATATGTACAATGTTCGATGCAGAATAGAAGTAACTGAGTTACCATACAATATACAATATACTATGCAATGTACTAATATACAATACTATATAGTGCAAAGCAGAAATGGGATGAGGTACAATTTAGGTACAATTTACAGTAAGGTGTACGAGTTGTAGTGCAAATCCTTTACCAATAAATATAAAGTGTGTTTAGGTGATCTAAAGTGTGGAGAGTGGGTGCTGCAGTGTGTTGTTTGTATAAAGTGAGTGTGTGGGTGTGTGTGCTGTGTGCATTTGATGGTTGTTGCATAGTGTTTATTGTTCGTTGAGCAGCCTGATGGCCTGGGGATAGAAGCTTCTTCTGAGTCTTTCTGTGCTCGCCTTGAGACTCCGGTATCGCTTGCCTGACCGCAGCAGTTCAAAGAGGCAGTTGTTTGGGTGGCTGGAGTCCTTGATGATTATCTTAGCCTTACCCCTGCACCGCTTGTTGTAAATGTTCTGGAGGGTGGGAAGCCCCCCTCCAATTGTGCGTTCGGCTGAACGTGTCACTCTCTGTAGTCTGCTTCGGTCTTGTGCAGTGCTATTCCCAAACCAGGAGGTGATGTTGCCAGTCAGGATGCTCTCTATTGTACATGAGTAGAAGTTCTTAAGGATCTTCTGACTGACTTGGAACTTCCTTAGGCGCCTGAGGAAGTAGAGGCGTTGTCGTGCCTTCTTCACAACACTGTCAATGTGTGTGGTCCATGTCAAGTCCTCGGATATGTGGGCTCCGAGGTACTTAAAACTGTTCACTCTCTCAACCGGTGCCCTGTCGATGCTGAGGGGGCTGTAGTCCCTGACCCCCGACCTCCTAAAGTCCACAATCATCTCCTTTGTTTTGCTGACGTTCAGGGAGAGGCTGTTCTCCTGGCACCATCCCGCCAGGACCTTGACCTCTTCCAGGTAGGCCCACTCGTCGTTTGCAGAGATCAGGCCCACTACTACTGTGTCGTCAGCGAATTTGATGATTGTGTTGTTACTCCGCTGAGCCACAGAGTCATGTGTGTACAGGGAGTAGAGGAGGGGACTCAGAACACAGCCCTGGGGGGCCCCTATGTTGAGGGTGATGGATGAGGAGGTGCAGTTGCATGCTCTCACCACCTGGGGTCTGCCCGTCAGGAAGTCCAAGACCCACTGGCAGAGGTCATAGTTCAAGCCCAGGTCCCTGAGCTTGGCTATGAGTTTGGAGGGGACTATGGTATTGAATGCCGAGCTGTAGTCGATGAATAGCATTCTCACATAGTTCCCCTTCCTCTTGTCCAGGTGTGATGCTGCTGTGTGCAGCACATGGGCTATGGCGTCCTCCGTGGACCTGTTGGGGCGGTATGCAAATTGCAGGGGGTCCAGGTTGATGGGGAGGGAGGAGCAGATGTAGCCCTTTACTAGCTTCTCAAAGCACTTCATGGCTATGGAGGTGAGAGCTACAGGGCGGTAGTCGTTGAGGCAAGCAGGCTTGGATTTTTTAGGTACAGGGATGATAGTGGACTTCTTCAGACAGGTGGGGATGACAGCCTGTTCTAAGGACAGGTTAAATATGTCAGTGAATACCGGGGCCAGTTGGTCGGCACAGATGGGGATGCCGTCCGGTCCTGCTGCCTTCCTGATATTCACTTTTTTAAAGGTCCACCTCACCTCATGCTCTGTTACCCTGAACACTGAGTCTCCATCAGCAGACCCCCCCCCCCCATTGCCGTGGCTTGTAGCCTCAAACCTCGCACAGAAGGTATTGAGATAATTTGCTAAGGAGATGTCACTGTTCAGTTTGAGGGAGGTGCCTTTGTAGTCTGTCATCGTTTTGAGGCCCTGCCACATAGCTCTGGAGTCAGCCTGTTCAAACTGAAGTTCAATTTTATCCCTGTAGCGCCGTTTTGCCTCTATTACTGTCCTCCTTACGTTGTATCGCGCCACCTTGTGGTCATTCATGTTGCCTGCCACCAGGCCGGCGTTGTATGCTGTGGTGCACGCTTTCAGAGCTTCACGGACGGATTTGTCTACCCAGGGCTTTTGATTTGGGTAAACTTTAATTATGGTAGTGGGCCGGGCGGCTACGTGGCGTAGTGGGCAAGGCGCTCGCCACGAATGCGGAGACGCTGGGCTCGCCTGTTCGAGCCCAGCGCTCCACATTGCTTTCAGTTTAGCTGGTCGTTCATACTAATACACATTGGCCGTATTAGGGGGTGGGAAACCGATGGGTGGGGATCGGGCATTGTGGACAGCGACTCCTACAGGTCGGTTGGTGCGCCTGCGCAGTAGAATCAGGAAGTGTCGGGGCAGCGTGAGCCTCCCACACGTTACTCCTCGCCACTGAGAGATCGAGCTGCGCAGGTGCCTCAAGTACCGGAGGGGACTTGTGCTATGTATGACTTAGTCCACATTGCAGCCGGCTTGTGGGAGGCAAGAAACAGTGTTCGTGACAGGGGAGGGTTGAATTTCAATGATACAAAATTGGGATGGGAGAAAATATAGAAAATGGGAGAAAAAGTGGATACAAAAAAAATGATGCTAGTGGGGATTGTTTCTTCCACCAAAGTACGAACAAAGTCCAGCACTGTCTCCGTGTAGTCATTAATGTTATCTGTGTTGTCACGGAACACGCTCCAGTCTGTGCACTCAAGCGCAGCCTGTAGCGTCTCCTCTGACTCCACATCCCATTTCTGCACCTCTCGCGAGACTACCGGAGTGCTCTTGAATCTTTGTTTATATTTTGGTGAAAGAAAGATGGCTGCATGATCAGATTTTCCGAAGCCACTAGCAGAATGAGCCTTGTACCCACCCTTGAATTGCGAGTAACTGTGGTCTAAAATGTTACCGCCTCTGGTGTTACAAGTCACATGCTGATAGAAGTCCGGCAATACCTTTCTCAGATTGGCGCTATTGAAATCACCCACAACCACAATAGAAGCGTCAAGGTTCGCTGACTGGAGTTTGTTTACCTCGTCGTGGAGCCTGGAGAGCGCGTCACCAGTGTTTGCTTGCGGTGGAATATACACTCCGACCAGGATGATCGACGTTAGCTCCCTCGGGAGGAAGAAAGGTCGACACTTGATGGATATATATTCCAGGTTGGGGGAGCAGTGGTTCGAAAGCTCAGCATTCAATACCATAGTCCCCTCCAAACTCATAGCCAAGCTCAGGGACCTGGGCTTGAACTATGACCTCTGCCAGTGGGTCTTGGACTTCCTGACGGGTAGACTCCAGGTGGTGAGAGCCGGCAACTGCACCTCCTCATCTATCACGCTCAACATAGGGGCCCCCCAAGGCTGTGTTCTGAGTCCCCTCCTCTACTCGCTGTACACACACGACTGTGTGGCACAGTGGAACAACAACACAATCATCAAATTTGCTGACGACACAGTAATGGTGGGCCTGATCTTTGCCAACGATGAGAGGGCCTACCTGGAAGAGGTAAAGAATCTGTCGCGGTGGTGTCAGGAGAACTGCCTCTCCCTGAACATCAGCAAAACAAAAGAGATGATTGTGGACTTTAGGAGGTCGGGGTCAGGGACTACAGCCCCCTCAGCATCGACGGGGCACCGGTTGAGAGAGTGAACAGTTTTAAGTACCTCGGAGTCCACATATCCGAGGACTTGATATGGACCACTAGGGCTGTCTTAAATACTTTGAAGCTTCGAAGCTTTGTTCGATGGGCATGGGATTAGAATATGAAAAAAAACAATGTATTTTTTATTTTTTATTTTTTTTTGCTAAATCAACTCTGCCTCTTTTTGTTATTTACAACAAGCAATGCTGTTTGTTATTTAAGATGAGGTCGGACTCGGCACGGACAGATTTGTGTTCATTGTGCTGCTTTTATAAAGCCTCAAATGACGGCTTACAATATTTCATGAAAGCAAAGTGTTTCGTTTGTCTAAGATTTAAAAAGGTTTAAACTTTACCGCACTGACAAAGTTGAACAAAGTGCTGTACAAGTCCTACAACATAAAAAAAATAAAAAATAAAAAATGTATTTAAAATATTTTTTTTTCTTTTTTTTTTTTTTTAAATCTCGAAGCTTCGAATAAAAATCGAATCTCGGGCCAGAAGCTTCGAATTCCAAAAAAGAAATTGAAGGTCAACCTCCAAAACTGGTCAAAAGTGGAAATGGCCGGTTGGATATCGGTGCGTCTCCTAAATCCGTCCGGCCACTCGCATATAGTCGCGGGACTCTAGCCACACACCGTGGATATGGATTGCTGCCATAACTCAATAATCGACATGATTTGGGCGTGTATTAGTATTATACAAACCGGAAATGGATCTACTCGATCCCCATCAAATAACTGGGATCTTTTTGCTCTAGTCTCATCGCCCAACGGTAAGAGGAGGCTGGCTGACGTCATTTTCAGCGTGAGTGTTTATTATTATCCATACAAACTGCTCTCATCTATATATCACCCATACTCCATAAAGCATTTAACGACGATCACGGAATTATAAACGACCCCCCCCCCCCGTTCACCCGCGCATGATCAGTCATAACGTTTAGGACCATGTACAGTGGACATTTTTAATATAGCGTCGATCGGTATCAAACGGCATTTGATAATCTATATATGCATTTATGCCTATATCTCACGTTCTAGGAATTACTGCAGAAAACGATAAAAACGTATTTATATTCTAGACGGTATTTTCGTATGAATGTGTGAATGAAAAAGTAAAACGTTCCTACATCCTGAACGATAGATAATCGATGTTGAATGGGCCATAGTAATGTCAATTTAGCAATACAATTTAAAAAGTTATAGCCCTGCAAAGAAGGTGAACATCTCCATAGACTTACAGTGCTGGCAGAGAATGGTATAAGATGATCAAACTCTTTGGCAGTTAATGTGTTAAGGAAGTTCCAAGTGAGTCAGAAGATCCTTAAGAACTTCTACTCATGCACAATAGAGAGCATCCTGACTGGCAATATCACCTCCTGGTTTGGGAATAGGACCACACAAGACCGTAGCAGACTACAGAGAGTGGCCCGTTCAGCCGAACGCACAATTGGAGGTGGGCTTCCCACTCTCCAAGACATTTACAACAAGCGGTGCATGGGTAAGGCTAAGAGAATAATCAAAGACTTCAGCCACCCAAACAACTGCCTCTTTGAACTGCTGCGGTCAGGCAAGTGATACCGGAGTCTCATGGCAAGCACAGAGAGACTCAGAAGAAGCTTCTATCCTCAGGCCATCAGGATGCTAAATGACAATAACACTAGGGGTGCACCGATATATCGGTCGGTTATCGGCCGATAAGTGCCTTGTTGACTGCCATCGGCCTATCGGCTGATAAGCTCAAATATGCCGATGGCAGTGGCCGATAAATATCCATCAATTCGTGTTGCGTCAATCTGGTCCACACATTCAAACTTTGAAAAAAGTTTCAGTCAAGCGACCTGCCCACACAAGCTATTGCATCAAAGTTACTACTTATGATTAACAAAGGCATTCGTTTTGTGGCATTAACGTTATATAGTTACACGTTCAATAACATCAGCGTATTTAACCGACCATAGCAAGCATTACTCATTCATATCTCTCACTTCCTTCCTTTGCTCAGAGAGCCCGTCCTGAATTGTACCCATTCTGAAATCTGTTAATAAAGTTTTCAATCAGACAAATGTATAGAAAAGCTTTTATTATAACATTCGTTGCAGTAAAATCATTATGCCTCGTTTAGTACTCCTGCTGAGTGCTGGTAGTCTACTCGTGGGCCTCGGGGAGCTAACTCACAGCACACACATCCACACGCACACACTCACTTTAAACAAACAACTCACTGCAGCACCCACTTTACCCACTTTAGACACTTAACACACTTTATATTTATTGGTAAAGAATTTGCACTACAACTCATACCTCATTACACCTTACTGTAAATTGTACCTAAATTGTACCTCATCCCATTTCTGCATTGTACTGTATATTGTATTGTAACTCAGTTACTTTTCTACTCTGCATTGTATATTGTATGTATATATTGAACACTTTTGTCTACATACTTGACTTCTATTTTATACTTATTACACTTATTTTATACTTATCTATTTTTATCTAGCACAATCTCTGGAGCAAAACAGAAAGAAGCATTTTATATAAAAGTATTCTGTACTTTTGTATAACAACTAATAAAGAAACTTGAACTTGAACTTGTGTCTTCCTCCTCCCCCCCCCCCCCCTGTCTTGTTTCTCAAGTTTTCTCAGATTTCCCTGTAACTCATCAAAAACCTTATTATTTTTTTTGATCCACTTTTTATCCTCCTGTTTTTCTGTGTTTTTTCTCCCATCCCAATTTAGTCGTTATGCCAATTCCCCCCTCCCCTTCCTGGTCGTTGCTCGCATGTGCCCCCCACTGGTCGGTCTAGGGAGCCCTGAAGTCTATCAGATGCTTCCTCCGAGACATAGGAGACAGCCAGCAGCATCTTTTCACCTGCCAGCGTGGACTCTCATTGGTGAGGTGTAACGTGTGGGAGGTCACACTACTCTCACCATCTCCCTCCCTCGCTGTGCAGGCGCTCTGACCGACCTGTAGGAGTCGCTGTTTACAACGACCAGAATACCACCCCACCGGCTTCCCTCCCGCTGACTCTGCCAATTGAGCCAGTATGACGCCCGGCCAAGCCGGAGGCAATGCTGACAGCTGGATTCGATACCAGTATCTCTCGCGTTGGTGATGAGCGCTTAGTCCGCTGCGCCACCCAGCCGCCAACTCATCATAATCTTAACCTCCTATTATTATTTAAATATGCTGTTTTAGAAATTACGTACCCTCTCATAATTGCTTTGATTGCGTCCCATAATAGTTGGGTTCACTTGGCTGTTCTCATTATATTCTATACATTCAGTTATTTCCTTCCTAATCTGATCCACAATGTCCTCATTATTTAAAATTCCCACGTTTAACCTCCAGAGTGTGTCACATTGTCTATTGTTCAGATGTATGTTCAGATAGATAATTGTGTGGTCTGAAATATCCGCCGTCCCTATTGAACAGTCTATCACCCACCCTATGTCTCTCTCACACATTTTTAGCCTGGAGTACACCTTGTGAGTTGCAGAGTAGTGGGTATAGTCTCCTGCATGCAGGTTTCTCCACACCTCCATCAGCCCGCCTCCTTAATCAAGAAATTTAGATCCTTTGATCTCTGAGAGTTATATCTGGTTCTTGTAGTGTCTAGAGCAGGGGTTCCAAAACTTTTTCAGCTCGAGACCCAAAAGAGAAATTTGGTGTTTCCCCGGGACCCAAACTTACAAAAAGACATCATGAATTGCCATAACATATTTATAAACTACTGATAAAGAACACAACAAACCATGAATTTCAAATGTATATGAAATGTATTTATTTAATTATAAAAGTACATCACAGCAATAATCAGAGTGTAATGTTAAGTTGCTCACCACCTCATAACATATGTACATACAATTTTGTAACACTTTTAAAAACACTTTTAACAAACCATTCTGCCCTCGTAACCAATGTTCCCTCTAATTATTTTTTGGTCTGAGCAAACACTCAAACCTCCTGAGCAGACATCAGCAACTACTGAGCAACATACGTCACCTGCCGATTAACCGGTTAGTTGATAAGCGGCGGTTTGTAAAAAATATGAGAATCTTAATTTCCCTTAATGTCTAACATAAAAATATATACATTTTGCTGATACACAGAGAAATAATACAAAAAGGCATATTATATTCCTTAATCAAATATTTATTTGACCAGTGATTGACGATACAGAGCATAGTCCTTACTTTGGCTGGGTTGGCGGCGGCGGTGTGAGTCGTGTCACTAACTTTTGTCTTTTTAGGAGGCTGACTCGTCATTATTTTATTAAGTGAATTATAATGCGACTTCAAGGGTGACCATATTGTGATTTTTTTTTAAAGAGGACACTGCCTTCAGCCTCAAGATACTTAATGATACTCAAAGTTTACTCAAAGATGCCTTATCATTATAATATAAGTATGCCTCCTCTGTATGGATATACAATTATTGTTTATATTATTTTATATAACAAAATAATATCTCTCTATAACCAAAGTTACTCAACATGCTGTATTATGCCTAAAGTAATCTATCTGACAAATCTCAAGAAAATAACTAAATCAACCTATGACAAAATAATATATATTTTCAAGTCTTACTGGACAAAATAAATAACAAGAAAAATATGATGTAATGTTTTAAATCAGGGGTTCTCAACCTTTCTGCTGCCAAGGCACCCCTGTGTCCAATAAAATATTCCAGGGCACCCCTACATACGATAAAGACTTTTCCGGTCCTGTCTTTTTGTTTTTAATACAAATATACCTCCTGTTCACTATAAAGTGCCACGTTTTGATATATTGAGCTTTAAACTTTAAGTACATTTTTTGGAACACGCAACCTAAAACACCTTCCTCTCCCAAACCGTTCCTGCAATTGTTTTATGTTGCATGATGATCATGGATACATTTATTATGTATTGTATTTTTTATGTTTAAATATCAACATCATCTGTCTGTCCACCCTCAGTACTACATTTACTATCAATATAATATAGTCGTCTGACTTCATCATATCTTTTCAAACGCACACACACAGAGGGAGAATGCCCCCCCCCCCCCCTCCTTCCCAGTCTCTGTCGCTCTGAACAGGGCTTTAGCTTGTTGTTAGCTTATGCTAACGGGACATTAATTCCGTTCTTAAACACGACGTGGTCATAAAGGAATGGCAAGGATTGCAAAGCATGTTATATGCATTTGACCCGTTACGGAATAAAACAGCAGGGGTTTGTTTTGGGTCGTGAAAACACTATCCTTGCTCTGTTTCAATGTGCGTGTTCACTGTTCCAGATGCTACTGCTGCTGAGCTGAGAGACGCTACTGCTCAGCCTGCTGTGTGGAGATGCATCCTTATTGGCTGTGTGCTGTAGAGCGGATATGAATCACGACACCTCGGATTTTCAAAATAAGAGTATCATAATGACCTGAATGTTGCTAGCTGTCGGAGCCTAGTTATTATAGCTGGAGCTGCGCGTGGGCAGAAATGAGACTATAGGATTTTCAAAATAAGACTGTTGTCATTCTATATTTTTAAAGAAACATTGCCAGGCATCTCGCGGCACCCCTGGCAGCTCTCCGCGGCACCCCTGTGTGCCGCAGAACCCCTGTTGAGAACCGCTGTTCTAAATAATACCTCTTCTGTATTAGAAAATCCAGCTTTAAAAAATATATCTTTATCTTTTCAATGCAATGTAAATTATAAAACAGAAACCTCACAAAGATACTAATTTAAAAGTGCACTATGAAGTTTCAGATTTGTTGCAATTAGTGTACTAAACTAATTTATTACACACATAATCCTTAGAATGATTGTATCATAAGCATCTTATCAAACCAAAACATCATTTTGAGGCATCAAAATAGTTTTCAATTATTTTCTTTGTCTCTCTGTATAGCTGCATTCTTCAATCAATTCGGTCAACTTTGCCATCAAACTCTCGCCTCGCACTGCTTTGTTTGTAATGTTTTTCTGTGTCCATGTGAGCTTTGAGATCGCCAGCACCTTTATTAGACACATAAACATATGGTCAAGCTTTGCACGCGTTGCACTCCGCTTCCAATTAGTCTCCACCGGGATGATAAATTGGAAATTTTCTCTGCAGTTCATCTGTAATGTACATTTTCGCGTTTGCATTGTGAGGAGCCAGCAATGCTGGTCGGATCTCTCCACTTCCTCATCTGTTGTGTGTGTCTGTGTGAGCGTGCAGTAGCGCTGCCCACAAAGCACTGAAAGCGGGGCTTCTCTTGGTAACGTCACACGCAACAGGTTACCGTTAGGGATGTCCCGATAAAAATGTTTTGCTCCCGATCCGATCCCGATCATGTGATTTTGAGTATCTACCGATACCGATCTTTCCTGATCCGATCAACAAAAATATATATTTCTTTTATTTTTATTTAATTTTTTATCCCAATTTCTCACAATACATTCACCCTGAATGTTGACATTATCGAGGTGAAAAGTTAACTTAATTCAAACGAGGCATTGCAATCCTTGACATAAATCATTTGATGTATAATTAAATCAAAGGAAATGCGTTTGGGTTTTGAGAGTGTGGCTGGTCTGCCGTTCTGCAGATGGATACTATTGGTTTGTTTTGGCAAAATTCTTCTGCTCTGTGTGACAATAAATAAATGAATGATGATATGCAATTTAAAACCAAAACTAAGGCCTCAGTATGAGTTTAAGACGTGAACATGGTCATGTTTGTTGAATAAAAAAAAAAAGTAAAAGAAAAAAAAGTTATTTTTTTTCTTTTTTTTTTGCGACCGATTTCAGATGTGCGCAGGATTGCGTCACGTTCAAGGTCATACAATTGTTAATTTTGAATATTTAAAAAAAAAAATTCTTTTCACGATTAACACTAAGAGCCTAACCTCAAGATATCTATAAAAGATTACAAATATTTCCGAATTTTAACCCCTTATATTCTCGTTTGTTTGATAGTAACTACGTTTTTATGAAAAAAAAACAGCAGAAAACGGCATATTTTTCATATTTATATACATTTTAGACCCCATAGTCCAGCGTGGGAAACCTGCACAAAGTCCTTGTGAATAAGATAATGTCCTTATATATACTGTCGTGGAATATATTATCATGTTCTTATAGATCTGTGTTGAGATATCATGTTATACAGCTTGACTTTCAGTATGACCAGGTTGACTGGTTAATGTGTGTATGTCTCTTTAAGAAGACTCCAATGGACTGACATCTCGCCAGCCATAATTTCTTTGTTGTTGTTCCCACTGACTGAGAACCATTTTTGTTTACCTTCGTCATCATATCTGATATATTATGTTATGTCTGACTCAGTGGAGGTTTCTCTATGACAACACGTGAAACACAAATTCACTCATAATTCATAATTATTATTAATTTACATATACCTATATAAAAAAAAAAAAAAAAAAAAAAAACTATATATATATATATTTTTTTTTTAATTATTATTATTATTTTTTTATTATAAATGTTTTCCTCTGTAAAAAAAATGCCAGTGAATTTTTTCTTCTTCAAAAATGGCCAAAATTGACAGCTCTGAGCAGGCCTGCACTGCAGTATTGCCTGCAGTAATTATTCGTGAAGAAAACTTCACAGGTGTGACCCATTGTTAAATAAATAATAAATAACAGCGAATCAAAATAGGCTATTAACTTCATCTAAGAACGGTCTGTGCATTTAAACTCTTGCCATTGAATGGAGGGTTGATTGATTGACAGCCCTTGACATCCAATACACGGAGGTTGAATATGATTGGCAGCCTTGCAAATCCAATCAGAGATTTCTGCATTGCAAAGTCAAAATGGGTCCAGCTGCATGTGAGGAGGATAGGTTTAGCTC
Source organism: Notolepis coatsorum (assembly GCF_963971535.1). Classification (NCBI taxonomy): domain Eukaryota; kingdom Metazoa; phylum Chordata; class Actinopteri; order Aulopiformes; family Paralepididae; genus Notolepis; species Notolepis coatsorum. The sequence goes on along the minus strand of NC_140165.1, from coordinate 168,814,961 downwards.
GGGCCAATCTCAAGTTTCTCAAGTTTCTTTATTAGTTGTCATACAGAAGTACAGAATACTTTTATACAAAATGTAACATAAAGAAGCATTTTGTATAAAAGTATTCTGTACTTCTGTATGACAACTAATAAAGAAACTTGAGAAACTTGAGATTGGCCCGAGCTAAACCTATCCTCCTCACATGCAGCTGGACCCATTTTGACTATGTGAAAGTTGAGACTATGAGAAAGTTGTTGTTTAGTAGTTAGTAAGCTGTACAGCTATAACAAGTCAGGCTAAATTAAACTTTGCGCCAACATTAGGACCGAAGTATAAACCAGCAACTGAGCAACATGAAGAAGTGGATTTATGCATCTGGATCAGAAAAAACGTTGTGGATGAAAAAGTAAGTAGGCTACAGTGCTTGTATGCTAACAGTAGCTAGGCAGCTTAGCCTACATCACAATGATAATCACCAAGCTAACTTACTGTACACACTGTAGGGCTGGGCAATTAATCGAAACAGAATCGCGATATCGATTCATAGACCTATGCAATCTAATTTCTAAGTTATGACTATTTTCTTTTATTAAAAAAAAACGTTTTTTTTTTTTTTTTATTATTATTATTATTATTTTATCTGGTTTGAACATGATTTGTGGAACTCCCTCTGGTGTTGTGGTCGTGGTATTCACTGACCTTTGGGAAGTATTTCGACATGCACATGGGTATCTTAGTGGTGTAGTGTATCTTGTAGACCAGGCCCATTGCAAGTTGCTGTACTCTGTCGTCTACTCTAAGCCATCCTAGGTTGTCAAAGTGGACAGGGGTGAGGTGGGTTTTAGGAGTAAGGTCAAGCAGTAGTCTGACCAGTTTGTTTTGTGATGTTTGTAATCTTGTTTTTAGTGCCTTTGAGGTGCTTTGGTACCATGAGGTGCAAGCATAGTCGTAGTACCCTTGAATGAGTGCTCCTGTTAGAGTCTTCAAGGTATTCTTGTTTACCAGAGAGGAGATCCGGTACATTTACATTTACATTTAGTCATTTAGCTGACGCTTTTATCCAAAGCGACTTACAAGTTCTGTGCGACAAGACAGCAAGAAGGGTATAACTCTATCAGCTGAGTAACAATGTTCATCAAAGTGTTGCGTGTTACAGTGTAGGTTAGTTTATTAGGACAAGTGCATGACATTAAGGTTAGTCGGGGTTAGATTTTTATTTTTATTTTTTTTATCATTTCAGATAATGGTTGAAGAAGTGAGTCTTTAGTTGACGGCGAAAGATTGGACGGGATTCGGCTGTCCTAACTGGGATGGGTAGTTCATTCCACCATTGTGGGGCAAGGACTGAGAATAGGCGGCTTCTCTTTGATGACCCTCCGGGAGCTTGGATAGGAGTAGATCTGAGGCGGCCAGAAGACGCAGAGCGTAGGGGTCTTGAGGGTGTGTAGTTAGAGACCATTGACCGGAGGTAGGCGGGAGCGGTTCCCTTTGCCGCACGGTATGCTAGGTCGAGGGCCTTGAAGCGGATACGTGCAGCAATGGGGAGCCAGTGCAGGTCCCTAAGAAGTGGAATCTAGTTCGGTACAGGAATCTAGTTCGTTGGTTGACTTAGTTTTATTACATTGGATCCCATTTTGTCACAGGAAAGATTTGCCTCTATAGGATGGAACCCAGGTAGGTAATTTCATCTTTCCTTTTAAGATAAGATAAGATATTCCTTTATTGATCCCCTTGGGGAAATTCAGGCATCATAGCAGCATGGGGGAAGGGGGGGGTACAGGTAGTGAAAACAACACAAGCAGTGTAAACAAATAGGTCAATATAATTTACTATCTAACTAACTGAAATATACATTATTCATTATTCACAGTATCACAGTATCCACATAAGGTGCAGTATGCATAAGGTAGTGTTATTGTCCTACTTGGGTTCCTATTAGTTCTAGGTCGATGTCTGGCAGCAGTCGCTGCCCACTGTTGTGGAGCCTGATGGCCACTGGTATGAAGGACTGTCCGAGGCGGTTAGTTGAGTGTCGGGGGGGTATGAGTCTGTGGCTTCCTTCACCTAATATGTTTTGATCTGGTCAGGTGCGCTGTCACCTAAAATGTTTTGATCTGATCAGGTGCGCTGTCACCTAATATGATTTCATCTGGTCAGGTGCGCTGTCACCTAATATGTTTTCATCTGGTCAGGTCCGCTGTCACCTAATGTTAATATGTTTTCATCTGTGTCCACTGACCACTGACACACAGTGGGGGATGTTTTAAAAATATTATTTGATATATAATATAATATAATAATTTGTGCTTCACCTAAAAATTTGGTCAGCAGCCTCCACTGGTCTGACTGTGTATTTAACATACTTGTGAACAGCGCTCTAGGTCAGTCTATGGCCAGACGCTAGTGGGTTAACATATTGTCTCTGACTATAGACTGCCCTTTCATATGTGGCCACGGTGAAATAAACTTTCTTCTTATTGTTAATAAACTTTCTTCTTATTATTAATAATGACTCAGAATGATTTGTAAATGGCTCATCGTTTTAATATTTCCCATTACAGATGGCGACGAGTGAAATTATGGGATATTTTTTTTTAACTAGTTTATTAGATTTTAAAGCGACGGGGGTCGAGGTGGCCGCGGGACGGGCTCTGCAGACAGGGTGAATCTTGGGTTTCCAGGGAAGCGCTGCCCTGTCTCAAACTCCTCCGCGCACTGGGGGGGGGGGGACATGTTAAGATCGACACGCATATCTGCCCTTTCTCCTGGAGTTGGCATGTCGGCGTGGTTAGGGCACGGGACTGGTTCTGGTCACGCTGGACCGGATCAGTTGAACCCGTTGTCCGCCGGGGATGCAGATCTGCTGTTCTGGTACCCTGAGGGACTTGGGCTTTTTTCAGGGGGTAAAATGCCAGGTCGGTCCGGGTGTCACAGGGTTAAGCGCTATGGAGACCCTGGTTGGGTACGTTTTTACTCAGCACTGTCGTAATGGCTTACGGCCATGCCAACCTGTACACGCTCGATCTCGTCAGATCTCGGCCGCTACACAGGTTGGTCCTGGTTAGTACTTGGTTGGGAGACCGCCTGGGAATACCAAGTACGGTGTGCTTAGGGGCTGGTTCTCCATTATTTTTCGCTCCTCTCTCACGCATGGCGAAGAGGGGCCTGTTGGGGGTGGTCTTTGACCTCCTCTGGTGACCCTGTGCTTCCCGTATCGCCAGGCCCGGTCCGAGGTAATGTTCGTCGACCCGTAGGCCTGGGTTAACTCTTTTTTGGAAACTGAGACACTTGTACTGCGGTATAGCCGGTGTATACCCGCAGGTGTGTTTTGGAGTTTTTTCTTGAGGGGTTATAGGAACAACCACCGCTTTGGGTAACACCAAGGTGGTTGATTCCCTGGTGTGTTGGAGCAGTGTCAACTCCCGGGTTACCCGGTTGAGGGTGCCCCTGCACGTTCATGACGTCTGCCAATCGTGTCAGCCTTCTCTGCCTCAACCCCTCTGGGTGGGGGTTTTTAAATGGAGGCTTGGTCATGCAACGACGCCAGCATGCGCCCCTTCCGCCGGGGCAGCTGTGTTCAGCTGTCCCCTCTGGCGCCTGTCTCGTCCGCAGTCTCCAGGCTAGGGTTAACAGCCTGTTGCCTGGTTTTTCCCCGGTGCGCTGCCTGCTTCCGTTGGTTAACCTTTTTTGTGTGCTTACGGCCATGCTGACTGCCTGTTCTGCAGGGTCAGTGTGCCAGGCGGTGTACTATTGGGGGGACAGGGCCCGCTCGGCTTACGGCCGTACCGACCTGAACACGCCCGATCTCGTCCGATCTCGGAAGCTAAGCAGGTTCTGGCCTGGTTAGTACTTGGTTGGGATACCGCCTGGGAATACCAGGTGCAGTAACTGAGGGGCCTTTGTCCGAATACGCTGGCGATGTGGGGGGCGGGGCACTACGTGCCCACCTGGTGGGGTCTTGATGCTGGCATCATGGACTTCTCCGGGCCCCCATTCCAGGGAGTCCAGTCCTTTTGGTGGGTCTGGGTCTTCCTTTGCGCTCCGCTGCTACGGCCTTGCCACGGGGTTGGGTTTGCCCTTGACCCCGTGATTCTGGGGGCAGTAACGAGGTTGTTCCTCCGTTCGTTCCCGGGTGGCATGCGGGTTGTGCGTGTGTGTAGTCGTGGGGTCAAGCCACGGTCTGCTCACCCTGTGCGTTGAGTTGCTTGAGTGCCTCTTCGCACGGTCGGGTCCGTCGCCTTCCCGTGAAGCCCCTAATAGGGGGGATACCCTCCATTAGGGGGGGTCGGGGGGGCTCAGCCCTCCCTGTTCTGATGGTTTTGGGGGGCTGTCAGCGGGGTGTATTTGTCAGCCAGCGGCTCCGCTTGGCCTCCCCTTGTGCAGTAGTGATGCCAAGCAGAGCCCCTAATGAAACAGAACGTTAGGTTATGACTATAACCAAGTTCTGTCAATTAGGGGTGACGCTTGGCATCAGACGGCCGCTGCAGCCCTTGACCTCACCTTGTGGTGAAAGCTTGGGAAGGAGGAGAGCAGGTGACCACACACCTGCTTATGAAGGTAAGCTGATGAGGGGTGTGGTCAGACTAATACTGGTATTAAAGGTACATTTGTGGAATTTATTCAGTGCGCGTGCGCGTACGCGAGGGAGTGCAGTAGTGATGCCAAGCGTCACCCCTAATTGACAGAACTTGGTTATAGTCATAACCTAACGTTATGTCAACTGAGCTTTACAAAACTGTCATGGGAGGTTACTACTCTATTTCCTGTATTGGCCATTTGATAATATGAGTGGGAAGGGTGATTAGAGGTCTATAGTGAGAGAGTCTATAGAGAAAGGTCTATAGTGAGAGTTTATAGAGAGAGGGGGCTTGAAGAGAAGCGATAAAGGGTCCTAAGATACAGTTTGCCGTATATTTGATAGTAAAATAAGAATGAACCTGATTGCATCTGACAATGTGTGAGCCTATCTTATCAGACACAGGAATGAAAACAAGAAGCTATATATATATATATGTATATATATATATATGGGGAGATGAGAGCAGCTAAAGGGTCGAAATGTGCATGGCTTGCTTTAGCAGAGGGTGAATAGCAGCACACTGAGCAGGGAATGTTGACATTCCTTGTAAGAACAAATTGATAAGAACAATAGCAGTGTTGGTCAGACAGAGAGGAGCTGTAGAGTTGCTGGACGGAAATGGAGGAAAACCAGGCTCAGGGTCCACTGCGATGTATGTGTGTATATATATATATATATATATATATATATATATATATATATATATGTATATGTATATGTATATGTATATGTATATATATGTATATGTATGTGTATATGTATATGCCTATAATGTCGTGATACAGACATGGACACGATTAGCAAAAACCCTGCGGGAAAGTAACTAGGGAAATTTGATGGAAGGACGGATGTCATAACCTTGCCCTTTTGTTTTGACGCCAGCTGTAATAGTGTGTTTTGGGACAGGCAGTGGAAGAGGTACATGCGGGCAAACAGGCGACATCTAAAAGTCGGTACAGAGTAGAGACCTTTGGTGCAGGCGTTCACAAGTAATGTATGCTTGTGGATAATAGAGTGGATATGTATTAATACTCCCAGATGAAGCTTGACAAAGATAGCCGAGTGCCAAATGTGATGCACAATATTTGGCATCTCCAAAAGCAAATAAAACGGAAACAGAACAGATAATAGGCTAATGTGTGTGGTCACATGACTGTACAGTGGTACAGAGAAAAGGGTTTTAAATTCATAATTCTTCATTTAAGTTCAAGTTTCATTTAATTTATTTAGTCCAAACACAAAAAGGCCTTAAAAGGGATTACATTTAATTTGCACAGGTATTACATTTTTTGGGGGGCAGCCCGGCTGTCAGGAGATTAAATATTATTATTAATATTATAAATAAATGTTTCAGAGGTTATATACATATTGTGATACAGTCATTCTAAGGATTATGTGTGTAATAAATTAGTTTTGTACACTAATTGCAAGTTGATATACAGGTTAATTAAATAGAGTTTAATTATACAATGGATTAAATAAGAATTGCACAGAGATCGAAATGTGCATGGGGTGGTGCCTCTCTGTTGTGGGAGATTTATAATATAATATGATCAAATAACTTTCTGAGTCCAAAGTTGAAATAAGAAATAGAAGATGGATTCTGTTCCTCACTTGATCATTGATGGGGAGTGCCCAGTTGGAAATCAGACCAGTGTGAACGAACGTCTGATCACGGAGTGAGACCGAGGTCTCGTTTGAAAACACAGTTAATACACTTAGGGGGAGCTGGAGGATCGCCCTGAGGGTTGGCTGAGGTGGCTTGTTATGGCTGTCTTCTGGGGAGGCAGGGCAGTTCCCATGGCAGTGTGACTTGCGGCCTTGTAGCGTTCAGGGTTTGGTACACTTGGAAGGATACAGGGACCGCAACCAATGTTGTTGTGACTGGCTGGTAGGTGCTTCTCTTGGGGAGAGACGCACACATTGCGCTGATGTATGATGACAGCGCCCTCTCATACAACACGAGGAGATTAGAACCAGGGAGTGACACGTCAGCTAAAATACTCTAGACTGAGTTTGCCACCATCTAGGGGGGACAGTGGGATAATGCAGGCACATTTTTGAAGATAGTCTGTACTGAGGTGATTAGACTGTCATGTTTAATTTTTATTTTATTTACATTTTTACTGGGGTACGATACACGGGTCAAGATGGCTTTTGAACCATCCCACGTTCAAGTTCGCCTTCTTTGCAGGGCTATAATTTTTTAAATTGTATGGATAAATTGACATTACTGGGGCCCATTCAACGTCAAGTATCTATTGTTCAGGGTGTAGCAACGTTATACTTTTTCATTCGCATATTCATACTAGAATACGGTCTAAAGTATGAGTATGTTTTTATCGTTTTCTGCAGCATTCTCCAGAACATGATTTATAGCCCCAAATGCATTATATTGATGATCAAATACAGTTTGATAGCAATCTGCAATTAGATAAGTCTTGGGGAAAAGCAAATAAAATGTTACCGGACAGCTTTTTATTTTTATTTCTTTCTCTCTCTCTTTTCCTTTTGTGAGTCTCTCGCTGAGTGTGTCTCTCTTCAGTCTCCTGTGCGGTCCAAGTACCCCGTCTCTGCCCGAGAAGAGGACACACAGCTATGGGGCACAGAGGACCACTGACAAGTGCTGGCCCAGCTATTCTACTGAACCGGGGTTCTGCTCTGCAGTTACAGCTATGACACTGGACAGTTCTCCGTGACCATCAGCCGGGGACAAAGATCTGTGAGACGGTTTCCAGCAGACCTGTTCCATCAGGGGCACAACCGAGAACCTGAGTGGGGGAACCGACTACAGCTGATTACGGGGAAAGTAAGCTGTCCCAGTTTTCTGCAGAACTAGGCCTATCGGCTGGTGAAAGCGTACACCCAGCTGATGGGATGCTAAGAACATCAATTGACAGCCAGCCTGATATTATCGGTGGTCCAGAGATAGAGATCTAAGAGGCGGCTTCCATCATGCTTTCGACCAGACTCAGTGGGCATGAACTGATGACGAAGATCTAAGCCAGCCGGTCTTGCATCGGAGCCATGGACTGCAGAGGAGGGGGTGTTTGGACCATCGGCCGGGGGAAGGAGGAGAGACCGTTCCGGGATTCGTCACAGATGATAAATGAGGCAAGTTTGAACCAGGACATATACAGATATTACGGTATCATCCTAAGAGATGTTAGGTAATAATGTACTGAACTTGGTTCAGATTGAAGATGTTTTTGAATATGCTGTACATTGCAATGGTAAACTTGAGTTATGTGTGACTTCCCTGAGATTATATTTCATTCTTTGTGAAGAGTCTGCACATTTTGTTTTTGTTTCTTGCTGTTAATCTGTTTTCGCTCAACTGACAGAGTTTTGATAATATTTTTTGTTTTGAATAAGGGAAATTATTTTTCTGCGAAATACTCTCCTGTTTTTTTTGTGATTCTGTTTTTCAGCTTGGTGGTGGGAGAAATATGGCCTTGACAAAACCAGAGGCTGGACTGTACTATTGAGTCCTCCGACCACCGTCTGGACATTTGCAAAGAGACGCTAATGATGGTTGGCTGTTATGGAAACTTCTCTTTTGCACGTGACACGGGGTCTGAGCAGAGGACCTTTTGTTTTTAGGTAATAGAAATAGTTTATGATGAGTTATTCTGATTTGTGTTATTTTTGGTTTAATGATGATAATATTTTTTGTTGTCTTTATGAAGTGATAATGATTGTGATTAATTATCAGACGGGGGAACTGTCGTGGAATATATTATCATGTTCTTATAGATCTGTGTTGAGATATCATGTTATACAGCTTGACTTTCAGTATGACCAGGTTGACTGGTTAATGTGTGTATGTCTCTTTAAGAAGACTCCAATGGACTGACATCTCGCCAGCCATAATTTCTTTGTTGTTGTTCCCACTGACTGAGAACCATTTTTGTTTACCTTCGTCATCATATCTGATATATTATGTTATGTCTGACAACTGTGTATTTAACATACGTGTGAACAGCGCTCTAGGTCAGTCTATGGCCAGACGCTAGTGGGTTAACATATTGTCTCTGACTATAGACTGCCCTTTCATATGTGGCCACGGTGAAATAAACTTTCTTCTTATTGTTAATAAACTTTCTTCTTATTATTAATAATGACTCAGAATGATTTGTAAACGGCTCATCGTTTAGTCCTTTAATATTTCCCATTACAATACAAATGATTGACTAATTCGGTCAGAAATAGCTGAGACGCTAACGTTAGTAAGCACTGGTTATTGTTAATATCTCCAGCGGACGTACAGTACACGTTTTGCCGGTAGATTCTGAACAGACAAGCGCTGTCTACTGAAGCACCAGCCCCTCCCACACAGAGCGAGCTCAGCGATGAGCCGAGGGGTGCGGCACCCATCAAAGGGATCCGTGGTAGCAGCTGTGTGACACGGTTGATACCAGAGTGAGGAGGAGGAGGGGAAAAGGAAGTGCTGCTGCATGCTGCTCGCTCTCCGCGCCCCCCCCCCCCCCCCCCCCCTGGAGCCTGCACCCGACATAATCTCCGCCTCTTGGGGCTATGTGACGTTTCTCTAGCTGGCAACAACAGCCATAGGACAATTGCGCCACCGTGTGTAGAAATCCGGTAACAGAATTACTGGGATATTGCCTGGGTGCGTGTATCCTTTCCGCAACGGAATTCGGTTTCCGGGTTCCTCTGATTGGCCGCGACCCCCACGTGACCCGCCCCCCTATCCACCGCTCTGCTCTGCCGCTGCCGCGCGCGACAGAGCGAGCGGCCACGGACTCGCTCGCTTCCTCAATTTATACGCATGGAAGTATTGACTGAATGAATGAAAACTTTATTTAACAGATTGCAGAATGGGTACAACACAGTACGGCTCAATACACACAATTGTTAAGGGGATGCAGACCTGAGAAAGACGTTTGTCTTGTTTACATCAGGGTCCCCCATTTTCAATTCATATAGAATGACTACGCCGTAACAAATCATTAAAAAAATATACCGTTAACTGGAATATGTGTCACCTGACCCCCACGGGAAGCATCCAGGTCTAAGGCTAAGGTGTGCACATGCACAGATACTCTTCCCACAGGGCCAGCCGACCTACCACCATGAATTTCCCCAGGACCAAAAACAGACACGGGAGAATGCGCCGAGAAACCGTAAGAAAGCTTTTATTGCATAAAAATAGATAGTTTAATACAAGTGTAACTGAGGGGTTACAAACCCTGACTGTATTAAAGATTGTGATAGATTAAACCACTGCTAGTTATGTACTTTAATTACTGGCCAGACAGTACATTGAATATAGATGGTGAACACTCACAAGAACACGGCATTGACAAAGAAATAGTATTTGAGGGTATTTTATTATTATGCAACATTAGGTTACAGAATGAGAATTAGGGTCGCGCTTGTATGGCGAAGAATATGCGTAAAGTCAGTCAATAGCATGAGTCACTAGGAATAGCAGGAATCCTACGATGGGTCTAAGTTGATGCCACCGGTCGTATAATAGCAACTATAGAAGGCAACGCTGGTACCGCCTGGAGACACTTGGTTCCCTCCGGGGTTGTAAGGCCTAGATGGTAGAGGAATGTTTGGATACTCAGTCTGATTCAATGAAGAATAAAGCGACTCCACGTACAGGAGTCGGTCCTTGTAAATCCAACGATCAGCAGCAAAGCAATAATTGTAATCCAAATGCTCGATAGCACTGATGACAGCCAGCCAGCCTCTGTCCATGAGGCCAGCCCGAGTTGTAATCCTCATGAGGTTGAATCCCAAACGATAGTGGAAATCAACGAGGCTCTTCTCCGGGTAACACGTTCCAAATCAATATAATCCAACCAGTAATGGTTCTGCAATCGCCGACGCTGGTTCTCCTGTGCACATGTCCAACGGTTCTCCGACTAGGCCTCCTCGGGTGCGGGCGATGTATTTAGGCCACACACCCTGGCTAAGGTACACTAGCTAAAACACGACGAACCGCTGGGTAATGCTACACACGAACGAACTGGGTTGCACGATATACAATAAATGAACGACTATTTACTTCACATTAGATTAGGTCGAACTTGACTTTACTACATTAAACTCTGACACTTTACTATTCTATTCGCACATGTTCTCAACGCACGAGTGCTCAATTTACACGATGAACTACGTTGGCTTGTTTAGATGGACAAGCAGGTGATCTACTGCTGTGCGCACCTTGCGCTGTATATATACTTAAGTGATTATCTAGTCCCAAACCGCAGTCCTTGTCTGGGATCAATACGCTGTCTCCGGGCATGTTCTGACATGCCTGAACTTGTCTTTGAACCTGACGTTGGGGGCTTGCGAGGTGGCGCCTAGGGCGCTGTCCAATAAGGAGAGCGAATATTACTCTGGTTTGAACGCAGGTAAAGGGATATTCCGTGTATATATAAATAATATACAAAGTATATCAAACAATAAAGGTAGATTCTCAGTTTTAATCTGGCCCTTCACAACAACAAGGTTAGCTGTTAATATAAATAACTGGTCGGTTAGCCTATTTAAAAGACCCACGCCTCTTAAGCCTAGGGTAGTCTAAAAAGAGGAAGTGCTCCATGCCCCGTAAACCCACCCCCAGACGGTTACTCCCACCCACGTCACCTATCCCCACCCCTGAGACACTACACACGTGAAGGCAAAAATAGTCTATCCTGCACACGGGTCTATGACTTATCAAACGTCAACTTAGAATCACACTATACCACACGGTTCACTGCAAAACGTCCTGAAATAAGCATCGATATCACACTATCCCTCGGGGAGCCACGGCAAATGCTTTAGGGAGAATATAGGTAGATAAATACACACTAAGTGTTCACACGGTAAATTAAGGGGGTTTGGATAGGATAGTGGGTGTTGTTCACCACTAGGGGTTATGACCGGGCCTAGAATATTCCTCCCATATCCTAACCTAGGTCTGGGGCAGTGGAAGCGCTGAGTTACAAACAATACAAAAAGAAAGGTTATTAATAACCGGGCCCGAAGCTGAGGGCCGGAAAAACGTCACCTCCTTCCGCTCCCGTAGCCCCTCTCGGCTTCGGGCTAAAAACTGTTCGGTCTGTACTGGGGTGTTTTAGGCGCTCCAAGCACCAGGCGTGCAATAATGTCCTTCCGCCTGTAATGAAAGGCACAGTCAGTAAGAGCACGGTTCCCCCCCCCCGTTCACAGGTTTGTCACAATGCACCCTTGATTAGATATCCTCCATATGATTGAGAAAAGAGAGAGAAAAAGGTAGTTCACAAGGATGGAGAATCCACAATACTAGGTTCCAGTCTTCGACAGTATTACTGGCTTTACTGTATGCCGTTCCGATATTCTTCAGCTTTACGCCACTAATAATATTCCTAATTCAAATGCAGTCACTGTTCGTCTATGTCTTCATTTACCACTCGGGAAAATAGTTCGTTTGTTTAGGCACGTATTCCACTGTCTTGTGTTCTTTACTCACGGCGCCCGGTGTGGCGATAATGTCCCTCCGGTCTGAAGCTCCACTCGTTTCCACTCTGGAGGAAACACCGCCGTCGCCGCTATGAACTGGTTCCACTGGAGGAAAGGTAAAACACAAAAAGAGCCGTGTATCCTCGCAGCCCTGCGTCCTCTGCTAGCGTCCTCTCGACTCCCGTTTTCGTTCTGCCATTGTTCGTCATTGATTCTCCTTTCAGTAGCGCCAGCCAGCCAATCACCTCGCGCTCCCTCCAACGACGCTCCCCAGCTGCGTAAGAAGAAGAGGGCACACATGTGTAGCCTGTATAATGTTTACATACGCTACCCCCCCCTGGTGGTCCTGCACTCGCCTGCTGTAGCTGTCGTCTGCACAAAATCACCATCCTCCCAAGATGGCTCTCTCCACTCCCGTCAGGACCTCCTGGACTCCACTCCGTCTAAACACACAACAGGGACAGCATGGTGCAGTACAGCGACGGTACTTCACATATCATTATCAGCTGATATTTACTTGCCTTTTCCATCAGCCAGGTAGGCCTTTAGGTCCTCTTCCAGACCATCCCAGGACACGTCCTCCTCTTTGGCTCCCGCAGGTATAGACACCCCCCATACAGATACCCCTAGACCCCCACCCGCGACATTTCCCCCCCCCTATTTCGATGGCTGTCCCGGCCATCACAGCTGGACCAAGCGGATGGGGGGTTTGCCCAAATTGCTGCACCGGGATCGTCGAGGCGGCCTGGCCTCTAGGGGGGCCACTGCAGGCCCGGCTTCGGCCCTTCCATTCCCTCGGCTGCTCCCTCCTTCCTCAGGACTGACAGGTACCTCCACCTCTCCAGGACCTCCTTCCTCAGGACCGACAGGTCCCCCACTTGACTCCAGGCGCCGGGATCGTCGAGGTGGTATCACCTCCAGGGGGACTACTGCAGCCTCGGCTGCCTCCAGCTGCACAGGTAACGGGGGTTCCTCCGCAGGTCTCGGTACAGCGGGGCCAAAGTGAAGCTCTGGGACCGGGAGGATGTAACCGCCCTGGCCGGTCGCTGGGAGCGGCAGGAAGGGGAAGTGGAGACCCTGGGTTTCAAGGGGGGCCCTATCTTCTGCCGGTCCCTCCAGCACTTCATCAGGGTATGAGGGCACCCCCGCTGGACAGGGCCGGAGATTGTTCCGATGCAGGGTGCGACCAGGCCCTTCCTGACCCTCCGGCCGAACCAGATACACGGGTTGGTCGGGTCGGGGCTGTCCGATAATCAAATGGGGTCTGGGTACCCACCGGGGTGCCAACTTCCCCTGGGCCCGCCGACGAAAGTTCCTTATCAAGACCCGTTCTCCCGGCAGCAAGGGTATTGCTCGTGCCCCTCGGTCATAACGAGCCTGGTCCCACCGCTGCCTCTTGGTCACATTCGCCTGTACCCGCTCGTAGGCCTCCGTCAGTGTCTGGTGATGGCCCTGAACCCATCCCTCCAGGGTGGCTCTCCGTTGCGGGGGTGAGACATCGTGTATCAAGTCCACTGACAACCTGGCATGGCGCCCAAACACTACAAAATGAGGAGTATGGCATTATTGTAGGCTTGGACGAGGTATGGAAGCTGATGGTGCCAGTTTGGTTGGATGTCGGGGTCGAGGGAGCCCAGTAGAGAGAGCAGCGTTTGGTTAAAGCGCTCACAGGCCCCATTGCCCTGAGGGTGGTACGGAGTCGTGCGGCTCTTCACGCACCCATACATGTCACACAACTGCTGCATCAGCCGGGACTCAAACGCAGCCCCCTGATCCGTCAAAAAACGTTCCGGACACCCAAAGGGTTGGATCAGCGTTGTCCATAGCGCCTTGACTGTGCTGGATGCCGTCTGATCTTTGGTGGGAACGGCAAAGGCGTAGCGAGAGAACAGGTCAGTCATCACCAGGATGTAGGGATAGACATCGGCCGGCCGGCCCAAGGATAAATAGTCCAAACCCACCACCTCAAACGGGTAGCTACTCCGGATAGAGCTCAGAGGCGCCCGTTGTTCTGGTCCGGCCTTGCTGACTGCACACGTGGGGCACTCCTTGGTCCAGAGCTGCACTGTCTTGCTCATGCCTGTCCAGAAGAACCGTCGCCGCAGCAAGGAGAGTACCTTCTCGGCACTAGAATGGCCAGCGGCCTGATGATAGTCGTTCCAGAGACCCTTGGCCCGACTGAGAGGTACAACCAGCTGGTCAGTGGTCAGATGGGTATCAGGCTCCACCCCTCTCCTCACAATCAGCCCTCTGTGGAGGTTCAGGCACTCCCACTCGGCCAGCAGACCTCGTAGGCCCGGACACAAGGGATGGCGGCGGTCTGGAGGTGGCGGTGCCCCCTGGGTCAGCCACTGATGGACTTGTCGCAGGTCCGGGTCCCCCTGCTGGCTCTGTTTCCAGTCCCGTGCCTCCGTGGCTGCCGCCTCCGTGTCCGCAGCTTCCTCCGCCTCCTTCTCCAGCGGGTCCCGTCCTTCCACTGCCTGGACCGCCGTGTTCCCCGTCTCTGGCAACCGAGACAATAGATCGGCATTCTGATTGACAGCCCCTGGCCGGTACTTGATTACGTAGGAGTAGTTCGTGAGCTGGGCCGCCCAACGCTGCTCGTGTGCCCCCAGCCGGGCCGTTTCCAGATGCACCAGCGGATTGTTGTCCGTGAAGATAGTAAACTGGGCCCCCCAGAGGTAATCTTTGAATTTTTCGGTCACTGCCCACTTCAACGCCAGCAGTTCCAATTTGAAGGAGCTGTAATTTTGGTCGTTGCGCTCGGTCTGGGACAGGCCACGGCTGGCGTAGGCGATGACCCGCTCCTGGCCCCCCTGCACCTGGGACAGGACTGCTCCCAGCCCCTCCAAGCTGGCATCCGTATAGAGCCTGAACGGCTGGCCGTAGTCAGCGAAGGCCAAGATGGGGGCCTCCAACAGGTTCCTCTTCAGCTCCTCAAATGCCTGCTGACAGGGCAGCGCCCAGGTCACTGGTGCAGATGGTCGTCCAGCAGTGCCTTGGAGCAGTCGGTTAAGAGGGGCGGTGATCCGGGCAAAGCCAGGGACGAACCGCCTGTAGTACCCCACGAATCCCAGGAATGACTTCACCTGTTTGGCCGTGGTGGGCACAGGCCAGCTGCGGACGGCCTGGGTCTTCTCTGGGTCAGTTGCCACCCCCTGGCCGCTGACGATATGTCCCAGGTACCTCACCTCCCGGTGGAACAACCTGCACTTCCCTGGCTGGAGTTTGAGACCATGCTCCTGCAGGCGATGGAACACCATCTCGAGATGATCCAGGTGGCTCTGAAAGTCGGGGGAATAGACGATCACGTCATCCAGGTATATGAGGAGATGATCATTCACCTGATCACCCAGGCAACGCTGCATCAATCGTTGAAAGGTGGCGGGGGCATTGCACAGACCAAAGGGCATCCGCTCGAACTGGTACAACCCCAGTGGTGTGGCGAAGGCTGTCTTCTCCTGGTCCTCCCGTGCCACTTCCACTTGCCAATACCCACTGGCCAGATCCAGGGTGCTGTACCAGGTCGCCTGGGTCAGATTGGTCAACGATTCCTCTATCCGGAGCAGCGGGTATGCATCCTTGTGGGTCACAGCGTTCAGCTTCCGGTAGTCTACGCAGAAGCGCCAGGATCCATCCTTCTTGCGAACCAACACCACTGGGGCCGCCGATGGACTGGAGCTCTCGCATACCACCTTGCTGTCGACCATCCCCTGCAGCAGCATCCTCAGCTCTGCATATAGCTTGGGTGGAATCGGACGGTACCTCTCCCGAATCGGTGGTGCGGTTCCAGTGGGGATATTATGTTGAATCACCTTGGTACGTCCGAAGTCCTCCTCATGTGCAGCGAATACATGGGTCCATCGGTGCAGCAGGGCCGCAAGCTTAGCCTCTTGGTCTCCGGTCAGTCCCTCTCCTCTCAGATCTAGGGCCGGATGGTCGGCAAGGGGGGATTCAGCCACTCGACGCACGTCCACTTCTACCACCCCAGGGCCGGTGTCCCTCAGAATCAGCTGGTTGGTCCCATGGATATCCTGCAGGGGGACCAAGGACACTGTGGCCAGGGAGCACCGCTGGGGGATCAGCACAGAGGAGAGGTGGGGGTTACAAATACGCAATGGCCTACGAGCGGGTACAGGCGAATGTGACCAAGAGGCAGCGGTGGGACCAGGCTCGTTATGACCGAGGGGCGCGAGCAATACCCTTGCTGCCGGGAGAACGGGTCTTGATAAGGTCTAAACACACAACAGGGACAGCATGGTGCAGTACAGCGACGGTACTTCACATATCATTATCAGCTGATATTTACTTGCCTTTTCCATCAGCCAGGTAGGCCTTTAGGTCCTCTTCCAGACCATCCCGGGACACGTCCTCCTTTTTGGCTCCCGCAGGTATAGACACCCCCCATACAGATACCCCTAGACCCCCACCCGCGACATATGTTGTGCCTTTACACATATGTTGGATTATGTAATTGGTTTGTCATGACAAACAAATTAAAAAATTGCGATTTACCCGCTGGCTACAACAACACTCAGTGACAGCATGTAGTCAGAGCCAGAGCTCAGCGAGGCCGCTCGCGGCAGCACATTCTCGCCGCGGGCTGAGCTCTGGTGTCCGCTGGAGCAAGCCAGAGACAGCTGGCGATGCAATATTTTATTTGTTTGTCATGACAAACCAATTACATAATCCAACATATGTGTAAAGGCACAACATATTCCAGTTAACGGTATCTTTTTTTAATGATTTGTTACGGCGCAATCAATACTTCCATGCATTCAGGACCTCCATGTTTTGGGGGTATTCATCAGAAAAATCGGATCCGGGGATTCGGCTCCCATCAGTCGGGCAAGAACTGCAGGTTTTCAGCCTCTCCCCTCTCTCGCGGAGCTTAAGGGGGAGCTTAGTATTCCTGCCTCTGAGGAGGTGGCTACAACATCAACACACAGTGACTACATGCAGTCACTGTGTGTTGTTGTAGCCAGCGGGTAAATCGCGATTTTTTTATTTGTTTGTCATGACAAACCAATTACATAATCCAACATATGTGTAAATGCACAACATATTCCAGTTAACGGTATCTTTTTTTAATGATTTGTTACGGCGTAGTCGTTCTATATGAATTGAAAATGGGGGACCCTGATGTAAACAAGACAAACGTCTTTCTCTGGTCTGCATCCCCTTAACAATTGTGTGTATTGAGCCGTACTGTATTGTACCCATTCTGCAATCTGTTAAATAAAGTTTTCATTAATTCATTCATTCATTCATTCATTCATTCATTCATTCATTCATTCATTCATTCATTCATTCATTCATTCATTCATTCAGTCAATACTTCCAAGCGTATAAATTGAGGAAGCGAGCGAGTCCGCGGCCGCTCGCTCTGCCGCGTGCGGCAGCGGCAGAGCAGAGCGGTGGATAGGGGGGCGGGTCACGGCCAATCAGAGGAACCCGGAAACCGAATTCCGTTGCGGAAAGGATACACGCTGCCTGCGTCCCCACAGTGTGGAAAAAGCGTTCATTTGATGGGAGGAAAAAAAACCTTATGGTTAATTGGCAAGCTAAAGTGTATAACTTTTCTTTTAGAGCCATTCTAATGATGACCATTTAACATATTGTATATATATGGAAAAGGACCAAACGGACCCAATTTCATGACATAATCATCAACACAGCCACCGTTGTACACAGAAACACACGCAAAAGGCAAAAAACACAAAATCTTTGCTAAGGGGGCAGAAGGGTTTCCTTTCTATTTCTCACCCCTTTTTCAACTCTCCATTTCTTACCCCCTCCCTCCGTCCCTCAACCTTAAACCCCAACATTGAGCAACATTCTGATTAATTTGTACTGACTTATTTAAAAATTCTACTGACGTCACATCATGCTAGAAGGGGTATAATATTTCATCTATGGCACAATGAAATCTAATGAGAGGTATGTGGCTGGTTGAAAACTTCAACCAGCAGATCTATTCTGGGCTTGGTTTTTGAAAGTGCTATTCTCAGGTCATGCTGAGCATTTAGTCTGTTTCTGTATTTGTTTTTCAGGTATACTAGAGTAGAAAACCCAGATTCACATAAGTATGCCAAACTGAATCAACACATCTACAGCTGTAAAAAAATAAATATATATATATATTAATTTTTTTTTATTGGCGATGGTGACCCAATAAAAACGGGTCCAATGGGTCGCAACCCTAAATTTGGGAAACACTGGTCTAGAGAATAGTTCAGTATAGTATTCCAATCCCCTGCACATATTAGAATCCCTTCCGCTTCTGAGGTTATTGTATCAAATAGGAGTTTAAAGAATTTTCTATCGCTCTCAGGGGGGTATATATGTGTTTACTAGGGTTATCAGGACATTGTCTATCTTTCCTTTGACTATCGTGTATCTACCCTCTTTATCCTTTTTCTCTTTTATCAGTTCAAAATTAAGAGAGTTTGAGATTAGAGTTGCCACTCCCCTTTTCCTGTTCTGTTCCACACTAGCTCACGCTCAGCGTTCATTGCATATATCTCGCTTCAGCATATATACACTGAATAATTTCACAATGTACCTTTAAATGCCAGCATTCATCTGGCCACACCCCCATCCGCTTACCTATATAAGCAGGGGTGGTGCCACACACTCATCTCCTTCTCAAATTTCATCACAAGCAACGTGTTGCTCATATGCCCACTTGACGTGGAGAAAAATATTGTTTACAAGGAAAGGAAGAACAAGGAGATACGTTGACATCATATCTTTATTTTCTCTCTCACTCTAAGCTTCGCTTAACATTGCTACCTACCGTACAAGTGCATTGGTTTAGTGCACTTCCGGTTGCTACTGAGCGGACATGTTTGTGCGGACCTGTTCTCCCAAACTGGTAAGCAAATGACTGTTTTCATTTTTACGTTATTTTCATTTTTACGTTATTATTATCATTATTATTATTATTATTATTATTATTATTATTATTATTATTATTATTATTATTATTTTTTTAAACATTGATCTTAACTGATCACTGTGACTTTATTGCTTTTATCGTTATATATGCCTATATTTGTGTACAGCACTTTGAGCTACATGACATGTATGAAAGGTGCTTTATAAATACTTACTTACTTACTTACTTACTTACTATTTTCGAGAAAATACGGCAATGTTGTCTTCGTCACTGGAGTGTCTGGAAGATGGTGATCATTCTAAAAACCCTCCACCGGTTTTCGTATTGGGAGCACGCCGCTGCATGCTTCTCAACTGCAGTTCCTTGCTGTGTTTGTTGGGGTGAAACATCAGGCCGCAGCTGAACTGTCGGACGCGCCGCTGTTGTGAGAAGCGGTGGGTTTCAGGTTGGGTGAGTACTGTTGCTGGCGGGCTTCACTTGTCTGTTAGTGCTATGGGGGCTACTTGACAATGTTTATGGAAACCGGCCCCAGGCTAGGGTCCTTTGTTCAGCCACCTAGGCGACAGAAGACCTTGGTCTGAAGACCATTGTAGTTTTAACTAGTGGGCCGCGACCATTAACACTGGTGATCCCTGTGTTTTCTGGACGAGTGGGTATCTCCCTGTCACCGTGTAGCCCCTTCTTTCATATCCAAATGAGAGTATTCCTTCACGAGGAGATATGTGCATGGATGTTCGTTAGCGGAAGATCCATGTTCAAGTCAGCTACACAGGCCAGTTTGGTATTGTGCTGATTCCGTCGGGTGTTGGTAAAATCACTGTTGTAAAGCTGTGTTGACATCTTGTTTCTCTTTTCTCTTAAAAAGTGAGGAGGGTTTCAGAACGACGGCCTGTCTGGGTGAGTGTTATGTCATTGTGTACAAGTTCAAGTGATAGCTGCTTAGCTTACGGTTAGCCGGTCAGCTGTTAGCTGCGGCGTTAGCCTGCTGGGATCACTGCGGGGCCTACAGAGGTTGGGCCTACTGTTAGCCAGTTGGCTGTTAGCTGCGGCGCTAGCTGTTGTGATCACTAGGAAACGTTAGCTTGCTGCTATCGGACAAGGCCAGCGCGAGGTAGCTTCTGCTACTCGCGCGCCGCCGTGAGCTCCCCTCTGGTCGCGCGCGCCGTTCGCTCGGCGTCTCGCGAGCAGGGGTAATAGCGACCGACGGTGGAGCGGCCGTTAGCTTAATGCTACTCTGTTGTACGTGCTTTGATTGTAACATGTTTTACACTCTTGACTACGACGTCGTCTGTGACAGGGGATGTTCGTCAACCCTGCCCTGAGCCAGGACGGCAAGGATTGCGTCAACAAAGGGACCGTTGCGACGGGTAGAGCGGCGACGCTGCCCGGATCGAACAACACAGGACGGCTGTGTTCCTACGGTGTCTTGAGACTGCACTTCGCTGATCTACGTTCCGGGTAGGACAAGGTTTGACCAGACCTTATAACACGTCTTCTGGTTTTACCTTTCTAAATGTTTTGTGAATAACGATGTTTTCCCAAAACGTGTGTTGCTGCAATCATCATCATCATTAGGTGGCTTCTTCGTTCCGAAGGTTGCCTATCACTCTCCAACCCATTCTGTCCCCACTTCTTCTCTCCACGACGCGAGTTATGTGTGAACTGTCTTTGTCACTGGCAGTTAGCTTCTCCGTGCAAATCGGGTTGTTACAGATGTGAAAATGATCTGTTTGTTGTGTGAGAAACATCATGTGTGTTTATATGTACCGTGTACTCACAACTAAGGTAACTAAACTATGAAGCTATGCTTAGTGACAAGTGAGTAAAAGAATGTTCTTTTCTCAGCCTGTGATGACAATGAACAGTGTGTTCACATATTAACAGGTTTTCCTGTTTTAACTGGTCGTATTAAGGGTAAAATAAGAGGATTGTGTTTCCCCCCGGTTCCCTGGGGACTTTTTCATCCTCCTATCAGACATGTTGTTGCACTATATTGTGTTTTTTGTGTGGTAGGGATGCGATGTAACCCTTAGCTTGATTGCTGAGGTTGTGCTAAAACTGCTGGAGAAACTTTATTTTCCTAAAAGAAAAGATTGTTTGGTCGCTGTCGTGTGTGCTTAGCAAGGCCTGTGGCCGATACTAATCGAGAATTATGTATTCTCTCATTATGAAAAACGGCGTTCCTCTGTAGAGTGTTTTTGCCATTTTTTGTAGGTGATGATGGGTTGTGTGTGTCATGTGACCTACAACTGGGTTGGACTGGCCACAGGAGCACATGTGTATGTTGGACCGGGGCTCTTAGAGCCCTCTCTATTCTGTGTTTTTTCCTTAGTAAAAATCAGATAGCAGGTTAGCTCATGCGCTGTGTGGAGCTGTCAAACGCTTTATAGAGCTGACTATGACTGTGTCATATTCTCTTTTTGTCATTACATCGTATCATGGGTGTGGGGTCGTAAAGGGGTGAACTGGTAACCTTTCCTCTCCCCCTTGTTTCTGTCGGTCAGGGGTACACCCCCTGTCCTTCAAGGTTCCCGTCACGTTGCCGTTCGGCACGTGACGGGGGGGGGGGGGGGGAGTTTCCTGGTACCACGGCCTGGAATATTGGGCGTGTGCACCGCAGAAATTCCCCCGCCATAGAGTACGTCACCGTGCGCGTCTCTGTTGGTAGGACTTCCGTGTGCTGTTCAGGTCCATGTGATGGGTCTGTTTCACGGGGGTGGTCAGGGCTCCTCCTCACCAAGCGCCTATTCGGGCCTTCTGTGACTTCGGACTCCTCCTTCCATGTGAGGGAGCCTCCATCGGGGTACAGAGCCTTCCTCCTCAGATTGTCAAAATGAGTGGACCCTCTAGAAGGTGTCCTATTCTATTGTATATGTATTCGATTCAATTCGATTATTGAGTGTGTATGGGTTCAGTGCCTCTTCCCCGGAGAGCCCTAAAACCAATTTTTTACATGGCTCAAGGTGCAATATATTCTTTTCAATCTGTACAGCTCGCGTGGGAAGTCTCTCTGGGGATCCCCGTCTCCTTCCTATGGGAGGGTGGTGGGATGTAAAAATGTGAACGATTTTTACCCCCGGCTGTGTAGACTGGGATACATACTGTTGATGCTTCCTTCTTTTCTATTCAAAAAGTGTTGGAGTTAGGAAGTGTCACACCCCTCTTGTCGTTCCCCTGGGTGCCTTGGGGATTCAATGACAGGTCTAAATAGCCTGTTCATTGATGGGGGTGTGTCCCGACGCACGTATAGTGCTAGCTCGCTGTAAACAGGCGACTGACTGGCACGCCTTGCTTGCTTGTGGTTAAAACGGCGTTTTTATAAAGCAACTGAGATGGGGGTTTTTCCTCTTCCGACTACCACATCCCACGACCTGGGTTGGTTATCGACGGATTCTCGTTCATGTCTGGGGGATGATGACGGAATGGATCTGAACATATGTAGAGGGGTCTCACGCCCTTGGGGTGGGCCACCAGGCGCGGTTTCGCCCGAACGTCTGGGTGGCGCCTTCTTTTCATGTTAAGATCGACACGCATATCTGCCCTTTCTCCTGGAGTAGGCATGTCGGCGTGGTTAGGGCACGGGACTGGTTCTGGTCACGCTGGTCCGGATCAGTTGAACCCGTTGTCCGCCGGGGATGCGGATCTGCTGTTCTGGTACCCTGAGGGACTTGGGCTTTTTTCAGGGGGAAAAATGCCAGGTCGGTCCGGGTGTCACAGGGTTAAGCGCTATGGAGACCCTGGTTGGGTACGTTTTTACTCAGCACTGTCGTAATGGCTTACGGCCATGCCAACCTGTACACACTCGATCTCGTCGGATCTCGGCCGCTACACAGGTTGGTCCTGGTTAGTAATTGGTTGGGAGACCGCCTGGGAATACCAAGTACGGTGTGCTTAGGGGCTGGTTCTCCATTCTTTTTCGCTCCTCTCTCACGCATGGCGAAGAGGGGCCTGTTGGGGTGGTCTTTGACCTCCTCTGGTGACCCTGTGCTTCCCGTATCGCCAGGCCCGGTCCGAGGTAATGTTTCGTCGACCCGTAGGCCTGGGTTAACCCTTTTTTGAAAACTGAAACACTTGTACTGCAGTATAGCCGGTGTATACCCGCAGGTGTGTTTTGGAGTTTTTTCTTGAGGGGTTATAGGAACAACCACCGCATTGGGTAACGCCAAGGTGGTTGATTCCCTGGTGTGTTGGAGCAGTGTCAACTCTCGGGTTCACCGGTTGAGGGTGCCCCTGCATGTTCATGACGTCTGCCATTCGTGTCAGCCTTCTCTGCCTCAACCCCTCTGGGTGGGGGTTTTTAAATGGAGGCTTGGTCATGCAACGCCGCCAGCTTCCGCTCCTTCCGCCGGGGCGGCTGTGTTCAGCTGTCCCCTCTGGCGCCTGTCTTGTCCGCAGTCTCCGAACTAGGGTTAATAGCCTGTTGCCTGGTTTTTCCCCGGTGCGCTGCCTGCTTCCGTTGGTTAACCTTTTTTGTGTGCTTACGGCCATGCTGACTGCCTGTTGCAGGGTCAGTGTGCCAGGCGGTGTACTATTGGGGGGACAGGGCCCGCTCGGCTGAGGGGCTTTTGTCCGAATACGCTGGCGATGTGGGGGGCACGGCACTACGTGCCCACCTGGTGGGGTCTTGATGCTGGCATCATGGACTTCTCCGGGCCCCCATTCCAGGGAGTCCAGTCCTTTTGGTGGGTCTGGGTCTTCCTTTGCGCTCCGCTGCTACGGCCTTGCCACAGGGTTGGGTTTGCCCTTGACCCCGTGATTCTGGGGGCAGTAACGAGGTTGTTTCCCTCCGTTCGTTCCCGGGTGGCATGCGGGTTGTGCGTGTGTGTAGTCGTGGGGTCAAGCCACGGTCTGCTCACCCTGTGCGTTGAGTTGCTTGAGTGCCTCTTCGCACGGTCGGGTCCGTCGCCCTCCCGTGAAGCCACCAATAGGGGGGGTGCCCTCCATTAGGGTGGGTCGGGGGGGCTCGGCCCTCCCTGGTCTGATGGTTGTGGGGGGCCTCAGCAGGGTACATTTGTTGAGCTTCTAGCTCCCGCTCAGCTCCTATTATGCAATGAACGCTGAGCGTGAGCTAGTGTGGAACAGAACGTTAGGTTATGACTATAACCAAGTTCTGTCAACACTTAGTGAACGCTCAGCGTTTAGACGGCGCTGCAGGCCCTTGATTTTTCATTCATTCATTGTGATGAAATTTGTTGGGAAGGAGATGAGTGTGTGGCACCACCCCTGCTTATATAGGTAAGCGGATGGGGGTGTGGCCAGATGAATGCTGGCATTTAAAGGTACATTGTGAAATTATTCAGTGTATATATGCTGAAGCGAGATATATGCAATGAACGCTGAGCGTTCACTAAGTGTTGACAGAACTTGGTTATAGTCATAACCTAACGTTATTCTTGCAGGAACTAAAAAATGAATTCAGGTATCAAAAGTTTTTCAGCTTTTCATGTTCTTTTTTTGACATGTGTGTTTCTTGTAGGAAGATCACTTGTGTCTTCTCTTTTAAAATGTTGGCTAAGATTCTACTTATCTTAACTTGGTTACTTAGGCCATTGACGTTTAAAGAAGCCATTCTCAAGTTATGTGATCGTGACATTCATTTTCCAGATATTGTATGAGTTAGCAGCCTCCCACAACACACATTTATTCCTGACATTTAACGAATAACACTTAAAACATAAATTGACCTCCAAACGAGGAGGAAACACCCTCTCCTCTTTGGCTTTGACCCCGTTGGTAGGTGTGAGGGAGAACCCCTCATAAAGAGAGGGCCCTACGCTAAGTGTGTGTGTCAAGGTGACTAGTTGTACCCCCTCCATCCCTTTAGTCCAACGTAAACCGTTAATACCTTTTTCCTCCCAGGCACTTAGTGAACATTGCCATGACCACGTAACAAGTGAATCCGAACGATTCTCCTCATAATTTTTTAGGATGCATATACTCACTGAGTCTCTCTGGCTCTCAGTGCAGCGACGCAGACTGTCGATGGTGCCGGTGGCTCGTCCCGCCTCTCGCGCCTCAGCGTTCCCATCCCGCCGTCTCCCTCTTTGGCTCGTTCCAGTTCTTCTACTGGGATGCCTCGTCTTTTCAGCTCTCCATGTGCCTCGGTTGCGCTGGTGTAAGTCTTGATTCCGGTGTCCCATTGGATCCTCATGTTGGTCTATGGAGTCTAGAAACGGATTCCCTTTATCTTTAACGCTTTTTTAATGCAGTTGTACTGCCTCAGTTTTTTGACGATTTCATAATAATCGTGGTCAAAATAGAGGGTCTTGTTTCTCAGCTGGATCTTTCCCTTCTTCCAGGCTTCTCTCAGCACCAACTCTTTGGTAGTGTATTCCTGAAAGTTAATAATAATGTGTCGCGGCGCGGCGCCAGCTGGGGGTTTCACGGCCAGTGAGCGGTGCGCTCGTTGTATTTTGAGGTCATGTCTGGTGGGAGCGGCAGCTCTCCTTTTTTTTATCCACTTTTTCTCCCATTTTTCTATATTTTCTCCCATCCCAATTTCGTATCATCCAATTCAACCCTCCCCTGTCACGAACGCTGTTTCTTGCCTCCCACAAGCCGGCTGCAATGTGGACTAATGCTCTCCTTTAAGGATTTCTTTGATAAACTTTAAAACCGAGTCTCCCTCTTCTCCCTCTCCCACTCAGAATATGCAGATGTTATTTCTCCTCGACCTGGACTCCAAATCTGTTAGCTTGTGCTGTATGGCACGTTCTTGTTCCAGGCTTGTACTGAGCGCTTCGGACAGCTCCGTTGCCCAATCCTCCATTTTCTCTGCCCGATTCTGCACCTCTTCCACGCGCTCATTCAGGCTCTGAATCTCCGCAGCAATGTTGTCGAGTTTGCCATTTATTGCTTGACCCAGCTGGTTTATCTCTTGTCTCCTTTCGTCACTATCATTTTGAGTTTGGCTTTTAGTTCTTTTATCGCCTCAATTATATTGTCATGATCCATGTTCTTCCCGAGCTTTGATGTCACGTTGTCGGCTTGCAGTACTTCTTCTAAGCTAGCGTCAGCGTTAGCTTCGACGTTAGGCTCTTCCGAAACCTCGTATTTAAAGTTATTCAACGTTTTTTTTTTTTTTTTTTTTTTTCACTCATCTAACTTTCAGACTTGTGTACTTGTGTTCATTGAATTTTTAAGTGGGAGAATTATGATTTACCCGGGAGTTCGGTCTTTCTATGCGTCTGTACCCTCGAACGGCATACCGGAAGTCCCGAATGGACTCTGTTTTACCCAGGTGTAATGATAGTTTGTTATCAGCAAGCCAGGTGCAGATTCTGCCGAGTTCAGAGCTGAGGGCTTTTTCAACCTGCAACTTGTTCTTGTCAGAGACCAGCAGGGCTTTAGGAACAGTAACGGTCCTAGTATGCTTCCTTGTGGAACACCACAGCTCACTGGGATGGTGGGGGATAGTGTACCGGTTACCTCCACCATCTGTTCTCTCCCCTCCAGGTAGGATTGCATCCAGCTCACGGATAAACTATCAAAACCTATTGCTTTTAGCTTGTCAATCAAAATGGAGTGATTGACAGTGTCGAAAGCCTTTTGTAGGTCCAGCATGACCATGCCGCAGTATTTGCCCGCGTCCCCCTCTTGTTTGATGTGGTCGTTCAAATAGAGAAGGCATGTATCAGGGGAGTGGGATGTTCTGAAGCCAGATTGGAATTCGTAGATTCGATTTCTTTCCGCAAGGTACTTTTCGACCTGATTTCAGAATACCGTAAGTGTTGCGGTGGTCTATCATCCAATACACCATTAGAAAGTTGAATTTGCCGCCTTTCGATCGCCACCAGACTCAACCAATTGCGTGCTTCGGGTCGCGAGTTACATGGCGATATATCTGGCAAGCGTCATTTGACAGGCCGCTCCGTCAAATGACCACGTCCGGTAATCAACGTTCCTGAACTGACCAATCACCGCTGATGGCGAAAATGATTGATCACCATTGTAGCCAACAAGCGTCCACAGAAAGCGATCCCACATGGGCGGGTGAGAGCATAAGGTGACACAAGAAGACGAAGAAGTCCATTGTTTTGGCAGCGGTACACGCATTACCAAAACCTTTCTCAAAAACTGCTTTTCCGTGGTAGTTTTTATAAAATTTGGACCTGTACTACATAAAAGTTCACGGTATGGAACCGCAGTGTTTTCCAGCTCCTACCTCTATGCTGGAACTTAAAAAAAGGCATCTGGCAACCACTAAACAAAAATGTGAGTACATATAACTTTTACTTCAGTGTGTTCAAACCTCTGTTTCTCTAATACATTAGCAGATTTGTATTGACTTAGCAACGTGTTAAGTACCGGTCGTAAACCGAGGTCAGATTGATTATCCCATAACTCATTGGTCCGAATCCCAGCTTCAAGCAGCGTCCTGCGAAGTTTGGGACGTCTAGGACTCAATTGTGTCTATAAACTTCAGGGCTTAAACTCAGCCGACCTCGGCTCACACACAGGCACCCCCCCGTCCCCTCCAGTCATACAGTTGATTGATTGGAGTTGCGGGGTATATTTACTTTATTCTATTTTGCTTTAATCTACTCGGTTGGCCGTATTACTGCGAAGTGGTTGACATGCAGAACCAAACGAGTCTACAAAATGTTGTTGTTACTACTGACCGACAAGAGACAGCGAATGCACCGTTCCGACCCCCGTCAGTCATCGAGTGATTGAAGTTGCGGAATCTTTTATTTTATTTGCACTGGGAAGGACTCTCTTTGTTCAGATGAGACCCACCTTTAGTCCTTAATGCATAATCCTATTTCTCCTTCTACTCCGTCTGGGGAAAGCCGCACTCAGGAGGTTTTTTACATCATAAATCAAAATGCAAAGGGTGAAGTTACAATGCAAAACACATTTCATGCTTACCCGGCCGTCTGGTCAGAAGAAAGGATACAAAGGATATATTTATAGAGAGGTTTAATTAGAAAAGGCAAGTTACAAAAAGAGACTGAATTAGAAAATTTCCACTTCAGTTAAAATAAGCATAAAACAGAACATCTCATCATTGCACGGCTTGTGCCCCGTGTCTGGCAGCAGCATCTTCATCTCTCAAAAAAAAGTCCCCTCTTGAACGGGCAACCGTCCCTTTTATATCGACATTGTACCATATTTCCGATTGGTCTAAACACAGTGATGTCACAGGGATGTCATTTTTGTTTAGCAAACCAAAATACAATACATAATTCGTATGAACTCCTCCTTCTTTGTACTAACGTTACTTCTAGTTACCTAGTGGTTTTAAGTAACAGAAAGTCCCTTATTCCTTCAGAACAGACAACTGCTTTGTCTGTGGTGACCACGTGATCTGTTACCAGGCACGAGGCCATCCATAGGATTTCTTATCAGGATTCCTTAAAGATCCCCTCTCGAAACAGTTTTACACATCATTCTTTTAGTATTATTCTCTACTGACAGTTAATTATAAGCATGCCATTTATGAAAACTTTTACTGTACACATTAAACATTTAATTGTTATATAGTTTTTTAAGATTCCCTCTATAGTTTCAGGACTCCCTGTTTTTCAACCCTCAACCTTTAATTCCCTTCCCGTCTGAAAGGGTTAACATTTTACAGCTTTCTCTCCTCTGCTGAGGCCCACATTCCCTAGGTTGACTCCCTTTTGCCTGTTGTCTGTGAAGAACTGTGAAGAACAGGCCCCTTCTATGGAGACATTAAAGGCTCAGTTCCATTTTTTATAAGTAGAGCCATCATAGAGCTATCCTCCAGAGTTCAGTTTAAAGATTATACTGGTCATATAGGAACGACTCAGGATGTCATTGTCCAAAAGTGTCACTTGTTCTGTGGCACTTCACACCCACTCTGCCATCCTGGGAGGTCATTGTCCATCGTCAATTGAATAATTGAATAATGAAGCATATAATTACATGTGAAAAATAGGTATATAGGGCTATATTGGAACGAATCAGGATGTCAATTTCCAAAAAGTGTCACTTGTTCTGTGGCACTTCACACCCACTCTGCCATCCTGGGAAGTCATTGTCCATCGTCAATTGAATAATTGAATAATGAAGCATATAATTACATGTGAATGCTATATTGCTATATGCTATATTGGAACGAATCAGGATGTCAATTTCCAAAAGTGTCACTTGTTCTGTGGCACTTCACACCCACTCTGTCATCCTGGGCGGTCATTTTTCATTGTCTTAATAGCGTCTGTACTGGGGGACGAGATGGCGATTGTGGGGTCACGTGGCTGTGACTCTCCACACCCCCTCTGCCATCTTGGTACCTTGTTACCCTGGTAGCCGGCGGGAAGACTTGCATCTGTTGTTCCCTGGCTGGACGGCTCGACAGGATAGGGGTCACGTTGTTGCTTGGTATCCGGCGGGAAGACTTGCATCTGTTGTTCCCGGCCGATGCACCCAGGTTGTTGTCGTCTTCGTCATCTTGGTCATCTTGGTCATCTTGGTCATCTTGGGGTCACCCCCTCTGACCTCTTGGATCTCTCCCATAGTTTGAGGTAGGTTGATTTGTCACTTCTCGGGCGACCCCCACGGGTCAACGAGAATTGTAGCAGCAGTCCTCTATTGAAGTGTGGTTGGCCTGGTCGTGTGACCCTGTCCGTAGGCCTCGCAGAACATCACAGATACAGTCCACAGAGGACTCATTTCTTTTCTCTCTTTCAGGTCTATTCAGGGCTCTCGTCGCCCTGTAACCTGGGTCCAGGCCGATGTCTCTCTGTCCGGTCTAGGAGGTCTAGGAGGTCTGGGAGGTCTGGGAGGTCTGGGAGGTCTGGGAGGTCTGGGAGGTCTGGAAGGTCTAGATGAGGACCTTGAGGATGCTCTGGAGCTTGACCTATCCCGGTCTTCCTCCATTTCCGATTTCTGACCTGAGTCAGTATATTCCTTCTTGCCATTCGCTGCGTCGTCCACTGACTCCGGGGGACAGCCCCCCCCCCCGTCTAAGAGTGTGGCACTGGTTCAGGTTTTGTCCCTTTACCAGCGCACCTTTACCAGCGCACATTGTTCACAGGCCTTTCGGACTGTTATCGCTCTTTGTTTGGCTTTAGGTATGAGAATGTTGTTAGTTCTCAGGTATACCAACATCCTCTTACTTCCGGCATGTCCAAGGTTATCATATACCTGTCTGATCATGTGAGTAGCCTCGTCCTTTTAGCAATGGCTAGTTAGCCTGCTATTCGCTCCTATTCGCAATGGCTATTTCAGCCTGCTCGCAATGGCTATTTCAGCCTGCTCGCAATGGCTATTTCAGCCTGCTATTCATCTCGATGGTACTGGTTCAGGTTTTGTCCCCCTTACCAGCGCACATTGTTCACAGACCTTTCGGACTGTTGTTTCCGTCCACTTCCTTCTTGCACAGGGGGTCTACCCTGTGTTGTGCTTGTCTCGGTCCAGACTGGGTAGTTAGTTACTGTTTATGTCTGGTATTAGCTCCGGCTAGTTAGCCAGCTTGTAGATTCAGGCTATGTAGCCTCTTATAGACTCAGCTCCTGCTGATAACACCAGCCTGTATTATTACGCCGGTTCCACTTCCGTCACAGTAGCAGGACTTATGCAGGACTTATTCTGATTTTAAGTAAACATTAGGTTATTTCTAGTTCAGGTGACCTGGTACCTATTTTTCTACTTAGGTTTCGACTGTAAGTAAACATTACGTAACTTTTTAGTCATGAGTGATCTTTCACTGCAATCACAAAAATATACTTTAAGTGTGATTCTTTCTTTGAGTAGAACCTTCTACGTTTTTGACTGTAAGAAAACATTACATAACTTTTTAGTCATGAGTGATTTTTCACTGCAATCACAAAAATATACTTTAAGTGTGATTCTTTCTTTGAGTAGAACCTTCTACGTTTTTGACTGTAAGAAAACATTACGTAACTTTTTAGTCATGAGTGATCTTTCACTGCAATCACAAAAATATACTTTAAGTGTGATTCTTTCTTTGAGTAGAACCTTCTACGTTTTTGACTGTAAGAAAACATTACGTAACTTTTTAGTCATGAGTGATCTTTCACTGCAATCACAAAAATATACTTTAAGTGTGATTCTTTCTTTGAGTAGAACCTTCTACGTTTTTGACTGTAAGAAAACATTACGTAACTTTTTAGTCATGAGTGATCTTTCACTGCAATCACAAAAATATACTTTAAGTGTGATTCTTTCTTTGAGTAGAACCTTCTACGTTTTTGACTGTAAGAAAACATTACATAACTTTTTAGTCATGAGTGATCTTTCACTGCAATCACAAAAATATACTTTAAGTGTGATTCTTTCTTTGAGTAGAACCTTCTACGTTTTTGACTGTAAGAAAACATTACGTAACTTTTTAGTCATGAGTGATCTTTCACTGCAATCACAAAAATATACTTTAAGTGTGATTCTTTCTTTGAGTAGAACCTTCTACGTTTTTGACTGTAAGAAAACATTACGTAACTTTTTAGTCATGAGTGATCTTTCACTGCAATCACAAAAATATACTTTAAGTGTGATTCTTTCTTTGAGTAGAACCTTCTACGTTTTTGACTGTAAGAAAACATTACGTAACTTTTTAGTCATGAGTGATCTTTCACTGCAATCACAAAAATATACTTTAAGTGTGATTCTTTCTTTGAGTAGAACCTTCTACGTTTTTGACTGTAAGAAAACATTACGTAACTTTTTAGTCATGAGTGACCCTCAGCTCGGAACTAGGCAGAATCTGCATATGGCTCGCTGATAACAAACTATCATTACACATGGGCAAAACAGAGTCCATTCTCTTCGGTTCAAATAACAAACTCAGCAAGACCGACGGCTTCTCAGTTACAGTGGGTGACAATATTGTCACAAGGAAAGATGAAATTACCTACCTGGGTTCCATCCTAGAGGCTAATCTCTCCTGTGACAAAATGGCATCCAATGTAATAAAAAAAGTCAACCAACGAACTCGATTCTTGTACCGGATCTCCTCTCTGGTAAACAAGAATACCCTGAAGACTCTGGCAGGAGCACTCATTCAGGGGTACTACGACTATGCTTGCACCTCATGGTACCAAAGCACCTCAAAGGCGCTAAAAACAAAATTACAAACATCTCAAAACAAACTGGTCAGACTACTGCTTGACCTTACTCCTAGAACCCACCTCACCCCTGCCCACTTTGACAACCTAGGATGGCTTAGAGTAGACGACAGAGTACAGCAACTTGCAATGGGCCTGGTCTACAAGATACACTACACGACCAAGGTACCCATGTACATGTCAAAATACTTCCCAAAGGTCAGTGAATACCACGATCACAACACCAGAGGGAGCTCCACAAATCATGTTAAACCCAGATTCGGCTCAAATAAGGGACTAAACACGTTTCGCAATTATGCCACATCAATGTGGAACGCCCTACCCAAAGCTGTAAAGGAATGTGGATCACTACCCACTTTCAAAACCTCTCTCAAGGGACACCTACGGGAGACTGCAATTCAACACTGGCCCCTGTAAATATCCTAACCCAACCCCCTCCAATGTACAGTCATTTACCTAGTATGGTTTTGTCAATAGTCCAATGTACAATTTTGTTTGTTTGTACAGTGTCTCCTCCCCCCCCCCTCAATGTACAGTTTTACTTGTTTATACAGTGTGCCCCCCCCCCCCAACCACCTCCAATGTAAATTACCCAGTATGGTTGTCAATATCCCAATGTACCCAACCCCCCCCACCCAACCTCCTCCAATGTACAGTTTCTACGTCAAATGTATATACTCCCTTTTCTTGACTCCTTCTGTATCACAAACAGTACTGTATTTGCAAATCTGGTATGTCATAAATGTATAGATGTAGCAGTACTGACTATCTGTATGTCATGTATGTCATATATGTCCTGATGAATTGAAAATGGGGGACCCTGATGTAAACAAGACGAAAGTCTTTCTCTGGTCTGCATCCCCTTAACAATTGTGTGTATTGAGCTGTACTGTATTGTACCCATTCTGCAATCTGTTAATAAAGTTTTCAATCAATCAATCAATCAATCTTTCACTGCAATCACAAAAATATACTTTAAGTGTGATTCTTTCTTTGAGTAGAACCTTCTACGTTTTTGACTGTAAGAAAACATTACGTAACTTTTTAGTCATGAGTGATCTTTCACTGCAATCACAAAAATATACTTTAAGTGTGATTCTTTCTTTGAGTAGAACCTTCTACGTTTTTGACTGTAAGAAAACATTACGTAACTTTTTAGTCATGAGTGATCTTTCACTGCAATCACAAAAATATACTTTAAGTGTGATTCTTTCTTTGAGTAGAACCTTCTACGTTTTTGACTGTAAGAAAACATTACGTAACTTTTTAGTCATGAGTGATCTTTCACTGCAATCACAAAAATATACTTTAAGTGTGATTCTTTCTTTGAGTAGAACCTTCTACGTTTTTGACTGTAAGAAAACATTACGTAACTTTTTAGTCATGAGTGATCTTTCACTGCAATCACAAAAATATACTTTAAGTGTGATTCTTTCTTTGAGTAGAACCTTCTACGTTTTTGACTGTAAGAAAACATTACGTAACTTTTTAGTCATGAGTGATCTTTCACTGCAATCACAAAAATATACTTTAAGTGTGATTCTTTCTTTGAGTAGAACCTTCTACGTTTTTGACTGTAAGAAAACATTACGTAACTTTTTAGTCATGAGTGATCTTTCACTGCAATCACAAAAATATACTTTAAGTGTGATTCTTTCTTTGAGTAGAACCTTCTACGTTTGGTTTTTTCAAATCTGTAATTAATTCTACTCCAGAGGCACCTGACAGCAGTCATTTCGGTTCATATTCTTTCGGCTTTTGATACCTATTTAAATAGTATAAAGCCCAACTCACTTGAACTTATGTTCTTAGCCCCGGAACCTCCAATCCGTTTTGACAGACCTATAAACCAGTGACTTGGCCGCCCAAGCACCACAGCGTCCTGTATGCTGAGGCTTCCAAGTCCCCACAAATCTGATAGGCCCGTCGGATACAGAGACCCTGATGCTCGCTCTGTCCCCCCGCGTCAAGGTGCTAAGCTTGATGAGAGTTTGCAGAGTCTCAATTTTTTTCCCATAGGCGCTGGTGAGTGTACATCTCATGCAGCTGATATGGCTGGTAGGGTGCTAACCCACCAAATGGTTGCTGTCAGGAAATCCCTTCCGAATGAAATAGATTACAAATTCACTTTACTTTACTCTGGGTTTAGAGCAAGGACGGACATCTTTACATATTATACTTAGAATATATACAAAATGCATGTAGTATTCTATGTCATGTTTCTTCCTAAATGACAATAACACTTTATATTATTCCTCTTGACAGATGAGCTGTATGTCAAGTGCAGTTTGCACTTGCTTGAGTCACTTGTGTCAGGGCCCCAGAGGGTAAGGATACTATTGATTCTCCTTCCGGGCTTTGAATTCCTCCCTTGTTGTCCTCACCTCTGCTTGCTGTTCTGGGGTTAGTGCGGCCCACTCGTCTGCAGGTAGGTATTGGTACTTCTTTTTCCCTGTTCTGTCCTTGGTTGTTTTCGGGGGGAACTCCTGGGAGGCCCCCCTTTTGTCAGATAGCATTTTAACTTGGTCATACAGCATACATTCGATACGTAACTGGTCTTGTGACCATGCTGCGCATCGGGCTGCCAGTGGGTTACCCCCTGGGACTCCTCTGAATAGCTTTTCAAGCAGTAAGCATGATCCTTGCATAGGTGTTCCATTCATGACTGATCCTGCTGCATCATTGAGAGACATGCTCCCGCCTCGCACCTGTGGGATTAGTTTCTCCACCATCTTATACCCTGGATCTTGACCGGGGGTCCTTACTTCTCTTTCCATCAGTTGGTCCATTGAGGCCCTTTCGGGGATCTCTAGTCCTTTGAGATGTCTCAACATGCGAGCTAGCGTC
This sequence comes from Notolepis coatsorum, assembly GCF_963971535.1. Lineage (NCBI taxonomy): Eukaryota > Metazoa > Chordata > Actinopteri > Aulopiformes > Paralepididae > Notolepis > Notolepis coatsorum. Next base: position 168,780,145 of record NC_140165.1, on the reverse strand, counting down.
TCGTGTGCTTGTATCTCCTGAGCGAGCATCTGCTGCGCCAGCTTCTCATGAGCTAGCATCTGCTGCGCCAGTTTCTTCTGAGCTACCCGTGCCAACTTCTCCTGGGCTAGCATCTCCTGAGCTAGCTTCTCTTGTGCTAGCTTCTCCTGAGCTAGCTTTGGGCGTGCCAGCTCCTCCTGAGCTAGCATCTCCTGGGCTAGCTCCTCCTGAGCTAGCGTTGGTCGTGCCAGCTCCTCCTGAGCTAGCTTCTCTCGTGCTAGCTCCTCCTGAGCTAGCTTCTCTTGGGCTAGCTCCTCCTGAGCTAGCTTCTCTTGTGCTAGCTCCTCCTGAGCTAGCTTCTCTTGTGCTAGCTCCTCCTGAGCTAGCTTCTCTTGTGCTAGCTCCTCCTGAGCTAGCTTCTCTTGTGCTAGCTCCTCCTGAGCTAGCTTTGGGCGTGCCAGCTCCTCCTGAGCTAGCATCTCCTGGGCTAGCTCCTCCTGAGCTAGCGTTGGTCGTGCCAGCTCCTCCTGAGCTAGCTTCTCTCGTGCTAGCTCCTCCTGAGCTAGCTTCTCTCGTGCCAGCTCCTCCTGAGCTAGCATCTCCTGGGCTAGCTCCTCCTGAGCTAGCGTTGGTCGTGCCAGCTCCTCCTGAGCTAGCTTCTCTCGTGCTAGCTCCTCCTGAGCTAGCTTCTCTTGTGCTAGCTCCTCCTGAGCTAGCTTTGGGCGTGCCAGCTCCTCCTGAGCTAGCATCTCCTGGGCTAGCTCCTCCTGAGCTAGCGTTGGTCGTGCCAGCTCCTCCTGAGCTAGCTTCTCTCGTGCTAGCTCCTCCTGAGCTAGCTTCTCTTGTGCTAGCTCCTCCTGAGCTAGCTTCTGGCGTGCCAGCTCCTCCTGAGCTAGCTTCTCTTTGCTAGCTCCTCCTGAGTTAGCTTCTCTTGTGCTAGCTCCTCCTGAGCTAGCTTCTCTTGTACTAGCTCCTCCTGAGCTAGCTTCTCTTGTGCTAGCTCCTCCTGAGCTAGCATTGGTCGTGCCAGCTCCTCCTGAGCTAGCTTCTCTCGTGCTAGCTCCTCCTGAGCTAGCTTCTCTTGTGCTAGCTCCTCCTGAGCTAGCTTCCGGCGTGCCAGCTCCTCCTGAGCTAGCATCTCCTGGGCTAGCTCCTCCTGAGCTAGCTTCTCTTGTGCTAGCTTCTCCTGAGCTAGCTCTGGCTTGTTAGCCGATGGTGAGCTAGTTAGCTTCCGTCTGGCTAGGGCCAGCTCATGGGTGTTAGCTCTGGCTTGTTAGCCGATGGCGAGCTAGTTAGCTTCCGTCTGGCTAGGGCCAGCTCATGGGTGTTAGCACTGGCTTGTTAGCCGATGTCGTGCTAGTTAGCTTCCGTCTGGCTAGGGCCAGCTCATGGGTGTTAGCACTGGCTTGTTAGCCGATGTCGTGCTAGTTAGCTTCCGTCTGGCTAGGGCCAGCTCATGGGTGTTAGCACTGGCTTGTTAGCCGATGTCGTGCTAGTTAGCTTCCGTCTGGCTAGGGCCAGCTCATGGGTGTTAGCACTGGCTTGTTAGCCGATGTCGTGCTAGTTAGCTTCCGTCTGGCTAGGGCCAGCTCATGGGTGTTAGCACTGGCTTGTTAGCCGATGTCGTGCTAGTTAGCTTCCGTCTGTGAACGGCCGTTTTGGCTTCTCCTCACATACAGTCTCCCCTCCTCACATACAGTATCTTTGGGCTAGGGAGCCATCCAGTTCGCCTTTCTGTGAACGGTCGTTTTGACTTCGCTTCACATACAGTCTCTCCTCCTTACAAACAGTATCTTTGGGCTAGGGAGCCATCCAGTTCGCCTTTCTGTGAACGGTCGTTTTGACTTCGCTTCACATACATTCTCCCCTCCTCACAAACAGTATCTTTGGGCTAGGGAGCCATCCAGTTCGCCTTTCTGTGAACGGTCGTTTTGACTTCGCTTCACATACAGTCTCCCCTCCTCACAAACAGTATCTTTGGGCTAGGGAGCCATCCAGTTCGCCTTTCTGTGAACGGTCGTTTTGACTTCGTTTCACATACAGTCTCCCCTCCTCACAAACAGTATCTTTGGGCTAAGGAGCCATCCAGTTCGCCTTTCTGTGAACGGTCGTTTTGACTTCGCTTCACATACATTCTCCCCTCCTCACAAACAGTATCTTTGGGCTAGGGAGCCATCCAGTTCGCCTTTCTGTGAACGGTCGTTTTGACTTCGCTTCACATACATTCTCCCCTCCTCACAAACAGTATCTTTGGGCTAGGGAGCCATCCAGTTCGCCTTTCTGTGAACGGTCGTTTTGACCTCGCTTCACATACAGTCTCCCCTCCTCACAAACAGTATCTTTGGGTAGTTGGCTCTCGTCTTGGGTAGGGCCAGTTCGCTTCCTGTGGGCAAAGCACGAAATTATGTTGCACTTGTAACTCCCCCCAGAGCTCTATAAACATTATGTTACCCTTTAGTTGTGAGTAAACGTTGCTTTAATCACAAAGATAGAGCTTTCTATTCATTTGTGATATCCCCGAGTAGAGCCTTCCACTCGAGTCGCCAGTAGAGCTTTCTACTTTAATTTTTGCCAAATCTGTAATAAAATTTTACTCCAGAGGCTTTTGACAGTAGTCCTGTCTTCTTCGGCCGTTTAGCACCTATTTTGGTTAGTATAAATGCACATCGCCAGGGACGCCATGTTAAGTACCGGTCGTAAACCGAGGTCAGATTGATTATCCCATAACTCATTGGTCCGAATCCCAGCTTCAAGCAGCGTCCTGCGAAGTTTGGGACGTCTAGGACTCAATTGTGTCTATAAACTTCAGGGCTTAAACTCACCCGACCTCGGCTCACACACAGGCACCCCCCCGTCCCCTCCAGTCATACAGTTGATTGATTGGAGTTGCGGGGTATATTTACTTTATTCTATTTTGCTTTAATCTACTCGGTTGGCCGTATTACTGCGAAGTGGTTGACATGCAGAACCAAACGAGTCTACAAAATGTTGTTGTTACTACTGACCGACAAGAGACAGCGAATGCACCGTTCCGACCCCCGTCAGTCATCGACCTTAGGTCGAGTGATTGAAGTTGCGGAATCTTTTATTTTATTTGCACTGGGAAGGACTCTCTTTGTTCAGATGAGACCCACCTTTAGTCCTTAATGCATAATCCTATTTCTCCTTCTACTCCGTCTGGGGAAAGCCGCACTCAGGAGGTTTTTTACATCATAAATCAAAACGCAAAGGGTGAAGTTACAATGCAAAACACATTTCATGCTTACCCGGCCGTCTGGTCAGAAGAAAGGATACAAAGGATATATTTATAGAGAGGTTTAATTAGAAAAGGCAAGTTACAAAAAGAGACTGAATTAGAAAATGTCCACTTCAGTTAAAATAAGCATAAAACAGAACATCTCATCATTGCACGGCTTGTGCCCCGTGTCTGGCAGCAGCATCTTCATCTAAAAAAAAAGTCCCCTCTTGAACGGGCAACCGTCCCTTTTATATCGACATTGTACCATATTTCCGATTGGTCTAAACACAGTGATGTCACAGGGATGTCATTTTTGTTTAGCAAACCAAAATACAATACATAATTCGTATGAACTCCTCCTTCTTTGTACTAACGTTACTTCTAGTTACCTAGTGGTTTTAAGTAACAGAAAGTCCCTTATTCCTTCAGAACAGACAACTGCTTTGTCTGTGGTGACCACGTGATCTGTTACCAGGCACGAGGCCATCCATAGGATTTCTTATCAGGATTCCTTAAAGATCCCCTCTCGAAACAGTTTTACACATCATTCTTTTAGTATTATTCTCTACTGACAGTTAATTATAAGCATGCCATTTATGAAAACTTTTACTGTACACATTAAACATTTAATTGTTATATAGTTTTTTAAGATTCCCTCTATAGTTTCAGGACTCCCTGTTTTTCAACCCTCAACCTTTAATTCCCTTCCCGTCTGAAAGGGTTAACATTTTACAGCTTTCTCTCCTCTGCTGAGGCCCACATTCCCTAGGTTGACTCCCTTTTGCCTGTTGTCTGTGAAGAACTGTGAAGAACAGGCCCCTTCTATGGAGACATTAAAGGCTCAGTTCCATTTTTTATAAGTAGAGCCATCATAGAGCTATCCTCCAGAGTTCAGTTTAAAGATTATACTGGTCATATAGGAACGACTCAGGATGTCATTGTCCAAAAGTGTCACTTGTTCTGTGGCACTTCACACCCACTCTGCCATCCTGGGAGGTCATTGTCCATCGTCAATTGAATAATTGAATAATGAAGCATATGTGAAAAATAGGTATATAGGGCTATATTGGAACGAATCAGGATGTCAATTTCCAAAAGTGTCACTTGTTCTGTGGCACTTCACACAACTTCAGAATGTTACCTTTCAAAATAGACCAGAACCATGCATGTGCTATAAGTATAAAGTATAAAGCTAAGCTTTGCAAAAAAGGTATGCAGTCGTCAAAAACTAAAATGGCCCAGTTTTTGCCTGATGCTTAACTCATTGACTGCCAGCTATTAGCCTTGGCCCTGTGGTAGCACTGCCACACTTTAAAAGATAGGAGTGAGTCACCATGTTTGTAGAGCTATATTGATTTTATTTTATTTGATTTGATGTTTTTTATTTTCGTGTCTTACATACAGGTGTATGCCCAGCCCATATGGGCTTACAAGACACATACAAAATAAGTATATACTAGTATACTTGACAAATTATGACATATAGACCAAGATGGCCACAAGAAAAAGAAAATACAATAAAACGTAATATAACACAAGCTGTAAGCAATGTATATGTAGCAGGGTGGATTATCCCTGCTTCGTGGGAACGGGTGTGCACCGTAACGGGGTAGCAGGACACAGTAGAGCTCCGTCTGACTGCACCCTCGTCTTTGGGCCTGGAGCGTCAAACTGGAGGCCGGCAGTGAGAGTGGATGGGGCCCCAGGATTTACCAACCTGGTCTGGTACTCTGGTCTTCCTCGCCTCTCCGGGGCGGTCAGCAGTACTCCCCAACTTGCTCTCACTTCCCCCAATACCTCCGTAACCCTCCCACACCTAGTGACTGATAGATGAATAAATAGATTTGTTCCCCCCGCAAGCAGTACCCTCCCTTGATGACCACTAGAAACCTTAATGACTGTAAGGGGAAGATTGGATAGGAAGGGGTTAATGGTATTAACGTTACTGTTGAAGTGCCACGAAGTGACCCTTTTTGTATTTTGACATCCTGTTCTCTCTCTCTGACTTGTGTCCCTTGTATGATGTAATATATTAAGAATTATAAAGGATTAAATATAAGTATGTATTATAAACTTGATAACAGGACGAGTAGGCCTCTGATATGACGGCTGTCTTTTTGTATTCTTATTAGGGATGCTCGATATTGGCTTTTTTACCGATACCGATATTCCGATATTGTCCAACTCTTAATTTCCGATACCGATATCAAACGATATCAACCGATACCGATATATGCAGGGTTTCTCCCCCCCCCCCCCCCCCCCAAAACTGAATAATTTCTGGTAACTAATAATTTCACTGGATATATATATAACAAATATTGTTATTATTTTTTTCTTTTTTTAAACCGATACCGATATTTTCCGATATCACATTTTACTGCCGATATCGGCCGATAATATCGGTCGGCCGATAATATCGGACATCCCTAATTCTTATATAACCTGTATAACTATATACACTATAAACTATACTACAGTTAATGGAATATGCACAGTCAGAATGGCAAGAGAAGAGGCCTCTGGGCTGTGAAGCCAGGAATGTGGTCACAGAGTGCTGACCTTGACAGAGGAGCAGAGGAGAGAATCACTGCCTTACAGTTATGAGGCGGAGAACTATTGTACACTTTAAAACTACATGTATGACGTGTAAACATATCAATCAGTGTTTAAGTATATGAGTACTGTATTGTACAGGTATATATATATAAGCATATAGGCTATTCATGCTAGAAGGACCATGTATTGTATATTACAGCAGGGCAATTGCTTCATTCAATACTGCTGGACGCCCTTAGGAATGTGCCTATGACCTTGTGGGCCTCTGCTAGCCTGCTAGAAACAGATAGGAGACCTAGGGATTTTCCACAATATCGTACTCTGTTCCAGTAAAACTGTTACAACTACTTTTTTAAGTTACAACCCAGTGGAGTAGACAGGAGCCAATGGCAAAGATACAAGTTGGAAGGAGGAGTGGTCATTTTTATGTGTTATGTGTTGATTGGCTGGTAGAATGACATCACTATGACATCACTGTATTTAGACCAATAGCAAAGAGGTCTTGATATGATGCAGAGCCTGTATATAAAGGCCAGCTCGCTGGATCCCAAGCAGATTTTCATTCTTAGACTGCAGACACCATTCTTATAGCGACAGATACCGTTGAGCGGTGTATTGGAACGGAATCTGTAAGTTTTTCAGGGTCCCTAGGACAAGACTATGTTTTTTTAGATCTCTAAATGACAACGAGAGTTTTTCCTATGCTAAGAGAGAGATGTTTTTTGTTTTATACTCACTTTTACTGAATTGGACATTTCCAATGCAGTCTCTTTTGTAACTTGCTTTTTCTAATTAAAACAACCTTTTTATATAATACCTATTGAATTCGTGGACTGCTTTCTATCGCAATGGGTCACGACGCTGGCCTCGCCCTTCTCTCGTCTGAGGTAACGGTATAGCTATATACTGGAAGCCATGCAGATTGAATCAATTGCTGGTTACTGCTTTTCAGCTAATGTTATATAAAGGATATTATATATATATATATATATATATATATATATATATATATATATATATATATATATATATATATATATATGTGGCACTGTTTGTTGTTTGCGGGCGCCGGGCTCCATCAGGTTTGTGGGAAACTGAGAGTCTAGCCACTGCAGGGCCGGACGATCGGTACCACGGATTGATGGATCTGTCGAATTGATAAGGGGTACTGGGACTTGCAAATGATTATTAAGTATTATTGCGCTAATATAATTACTATTGTTGTAGGCAAAGTAATATCATCAGGCTTTCAAATGAGTAGCATTACAGGCCTTTCGTCACAAATGAGGATAGTGGCGGTGACGGCAAAGTAATATCATCAGGCTTTCAAATGAGTAGCATTACAGGCCTTTCATCACAAATGAGGATAGTGGCGGTGACGGCAAAGTAATATCATCAGGCTTTCAAATGAGTAGCATTACAGGCCTTTCCTCACAAATGAGGATAGTGGCGGTGACGGCAAAGTAATATCATCAGGCTTTCAAATGAGTAGCATTACAGGCCCTTTCGTAAAATGATGATAATAATGATGATAATGATATTATTATTATATTATAGGCAAAAGAGTTCTCCCATACATACATTCGGTTTATTACAAACAAAGAAGAGGTTAACAACTCTTCTATGCTTATATTTCATATTAACAGGATATAACTAACTAGTGACTATGAAGTAAGCTTGATAGAAATAGTAATTTACCCCGAGAACTTAGCGAGTTTAGCACCTCGCTGGGGGATATCGAGCGGCCACAGGGTTATATCTCGAGTAGGTGACCTGAGATAGATAAGAGACAACCCATCGGCATTCAACATGGCGTCCCTGAGTTCGGGCTGAGATCGGTATGAGATACAGCCAAAATAAAATAAACTAGAAATATTGATAACGGAGAACCCTGAAATGAACAGACTACAAAAGTGAGTTTAAACCTTACTTGAATGTGCTCTTATCAGCACCTAGGGAGCTAAAACCTTCCGCTTTAGAATACGCCAGACAAAGGATATTGATCTGTATGGCCCTCAGTGGAAAGCAGTGGCAAATTAAAAGGCATCTGCGTAGTGTGGGCATTGCTGGTGGAGCGGTTGAGGCCGCAAAATTGGATTAAAGAAAAAGAAAGTAAAGAAAACCCCCTCTCTAAATGTCTGGCAGTTTAGAGAGACATCAGCGCAGCCATACAGGCTGGCATTGCCGGCTAATGAGCCAGTGCTAACTGGAAGCTACCTAGCCGGAGTCTACAGGAGCGCCGGCTAACGAGAAGCTACCTAGCCGGAGTCTACAGGAGCACCGGCCAACGAGCCAGTGCTAACTGGAAGCTACCTAGCCGGAGTCTACAGGAGCGCCGGCTAACGAGCACTGGCTCGTTAGCCGGCGCTCCTGTAGACTCCGGCTAGGTAGCTTCCAGTTAGCACTGGCTCGTTGGCCGGTGCTCCTGTAGACTCCGGCTAGGTAGCTTCTCGTTAGCCGGCGCTCCTGTAGACTCCGGCTAGGTAGCTTCCAGTTAGCACTGGCTCTACCTAGCCGGAGTCTACAGGAGCGCCGGCTAACGAGCCAGTGCTAACAGTGGGCTACCAAGCCAGAGCTAACAGAAGCTAACAGCCGGCTATCAAGCCAGAGCTAACAGAAGCTAACAGCCGGCTATCAAGCCAGAGCTAACAGAAGCTAACAGCCGGCTATCAAGCCAGAGCTAACAGAAGCTAACAGCCGGCTATCAAGCCAGAGCTAACAGAAGCTAACAGGAGGCTACCAAGCCAGAGCTAACAGAAGCTAACAGCCGGCTATCAAGCCAGAGCTAACAGAAGCTAACAGTGGGCTATCAAGCCAGAGCTAACAGAAGCTAACAGGAGGCTACCAAGCCAGAGCTAACAGAAGCTAACAGCCGGCTATCAAGCCAGAGCTAACAGAAGCTAACAGCCGGCTATCAAGCCAGAGCTAACAGAAGCTAACAGTGGGCTACCAAGCCAGAGCTAACAGAAGCTAACAGCTGGCTATCAAGCCAGAGCTAACAGAAGCTAACAGCCAGCTATCAAGCCAGAGCTAACAGAAGCTAACAGTGGGCTACCAAGCCAGAGCTAACAGAAGCTAACAGCCGGCTATCAAGCCAGAGCTAACAGAAGCTAACAGCCGGCTATCAAGCCAGAGCTAACAGAAGCTAACAGTGGGCTACCAAGCCAGAGCTAACAGAAGCTAACAGCCGGCTACCAAGCCAGAGCTAACAGAAGCTAACAGCTGGCTATCAAGCCAGAGCTAACAGAAGCTAACAGGAGGCTACCAAGCCAGAGCTAACAGAAGCTAACAGCTGGCTACCAAGCCAGAGCTAACAGAAGCTAACAGCTGGCTACCAAGCCAGAGCTAACAGAAGCTAACAGCTGGCTACCAAGCCAGAGCTAACAGAAGCTAACAGCCGGCTATCAAGCCAGAGCTAACAGAAGCTAACAGCCGGCTATCAAGCCAGAGCTAACAGAAGCTAACAGGAGGCTACCAAGCCAGAGCTAACAGAAGCTAACAGCTGGCTACCAAGCCAGAGCTAACAGAAGCTAACAGCTGGCTACCAAGCCAGAGCTAACAGAAGCTAACAGCTGGCTACCAAGCCAGAGCTAACAAGAGCTCACAACCAGCTAACAAGCCAGAGCTAATCAATGGCTAACTAGCCAAGAGCTAATTGAAGGCTAACTAGCCAGAACTAAGCTGGCACAGCAGACGCTAGCTCAGAAGAAGCTGGCGCAGAAGATGCTAGCTCATAAGAAGCTGGCGCAGCAGACGCTAGCTCAGGAGAAGCTGGCGCAACTAACGCTAGCTCAGGAGAAGCTAGCACAAGAGACACTAGCTCAGGAGAAGCTAGCACAAGAGAAGCTAGGACAAGATATGCTAGCTCATGAGAAGCTGGCGCAGAAGAAGCTAGCTCAAGAGAAGCTAGCACAACAGATGCTAGCGCATCAGACGCTAGCTCAAGAGAAGCTAGCACAAGAGATGCTAGCATGGAAGACGCTAGCACAACAGATGCTAGTGCAACAGACGCTAGCTCAGGAGAGGCTGGCGCAGCAGATGCTAGCTCAGGAGAAGCTGGCACAGGTAGCTCAGAAGAAGCTGGCGCAGCAGATGCTAGCTCATGAGAAGCTGGCGCAGCAGATGCTCGCTCAGGAGATGCAAGCACAAGAGACGCTAGCTCGCATGTTGAGACATCTCAAAGGACTGGAGATCGCCGAAAGGGCCTCAATGGCCCAAATGATGGAAATAGAAGTAAGGACCCCCGGTCAAGTTCCAGGGGAAAACATGGTGGAGAAACTAATCCCACAGGTGCGAGACGGGAGCCTGTCTCTCACTGCTGCAGCAGAATCAGTCATACGTGGAGCACCTATGCAAGGATCAGGCTTACTGCTTGAAAAGCTATTCATACTGTAGGTGTCCCAGGGGGTAACCTACTGGCAGCCAAATGCGCAGTATGGTCACAAGACCAGTTACGTACCGAATGTAGGTTGTATGACCAAGTCAAAATGCTTTCTCACAACCAACACAACAAGGGGAAAGGAAAGGGGAGAACCTGCGAGATGAGAAGGCTCAACTTTGGCCTCCCAAAGCCCAGCAACAGCCACCGGCTAAAGCTAAACCTACCTACTCAAAAAACGACAAAAGGGGGGGCTCCCAGGAGCACCCCCCGAAAACAACCCAGGAAAGAGCGGGGAAGACGGAGTCTTCCAACACCAAATACCTCTCTGCAGACGATTGGGGGGCACTAACCCCAGAACAGCAAGCAGAGATGAGGGCAAAAAGGGAGGAATTCAAAGCCCGGAAGGAAAAACATCAATAGTATCCTTACCTTCTGGGGCCCTGACACATGACACTCGAGCAAGTGCAAACTGCACTTGACATTCAGCTCATCTGTCAAGAGGAATAATATATAGTGTTATTGTCATTTAGGAAGAAACATGACATAGAATACTACATTAATTTTGTATACATTTTAAGTATACTATGTAAAGATGTCTGTCTTTTCTCTAAACCAGAGTAAAGAGGACGAAACATTTGTAATCTATTTCATTCAAGGCAAAGGGGATTTCCTGACAGCAATCATCTGGTAGGTTACACCCGTACCAACCATATCAGCTGCATGAGATGTACACTCACCAGCGCCTATGGATAAAAATTGAGACTCTGCAAACTCTCATCAAGCTTAGCACCTTGACGCGAGCATCAGGGTCTCTGTATCCGACGGGCCTATCAGATTTGTGGGGACTTGGAAGCTTCAGCATACAGGACGCTGTGGTGCTTAGGCGGCCAAGTCACTGGTTAATAGGTCTGTCGAAACGGATCGGAGGTTCTGGGGCTTAGAACATCCGAGAGTTGGGCTTTATACTATTTGAATAGGTATTAACAGCCAAAAAAATATGAACTGAAATGACTGCTGTCAGGTGCCTCTGAAGTAACATAATGTTTACTTAAAGTCAAAAACCTAAGTAGAAAGCTCTACTCGCGACTAGAAACCTAAAATAAAAGGCTTAAAGTCATACTCGGGTAGAAAGCTCTACTCGGGAATATCACACTTCAGTAGAAAGCTCTATTTTTGTGATTGAAGTAAACATTTACTCACGACTGAAAGGTAACGTAATGTTTTACCTAAAGTCAAAACCTAAGTAGAAAGCTCTACTAGCGACTAGCAACCTAAAAAAAAGGCTTAAAGTCACACTCGAGTAGAAAGCTCTACTCGGGAATATCACACTCCAGTAGAAAATTCTACTTTGTGATTAGCACCCTACGAGACGGATCAGTCTCTCACACTCCAGTAGAAAATTCTACTTTGTGATTAGCACCCTACGAGACGGATCAGTCTCTCACACTCTAGTAGAAAATTCTACTTTGTGATTAGCACCCTACGAGACGGATCAGTCTCTCACACTCCAGTAGAAAATTCTACTTTGTGATTAGCACCCTACGAGACAGATCAGTCTCTCACACTCCAGTAGAAAATTCTACTTTGTGATTAGCACCCTACGAGACAGATCAGTCTCTCACACTCTAGTAGAAAATTCTACTTTGTGATTAGCACCCTACGAGACAGATCAGTCTCTCACACTCTAGTAGAAAGCTCTACTTTGTGATTAGCACCCTACGAGACGGATCAGTCTCTCACACTCCAGTAGAAAATTCTACTTTGTGATTAGCACCCTACGAGACGGATCAGTCTCTCACACTCTAATAGAAAGCTCTACTCGGGAAAATCACCCTACGGAAGGATCAGTCTCTCACACTCTAGTAGAAAGCTCTACTCAGGAAAATCACCCTACGGAAGGATCAGTCTCTCACACTCTAGTAGAAAGCTCTACTCGGGAAAATCACCCTACGGAAGGATCAGTCTGTCACACTCCAGTAGAAAAACTCTACTTTGTGATTAGCACCCTACGGAAGGAGCAATTCACAGAACCAAGCAAACACCGTGCGCAGAGCTCAAATGGAAGCATGGCCACCACACTACCATAATGGCTGGGGAAACCTGTTCGAGGAACCCGAGCCCACTATGGTCAGAGACCTCCGTGTTGTAGCACGTAGGTACAAGAGAAGAGACCTCACTGTTGTAGTAACAGGAGCTAATAGCAGGCTAACTAGCCATTGCTAACAGGAGTATACTGATCCAGATCAGAACTCAGAAATGGAGGAAGACCGGGATAGGTCAAGCTCCAGAGCATCCTCAAGGTCCTCATCTAGGTCAAGATCTAGGGAGAGAGTTCGGTACCCAAGGGACGAACCTCCTAGACCTCGGAACAAGAGAGCTAAGCCGGCCAAACTGAGACCTATCAGCAAGGGGCCTTCTCTGAAAGCTCTCCTGGAGCTCAGGATTGGAGGACGTCTCCGACGAAGGTGAAGGAGAATGGGCAAGCGATGAAACAGGGGATATTATGCCCGCATATCCTGTGACATGGAGACAGAGAGACATCGGCCTGGACCCAAGTTACAGGGCGACGAGAGCCCTGAATGGACCTGAAAGAGAGAAAAGAAATTAGTCCTCTGTGGACTGTATCTGTGATGTCCTGCGTGGCCTACGGACAGGGTCACACGACCAGGCCAACCACACTTCAATAGAGGACTGCTGCTACAATTCTCTGGGACCCGTGGGGTCGCCCGAGAAGTGACAATTCAACCTACCTCAAACTACGGGAGAGATCCAAGAGGTCAGAGGGGGTGACCATAAGAATCATGACATTGTATTCTTCAGACGACAACAACTGGGTGCATTGGCCGGGAACAACAGATGCAAGTCTTCCCGCTGGCTACCAAGCAACAACGTGGCCCCTATCCTGTCGGGCCGTCCAGCCAGGGAACAACAGATGCAAGTCTTCCCGCCGGCTACCAGGGTACCAGGGAACCAAGATGACAGAGGGGGTGTGGAGAGTCACAGCCACGTGACCCCGCAATCGCCATCTCGTCCCCCCGTACAGACGCTATTAGGACAGTGGAAAGAGACGACCAGGATGACAGAGGCGGTGTTGAAGTGCCACGAAGTGACCCTTTTTGTATTTTGACATCCTGTTCTCTCTCTCTGACTTGTGTCCCTTGTATGATGTAATATATTAAGCATTATAAAGGATTAAATATAAGTATGTATTATAAACTTGATAACAGGATGAGTAGGCCTCTGATATGACGGATGTCTTTTTGTATTCTTATATAACCTGTATAACTATATACACTATAAACTATACTACAGTTAATGGAATATGCACAGTCAGAATGGCAAGAGAAGAGGCCTCTGGGCTGTGAAGCCAGGAATGTGGTCACAGAGCGCTGACCTTGACAGAGGAGCAGAGGAGAGAATCACTGCCTTACAGTTATGAGGCAGAGAACTATTGTACACTTTAAAACTACATGTATGACGTGTAAACATATCAATCAGTGTTTAAGTATATGAGTACTGTATTGTACAGGTATATATATATATATCTGTATATATCTGTATATATATATAAGCGTATAGGCTATTCATGCTAGAAGGACCATGTATTGTATATTACAGCAGGGCAATTGCTTCATTCAATACTGCTGGACGCCCTTAGGAATGTGCCTATGACCTTGTGGGCCTCTGCTAGCCTGCTAGAAACAGATAGGAGACCTAGGGATTTTCCACAATATCGTACTCTGTTCCAGTAAAACTGTTACAATGACTTTTTTAAGTTACAACCCAGTGGAGTAGACAGGAGCCAATGGCAAAGATACAAGTTGGAAGGAGGAGTGGTCATTTTTATGTGTTATGTGTTGATTGGCTGGTAGAATGACATCACTATGACATCACTGTATTTAGACTAGGGATGTCCGATATTATCGGCCGACCGATATTATCGGCTGATATCGGCAGTAAAATGTGATATCGGAAAATATCGGTATCGGTTTAAAAACAAAAAAAAACAATAACAATATTTGTTATATATATATCCAGTGAAATTATTAGTTACCTGAAATTATTCAGTTTTTTGGAGGGGGAAACCCTGCATATATCGGTATCGGTTGATATCGGTTGATATCGGTATCGAAAATTAAGAGTTGGACAATATCGGAATATCGGTATCGGTAAAAAAGCCAATATCGAGCATCCCTAATTTAGACCAATAGCAAAGAGGTCTTGATATGATGCAGAGCCTGTATATAAAGGCCAGCTCGCTGGATCCCAAGCAGATTTTTATTCTTAGACTGCAGACACCATTCTTATAGCGACAGATACCGTTGAGCGGTGTATTGGAACGGAATCTGTCAATTTTTCAGGGTGGCGTCCCTAGGACAAGACTCTGTTTTTTTAGATCTCTAAATGACAAAGAGAGTTTTTGCTATGCTAAGAGAGAGATGTTTTTTGTTTTATACTCACTTTTACTAAATTGGACATTTCCAATGCAGTCTCTTTTGTAACTTGCTTTTTCTAATTAAAACAACCTTTTTATATAATACCTATTGAATTCGTGGACTGCTTTCTATCGCAATGGGTCACGACGCTGGCCTCGCCCTTCTCTCGTCTGAGGCAATGGTATAGCTATATACTGGAAGCCATGCAGATTGAATCAATTGCTGGTTACTGTTTTTCAGCTAACGTTATATAAAGGATATTATATATATATATGGCACTGTTTGTTGTTTGCGGGCGCCGGTATCTCTGTGTTCGACGGGGCTCCATCAGGTTTGTGGGAAACTGAGAGTCTGGCCACTGCAGGGCCGGACGATCGGTACCACGGATTGATGGATCTGTCGAATTGATTAGGGGTACTGGGACTTGCAAATGATTATTAAGTATTATTGCGCTAATATAATTACTATTGTTGTAGGCAAAGTAATATCATCAGGCTTTCAAATGAGTAGCATTACAGGCCTTTCCTCACAAATGAGGATAGTGGCGGTGACGGCAAAGTAATATCATCAGGCTTTCAAATGAGTAGCATTACAGGCCTTTCCTCACAAATGAGGATAGTGGCGGTGACGGCAAAGTAATATCATCAGGCTTTCAAATGAGTAGCATTACAGGCCTTTCCTCACAAATGAGGATAGTGGCGGTGACGGCAAAGTAATATCATCAGGCTTTCAAATGAGTAGCATTACAGGCCCTTTCGTAAAATGATGATAATAATGATGATAATGATAATGATAATAATATTATTATTATTATAGGCAAAAGTGTTCTCCCATACATACATTCGGTTTATTACAAACAAAGAAGAGGTTAACAACTCTTCTATGCTTATATTTCATATCAACTGGATATAACTAACTAGTGACTATGAAGTAAGCTTGATAGAAATAGTAATTGACCCGAGAACTTAGCGAGTTTAGCACCTCGCTGGGGGATATCGGGCGGCCACAGGGTTATATCTCGAGTAGGTGACCTGAGATAGATAAGAGACAACCCATCGGCATTCAACAGTTACCCACACCAAAAGAGTTGTTTATAGGCTCAGGAAGGGACATGCACACAGAACTCCCATCTAATTCTTTATAGTTAATTGTACTGTTCAGTTACAAAGATTTAATGGCAATGGTTTAAATAGAATGGAATCTTACCATTACCCAAGTTGTAACTCAATACCTTCTAGACACTTATATTATACACCAATGTGCTTGACTCATCACCCACGTCTGGGTTAGTACCAGGGATAATAACTCTCTCAGGCTTTAATTATATGGTAATGATAATACCTCTCTAAGGCTTTACTTATGATACCACTGGTCAGTAACCTTCCCGCAGGTGAAGGGTTAATTAGATGGGAAATTATTATTAAAGAACAAACACGTTATCACACTCAAAGGAAATGAAAAAGGTGGGCCCACTTTACCAAAACAAAAGTCCTATACTAATGCCGGCATGTAATGTTTATGGGGTACCCCTATGAACTGTAGTTAGCAACATTAGCTTCACCCGTAGGCCGCATTACACTGTGTACTGTGCAATAGGATCCTGAGCACCGAAGCTCTAATGTACTCAACCAAGATGGCGGCCTCGCCGCACCACCACTGTCCGGGTGATAAGATGGCGTCGAACGTGCCAGTTGACTTGCTTCTTCTTCTATGCCTCTCTCGTGCGCTCCGCCTGCCACCGCCGCCCCCTGCTGGTACAGCCAACTAGCCCCACAGGAAGCACGGGGTGGATAGAATATGATTCAGTACACTGTTTATAATCCATATTCCAGCCGGTGAGAGAAGGAGAAACTCGCGTCATTGTTCGAGGGAATATCAATGGAAACTAGTTAATATGTCTTTGTGCACAAAGGAGAGATAAAAGGCAAGTCAGCACTTCTGAATAATAGCCACATATTCAGGGTGCTACATATATAAACAAAGAAACAAGAGGAATTCATATACAATTATATAGGATATAGTGTATTTTGTCTCAAGTGCCATGCTTTCTCCAAAAACCCTGCAAAACTGAAGATGTCCTCCACAAAAAAACTACTCAACATACAACTCTCAGACTGCCAAAACAAATCCGGATTTAAAATGAGAATTTTCTCAAATAAAGCCCTCCTCAAATCGGTGTACAAAGGGCAGTAAAAAACTAAATGATATTCATCCTCCACCACTCCCAGATCACATATAACCCTAGTTATATGAATACTGACAGAGCGTCTCGCTCTGCCATATTGAGATATCATCTCCATGCACATATTGTGCATGTGAAAAAGTTGACACATGCACGTCACTTGCACGTGACCACGTCTACTCCTGTGTGTTCCTACAAGACACAGGAAGTGGTCACGCTTACACCATTCCAAGTCTGAATTCCATGCGTGAAAAACATCCAAGGGTCCTCAGGGCGCTGAAGAGCGAGACGCTCTGTCAGTATTCATATAACTAGGGTTATAGAATAACCTTCGTTATATTTCATATCTGACATCACGTCTCGCTCTGCCATATTGAGATCAAAAGGGGCAGAGCGGACGCGTGGCCACGTCAAATGCATCCCCTGAGGGCCCATAAGCCCCTGACCAGGGGGGAGGGGAGTCCCGTCCACCCGCCTGTCCTAACGAGGGGGGGGGGGGGGGGGGGGGGGGGGCAGTCAACTACAACCAACATGCGAAAAAGGGACCAGTCACCCTAGAACGCACAGTTCAAGCGGGACCGCATGTGACAGAGCACTCCGTGGTCCACACCCACACACACCTGCTAGCCCACCTGATGGCGGGGTGCAGGAGAGGTCCCGGCCCTCAGGACTGCCTGGGAGACGGAGCCCCCAGTCATGTCCATGAGGTAAAACCTAACAAAAGGACCCGGGGAGGACCAGGAGGCCGCAGCGCAGATGTCCTCCACCGAGGCCCCCCCAAGCAGGGCAGGCACCTGCGGGGGGAACCCGTCCGACCAAAGTGTAATAATAATGGATTGGATTTATATAGCGCTCTCTCTTTACTCAGAGCGCTTCAC
Source organism: Notolepis coatsorum (assembly GCF_963971535.1). NCBI lineage: Eukaryota > Metazoa > Chordata > Actinopteri > Aulopiformes > Paralepididae > Notolepis > Notolepis coatsorum. The sequence goes on along the minus strand of NC_140165.1, from coordinate 168,762,492 downwards.
AGAGTCCATTATTCATTCATACACAGTCATACCGGTGGTGGTAAGCTACAATTGCAGCCAGAGCTGCCCTGAGGCAGACTCACGGAAGCGTGGCGAATAATCAACGCCTACGGCCCCTCCGACCACCACCAACATTCATTCACATGCATACACATTCATACGAGGCAAGTAGGTTAAGTGTCTTGCCCAAGGACACAACGGCAATGGGATGGACATGGGCTTGAGCGGGATTCGAACCACCAACCCTTCGATCATTGGACGCCCTGCTCTACACCTGAGCCACGCCGCCCTCGCACAAAGCCCTCGCATAACCAATGTGACAGGCGTTGCTTGGACAGCGCCTTACCCATGTGAGAGCCACCGTAACAAACAACAGTTGATCGGTAGCCCTGAGATCCTGCGTGCGACTAAGGTAAACCATCAGCGCACGGACAGGACACAACAGGTGAAGGCTCGCCTCCAACTCACTAGCGTGAGGAGGAGGGTGAAACGCCTGGAGCACAATATCCCTGGAGCGATAAGAGCTCCGGATATCCCTTGGCACAAAGGCCGGATTAGGCCTCAGAGTTGCACTGCTATCGGCCTGAATAGACAGGCACTCTGACCGCACAGAGAGAGCACACACATTTAGCACACGCGTTTAGCAGAGGTGATGGCCAGAAGGAACGCGGTCTTGAAAGACAGTCGATCCAATGGCGCCTGCTCAAGAGGCTCAAACGGGGCCCCCAACAGCCTTTCCAGGACCAGTTGGAGGTCCCAGCTCGGAGACAGAGCACGTTCCACAGGCTTGAGATGCCGTGCGCCAAGCAGGAAACGTCTCACGAGAGGGTAGCTGAACAGCGTTCTGCCCTCCACTCTCGAACCATATGCCACTTTCCTGCGTAAACCGCGGTAGTGGATGGAGCGCACGCGTTCTGGATGGTGTTAACCACAGTAGAGTTAAGACGCATCCCCTCCCTTTCAGCAGCCAAGCCATTAGAGGCTGACCCAGAACAGAAGGCAGAACAGTGTTCCGCGTGCCTGAGAGAGGGCCAGCGGTGACCACGGAACAGGCCACGGCGGGGCCACCAAGAGCTGAATAAGGGCCGGGAACCACACAGCTGTGCCCCGGTCCGGCGGATCAAGGTCCTGCGCTCCTGACGTACCCGCTCCAACAGCTGAGCTATCAGGTGTATGGGGGGGAACGCGTACAGAATCCCGGGCGGCCACGGGTACAGATTCAGATTCAGATTCATATTCAGATTACTTTATTCACCATATTGTACAGGTACAAATGGAACGTGATTTGACATTTCAGTGCATGATTATTCACAAATAGGAACAACAAAATAATAATAATGATAAATAAATAAGTGCAAAACAGGACAGAACAGTGAGACAACAATAAGACAGTAAAGTGCAGTGGTAGTGGTAGGGGACATGGATACAGTGCAGCATAGTTCAAGTCCAGAAGTCCAGCCCTAGCAGCTCGCCATAGAGGGGGGGTGGAGCAGGGGGACACCTGACTCGTTAACCAGGCGAGCCGCTGAGGGGAAGAAACTCAGTCTGTGGCGGGACTTTAGTGTCTTGGGCAGCCGTAGCCGCCTGCCGTGGGGGAGCATGTTGAAGAGGTTGTGACCCGGGTGGGCGGGGTCTGCCATGATCTTCCTCGCCCTCCTCAAGGCCCTGGTGGAATGTAGGGACTCGAGGGAGGGAAGGGGGCAGCCGATCACCCTCTCCGCCGAGCGTATCACCCGCTGCAGCTTGGCCTTGTCTCTGACCGTGGCTGCAGGGAACCAGGTGATGATGGAGAGGGTGAGGATGGACTGGATGATGGCGGTGTAAAACTGGACCATCATGGTCCTCGGCAGCCTGAACTTCCTCAGCTGACGTAGGAAGTACATCCTCTTCCGGGCCTTTTTATTGAGAGCGATGGTGTTCAGCTCCCATTTTAGGTCCCGGGAGAGTGTCATGCCGAGGAAGCGGCAGGACTCCACAGAGGCCACCGGGGTGCCTCCCAGAATGATCGGGGTGGGGGGGGCTGCCTTCCGCCTGAAGTCCACTACCATCTCCACTGTTTTCTGGGCGTTGAGGTCCAGGTTGTTGCAGCTGCACCAGCTCAGCAGCCTCTCGATCTCCCTCCTGTAGGCGGACTCGTCCCCCCTGGATATGAGACCCACCAGGGTGGTGTCGTCCGCAAACTTCAGGAGTTTGACCGAGGGGTGCAGAGAGACGCAGCTGTTGGTGTACAGGGAGAATAGTAGTGGGGACAGAACACATTCCCAACTTCACCCGCTGAGTCCTGTTAGTCAGGAAGTCCGTGATCCACCTGCAGGTAGAGTCTGGCACCTGCAGCAGGGACATCTGGTGCTCCAGGATGTGCAGGAGTATGGTGTTGAAGGCCGAGCTGAAGTCCACCAACAGAATCCTGGCGTAGGTCCCTGCAGTGTCCAGGTGTTCCAGGACATAATGCAGAGCCATGTTCACAGCATCGTCCGTGGAACGGTTGGCTCTGTATGCAAACTGCAGGGGGTCCAGGAGAGGGTCTGTGGTGGACTTCAGGTGGGCCAGGACAAGGCGCTCAAAGACCTTCATGACCACAGACGTCAGGGCGACCGGTCTGTAGTCATTAAGGCCTGTGACCTTGGCCTTCTTGGGGACGGGGATGATGGTCGAGGCCTTAAAACATGCTGGGACCCGACACAGCTCCAGTGAGGTGTTAAAAATGTTAGTGAACACTGGGGACAGCTGGTCGGCACAGTGCTTCAGGGTGGCGGGTGAGATAGAGTCAGGACCGGCTGCCTTCCGGGGATTTGGCTCTTAAACAGGCGGTTCACCTCTCTTTCTGTGACAGAGAGGGGGGGGGGGAGGAGGAGGAGGGGGGAGGGGTGGCGGGAGAGGGGAAGGGGAATGGGGGGTGGGTGGGGGGTGGAGGGGTCGTGGTAGGGGAGACAGGGTTACCACTGGGGACCGGGGGGGGTGATTGTGGTCTGGGGGTGTGAGGAAAGGGGGCCGGGGGTTCCCTGTCAAACCGGCAGTAAAACTCATTGAGCTCATTTGCCAGTAGAAGGTTGTCAGACGTCTGTGGGGATTTTGGCTTGTAGTTGGTGATGGTTTTTAGACCTTTCCAGACTGAGGAGGAGTTCCCCTCGGAGAACTGCAGCTGCAGTTTCCCCGAGAAGCGCTGCTTTCGCCTCCTTCACTGCTCTCTCGAATCTGTACTTGGCCTCCTTAAAACAAGCCTTGTCCCCACTCCGTCTGGCCTTCTCCTTCCCAATCCTAAGCTGACGCAGCTGGGCAGTAAACCAGGGTTTGTCATTGTTATAGACTTTCCTGGAGCGGGAGGGGACACACTCCTCACAGAAGCCGACAAATGACGTCACAGTCTCTGTGTAATCGTCCAGGTTGTTGCCGGCCTCTGGCCCCGCCCACTCCAGGAAGCCCTGGTCGCAGCCTGCACGCTCCAGCCAAGCGCTGAATTTGTCCCGAGCGTCACCGGACCACACTTTGAAGCGTCTTGCTACAGGTTTACAGATTTTTTATTTCTGCCTGTAGCAAGGGATCAGATGGATTAAGTCATGATCGCTGTTGCCCAGCGCCGCACAGGAGACAGAGTGGTAGGCTCGATGAATTGTACTGTAGCAGTGGTCTAACGTGTTCGCACCCCGGGTTGGACATGTGACTTGTTGCCGGTACCTCGGGAGAGCCCGGCTGAGATTAGCCTGGTTAAAGTCACCGAGGGCGATCACCAGACTATCCGGATGTTTTATTTCAACTCTAAGTATCTGCTCAGCCAGTGCGTCTTGTGCAGCGTTAGCGTCTGCGTCTGGTGGAATATAAACACACGCGAGGATAATAGAGCTGAACTCGCGGGGGGAGTAAAATGGATGGCAGAGTAAAAATAGGGATTCTAAATGAGTGGAACAGTGCTGGTCCATCACTGTAACATCCGAGCTCCAGCAAGCGTTAACAAAGAGCAACAATCCCCCGCCTCGAGACTTGTTAACTGCCACAAAGTCACGGTCAGCCTGGTGCATGGAGAAACCCTCCAGCTCCACCGCTTCATCGGGGATGAGAGGTGACAGATGGGTCTCCGTGAACGTGAACACTGCTGTTGAGCGAAAGTCATTGCTCCTTGCTACGAGGGACCGGAGCTCATCCATTTTATTGCAAAGAGAGTTCACGTTTGAGAGGAATATACCCGGGAGAGGAGGACGAGATCCTCTCCGGCGGAGGCGAGCCAGGGAGCCAGCCCTTTTGCCGTGCTGCCGCCTGACCCACTTCACAGCCTGGATAAAGACCGCGGTTCCCCTCACGAGCACATCCAACAGATCCGTGGAGCGGGTGAGTAGTTGAGGGAAAATGTCAAGTGGGATTGATTTCCGAATGTTCAGCAGTTCTTCTTTAGAGTAAGAAGTAACACAGGACGCTGGGACTAAACAAAACAAACAGAACACAATGCATAGCAACGCCACAGCAGCCATTGACGGCGCCATCTTGGAACGCCCCGTACTCCTCCCTGTCTGTTGATATACGACGCCGACATCGTGCTGTCCGTACATCGAGAAGGTATCCACTCCCAGAGAGGGGTTGTCCTTCCGACTGACCGAGAACCACAGAGGGCACTGGTAGGACTGACTGCTTGCAAACAGGTCCAACGCGGCTTCCCCGAATCGGTCCCAGACCTGCCTGACTACGTCTGGACGTAGTCCCCACTCGTCTGGGTGGGGACAGCCCCGCGACATCACATCTGCACCCACATTCTCCCTACCGGGGATGTGGAGAGCCCTCAGGCTGCGCAGATTGAGAGATGTCCTTAGCCAGAGTTCGACCACCGCCCGGTGGAGACGGGGGGAGCGTACTCCTCCCTGTCTGTTGATATATGACGCCGACATCGTGCTGTCCGTCCTGATCAGAACATGCTCGCCCATCACATGACGGCCGAGCTGTTCGAGGACTAGAAGCACTGCCTTCAATTCCAACACATTGATATGTAGTGCAGACCGGGTAGCATGGTCTCGCCAGCTGCCCGCTACTGCGTCGGTCTGACACGTCCCCCCCCATCCCGTGAGGGAGGCGTCGGTGAAGACCATGACGTGTGATAGCCTGCTGCCCATGGAGACCCCGCTGGTGAGGGCCCCAGGCCCCCCCCCAGTGGGCAAGGTCCCCCAGTACTGAAATGGGAACCTTCAGCTGCTTCCACTTGCCTCTCACAGGGTCTATTTTCATACTGAAAAACCACCTCTGTATCCTCCTCATGAAGACGAGGCCAAGAGGGACCACAGTTTGAGCAGATGCCATCATACCGAGCAGGCGCATCACGGACAGCGCCGTAACCGTCCTGCCAGGACGGAACCTCCCGAGCACGCCGAGAATATCCTCTCGCCGCCGCTCTGAGGGTTGCCCTTATAGACCTTGAGTTTATAATTAAGCCCAAGTACTCCACCTGTTGACTGGGAAGAGGAGTACTCTTCTTCCAGTTCACAGCAAAACCCAGGCTGGTGAGGAGTTCCACCACCTGCCTGGTATGAGACCTGGCGATCTCCTGCGGTGCGAGGAGCCAGAGAGTAGCCGAACGGCAGCCTCTGGTACTCGTACGCTATTCCCTGAAAACAGGAAGCGTAGGTATTTCCTGTGAGGAGGGAAGATCGGGATGTGAAAATATGCATCCTTCAGGTTATGGAGGTGAACCAGTCTCCCACTCTGCCAGCACATAACAGGTGTTTGACGGTCAACATTCTGAACCTTCCATGGGACAGGTCCAGTATGGGTCTGACACCCCCCCCCCGCTGATTTCTCGGGCACCAGAAAAAATCGGGAGTAAACGCCACTCATCACGTCCTCCCATGGGACCACGACGATGGCCTGCTTCACCACCAGAGAACGGATCTCGTCGGCCAGAGCTGTCACTGCCGCGGACTCTGACAATAGAGTCTGTACCAAACCCAAAAACAGAGGGTGGGGGTGTGCAAACTGTAACACAAGCCCCGCCCTCAGCGTTCTCTCCATCCACGCCGACAATGGCACTTCTGTAGCCATACGTGGTAAAAATCCCAAAGCGCCCCCGCCGCCAACTGCCGCTGGTCCGCTAAGAATCGTAGATAGGTGACCCGGTCCCTCCCGCTGTGCATTGCAAACCCTGGTTTCGCCAACCGCGCGAGCAAGGTGTCTCGTGGAGTCGGGATATCGCACCCTGACTCTACCAACGAGGCAATCGCACCCGGCGTGGGGCCCCGGTCAAATACCACCCGCGCCTCCGTTGACAAACCAAAAAGTCCATCCACGGAGAGGGGGGGGGGGGGGCCCTGAGGAGGAGAATTCTCCTCTCCTCCTCCAGGGGAGACTGCTCCAACCACAGATGACTGTGAATAAGAGTCGACAGCATCCTAACCCTCCCTGCGGTTATAGCTTGCGGCTGCTCGGTCAAAAGCTGAATAACCTCAAAACCTCGCGCGATGGTTTTGACGTCGGCTGGCCCTAAGACCCCATCACCCGACATCATTTTCGACAGAAAAGCAGCCAATTGAGCATGTTTAGTTGCTGCTAAATTCTGCACTGCGGCGATACAAGCCTCATCAGCCCACTCAGCCACCTGCCGGGCCGACTCGCCCCTTGGTGTCGGCTTCCGGGCGGGATACCGCTCTACTATGTCAGGGCAAAGGACCGATGCCACCCGCTTCTCTAAGCACAGCACACCTGTCCTGAGCCCCATCATCAGACCGTCCATCCGTGTAAAGGGATGAATGAATGAAAACCCTATTTAACAGATTGCAGAATGGGTACAATACAGTACGGCTCAATACACACTGTTAAGGGGATGCAGACCAGAGAAAGACGTTTGTCTTGTTTACATCAGGGTCCCCCATTTTCAATTAATAGATTCATAAATTCATAGGGTAGACAAGCCTCAGCCAAACCCGCAACATTAGATACCGTTTGACCTCCAGTAATGTACTGGTTAAGTGGTGGGAAAACTGAACACAGCCCCGGCGGGACACGTGGGATACGTGCACGTGCACGCGCCATGATAATTGGAAAAACATTTAACGACGTGTCATGTTGACCACATTAATCCAAATACACAGCCCCCCGCGCTATCACACCGCCCGGTCGTCTCACGGGACAACGAGCAGTAGTGAAAACGCTACCTGTGCGCGCCGCGCGAAGCCCCTCGGTTCACTGTCAGGAATCGAGGAAAGTTCAGTATAGGGTCGCCGTTCCGTATAGACGCGCCTACGAGGATCCGGGGGCTGGGGAAACTCTGGCAAAAGTCCAACATGCTTCAATTTCTCCCTTCTCTTCATAATAACGTTCCACTGGTTGTAAGTGCATCTGAACAAATCCACGCATGGAAAAAGATGAGGAAGGGTGTAAGCGTGACCACGTCCTGTGTCTTGTAGGAACACACTGGAGTAGGCGTGGTCACGTGCAAGTGACGTGCATGTGTCAACTTTTTCACGTGCACAATATGTGCATGGAGATGATATCTCAATATGGCAGAGCGAGACGCGATGTCAGATATGAAATATAACACACAACCGCTCCTCCTCAGGTTTACCTTGGAATCTACCCACTTCCACAGCCAATGGCAGGGTGCCAGACCTCAACTGGGCACACAGAAACCTCCGTCTTCTCTTTAAGTTTAACATTACATAAGGTTCAGTAAAATAATTTTTTTTAATTACAACATATTTTCTAAGTTTAGGTTTTTTCCATATCTCCACCTTCCACTTATCCTGATGGATTGTTGATAATTTTGTTTTAATTATGTGAACCTTACACTGCAGATTGTTCATAAAAATCATACTTAAGTAAGCAGAAGAAAAAAGCATGGACATCTCTCTTGACCAGGGATGACCGTGTGCTCTGTTCCAGTTAAATATCTTTTTTGTCACCCTGTCACTTGGCAGCTGGACCAGGCGGTTCCATAACCTAACCATTTCACCTTTTTGCTTGACCAAGCAAGAGTCCCAACCCATGTCCCCTTCTATAGCCCCTTTTTGTGTATATTTATGGACTCCTAAAAAGTATCGCATGGCATGGTTCTGGATAGCATTACATTCAGGTGGATCATCAAAACCCCATACTCCAGCAGCATAAAATAAAACAGAACCCACCATTGAATCAAATAATTGTGTAAATGTTGAAAACCCAAGGTCAGTGCACACTTTCATTTTACTCAACACACCCCCTAGCGCCCTTCCTGCTGACTCAGACAGTATTTTCCTTCCTTCTATGAATACGATATTCTATATTATAGCTATGGATACAATACTATGGCCCATTTGACATTGAGTATCTATCACTCAATATGTTTTATACCGTGGTGAATATGAGTATGGTTTTAGATTGGTCTGGGGTAATTCCCGAAATGCTGAGGAATAGCCTTATGCATGTATTATACTATAACCGTTTCTTGCCTGGACCCGCTATTATTCTCAAATAAAATCTATATCATAGGTATTATGTTTCATCATGAATGCATGAAAGGGGGGGGGGGGGGGGGTCGTTTTTTTATGCTTTGATCATCACCAACGGCATACATTGTGGAGTAACGTTACATACACACGTTTGGATCGATATGAAGACATGGTTGGATCAACGCAAGATTGATTGGGGTACCTTGACTAGGATGTACCCCAAAAAGAATATTCCAATTATCTGATCGCGATTCCAAGTATTGATGTCCATCGTGTCGCCAACATAATCCACCACACATCATGCATCGGGAGCATTTGATCCTTCTCACTCCGACCGTTCAGATTGCCCAAAAAAATGTAACGGTTGTCGGCCAAACACGTATATAATCGCTGTTGGTGGCCATTGAGTTAAGAGGTTAAGGGGATGAATGAATGAATGAATGAATGCATTTTATTTGTATAGCGCTTTTCCAAACAAAGTTACAAAGTGCTTTACAGCAAACATCAGCAAAGGCGAAAAAATTTAATAGAAAATAAAACAAGAGGAAAAAGAGAGAATTAGTATTATTTATGTTACCTAAATAAATGGTTAACTCTGTTAAGAAATATAAATACATGTACTCAGAGGAATGTATATTACCAAATGTATGTATATATATGCAGTACTTGTTTATATCACTGGGGAGCGCTGTAGCGTCTTACAGAAAGGACGCACGTAATGACCGTGTCAGCGGAGGTGTGTTCTCTCTTCCTATTATTCTCAGTCTATCGAGGTGTGTGTACACAGGTGCATACCTCCACAAGTTCTATGCCTATCCCACCAATGTGAAATGGTGAAGTTGTGCTTATTCAATAAACAAGCTAAAGGCTAAAGATATCTCCTTGGACAACGTGTATTTTCTTCTACATGCAACGCAAGATAAACTGCAACGCTCAACAGGTTATGGGCCCAGGAGTCGTCAGAAGAAAAGAAAAGTTGCTCCACCGTGTAGAAAGTCGCAACGGACCGTGTGCTACAAACGGGTTGCTAGCTAGCAAGAACAAAGCAAGCCAAGCATCATGAATGACCATCGAGGAACAAACAGGTTGCCTTGACTGTTATTCGACGGAGATTAAACCAAATATGAACTTTGGGAGACTAAGATGTTGGGACAGTTCCATCTACTAGGATTACAAGACACAGTCCTGGGAGAGCCGAGGTCTCAAGAAGAGATCGACGCCGACGTAAAGAAAAAATGATGCATATGCGGAACTGATTCTTCGCTTGGACGATAAAAGCCTCTCGTTAATAATGAGGGATGCGTCCGAAAACGGAAGAAGAGCCCTGAAAATATTGAGAGACTATTATGCCGGGAAGGGGAAGCCCCGCATAATTAACCTGTACACCCAGCTAACGTCGCTTCACAAGGCAAGTGGGGAAAACGTAATGGACTACATAATCAGAGCAGAGACCGCCATTACAGCACTGCACAACGCAGGCGAGACACTGGGAGATGGACTACTCGTGGCGATGATCTTAAAGGGACTGCCTGAGGGGTTTAAGCCATTCGCCATACACGTGGCACATACGGAGGAAAACATCACATTCGCCGAATTCAAGACTAGGCTGAGAAGTTTTGAAGAAACTGAGAAGACAGACTCAGCTGAGTCAAGCGACAGTGTGATGAAAACCCAAGGAAAATTCGGACGACGACCCACCAGGACAAACGCACGTGGTGACGGTTGTGACCGGAGAGAGGACAGAGATATGGTACCAAATGCGGTACCAAAGGCCACAGAGTGAAAGCGTGTCGACAGAAGACATGGTGCGGCCATTGCAAGAGTGACTCGCACAAAGACGCCACATGCAGGCGCAAGGACAAAGATGACGCAAGTAAAGTCTCGGAGGATGGCGGCGATGACTACGCGTTCAAACTGAGGGACGTCACGACAGGAAACCAGCGCCAAGCGGCGTTCAGCACCCAGGAGAGGGGACTGATGGTGGACACGGGCGCCACCTCCCACATCATCACGGGCGTGAAGATGTTCAAAGATTTCGATAGCGCGTTCAGGCCAGAGGCGCACAGTGTCGAGTTGGCGGACGGCACCCGGTGCAGCGGAGTCGCACAGCGGAGGGGGACTGCAGAGGTATCCCTGATGGACAGCGCAGGACAGTGGCATACAGCGATACTGAGAGACGCTTTGTTCATTCCTTCATATCCTTCAAGGAGAAGAAAGATGCTCTGGTAACAAAAGATGGTACAAAATTTCACATTCATGTTTACGGAAAATTGTATTCCTTGCATACTCTAGGTGAACCTAATGATAAATGTAATACATGTCACACCATACAGACATGGCATGAGATATTAGGTCACTGTAACTATGACGATGTGTTAAAGCTGACAAATTTAGTAGAGGGTATGGAGTTCAAGGGCAAGACATACGTAGGCCCGAGCAAGAGTGTGAGGTGTGTATACAGGGGAAGTTTGCACAAACCAGAAACCGAGAACCTGATACAAGAGCAGAGGCTCCCTTACAAATGGTGCACACAGACCTAGCAGGTCCTGTATCGACAGAGTCAATCGACGGTTACAAATATGTACAGTCGTTCACTGATGATTACTCAAGCCCAGTGTTTGTATATTTTCTTAAAAAGAAAAGCGATACAATACAGGCTACGGAAAAGTTCCTAGCGGACACATCCCCATATGGGACAGTAAAGTGCATCCGGTCCGACAACGGAACAGAATTCACTAGTGGTGATTTTCAGACGCTGATGAGGAAAAATAAAATCAGACATCAAACGTCCGCCCCATACTCCCCGTTCCAAAACGGAACAGCGGAGCGAAATTGGCGATCACTTTTTGAGATGGGGAGATGCATGATAGCTGAGAGCAGGCTACCAAAACAGTTATGGCACTATGCAGTACAAACAGCAGCTATGGTACGAAACAGATGTTTTAGTAGATGCACAGGGAAGACCCCTTACCAGATGTTGACAGGCAAAAAGCCTAATGTAGCCAACATGCAGACGTTCAGCTCTGTATGTTACTCATACAAACAGGACAAGGGTAAACTTGACTCCAGGTGTGACGAGGGACGTTTTGTAGGCTACGATAAAAACAGCCCAGCGCATTTAGTTTACAACCCAGATACTAACAGAGTACTCAAACACAGATTAGTGAAGTTTGTGAGTAAGGCAGCTGTGGAGAAACAGACACAAACAGTTGAGTCAGACCCAAACGATAGCTATGGTAGTGTGAGACAGCCTAAGACCAGTGAAGATACACAGGAGGCCAATCAGAGCACAGAGGATGCTCAAGGACCAAGTGTACAGAGAGACAGTCAAAGGGCAGTGACAAGGTCTATGGACCAAAACACAACACAAAGTGTGACAGAGGAGGAACCCGAGTATAGGAGGTATCCAAACAGAGACAGGAAGAAACCTAGCAGTTTACAGGACTTCGTAAGTAACGAAGACAGTGAAAGTGATGGGGCTCATGCCACCATAGACTATTGCTACAGAGCAGTATGCGGCGTACCACAGACGTTTGGGGAAGCTATGGGATCAGTTAACTCAGGCGAGTGGGTAAAAGCAATGGACGAGGAGATCCACTCGTTAAACGAGAACAATACGTTTACATTGACAACCCTGCCGAAAGACAAAAAGGTAGTGGGGGGAAAATGGGTATACGCCATCAAGAATGATGTAAATGGGAGAGACAAATACAAAGCACGTTTTGTAGCCAAGGGTTACAGTCAGAAAATAGGAATAGATTACGGGGAAACATTTTCACCCACAGCAAACATGACGAGTATCAGAGTAGTGCTTCAGAAAGCAGCAATGGAGGATTTAGTCCTTCACCAGATGGACGTGAAAACAGCATGTTTACACGCTCCAATAGACTATGAAATATACATCAATCCACCAGAGAGTTATGAAGAAAAAGATGAAGGTCTAGTGTATAAAATAGAGAAATCACTCTATGGTCTCAAACACTGTGGGCGGAACTGGAATAGGATTCTACATGACTGTCTAACTGAGAGTGGATACACACAAAACCCAGCCGACCATTGTGTTTATTCCCAAGAGACAAGAGAAGGGAAAGTGATTATAATCATATGGGTCGATGACTTGATTATTGCAGCCATCAATGATGAGAGACTGAGAGAGGTGAAAGAAATGCTGTCAGAAAAGTTTTAAATGAAAGATCTTGGAAGACTCAAAAATTTTCTGGGTATTGATTTCAAGCAATCCGAAGGATGTGTAACTATGTCACAGGAAAAATACACAAACAAGATACTAGAGCGTTTTGAGATGCAGAACTGTAGAACCAGAGAAACTCCCTGTGAACAAAAGTTAGAATACACAGAGGATGCAGTCAGGATGGAGGACGTCAGGCTATACAGAGAGGCGGTAGGAAGCCTCATATACTTGACTACTTGTACTAGACCAGATCTAAGTTTTGTGGTGAGTAGATTATCACAGTATTTCGCAGAGCCAATGGGTTACTGTAAAACATGTACTAAAATATCTAAAAGGCACTGCAGACAAGCGGTTATGTTTCAGACAAAACCGCAGTGAGGTGTTAGGCATAAAAGCCTACAGTGATGCAGATTGGGCAGCTGATACCATTGATAGACGTAGTACCAGAGGGTACTGTGTAAGTCTGAGCAAGAACAGCTCTCTAGTTTCCTGGAAAACTAAGAAGCAACCCACGGTTGCACTTTCCACTTGTGAGGCGGAATACATTGCCCTTGCTACAACCATAGCAGAAGTTATATTTCGTATTTGCATCGCGTCCCGCTCTGAGCCTTACGAGATACTTCTATCTCCTGTGATACTTAATGTATCTCCCACGAATAAAAAACACATGCACCCCACCTGTATGGGGCCCCGCCCCTTATGGTGGCCACCACCCATATAACCATGACTCTGGTCATGAAACACCCTTCCTCTGTTTTCGTCCCAGCGTATTGGATGCGTGCACCATACGAGTCTAGCGGAATGAAAAGATTAAGGAAGATTAATAATGTTGGAAGCTTACCGGAGGTTGCTGGCCCCTGGCATCTTCAACGCATGTTTTCGGCGACACGACGGGCCTGTGTTGATGTTCCTCGTTTGATGACTGCACATCGAGGTTCAGCTGTACAAGGCTGGCTGTCGGGCCAGCTTGTACTCAGGTAGGCCCTGTGTCTTCAGGCATGGGTATTAGTGTTAGTAATGCTGGTTTGTTTTGTTAACACAACCATGTTGTGTGTTGGCGCCGGGGGCAGGATGGTTTGGTGAACGTTCTCTGCAGGGAACGGTTTCCAAGCTGTCTTGGGCGTGCTGCTAAAACATCTGAAGCTATGCTACATGCTGTCGCTACTGCCGCATGCTATTACTACTGCTAATTGCTATGCTGTTTTAATGTCTCCGCCGTGAGATGTTGTCACTCTCCCGCCTCTTGCCCGGTTCATCAATGAAGGTCAGTCGGTAGCTGTTGTGGGGTTTTTGAGTTCTATTTACCTTTTTCGGGTAAATGGGTTGACAACGGGGTAGGTCGTGGCTAGGTTCCTAGCCAGGTATTTTACCTTGTGTTCCGGCGGGGTTTGTTGAACGGTGTTCGTCGGGTAGTGGGGCTATGGGTCCAGCCGACATGATAAACATGTTGCGTGTCTGTGCACAGGCAATTGTTGTCTTGGGTCCCACATTGCCTGGCGTTAGGCTGCAGTAGTATAAGGGCAGGGCCGCCTGGGAGAAATGTGAGGCCCTGTGCGTTTTTAGACGCGAGGCCCCCCATCTCCTGGGTGTAGGGGGCTATTGTTTCGTTTTGTCACTCTGCTATGAGAAGGTCTGTCTTGCTACAGCTTTCTCTCCTCTCAAACCATTCATACTGACGGTCAATCGGTATACTGGGGGAGTAGTGCGGGGGGGGGCTTTGTTTACCTTTTTTGGTAAATGGGCTAAACTAGGGCTGGTGTTCTGTTGTGAATATTTTGAATGAAGACGGGTCTGGTCCGTCTCCCCTTAAACTTTGTGTGTATGGGTTTGCTCATTCTACAGTTTTTGTGGTTTAGCTCTTTTATTCATTTAACCCTTTCATGGTGCACACCACAGTGGAGGGTGCTGTTTGCAATCACCACTGGTGCTCCATGTTAACGTCTGTCCTTTGTTTTTGATATATTGAAACAATGCCCCGCCCGGCCGACACCATGGGTGGGTCGGCCTGGCGAGTGGCTGGTGGGCTGTTAAGGCTTGTACCGCCACGGTATGGAATTGGCAACGATTAGAACTGTGTTCGAATTGGTGTTTTTTTCTATTAAAAAAATTGTGTCTGGTGGAGGGGCCTTGAGGGCCAGCCGACGTCGACACATCGCGCGAGGTTGTTGACGTTATTAGCTTTGACCCAGCCGCAAGCTATAACCGCTCAGGGTTCCCCTCTCCGCAGGGGATTTTGGTCTTCTGCTGGAGCGTGGGCGGTATTGTCCTAGGCCCTACACCGCCTCACACCGCGCAGCCAAGAGAAGAGAGAGCACGGCCTCGTCAGCGGCGATGACGGGGCCCTCGACAGGCGGCCATGTTTTTCCCCCGCCAGAGGTATCCTGGGCGTTGATTCGACAGGTGTCCACAAAGCCGACAGCCTTGGCGGCCGAGGGATCGGCCATGTAGGATGGGTTCGGCTTGAACAAACAAGCCGTCACCGTCCTGCCGCGAGCAGCCCGCTCTCCGATCACTCCCTTCCCCAACACCAGCGGAAGAAGTGGGCTCTGATTGTTTCCTTTGGCTGCGGGCCGCGTGCCTTCGTTGAAGCGCGGGCGGCCCCACTTTTCGCTTCTCATGGGGACAGGGGCTGACACCCAGTTGATGGCTGAGCCTGGGTCTGTCCGTGAGAATGTTGTGCTGTCAAGCGGCTCCCACACCTTGAACTGTGTTGGTTGAGCCTGGTGTTACGTCTGTCAACTTAAGTGTTGTCAGCAGGGGGGCTCGAAACCTTTTGAGGCACACAGTGCGGGCTTCCCCGGCCTCGCCTTCGCCAGGCCAGGTATCATGTTGGTGCCTCCCACTCCTGAAATATTGGCAAGTGGTCGCAGCTCACATGGTTTGGGGTGGTAGTAATATCACTGCAGGGCTACGGTGTGTAGGAACCCATGGGGGCCTTACACCTTGCATGTCCGGCTGCAGAACAACTCCTTCAGCATGTTCTGGAGGGGTGTTCAGTGGGGGGGCTTTTTTCATCGGAAGCCCCCCGTATCAGATCGGCCCTTTCTGTCGGGGTTCCCCCTTGGGTGCGATTGCCTCGTGGGTGTGTCAGGGTCAGGTGTTCCGACACGGAACGCGCTCCTCGCACGGTTCCGGGGTTGTCTACGCACAGCGGGGGGACCGGGCCAACTATCTACAGTTCCTGGCGGACCTGCACCACGTGACGGCGGGTGCGTTGGGAGTGTCGTCACATATGACTACGGCAGTACCATATGTCGAGGTAGATGGAGAGAACGGTGAGGCGGGGACTTGTGTTTACACAACCCCACCCGTTTTCAGGTTTGGTACAGACCCTGTTGTCGGGGTCTCCAGCAGGGACAGCTCTGGTCAACGAGATCCAATCTCTGTGGACGAAGCAAGCCATCATCGTGGCGTTCTCCTCCCGGTGTTCTCAGCCCGAGAAGTCGGGAGGGAGGGGTGTAAGACCCAGGCTGGACCTGTCCCATGGGAAGGTTCAGCATTTTTTGGATCGTCTCCCACCTGTTGAACACTGTCAGGTGGGGGTCTGGTTCTCCTCCATAGACCTGTAGGATGCGTATGCGCATCCCCGATCTTCCATCCTAGGTCTTACCTACGCTTCCTTTGCAGGGTTAGCGTATGAGTACCAGAGGCTGCCGTTCGGTTTTCTCTGGCTCCCCGCATCTTCACCAAGTGCGTGGAGGCCGCACTGGGGCCTTTGCGTCGTCCGGGGTTACGGAGTGTTCTGCCCTGATGACGTTCTGGTCCTTCGCGGTCAAGGTGGATCGTCAGGTCTCATACCAGGCAGGTCTCTACCAGCCTGGGGTTGCTGTAGACTGGATGTAGAGTATTCCTCTTCCCAGTCAACGGTTGGAGGGCTATGGGCATCCATTTCAGAGCGTGTTGTCAACACGCTCGGGAGGTTCCGTCCTAGGACGGTTACGGCGCTGTCTCACGTCGCGTTTTCACCGACGCCTCCCTCGCTGGTGATGCGTCAGGCCAACGCAGTAGGGGGCAGCTGGCAAACCATGCTGCCCGGTCTGTGCTACGTTCAATGTGTTGGTGTTGAAAGCGGTCCTTCTGGTCCACAAATGGTGTTGATCAGGACGGACGTTACGACGTCAGTGTCGTGTATCGACAGACAGGGAGGAGTACGCTCCCCCTGTCTGCACCAGGCGGCGGGCGGCTGGCTATGGGCGTCCTCCATCTGCGCGGCCTGAGGGCTCCCCACATCCCCGGCAGGGAGAATGTGGGTGCAGGTGTACTGTCGCGGGGCGGCCCTCATCCTGACGCGGGTCTGGGACCGATGCCGTGCCGCCAGGGATTCTTCCCCATACATCTGTTAGGTCAGTTGTTGGGACGGGTACGTTGAGGGGCGCAGGTTCTTGATCCTGATGGTGTTACCATCTGGAATGCGCATGCTCCCTCCACTGTCGCGCTTACGCGGGCAGATGACGTATGTTCCAAGTGTGGTGTAAGGTGGGGGGCCGGGACTCAGTCTCCTGCCCCCTGGATGCTGTCCTTAGTTACCTCCAGTCTCTCCTTGATAGACTGTCGGCTTCGACGGTGAGGGTATATGCAGCAGCTATATCCTCCTATCATGAGGGGTTTGAGGGGATGTCTTGTTCAGCCACCCTCTTGTGAAGCGTTTCCTGCTTGGCGCTCGACGCGTTAAGCCGGTGCAACGCTCCTTGGCTCCGACTTGGGATCTTCAATTGGTCCTCGGTCGGTTGTCCTTGGCCCCGTTTGAGCCGCTCGAGCGGGCGCCGTTGGGACAGCTGTCCTTCAGGACCGCGTTCCTTCTGGCTGTCACTTCCGCTAAATGCGTAGGTGAGCTCTGTGCTCTCTCGGTACGTCCAGAGTGCCTGTCTTTTCGGACCGATTGCGGTGTCACTCTGCGACCTGATCCTGCTTTCGTGCCTAAGAATATCCGGAGTTCCTTCCGCTCCCGGGATATTGTGGTTCAGGCGTTTCGTCCTCCTCCTCACACTAGTGAGTTAGATGCGGGCCTTCACCTGTCATGTCCAGTCCGTGCTTGGGGATTTACCTCAGCCGTATTCAGGATTTCAGGGTTACCGACCAGCTTTTTGTCTGTTACGGTGGGGCTCGTGCTGGTAAGGCACTGTCGGAGCAGCGCCTGTCCCATTGGTTGTGCGAGGGTGTTGCCCTCTGCTACACGTTGGCTGGGCAGGATCCCCCTGGGGGCGTCAGGGCGCACTCCACTCGTGGGGTGGCTGCCTCTGCCGCTCTCCTGGGTGGGGCCTCGGTGGAGGCCATCTGTGCTGCAGCTTCATGGTCCTCCCCGGGCTCCTTTGTAAGGTTTTACCTCATGGACATGACCGGGGGTTCTGTCTCCCAGGCGGTTCTGGGGTCTGTGGCCTTTCCTGCTTCCCGTCCTTTGGTCGGGTAGCAGGAGTGTGTGGGTATGGGCCACAGTGTGTTGAGTCACACGTGGTTCCGCCTGTACGGTGTGTTCAAGGGGTTCTAGCTCCCTCTTGTTCGCATTCAGGTGGAGTTGACTGCGCCCCCCCTTCGTTAGGAAGGATGGGGTGACAGGGCTCCCCGCACCCCTTGATGTGGGCTTACGGGTCCTCAGGGGGTACATCTGTCGGGTCTCGCGCCCGCTCTTCCCCATTATCTCGTAAGGCTCAGAGCGGGACGCGATGCAAATACGAAATATAACGATAGGTTATGTAGATAACCTAGTTATATTAGTATTGGCTGAGCGTCCCGCTCTGCGCGCCCTGAGTTCCCTTTTGAGGGATCTTTTCCTGGGACGGGTTTTTGGCGAGGAAGGGTGTTTCATGACCAGAGTCATGGTTATATGGGTGGTGGCCACCATAAGGGGCGGGGCCCCATACAGGTGGGGTGCATGTGTTTTTTATTCGTGGGAGATACATTAAGTATCACAGGAGATAGAAGTATCTCGTAAGGCTCAGAGCGGGACGCTCAGCCAATACTAATATAACTAGGTTATCTACATAACCTATCGTTATATACCTAGAACAGCTTTTGAAAGGTATTGATGATTACAAGTACACACAGGCAGTGGTACATGAGGACAATCAGGGAACAATTGCTCTAGCCAAGAACCCTGTACACAGACAGAGGTGCAAGCATGTGGATATTAAATATCATTTTATCAGGTCCACGATAAATGAAGGGAGAGTAACTTTGGTATATTGTCCTACAGACTAAATGGTTGCTGATATTTTTACAAAACCTGTAACAAGGATGAAACTGGTGAAGTTTGAAAAGAACATTTTTGGAACTTGAAATGTGTTTAGACAGAGGTCCACATTTATTTTTTATGTTATGTTTTCTACTTTGCTTAAGATTGTAACAACCTGAGTTCAAGTGGGGGTGTTAAGAGATATGAATACATGTACTCAGAGGAATGTATATTACCAAATGTATGTATATATATGCAGTACTTGTTTATATCACTGGGGAGCGCTGTAGCGTCTTACAGAAAGGACGCACGTAATGACGTCATCACGTCATTCTATATATGACCGCGTCAGCGGAGGTGTGTTCTCTCTTCCTATTATTCTCAGTCTATCGAGGTGTGTGTACACAGGTGCATACCTCCACAAGTTCTATGCCTATCCCACCAATGTGAAATGGTGAAGTTGTGCTTATTCAATAAACAAGCTAAAGGCTAAAGATATCTCCTTGGACAACGTGTATTTTCTTCTACATGCAACGCAAGATAAACTGCAACGCTCAACAAACTCATTCAGCGCAAGCGATTATCCCCATCCCTGTAGTCAATGGGCCACGCTTTAAAAGATAGGCATTTTCACTGTGCGTCACAATGTTTGCAGAGCTATATCTATATTCTATATTCTAGCTATGGAGACAATACTATGGCTCATTTGACAGTCACTATCTCTCATCCAACATGTACAAAAGAGTTAATTTCTTCATGTATACGTCCGCGTGTTATCCCGTGGTGAATATTGTATAGTTTCAGAGTGATCCGGGCAAATTGCTGGAAGCTGAGTTATGGAGCGCTGTGTGAATTTAGCTAAAGTCGTTCACGTTGCTCATCTGGACATGATACTATTTCCAAATCAAAGGTATATAATAGGTATTACGTTTCATCATGAATGCATCAAAGGGGGGAGGGTCGTTTTTTGATGCTCTTTGATGCGTTTTGAATACTACATACGTTGATCGTTGCGATCGATGTGAAATCATTGTAGGATCAAAGTACGATTGACGTCATATAGTCCTTACCTTTGCTAGGAGGTATCACAAAATGAATATTCCAATTGTCTGATCGCGATTTCCAGTATTGATGTCCATCGGGTCGCTGACATGAAATGCCACAAAATATGCATCAAGTGTGCTGGATGGGAGTTCCAATGGTAACACAGAGGTCCGTGAGAGTGTATAGAATATTAAAATCGAAAAAAAGAAAAAACTATGAAAACCCGAGATTTCTCGGGTTCTGGCGCTCAACCGCTGGCGAAATAACCCAAGAAATCTCGGGGTTGGCGCAGAAAGTGTTAACTCATTGAACGCCACAAGCTTTCCCCATCTTTCACTGTCTAGCGCCAGCTTTTCTTGACCATTTTCACGATATTTCATGATCTTTGCGGAGCTATTGTATATTCTATATTATAGCTATGGAGACAATAGTATGGCTCATTTGACACACTATTTCTAGTCCAACATGTAGTTTGTAGTTTATTACATGCTAAACATCGCCCATTTCCAAAATCTTCCAAAGTCTTACTGATCCCATCGGCGATTACTCGTTTATATGTAATTACTAGGGCTGTCCCCGACTAAGGATTTGGATGGTCGGCTAGGATTGGCCAAAATTTGCTGCTAGTCGACTATTGGTCGACTAAAAAAAAAGAAAAAAAAAGTATATATATATATATTTTTTTTTTACATTTGGGCTGTGGGGGTGCTTAATGTCTGAAGGAGTCGACTGAAGGCTTCTTGTCCTCTGCAAAAGCATGCAATTGGTCCACTGATGGATACATCTTGATATTTGTCTAGTCTAGTGTGTTCATTAGATGGTGAAATCCTCTTTCAGTGCCTCTGTGCCTGTTTTCGTAGGCAGTTAGCCTCTGGTATGCGTGCCATTAGCGTTAGCCACGCTTCTAGGCCTCTTTTCTTTTGGAAAGAATTATAAAAAAAATATATATATTAAAAAAATAAAATTATATTCGACTAAGAGGTTGGCCAGTCGACTACGGCTCCTTTCGACCGATTAGTCGACTAATTGATTAATAGGGGTCAGCCCTAGTAATTACACATGTTTACGGGACACTATAGGTTTTGAAGCGAGCAGATCTGCTAGCGATTGCTTTGGAAGAGCTCCTTCCACTCAGAGCGAGTCTCGATAGTCCGGTTCATTCATTGCCTCTCCTGATCCATTTCTTTCTGAGTTCAAAAGGTAGGTGATACTGCCACCTGGTGAGATTCGATCGGCATTGCAATTCCCTTTTTTTTTTTTTTATCTCTCTTTCTCAGATTTTTCTCTGTTTTCTCCCCGTCCCAATTTAGTTGTTGTGCCAATTCCCCCCCTCCCCTACCTGGTTGTTGTGTGCATGTTCTCCTACTGGTCGGTACAAGGGAACCCTGAAGTATCCGCACGCTTCCTCCGACACGTGCGGCGACAGCCAGTGGCTCTCTTCTCACCTGGCAGCGAGGGCTCTCATTGGTGAAGTGTAACGCGTGGGAGGTCACGCTGCCTTCCTCAAGTCCTGCCTCCGCTGTGCAAGCGCCCAGACCTGACCTGTAGGCGTTGCTGTCCACAACGCCAGTTTCCCACCCACGGCTTCCCTCCCCCTAACCCAGCCAAACGAGTTTGTATAGCGATCAGCCCAAGCCAAGGCATTGCTGACTCCGGGACGGCATTGCAATTCCAACATAGGTAAACGAGCCAGGGACACATAGAATGATCCGGATGATGGTTTAGAACGGGGATCAGAGGAAAAAGGATCAAAACCCGATAAATCTTGTGTATGGCGCTAAACCGCTGGCGAGATAACCGAAGAAATGTCGGGTATGACCCTGAATGAGTTAAGGGTTGTACAGCTTGGGTTCAGCTTGTCAATGCTAAGTGGGGGAGGATCTTAATATTGATATATAGTTTTGCCACCTCAGTGTTAATTACGGCTGACCTTCGAATTTTTTTTTGGAATTCGAAGCTTCGGGGCAGAGATTCGATTTAAATTCGAAGCTTCGAGATTAAAATTTTTAAAAAAAATTATAAATACTTTTTTTTTATGTTGTGGGACTTGTACACTTTGTCAGTGCTGTAAAGTTTAAACCTTTTTAAATCTTAGACAAACGAAACACAAATATTGTAAGCCGTCATTTGAGGCTTTATAAAAGCAGCACAATAACCACAAATCTGTCAGTGCCGAGTCCGACCTCATCTTAAATAACAAACAGCAAGGGCGTCTACGTGGCGTAGTGGGCAAGGCGCTCGCCACGAAATGCTGGAGACGCTGGGCTCGTCAGTTCGAGCCCAGCGCTCCACATTTGCTTTCAGTTTAGCTGGTCGTCCGTACTAATACACATTGGCCGTATTAGGGGGTGGGAAACTGATGGGTGGGGATCGGGCGTTGTGGACAGCGACTCCTACAGGTCGGTTGGTGCGCCTGCGCAGTAGAATCAGGAAGTGTCGGGGGCAGCGTGAGCCTCCCACGCGTTACTCCTCGCCACTGAGAGATCGAGCTCCGCAGGTGAAAAGATGCGACTGCTGTTACCTCAAGTACCGGAGGGGACTTGTGCTATGTATGACTTAGTCCACATTGCAGCCGGCTTGTGGGAGGCAAGAAACAGCGTCCGTGACAGGGAGGGTTGAATTGGATGATACGAAATTGGGATGGGAGAAAATATAGAAAATGGGAGAAAAAGTGGATAAAAAAAAAATAACAAACAGCATTGCTTGTTGTAATTAACAAAGAGAGGCAGAGTTGATTTTGCACAAAAAAATAATAATATATATATATATTTTTTATATATTCAAATTTTATTTTCATATTCGAATCCCATGCCCATCGAACGGAGCTTTGAAGCTTCGAAGTATTTAAGACAGCCCTAGTGTTAATCCTTAAGATTATTATTATATATAAATGTTAAGGCAGCAGTGGCGGAGCCCAATAGCAGAACACAGGAGGAGAGAGAATGGAGCGTTTTAGGTTGGTTTAATTATAGGCACCAAGCAGACAGGTATTTGATATACAGGAATGTGTAATAGGCGCGAGCAGGTGCACTCCTCGTGCAGCACAGGAGCGTCCAGGTGGGTGGTGTCTCGGGAGCGGTGGTCCTAGGTTGTTAGGTTAACACTGCGACGAGGGAGAGCAGGATCCGTGGTCTGATGTAGGGGTTTGTTGATGAGGGAATCCCTCACAGCCGCGCTGATTGATCTCCCTCTGGCAGCGTGGGAATGCTGGGGTCGGATGCTGCCCATATAAAGGTGTGGAAGGATGAGGGGTGAGGAAGGCTCTCGCCGTGATGGTGTGGAAGGAGGAGGGGTGAAGAAGGCTCTCGCCGTGATTATGACAGGACCCCCCCTCTACGGGCGCCTCCTGGCGACCCTCCAGGCTTGCCAGGGTTGGCCCGATGGAAGTCCCGGATGAGGTCAGGACACAGGACCATCTGGCGGGAGACCCAGCTGCGCTCCTCCGGGCCGTAGCCCTCCCAGTCCACCAGGTACTGGAAGCCGCAACCACGACGACGCACGTCCAGCAACTGCCGGACGGTGTAGGCAGGATGGTCGTCGATGATCAGCGGAGGGGGATGTTCCGGAGCTGGGGGAGACAGAGGACTGGAGACCACCGGCTTCAGCTGGGAGACATGGAATGAGGGGTGAATGCGCATATGGGAGGGAAGCTGGAATCTGACAACTGAGGGGTTAATGACAGACAGAATTTTGTAAGGGCCAACAAAAGGGGGGGTGAGTTTCCGGGAAACAGATTTTAGAGGCAGGTCCCAAGACGAGAGCCAAACCATCTGACCTGGTTGATAGTCGGGGGCCGGTCTTAGATTCTGATCAATCGGCCAGTATCACGTCTTCTTGTGTTATCATCTCTCCATCCACTCCCTCTGCGCTGTGTAATTTTAATGTTCCTGACGTCTCATATACTGGCTGTACAATCCTTATCTCTCCCCGTTAGTGCAATCCGCAACTGTAGTAATTCTCCACCTTTGTAAGAATTCGACACTCGACACAGCGTAATACCTTACAAGGAGAAGCGTTGTTTATTTTCATAAACAGAAACCTCATAATCAGATGGGAACCAGTTCGTATTGTCCTTGTAAGATCTATTCTAATGATCTTTCGGTGTGTTCAGTCTATCGTCCTTCTGCTATTCAGTCCAATAGTGGTCAGGCCTGGTCGTTAGCCGGAACCCTCCTCATGTTAGCCGAAGCTAATGACGATGTGGCCTCCTTCCCCCCCCCCCCCCTCTCTGTGATGAGAGCAGGGAGTCTCTTCTGTGTGATCTCAGTCCTAGTCAGATCGTAGTCTGCCCTTAGTCGCTCTTGGTCTGGCTTACACCCGGAAGGAACTTGCTTTTCTATATTCTGGCCATAGCAACGACAGCCCGCCCCTCTTCCGGTTGTCAGGTGCCGCTGCCATGACAACCGCGTTTAACCTTTAGACACACATTCTAAACATTTCATTACTGTTTCATTAATGATGAACCTCTCTCCGCTCTGCTCTCTGTGCCCTGTGCCTGCTGTTATCAATGTGTTCTAGATCGGAATGTCAACACCCCGCTCGCTGCTCCCACTGACTGCCAGCCACTAGACTGCTTACTCCACCGGTCAAACCGCCACCACCATCACCATGCACATTTCGACCTCTCTGACCCGGGCCCCTTTAGATGCGGTCATCTCCCCCCAATCTATACATCACATACATTGAAAACCACCACCGGTTTCTTTCACCGGGGTCCGGTGGCGGTTGGCAAATCGGCGATTCTGGTCAGCGGAACAGCGCGGCCCTGGTGTCCTCCCATATCCTCCTGCAGCGGTGAAGGTGCGCCTGCACCGAGGGGACTGAGATCTTCTCCTCCTGGGTAGGGAACAGTGGAGGCTGGTAGCGCAGAGAAGACTCGAAGGGGGACTGGCCTGTGGCAGCGGAGGACAAGGAGTTGTGGGCGTACTCGATCCATGGCAGGAAGGCGCTCCAGCCAGAGGGGTCCCGGGTCGTGACGCAGCGGAGGGCGGACCCCAGGTCCTGGTTGGCCCGCTCCGACTGGCCATTGGTTTGCGGGTGGTATCCGGAGGAGAGGCTGACCGTGGCCCCCAGGGCTCGGCAGAAGGCCTTCCAGACCTGGGAGATGAACTGAGGCCCTCTGTCGGAGACGATGTCCACCGGGATCCCGTGGAGGCGGAAGACGTGGAGCACCATCAGGTCCGCAGTCTCTGAAGCAGAGGGAAGTTTGGGGAGAGAGACAAAGTGGACGGCCTTCGAGTACCGATCGACAATGGTGAGAATGACTGTGTTACCGTGTGAGGGAGGCAGACCGGTGACGAAGTCCAGGGCGACATGTGACCAGGGCCGGCCAGGAACAGGCAGCGGACGGAGGAGCCCGGCAGGTGGTTAGTGGGAAGCCTTCCCACGAGCACAGACGGTGCAGGCAAGGACGAAGGCGCGGGTGTCTTCCCTCATGGAGACCCACCAGAAGTGCCGCTTGAGTAGGGACAGGGTGCGGTCGACCCCAGGATGACAGGCGAACCGGGAGGCATGGATCCACTGGAGCACCTGGGAGCGGACAAGGTCGGGGACAAAAAGCCGGTTAGGTGGACCGTTACCTGGATCAGACTGGGCGCGCTGGGCCTCTC
This sequence comes from Notolepis coatsorum, assembly GCF_963971535.1. Taxonomy (NCBI): domain Eukaryota; kingdom Metazoa; phylum Chordata; class Actinopteri; order Aulopiformes; family Paralepididae; genus Notolepis; species Notolepis coatsorum. The sequence goes on along the minus strand of NC_140165.1, from coordinate 168,737,082 downwards.
GGACGACGGACTGGATCTCCCAGGTGGCGGAAGCCACCAAGCAGGAGGAGGGGAGGATGGTGTCGGGGTGTGAGGGGCCCCCTTTGGGGACAAAATGCTGGGAGAGGGTGTCCAGCTTAATGTTCTTGGAGCCTGGCCTGTAGGTCAGGGTGAAATTGAACCGGCCGAAGAACAGCGCCCAGCGGGCCTGGCGGGAGTTCAGGCGCTTGGCCGTCTGGACGTAGGCAAGGTTCTTATGGTCCATCCAGACCAGGAAGGGGATATCTGAGCCCTCCAGCCAGTGCCTCCATTCCTCCAAGGCCAGCTTGACTGCCAGGAGCTCCAGGTTCCCAATATCATAGTTGACCTCCGCCGGGGTCAGGCGGCGAGAGAAGAAGGCGCAGGGGTGTAGTCTCTGGTCGAGAGTGGAGCGCTGGGAGAGGACCGCCCCCACCCCGGTACTCGAGGTGTCCACCTCCACCACGAACTGGCGGGATGTGTCCGGCTGGACGAGGATGGGCGAACGATGTGAAGCGCCTACGCAGCTCGGAGAAGGCGGAGTCCACCTTAGCGGACCAGACGAAGGGCACGGAGGGCGAAGTGAGTTGGGTAAGGGGTGCAGCGACCCGGCTGTAGTCCCTGATGAAACGCAGATAGATGTTAGCAAATGCCAGGAAGCGTTGGAGCTGCTTGATGTTGGTGGGTCTGGGCCAGTCTGACACTGCCTTGATTTTCTCGGGGTCCGCCCGGATCTGGCCGCCCTCTATTATGTAGCCGAGGAACCAGATGGAGGAGACGTGGAACTCACACTTCTCCGCCTCGACGAACAACTTGTTCTCCAGCAGGCGTTGGAGGACCCGGCGGACATGCTGGACGTGCTCTTCCATAGAGCGGGAAAAAATCAGAATGTCATCCAAATAAACAAAAACAGATCGGTTAAGGACATCACGGAGAACGTCATTGACAAGGGCCTGGAAGACAGCAGGGGCGTTGGTCAGCCCAAAGGGCATTACCTTGTACTCTAAGTGACCGAGCTGGGTCTTAAAGGCTGTCTTCCATTCATCCCCCTCCCGGACACGGAAGAGGTGATAGGCATTCCTGAGGTCCAGCGCCGTAAAAATGGTGGCACCTTGCAGGGGTTCAAAAGCAGAGTTAATCAACGGCAGGGGGTACTTGTTCTTGATCATGATGTTGTTGAGGCCACGGTAGTCAATACAGGGGCGAAGGGAGCCATCCTTCTTGGAAACGAAAAAGAAACCAGCGCCGACAGGTGAGGAGGAGGGGGTGATAATGCCCGAGGCCAAGGACTCATGGACGTATTTCTCCATGGACTCCCTCTCCGGGCGCGAGAGATTGAACAGGCGACTAGTGGGGAGCGTGGCTCCCGGGAGCAGGTCAATGGCACAGTCGTACAGGCGATGGGGTGGCAAGGAGAGAGCATGCTGTTTACTAAAAACAGCCTCTAGATCATGATAAATTGGAGGGATAGCGGAAAGGTCAATGGGTTCGTTGGGAACGTGAGAACCAGCGACCTCCAGTGGCGGCCGAGCAGACAGTAGGCAGGTAGCGCTCCAGCTCACGACTGAACCAGTTGGCAAGTTTATCACTGGGTTGTGTAGCTTGAGCCAGGGCATGCCGAGTACAATAGGGTTATGGGGGGAATTAGTGACGTGAAAACGAATAACCTCGTTGTGGTTCCCTGAGAGCAGCAGGCGGAGTGGCTTGGTGTGGCGAGTTATCCGTGAGAGTAGCCTCCCATTTAGACCGTGGGCGTCGCGGGGGATAGGCAAAGTGTCGGTAGCAATACAGAAGCGGGACACGACGCCAGCATCGATGAGGTTCTCGTCAGCGCCTGAATCAACCAGCGCGGACAGGGGAAGCGACTGGCCATTCCAACACAGCGTGGCACTGAATTGCATATTGGGACCGGAGCTGGGTACATAATTTAGGCTCGAACATGCGCCCAAGCATTACTGTCGAGCCCCGCCATTTGGGCGAAGCGGGCATGAATCGAGGAAGTGGCCGAGCTGACCGCAGTAAATACATGCCCCCATTTTGAGCCTGTGGAGGCGTTCGTAGGGATGGAGGTGAGACCGGTCAAGTTCCATTGGCTCAGAGGGGTTGTGCTCAACGCGGTCAGCACGCCTGGGGGGAGGACAGCGAGATGAATTGGACAGCGGAGGACGGGTGCCGCTAGCCTTTTCGCGGCGGCGCTCGCGGAGACATGTGTCCAGTTCTCTGGCTAAATCAATTAGCTCGTCCAGAGCGCTCGGTTTTTCCTTGGATGCCAACTCGTCTTTTAGAATGTCGCTGAGGCCTTGACGGAATTCCCCTCTTAACGAAATGTCATTCCACCCGGAGCCCACTGGTAGGATACGGAATTCAATTGAATATTCGCTCACACTGCGGTTTCCTTGGCAGATAACGAACAAGCCAGCAGAACTATCCGAGCCCCCGGGATGGTGGTCGAAGACCTTTTGCATGTCGGCGATATATGCGGAGAACGAATTGCAGAGGGAGGACTGACTGAAGTGGAGAGCTGTTGCCCATTCTAACGCAGGACCCTTGAGCAGACCCGACAGGTAAGCGATTTTAGATTTATCACTTTGGAAGGTGTGCAGGCTGTTGTGAACATTGAAAAATAAAGGCACGACATTTAGAGACGTGAGCGTGTGTGTTGATTGGCATGCCCATTGATGATGGACTGGAACTCTCTCTGGAACTCTCTCCATTCTCCGGAATCCTGTGATGCTGGACTCGACATTTGGTTGCAGTGGTCTGTTAGGGCAGCAGTGGCGGAGCCCAATAGCAGAACACAGGAGGAGAGAGAATGGAGCGTTTTAGGTTGGTTTAATTATAGGCACCAAGCAGACAGGTATTTGATATACAGGAATGTGTAATAGGCGCGAGCTGGTGCACTCCTCATGCAGCACAGGAGCGTCCAGGTGGGTGGTGTCTCGGGAGCGGTGATCCTAGGTTGTTAGGTTAACACTGCGACGAGGGAGAGCAGGATCCGTGGTCTGATGTAGGGGTTTGTTGATGAGGGAATCCCTCACAGCCGCGCTGATTGATCTCCCTCTGGCAGCGTGGGAATGCTGGGGTCGGATGCTGCCCATATAAGGGTGTGGAAGGATGAGGGGTGACGAAGGCTCTCGCCGTGATGGTGTGGAAGGAGGAGGGGTGAAGAAGGCTCTCGCCGTGATTATGACAATAAAATGCCATATTTTATACTTTTCCTTGTTGGCATTTTTGTTGCAATAGCCATCAGTGTATTTGCATTCTGGAAGCACTCCCCTATATACTAGCTTTCATTGGTGGTGGCATGGTCAGCTATGCCCACTAAATATGCAAATATTAGGATTGCACAGGAATGCACGCAGAGCAAATTGACACATGTCAAAAGCTGAAGAGAAGAGTATGTGAGTCGTTAAGCCAATTTACGATTGTTGGAGTTTACAAGCAGCTTGCCCTTTGTTTTGTTTGTTTACATGAACATAGATTACTGGATCATCTGCATAAATTTAGGCCTTGTCCAGACTAAAACGATTTTGATCTGTTTAGTTTTCGTTTGACGGTTTCCGTAAAAACGAAAACGTTTCAAGATAATAAGTGCATGCCACAAATTTTGAAAATAAATGTCTTTCCTGTTTCTTTTATTTTGAAAAACCCCAACCGGAAGTGTTATAGTGTCTGTTGCTAGCAGCTTAACTTGTGTGTGAATGAATGAATGAAAACTTTATTGAACAGATTGCATAATGGGTACAATACAGTACGGCTCAATACACACAATTGTTAACACTTTGGCGACCACTGGGCTTAGTCTAATTAGTGGCTAGAGGACCGGGGAATGTAAACAAACGTGTGGGTTTTTGTACAACTATATCTATCTATGCTTTATAGTGTTGCTATCTGTCCATTCTCATTGTGAATTGAGTTCATAAACCGTCCCTTCAAAATGGCTTAAAGAAAAAAAAAATTCATCGGTAGGTTGTCATTTTATAGCGCCGTGAATATAAGCTATATATAAGATTTCGTCTCATATATTTTCTGGAAAGCTAGTTATGGAGCTAATGGCTACTAACGTTATATTCAACGGCATTTCCGTTTTATATATGCTAATGAAATAACTAGAGGTGGGCATAGATAAAAGAAAATTATCTAGATTAATCTATCTGCAATCCTGGATTTAATCTAGATTAATCTAGATTAAAATGGCTAAAAAAAAAAGAAAAAAATCTGCCGAAGGCATTCAAAATATGTGTGTTCTACCCAAATAATGACCAGAAGTAAGTCCTTACTTTTTCTTTCCTCCTTATGTTTCTCAGGCCAGGTGGCCCATTACACCATGAGCTCATCTCCCGTTTCCAAAATGCATTACAGACTGTTTGAAAAAGCTGTTTTGCTATGATAATTGGTAATGAAATATCAAAATAATGTTCAATAAGATGTACTTGTGTTTAATAAGTTGTTTTATTCAGAAGTTAACACAAATAAATAATATTACCAGTACAGTACAGTATCTAGCACACTCTCAGGAGCAAAACAGAAAGAAGCATTTCAAACTTGAACTATGTGACATGGCTTGACTCAATCAGTCCAATCTCTATTTCTCCTTCTTCCACCAGTCACTCAGGCAGACCAGCTTGTTTTATGTAGCGGTGTCTACTTATAGTACCTATAATATTTTTCCCGTTGGGTGCCAGACAGGGCCAAACCCTGCCAATGCAAATCAACTGCTCCAGTGGAGTTGCTCAGTGGCCAATGGTGTCAACTGTGGTTGTACTGGGCAGCTCCCAGGTGTGAATGGAACTGTGTGAATGTGAAGCAGGGCGTTCCTGAAAAAGAGCACCTGTGCTCAGCGAATCTACCCTGGGTAAATAAAGGTAAGAAAAAAAAATGAATTTTTTATAAAAAAAAATTAGATTAACTGCGTCAATTATATTATCGCGCGATACGCCGTTAACGGCCCAGCTCTAGAAATAACTCAAACTGCATATGATCCGGGCTGTCCCAGAGCATGTATGCATGAAAGTGGGGGGGGCGGGGGACGTCGTTTAGTATTATTGATTACCAATACAGTGTCCGTGTAACTAGCCACATTCACTGATCGACTGCTTGCGTCTCACAGCAAGGTCTGATCCGGCTGTAATTTAGGTGAAAAAGGTCTTACCGTGATACCCCCGGGCATTTCCCCGTTATCGAGCCGCATCTGGTAGATCGATAGGTCCATTGGCTGATGATAAATCCCATTATTCCATGGTGAAATCTGCGATTCGAAACGTGATCCACAGTACATTGTGCTGGTTCAGGATCAGGCTACAATGATACTCCATTGGAAGAAAAAAAAATAAGTTTTACATTCGCTCACATGGCATACTGCAGTGGAGCGATGGCGCCCCTAAGAGGATCTGGCCGGTATTGCATGTTCTCGATTCCACAGACGAGGGTAGATCTGCAGAGCCGGTCGGGGATCTTGACCCGGTTATTAATATGGAATAAAACAATAACAACTTGCCACGGCTATATACATGCCTCTGGTCCACAACGCATGGCACCGAAACCCATATATATACGTGGCCGGTCCCCATTGTGTTAAGGGGATACAGACCAGAGAAAGACGTTTGTCTTGTTTACATCAGGGTCCCCCATTTTCAATTAATATTGACATTTATGACATACTCAACATACATGACATTTATGGCATAGGGACATACAGGTATTTAGTACTGATACATTTGTGACATATACGGTATTCAAATATACAGTACTGTTACCCATAGATCCTGACAGAGTATATACATATGATGGGGAGGGGACTGTACATTAGGAGGGGGTGGGTGGGAGAGAAATATACATACGGTGGTGAGGAGACTGTACATTTGGAGGGGGTGGGTGGGTGGGAGAGAAATATACATACAGCGGGGAGAGAATATATACATGCGGTGGGGAGGAGACTGTCTATTAGGAGGGGGTGGGGGTGGGGGGTTTGGACATTTACGGTGGCCAGTTTCGAATTGCAGCCTCCCGTAGGTGCTCTTTAAGAGCAGTTTTGAATATGGGTAGGGATTCACATTCCTTTACAGCTTTGGGTAGGGCGTTCCACATTGATGTGGCATAATTGCTAAACGTGTTTAGTCCCTTGTTTGAGCCGAATCTGGGTTTAACATGATTTGTTGAGCTTCCTCTGGTGTTGTGGTCGTGGTATTCACTGACCTTTGGGAAGTATTTTGACATGTACATGGGTACCTTAGTCATATAGTGTATCTTGTAGACCAGGCCCAGTTGCTGTACTCTGTCGTCTACTCTAAGCCATCCTAGCAGGCCCGGACTGGCCATCGGGAGCACCGGGAGTTTTCCCGGTGGCCTGGCCTGCACAGATAAAAAAAAAATTATATAAAAAAAAAAAATTATATATTCTTTTTATTATACTTTTTTTTTTTTTTTTTTGCCAGGCCATTGTTTCTAGTTGTGGCGGCGGCGCGGCGCGATAGTTTTTAGATAACCAGGTGGGTGGGAGGAGACTCTCTCTCTCTCACGCGGACACACACACACACAATGGAGCCGTGCTTGATGCTTTTTGTTGGAAATTTCAGTCAGTGAGCTCATACTTTGAGCTAATTTTATAGTTAAAATGATTGAGACAACGCAATCTTCTGTCTTCGTTGTGCATGCAGGCGTGTGCTCACCACACGTGATACATGTGTCACTATTCTGGCAGTGGCTACTGTTATTATAGTATTGTAATGAAAGGTCTGTTATTTAATGTTTGTGTAAAGGGCTATTTTAACTGTTGATGGGTAGTGCATCAGTAAAGTGAATATGGTATTGTGCTCTTGACTTGTTTGAATAGGTGGAGAGAGTGGTTAACTGTATTATAATAGTAAATAGAAAAATATGTTGTGCTCTTGCTTTTTTCTTTTTGAAGGTGGAGAGAGTACCATTGCTAGTGCCACAACAGTTTTATTTGAGGTTCATAACAGTACATTGTACTAAGCAATTGTTGGCTCATTAGTTTGTGATTCACATGCACTAAAATTCACCAGAATGCAGGAAATTAAGTCTTTGTAACTAAAATCTTCCGGGTGGGGGACCCCCAGACCCCCCGCTTAAAAAGTGGCCTGATTGGGGCTATATTTCACGCTATATCTCCCGGTATGAATTATTTCCCCAGTCCGGCCCTGCATCCTAGGTTGTCAAAGTGGGCAGGGGTGAGGTGGGTTCTAGGGGTAAGGTCAAATAGTTGTCTGACCAGTTTGTTTTGTGATGTTTGTAATCTTGTTTTTAGCGCCTTTGAGGTGCTTTGGTACCATGAGGTGCAAGCATAGTACCCTTGAATGAGTGCTCCTGCCAGAGTCTTCAGGGTATTCTTGTTTACCAGAGAGGAGATCCGGTACAAGAATCTAGTTCGTTGGTTGACTTTTTTTATTACATTGGATGCCATTTTGTCACAGGAAAGATTTGCCTCTAGGATGGAACCCAGGTAGGTAATTTCATCTTTCCTTGTGGCAATATTGTCACCCACTGTAACCGAGAAGCCGTCGGTCTTGCTGAGTTTGTTATTTGAACCGAAGAGAATGGACTCTGTTTTGCCCATGTGTAATGATAGTTTGTTATCAGCGAGCCATATGCAGATTTTGCCTAGTTCCGAGCTGAGGGTTTTTTCAACCTGCAACTTGTTCTTGTCAGTGTCGGCCGGTTCTGTGCTTTTCGCGCTAACGTAATGTCATTAGTTTCCAAAGGAGAGGAGAGAAAGACCGCGGTTTACATGCAGCTCAAACTACCTGTTGGAATAAATTAATTGATTTATGTTTAACTTGTCCCTGTGTGTGTCCAGTCATTTCGACTAGCAAACGTTGTCTGTATTTAATGTTACCTCAGGATACCACTGTCTATTGTATTTAGTTGGTTAGCTATTTAGCTAATGTGGATAGCATTTTGAATAGCATCAATGCTAGCTGGCTGGCTACAGCTTTATTTAGCATGTGTGTGCGCCTCGGTCGGGAGTGTCTGTACAGCAGAACCCCGCACCGCTTCAGACAGATAGAGAGAGCACAGCATATGTAAAGCTGTAAAAGCCTGGTCAAGCTCAATAGCTGTACATGCCATTGTTGTGATGTTTTCACACGCGGTGTAAGGGAGAGGTGGGCTACGCGTCATCGGTTCAGGAGAAGACGCGTCTCACTTGTAAAGATGGTGATGCAATGGGGGGCGTCTTCAGGCGTCTTCAGAATTGTGCACTCTGGGTGCTGGTATCAGAAAGTATCGTCTTCAGGCTGCCAGAATGCAGTTCCGTGTGGCAGAACGGTGCAAACGATCAAATACTTTGCCTAAAACGACCAAAATCGTTTTAGTCTGGACATGGCCTTAGACTTCACACCATGCACAAACCGATGACAGATCAAATATACAGGCTAAACAATAGAGGTCCCAGGAAAGACCCCTGGGGAATAAAGCATTATCATTATCACGTTGTAATAGTTACGACCAAAACTTCTATATCCACAACTTGCCTTGCAAAGTGAGGTCTTACTTCCTCAAGATGCATGGGACGAACACAGGGCCATGAGGTACCATTTTTGAGGGCTCTGCGTAGAACCATTTGTTGTTCTTCGGCACAAGTCATAACTAGGCGTGTAACGATGCATCGATGCATCGAAATGCATCAATCCTAATGTGACGATTAAACTGCATCAATTTGAAAATGTTAGAATCGATTATAATCGGGGGGGGGGGTGTAAAAAAATCTTTATTTTTGTTGTGTGTGTATTGTTTTTATTGACCTATAGTCCATTTATGCTGAGTGAATCAGTTCCCCCAGCCACATTTCTGTATTAAATTTTTTTTGGGGAATTGACAGATTTTTTTTCATACAGTCAACATATTCTTAAATAATAGCGCTGCCCGAGGCGGGGCATGATACAGTCAACATATAGCAAGAGAGAGAGCGAGAGAGAGCTCCCGTTCTACAGTCAATATACAGTGTACAGAGAGAGAGAGAGAGAGAGAGAGAGAGAGACACATTGGAAAGAAATTGAAATGCTATTTGGCCCTAAACAGAGAGTACACAGTGGCAGAATACCTGAGCACTGTGACTGAAGATCCTTGACTAGGTACAGACTCAGCGAGCACAGCCTAGCCATCGAGAAAGGCCGCCATAGGCAGACTGTGTGTGTTAGAAAGAGAGAGAGAGAGAGCATGTGTGTTTGTCGTGTGTGTGTGTGTTAGAGAGAGAGCATGTATGAGAGATCCAAAAGGACAAAGATCAACACTTAAATCCAAAGAGAGAGAGAGAGAGAGACACATTGGAAAGAAATTGAAATGCTATTTGGCCCTAAACAGAGAGTACACAGTGGCAGAATACCTGAGCACTGTGACTGAAGATCCTTGACTATGTACAGACTCAGCGAGCACAGCCTAGCCATCGAGAAAGGCCGCCATAGGCAGACTGTGTGTGTTAGAAAGAGAGAGAGAGAGAGAGAGCATGTGTGTTTGTCATGTGTGTGTGTGTTAGAGAGAGAGCATGTATGAGAGATCCAAAAGGACAAAGATCAACACTTAAATCCAAAGAGAGAGAGAGAGAGAGAGAGACACATTGGAAAGAAATTGAAATGCTATTTGGCCCTAAACAGAGAGTACACAGTGGCAGAATACCTGAGCACTGTGACTGAAGATCCTTGACTATGTACAGACTCAGCGAGCACAGCCTAGCCATCGAGAAAGGCCGCCATAGGCAGACTGTGTGTGTTAGAAAGAGAGAGAGAGAGAGAGAGAGAGAGCATGTGTGTTTGTCATGTGTGTGTGTGTTAGAGAGAGAGCATGTATGAGAGATCCAAAAGGACAAAGATCAACACTTAAATCCAAAGAGAAGAGGGTCTATACCAGAGAAACCAAAGCAGCAAGGAGCCAATGGCCGACATCAGCTAAATAGGCTATCCAGGTACTGTGACACCAGGCCACACACAGCTTTGGCCAACGGCCCAACGCTACCCAAGCTACACAAACGACCAAGACATTCACACACAGCACATGTCGTATCTCCAAATGTTGTGAAGTAGCATATGTTTTGCCTGGAAAAAAACATCGTTATTAACAAAACATTCGGGAGGGGAAGGAAGGAAGAGTGGGGTAATGTCATGACATTTTCATTAATCTTACCTGCACCAAGGAACGCAGGGCGAAAGGCCGTAACACAGGTCTCCACGTTGACGAAAGGCCTCTCGCTGGCGGGACAAAAATAAGCCAGAACCCCCTGCTATTCTCACGGCTAATGTCAATGGTCGTAGCACAAGCTAACAGCTAACTCTAGCCTAGGCTAACTGATAGCATCAAAGTAACATGCGCAGCCGGCAGCTAACGTCGTAGCTAAACAGCTAACTGTTAGCCAGTTAGCTGTTTAGCTACGACGTTAGCTGCCGGCTGCGCACGTTACTTTGATGCTATCAGTTAGCCAGTTAGCTCAACCCGGCTATCGCTAACCATTAGCTAACGCACTACCACTGAAACTACAACATGAGAAAAGCAATACAGGCGCTGACACCAGGCCACACACCGTTATCTACTAACTCCATACTACAACAGGCTACAGCTAGTCGACCAGTTTGGCTCCAGAGAGAGAGAGAGAGAGAGAGAGAGATCCACGGCGGGAATATAATAGGTTGCATGAACTCACCATAACGCAGTATCAATGGTAAAGTTGGAAGGAGACTTTCTTGGCCCACGGTGTAATTTCTTCTGATCCATGCTGCTTTTGAAAAGACATCCACTCGCTCCTCTGAATAGCGCTGAATTAGATCATCCCTGTACCTCGTGTGTCCGAGAAGAGCCTGGAAACACTATCCTAAAATCTGTAGAGCAGCAAAGCCGCAGAAACCGGAACACTGCAGTCTGCAGAGCCGCAGAGGCAGGAACAAGTCAGACACATTCTACAAATGTGTCTAATGTGAAATATATAAGCATATAAGCAAAACTAGATGTTAGGTCTGTGATGAAAAAGGGCCTCTCGGGAAGGGGGGCCTCGCAAAAAAAAATAAAATAAAATTTGCGAGGCCCCCCTTCCCGCGAGGCCCTGTGCGACCGGACTGCTCGCACACCCCCTGAGGCGGCCCTGCCTGTCGCCATTGATAAGAAGCACTGAGTCAGTGCTGCAGCTGCTCCTCCTCGTTCCACCTCGCCAGGTAGCAAAGCGAGCACAAATGATAACGGTGTTGAAAATAGACGCAGCTAACTACAATGTTCGATTCCTCGTGTGGGATTTCCATAGATAGCCGTGATAATAAGGTGAAAGCGTGTTTCACTGTACTGATATTTTCGATGTGGTGTTTACATGGCAGCAGATTGTTTGGCTAGCAGTGCTGTTCTTAGGAATTATGCGGGGGAAAAAAGCCTTTTTGTCAGCTCTGATTTTCCCTTCCTCATGTCATCACGTAACACTGAAATCTGGGGTCTCCAAAATGACCGTCCCCTTTGATACATTAGACAGTGTTGATTTTTCATTAAAGATGATGAAAAACCCACACTAATGCAGGGAATGAATTAGTTTGTCCATCCAGCCATCCGTCTCAGTTTCGTCCATTTGCGGTGCGTTCCATCAACGGGGGGGCAGTTTCGCAGGATGTTCCATTTGAAAAAGCTGTTATCTTTAACCCCAAAGTGACAACTATTACTCCATGATAATAAATTACAGCTCATAATCAGATATGCCAAAGGGAGCAGCGGTGCCGCCAGCGAGTGGCCCATTTGGAGGGAGTGACTATGCTTTTAAGGAAAGCAAAAAAAAAAAAAAAAAAAAAAAAAAAAAAAGGGAAGAGAAGAAGGAAAGTCTTTAAGCCAATCTGGGCCTCTGCCAACTTGACTCTGACCTTTGCTCTTTTGGTTTGGGAGTTAGCTAGTTTCCTCTTTCCTCTGACATCACTCTCCAGGATCCACACAATGATAATATGGCCCCAAATGCATGACATTACTGCTTCCTTGAATGCACATGGGAGAATTGTGTTAGAAATCCCTCTCGGACTGCAGGCTAGCTTGCAGTTCCCAGCGAGCACCAGCTGCACAGCTGGTATCCATGGGAGAGGTGGAGCGGATACACAAATTCCAGACTGTTATGAACCAGGGAAAAACATTTCATTGGGCAGGATTACTCTTACAGCGCACTGGCAACCTATGGTGTGTGTCCTAGTTGTTATCGCGTGGCAAAGTATGATCCCCTAACCTTTTCAGCAATACTAAGTGTGCTGGAATAGCCCAAACTAAACCTGTGGGTTTTGATCCAGCTCAGATGGACCAAAACAATCTCGTCAAGTTATTCCAGGAGAGGGAGGAGAATGCTGCACTTGTCTACTAACCATGAGCACAGTGAACTTTAACATGGTCACTATGATAAGGATAATGCATTCTGTTTCACTTATTAGTTATACAGGCACTATATTTTATGATGGCACTACCTTCAAATTAGACAGAAGGAATTCTAGTTTATTTACAAGTAAAAGGGATTTAATTACAACATAATTGGAGCCACTCTTGGCCAGCTTGCAAGCACCGAGCCCTCCATTATCTCTGTATCCAGGCTCCAGTCTACATCGCAGTAAACCTTAGCGAGCTCTTAAAACTCCTGTGTCTAGTATTTCCAAACCCCCTGGGAGTCTGGTTCTGAAATTTAAAGCAAATTGCTGCTAGAAATAAGTGTTTTTTCTTGATGTCTCAGATCTTAATTTGTTGTTGTAGCCTATTTCAGAAATATGAGCCAAATGCTAAAGCAAAGCGCGCACACACAAAGAGGGCCGAAGGGGGAAAAATGCACCTTGTGTGATTTTTTTTAATGCAAGCCAGATGTGAGCAGGGACCATGGAAACAGGTGATGATAGCATTACACTGGGATTGCGCCCAGATGGAGAAGGGCTTGAACCTATTCTTGTCTCACTGTTGGGGTCATAAATAAAGATTATTTTTTTTGCCCTCTGATGAAATGGTTTCTGTGTGAATAGCGCCACAGCAACTCTGGGTGTTGAGTAAACAGAAAGAGCCAAAGGGCTTCTCTCAGGGGTCACATCTTTTCACTGAAAAAACAAACCACTAGTTTTTTTATTTTTGGGGGGGAAATGCATTTTATTGTTAACCAAAAGGATGGCCGTGTCCATGTGAAGTGTTAGCCGGCTGGCTGGGGGGTCCACACCACTTGATAGTGACAGAGTTGAAGATTAGCTCAACTAAAAGAGCCTGACAGATACGTGTGACACCACGGTTCCTGCTACTGTCTCCCTCTGTGTGTGTGTGTGTGTGTGTGTGTGTGTGTGTGTGTGTGTGTGTGTGTGTGTGTGTGTGTGTGTGTGTGTGTGTGTGTGTGTGTGTGTGTGTGCGTGCGCGTGTGTGTGTGTGTGTGTGTGTGTGTGTGTGTGTGTGTGTGTGTGTGTGTGTGTGTGTGTGTGTGTGCGTGCGTGTGTGTGTGTGTGTGCTTTGCATTGTCGGCATGTATAAATATGAGGGTGCAGTGAAGCCTTACTTAAGATAAGATAAGACAAGATATGCCTTTATTGATCCCCTTGGGAAAATGTCTACGTCATAGGAGCATGGGGAGGGGGGTATGAACAGGGTAATAGTAGAAAGACATAAAGACGGTATAGGCAATACAATTAAATCTGAATATAAAAACATGAGAAAAAACTGCTTTCAAACTCCTATATTGTGTCCAGGCCAGAGAGACCCCCTCCGTCTCAGCCATTCTGCTAGGGCTCCAGCAGGAGATATGAGTTTCAACAGTCAAGTCTTTTCCTGTTTCGTCGCCTCAATCTAGAGGACACGGCCTGCTTCAGATCAGGTGAAAACACCGCTGGGGAATGTCTCCCGCAATCAGCCTTGATGAGGCGGCCAGCGTAGCTGTCCTAGGAGACAGAGGAAAGCCACTGTACGTGTCCGACTGGCCTCAGAGCGAGGACAGACACAGTGCAGACTCCTCTTGTATGGCAGACTGGCCAACCCCTAGAGATGGGTATTTAGTCAGCAATTACTTCTCACGGGGATGAGGGAAGCAATGAGCCCCTTCAACCCCTAAAACTATAGCTGGAATGTTCATCCTGTGACCTCATCTCATGAAGTCAGGTTTTTGCATGTTCAATGAGAACACCTACGCAAGGTCCATGGAACATCTGCACCTCAATGGCCAGTGCAGCTAAATCCAGACCTTCAGTTTGAGTTTACAACAAATATGTGAGATGTCAGAACTACTCAAAGTTTTATTTTTTTTTTTATTTTATTATTTCAGTTCAAAGACGTATGTAATTACGAACTACGAAATATAGAGAGACTTAGGCGGCTGACAATAAAGTGATTGTAGTGGAGTGACGTTTCCCAGGCTATCCCTAGAGTCGCCACAAGAGAGCACAGCTGGCTGGCTATCCCCTTCACTGGAGAACCAGCCTTGTGTCACACACACACGCACGCACGCACGCACACACACACACACACACACACACGCACGCACGCACGCACGCACGCACGCACGCACGCACGCACGCACGCACGCACGCACACACACACACACACACACACACACACACACACACACACACACACACACACACACACACACACACACACACACACACACACACACACACACACACACACACACACACACACACACACACACACACACACACACACACACACACACACACACACACACACACACACACACACACACACACACACACACACACACACACACACACACACACACACACACACACACACACACACACACACACACACACACACACAGGTGTAAAAGCCCAGTCACTTTAACACAGGATCGAGGCACAGTCACAGCTTAAACAAGCCGTCCCAAATGGGGGCCTCCCATCCAGCCATTTGGGAGAGTGGACTTCCACGGTGATAGACTCGTAAGAAAGCGACACGTTGGCCCAGCGTGGTGCCCCCTAAATCACTACATTACAGTGTGAAATGATTTATTGGCCCTCGTAGCAGACGGCATTATCCAGGGAGGGTTTAAAAGATGCTTCTCTGTTTTGGATTTCACACATTCTGTAACATGTTGATGCAGCTGCATTGTTTTATTGGAGCAATTAAATCAAGTTGTGATAATTGAACTTAAGTACCGTGCTCAAGGGTACACTTGAAGTGCTACACCTGTCAGTGCTCTTAGCTCTGGCGAGATCGGCCTCACGTTCTCATACAGGCTATGTTATAACTTGCATTTGACCACATGTATTCTTATATTTTATTCCTATTATGCCGCCTGTACCTCCCTTTCCCCACAGGGATTAATAAAGATCCATTTTATCTTATTTATTTTTTTAAATATCTTGTGTTCTCATACAGGATACAGTATGTTCAAACTTGGGTTTGGTCTTATATTCTCACACGGGTGACATTAAACTCAGGTTTAGCCTCATGTTCTCATACAGGCTGCGTTAAACTCAGGTTTTGACCTCATATTCTCATACGACTACATTACGGAACATTTCAACCAACCATATCGAATACGGTCGCTGGACATTCACAATGCAGTTTCATGATTATCGTTTTTAAGCCCAGTGTTATGTATATGGTGTAAAAGCTTAGGATTTGTTGGATACTATTACCACTCTCTCTCTCTGCTGGATCTTACAAGGTCTCGTACACAAACACATTTTGTTCCCGGCCTTCCGCCTCCTTCTGGATTAAGAACTACTACGGTTTGTAAAAGCTTAGTCGCACGTCCGCTCGACAGGATCAACTCATTCCTTTTGAGCACACAAGGCCATGCAGTGAGAGCAGAAAACTAGCCTTAGAAGATCAACGTCTCTCCTCCTTTGTGCCTTCAGTCGCGCAGCTTCTTGTGTGTCTCACAATGGCACCAGCGAGGATGCTGGGACGGCGTGATGCTTTGCCGGAGAGCCCGGGAGACCACCTGACCTCTCTCACTGGTGCCTGGGGAACACACACACAGCTGCCTCGGAGCCACAGATCGTGCCTCTTCTTCTCTTCGTCCAGTGACAGCGGATGCATTTGAGTTTTCAGTATAGCCTCGCCCACTGCTATAGAGCAAGTTAACATGCATTCTTCTTCTTTGGCATACCAAAGTATACCAAACTCATACCAAACTTGCCTACAATGAAATAGGCTAATGATACCGATACGTGTCCCCAACTCACTACTCCCGGCTAGTAGGATTTTCTGAAATGCCCAAAAAAGGAGGCTTCACTCTCTCTCTCTCTCTCTCTCTCTCTCTCTCTCTCTCTCTCTCTCTCTCTCTCTCTCTCTCTCTCTCTCTCTCTCTCTCTCTCTCTCTCTCTCTCTCTCTCTCTCTCTCTCTCTCTCTCTCTCTCTCTCTCTTGTCTCCCTCAATTTCTTTGAAATGATAAAGCTGTTATCCATTATTGAATCCATCCATCCGTTCCATCTGCACATCCATCTACCCCTTTAGCCATCAATCTATCAACCATCAATCAATCTGTCAGTGCGGGATCATCCCAATGCAATCCAGTCAGTTTAGTTATTAAATATTCACACGCTATGTTTGCACAGTGCTTTGTCATCCACATTAATCACGACAGAACACAGAGAACACAGCACATGACGGAATCATCATACCTGTTGGAAGATTGTTTATCGAAACCATAATAGGCCATATGGATCCAAGCATGCAGATGTAGGATTAGATTGACTTGTACGACGAAGTGCCTTTACATTCCTATCATGTCTGTACCTTTGCAATTCTAAGGCAGTGCCTTACATAGTAGCCTATATGCTACGATAGGCCACACGACTGTGAAAGAGGCTACTTATAAGTCACAAGTTATATTAAAATAGATGAAAATGCTATGATATTGGATGAAACATTAAGGGAATTCTGAAGGCGTGGATTTAATTTGAGTGTTATAGCAACGTTCTGCCAATGTGTGAATTTACATCAAAGCCTTGCATTGCTCTTATGATTTACAGCCCAAGACCCCCACCCCCACAATCACCCCAGACAACACAGCTGCGGTGCTATAAAACCCAGAGGAAATTGGATTTGACTGTTTTTCATTGTCTCATACCCACAAAAATAGCATTACCTCTGATTTCCGATCTCTTGACAACAGGCGCGAGAGGAGCGAGGCCCGGCGCTAAGTGTACAACTGCAGGTCCTCATTTAGAAATGGTTGCAAAGACAAGACAGACAAACAAAATAAACAACTGGTGGCTGCACCATCCTTCATGAAGCAAGAATGTTGTGTCTCGGCAGCCAGTGGGATCCAGGGCCTGGAGGGTGATGATACCTCTGATCTGCTCTCTCAGCAGCCTCTCAGGCTTGACGAAACCCAGCCCGCTATCTGCTAGTGGACACACACACCAGCCTACGTGTGGTCGCACAAAGACACACGCATACACACGCACATGCACGTACGTACGCACACACACACACACACACACACACACACACACACACACACACACACACACACACACACACACACACACACACACACACACACACACACACACACACACACACACACACACACACACACACACACACACACATGAATGCACACACACATGCACACACACTCACACTTACGGCCATTTGTTTTGTTAAGTATGTGCTAAATGCTACAAGGTGATTATTAGAGAGAGGGGGGGTAGCTCTCTCACACAGTCCTCCTTGAACTTCAGTGGAGGAGCATCTCAATACACACCACAACAGACAACCTATTAAACGTTTCAAATTAAATGATCAACAATAAAAATTAAGTCTGACTCATAAAGATTATGTTCCGGCGCAACTATTCTGCACATATGAAAACCTTTTATCTTTTACCATTTCTATAAAGCTTTGATACGTATCATGTAACTTACATTTTTTTTTTATAATAATTACAGCTTAGAAAACATTGTTTTATAATTTAGGATGCGGGACATGTTTTGATTAGTCCTGTCCAGATGATGACAACTCAAAGATGGACTCTCTAAAATGGTAGCGATAAAATGCAATAAAACAACCAAGGATTGACTGAGTGCATTTTGTTGAGCCCCGATTTTCTATCAATGAACGATCCTCATAAAGCCTGTGGTAAATCTACCCAGCCTACATATCCTGGCCTTTCTAGACATGATATGTTAGATTTCCGATGATTCTTATAATAACACGGGCAAGAATAGGAAGTTATCTTGATTATTGCTGTCCCTTTGCCTAATAAGTGTGAAGGCATTAGTTGAGACCAGTGCCTGGGAGGCTGGTGCACGAGGCTGAGAAAAGGCTTCCCAGCTCCCGCACCCCCTCCCCCTCCAAAGTTCATTTATTCAGAATTGCCAGCGTTGCTTTACAGGTCTCCAAAAGACTGGTTTTACACTGTCTACACGCATTACTCCCATAGCCTGCTGAAGGCTGATCCTGTCACCTACGGCTGGGCCACCCAGTCTGGATATGCCTCCAACATGTCATCCCACTGTGTGGTCCTCACAAAAGAGAACCAGACAGAGAGAAGCACAGTAGAGCCATCCAAGAGAGAGAGAGAGAGAGAGATGTTTCAAAATATGACACTTTCATCTCTGGGAAGGAAACGGCTGAAAGGGAGTGGGAGAAGAGAGAGGAGGATAGAGGAGAGAATGTGAGAATAAACACGACAGACAGGTTTGAGTCCTGCAATGGAATCAGAGTAGTGTTGTGAGGTGGATGGATAGTAATTAGATATACAGGAGAGTATTGCAATAATAAATATAAGATATAATTATATTCTTTGTGAAATTACAACAGAGGCAAAAAGGATTGTGGGATTTTCTTTGGTTGATAATGGTTGTTATAAGCAGTAATATCTTTTAGTTAGGAGAGACTACTTTTTGTAATCCCCCCCCCCCCCCCATATCATATGTTTCTATATTATCACAAGACAAGACTTTTCTGCGATTTCATTGGACTATGTATTGTTACTCGCGACGTCATTGTAGGCTAAATGAGAGCCTGCTCCCAATGATCTTTCGAGAGTAAATAAAGATTAAATGAATGAAAGACAATGTGACAGAATACAGTATGAAAACACAAAGCAAGATATTCACCAACAGTGAAAGAAAAAGGTAAAGTAAAAAAGTTAATTAAGTGAAAAGAAAAACTGCATCAAAATGCTTAGTTGTCTATAGTTGCTAGTTGTTTACAGAATTAGACATGAAACTACAGAGGTACAGTAGGAAACCTGCATCACCAAGAGGAGTCAAGCTTGGTTAAAAACAACGGCATGGTTATAACTATTCACCAAGCCGTCTAGCAGAAGAAATGGTCATTATCCTCCACATGCATGCGTTATCAAGCATCATGGCCCTGTAATAAGGTGGACATATCTCCCCCATTTAGCGTGATACAGATCAAGACCATTATATTTTTCCCATTTCTAAAAAGTGCATCGAAATTAAACTTGTTCTCAGTAGGGGTGTAAAGGTACACGTATCCGTACGGAACCGTTTCAGTGTGTACCGTACCGTACCGAACGGCTGCGTAGTGTACCGAACGAATACAATGGTATGTTAACTCACTCTGCCCCAATCACGGAAAAAGTCAGGTTAACTCGCCAACCGTTCAGTGCCAATCAGTCGGGTTTTAATCGTTATTTATTTTATTAGCTATATCCATACATTTTTCTGAGCTCGCAAAAGGGCAAATACCGCCGCCTACGCCTTCCAGCCGGTATTGCACTCCATTCTAAATGATGTAGTTTCTTTCCTGGGCCGATCTGAGCCATGCGGGTTTAAATACTCCGGCTGGACGAGTGTTTACAACGATGCATCTGCGAGGCTGCCCCCCCCCCTTCATATGCAATGCCAGACAACGTGGGACGGACCTCCACGAGCAGTATTTGGAATGGCGATCAGATAATTGGATTATTTTTTTTGCATTACATCAGAGACAAAGTAAGAACACTATATATAAAATCTTGCATTGCGTTGGCTGCGGTGGGGGGGGGGGGGGGGGGGGGGCGAACGCCCCGCTACAAGCCCCATTTCATGTATCCACGAGGAGACATAATAATGATAATATAGCGTTGATTTCAGGAAGATTCAATAATCAGGCGAAAAATGACAACGTGATAAGTGGATTCCACTAAAACGCTATTATCGCGTCTTTTCCTGGGATTACTAAGAATCACCAATACTCATATTCAAAACGGTATAAAACGGAAATGTACGGATGAAAGAACAATCAGTTTTTTGCATGTTGACCAGAAGCAACTCACTGACAATCGACTGTGTTATT
This sequence comes from Notolepis coatsorum, assembly GCF_963971535.1. Lineage (NCBI taxonomy): Eukaryota > Metazoa > Chordata > Actinopteri > Aulopiformes > Paralepididae > Notolepis > Notolepis coatsorum. The sequence goes on along the minus strand of NC_140165.1, from coordinate 168,716,879 downwards.
AGACCCATAGCATTAATATAAGATATATTTTAAGCATTCGCAAATTTCGCAGTCTCCCCATTGATTAAAGCGATGGCATTCTAGCCAGAAGGTAGACAGCGACCCCTGGTGCTGAATGAGTTAACCACTAACGACCGCCCACCGGGAGCTGTTATATAGCATTACTGGCCTCGCGTCTCGCTCTTCGCCATAATGAGATATATCTTTATCTCCAGCACCTACTGTGCTCATTAACAAAACAATGCACCCATGCACCTGACCAGGCCCCGCCCCAGTGTCCTCCTATAAGACACCGGACATGGTCACACTCCCCTTTCCTCTTTTTTGTTTCCATCATGGACGCTGCAGTGCACGCCATGAACTAGTAGTTATGAAATGCAGAGGGAAATTGAACAATGTTGGGTTTTCGCCGGAGATTTGCCATCCCCTGGAATCTTCTCGGCACATTCTAACAGCGCATCGGGCCTGTCCTGGGGTTTCCTCGTCTTCTGACAGCGGATCGAGGGACGTCGCGCGGCAGCTAGCTGTCGGGCTAGGTCGCGCACAGGTAGGGCACAGGTAGCGCTACCAGGCATCAATGCTAGCATTTGTGATACTGCTCGTTGTCCCGTGAGACAACCGAGTTGTGTATTGGCGCAAGGGGCAGGATATCTGGGTAAACGTTGTCGTCATGACTCTGAGTTGGATGTTTTCCCAGCTATCCTGGAGCGCGCGGCTAATGCTAAGATGCTGGGTCACTGTTCCTTTGTTCCAGCGGCCATGTTTCCCCCGCCTGAGGTACCCTGGGCACAACGAAAACAGGTGACCGCAAGGCGGACAGCCTTGGCGGCCGAGGGATCGGCTACATTAGATGAGCACGCCCTAAAAAAACGTCACCGTCTAGCTGTGTCCAGCTCGCTCTCCGGTCACCCCCCCCCCCCCCCCAACATCAGCGGGATAAGGGCTCTGATTTGTTTCCTTTGGTTGCGGGTCGCATGCCTTCAATGAAGCGCAAGCGGCCCCACGTTTCGCTTCTCATGGGGACAGGGGCTGACACCCAGTTGATGGCTGAAACTGGGTCTGTCCGTGAGAATGTTGTGCTGTCATGTGGCTCCCTCGCCATGCGTTCTGCGTCTGCGATTGGTGAGCCTGGTGTTACGTCTGTCAACTACAAAGGTTGTCAGCAGGGGGGCTCGAGGCCTCTTGAGGCTCAGCGCGGGTTTCACCAACCTCGCCTTCGCCAGGCAGGGTATCACGTTAGTGCCTCCCACTCCCGGAAGACCGGCAGTGGTCTGGCTTGGAAGCGTGCGTGATTTGGGTGGTAGTAATATCACTGCAGGGCTACGGTGTGTAGGAACCCACCCTATCGGGCAGTGTGGGGGCCTCACACCTTGTATGTCCAGCTGTAGAACAGTTCCTCAGCAGTCCATGCTGGCGAGGTGTTCAGTGGGGGAGCTTTTGTCACCCAGTATGATGTCAGCTTCGGGGTCCCCCCTTGGGTGCGATTGCCTCCTGGGTAGTGTCAGGGTCCGATATCCCGACTCCACAAAACGCCCTGCTTGCGCTGTTAGCGGGTCCAGGGTTGGCAACGCACAGCGGGTGGGATCGGGCCGCCTATCTACAGTTCCTAGCGGACCAGCGCCAAATGGCGGCGGATGCGCTTTGGGAGTACCATCACATAGGCTACAGCAGTGCCATATGTCGACGTGGATGGAGAGAACGTTGAGGCGGGGGATACGAGTTATTTTGTATCTCGACGACATTCTGCTCCTCAGCCGGTCGGAGGAGGTCGCCAGGTTTCATACCAGGCTGGTGGTGGAATTCCTCACCAAGCTGGGTTTTGCTGTGAACTGGAAAAAGAGTACGCCTCTTCCCAGTCAACAGGTGGAGTACTTGGGCTTGGTTCTAAGCTCAAGGCCCATGAGGGCAACCCTCTCGGAGCGGCGGCGAGCGGCTATCCTCGACACGCTCAGGGGGCTGTCTGTGATGCGCCTACTCGGTATGATGGCATCTGCTCACTCTGTGGTCCCTCTTGGCCTCCTCTTCATGAGGAGGATAAAGAGGTGGTTTTCCAGTATGGGAATGGACCTGGTGAGAGGCAAGTGGAAACGTTTGAAGGTTCCCATGTCAATACTGGGGGATCTCGACCACTGGGGGAGGACTGGTACCCTCACCAGCGGGAACTCCATGGGCAGCCTCCCTCACGGGATGGGGGAGGACGTGTCGGACCGACGCAGTAAGGGGCAGCTGGACGGTCCATGCTGCCCGGTCTGCACTGCACATCAATGTGTTGGAATTGAAGGCGGTCCTTCTGGTCCTCAAGCGGCTCGGCTACTTGGTGGTGGGCGAGCACGTGTTGGTCAGGACGGACAACTCGATGGCAGCGTCGTATGTCAACAGACAGCGTGGAGTACGCTCCATCCGTCTGCACCGGGCGGCGGTCGAGCTCTGGCTATGGGCGTCTCTCAATCTGCGCAGGCTGAGGGCGGTCCACATCCCTGGCAAGCAGAATGTGGGCGCGGATGCGATGTCACGGGGCGGTCCACATTCAGACGAATGGGGACTACGTCCAGACATAGTCAGACAGGTCTGGGACCGGTTCGGGGAAGCCACGGTGGATCTGTTTGCGAGCAGACAGTCTCACCAGTGCCCCTTATGGTTCTCGGTCAGTCGGGGGGACAATCCTCCCTCGATGTATCCATGGCCGCCCGGGATTCTGTACGCGTTTCCCACCATACATCTGATAGCTCAGTTGTTGGAGCGGATACGTCGGGAGCGCAGGACCTTGAGGATGCCGCAGGATTTTCCCGTGTCCACCTCTTGTTTGATGTGGTCGTTCAAATAGAGAAGGCATGTGTCAGTGGAGTGGGGGATCACGACCAGATTGGAATTCGTAGATTTGTTTTCTTTCCGCGAGGTGCTTTTCAACCTGTTCATAGAACGTTTTTTCCATGCCTTTCGAGATGTACTGAGGGCGTAAACAATGGTTCATTCCTCAGGGGGACAAGGGGGCTTTCAGAGTGGCTTCTGTGCAGTCCAGAAGTCACTAGTGGTAATTTTTTATTTCAAAGTGGCTTCTATTCAGTCCAGAAGTCACTAGTGGTAGTTTTTAATTTCTGAGTGGCTTCTGTGCAGTCCAGAAGTCAAAACAATCATATATTTTTACACTCGTTTTAATCTGAACAAGCATATTTCTGGACCCCTTTTTCATATTAGGTGAACCCACTCTGGATTTCTCCCCAAATCATGGGAATGCCTAATGTGTGCCAAGTATTGTGTAAATTCAACACTAACCCCATGATACTGATTACTGGTTTGTGGGTAAGATGAGAAATAAAAACCAGCCATCAACCAAATGCTGGGAAATTCTGACTGGTTGCTGCTCAGTTTGTCTACTGAGCCACAGGCAGGTAACCAACATGGATTCCAACTATCTTTGCCCCTTTTCTTCATGTTTTATGAAGATTTTTCTGCAGACAATTTAATGTATTGGCACTTTTCCCCCTAATATATCTTTATATTCAGATCTAATTCAATTCATTGCCTATATTTGTCCGGCAGCATGGCTACATGGGTAGAGCTCCGGACTCATGATCGGAAGATCACCGGTTCGAGCCCCGGTCAAGGCTGCTGACGGAAAGTGGTGTTGTTGTCCAGCAGGGGGCACTCTGTCCTCTGGACTTGTCAGTAACAATGCCCCTGTTAGGTTGTGAATTAGGTTGTTAAAGAACCAAGGACGCCTATCGTAAAGAGTAGGGGGTTCCCTGACGTTCCTGGCCAAATTCCCAATCGGGTCTCTGACATCAAGGCCACCTAATCATCCCTTCCCCTTAATTGGCTGATATCAATCCCACAATGTCTCCTGAGCCGTTCAGCCATTGTGTAGTGTGATGTGTGCCGGGTGCCAGTGGATGGTAGCCATTGAGCCTGCATAGCCCAAGGTTGGGTGCTACCAGTGGTGGTGAAGGAGGCAATTTCCCTAACCCTATACATTGTAAAGCGCTTTGAGTCTGAGAAAAGCGCTATATAAATGTAATGAATTATTTAGTTTTTCTACTATTACCCTGCCTATACTTGTACCCCCCCCTTTCCCGACTGTGTCTTATCTCATCTTATCTTATCTTAAAATGGTTTGCATACATACGGTACTTCTTCCATTCTCAGTCTCAGTTTTCTGGTGGTGGTCTTTCATGTTTTATGAAGATTTTTCTGCAGACAATTTAATGTATTGGCACTTTTCCCCCTAATATATCTTTATATTCAGATCTAATTCAATTCATTGCCTATATTTGTCCGGCAGCATGGCTACATGGGTAGAGCTCCGGACTCATGATCGGAAGATCACCGGTTCGAGCCCCGGTCAAGGCTGCTGACGGAAAGTGGTGTTGTTGTCCAGCAGGGGGCACTCTGTCCTCTGGACTTGTCAGTAACAATGCCCCTGTTAGGTTGTGAATTAGGTTGTTAAAGAACCAAGGATGCCTATCGTAAAGAGTAGGGGGTTCCCCGACGTTCCTGGCCAAATTCCCAATCGGGTCTCTGACATCAAGGCCACCTAATCATCCCTTCCCCTTAATTGGCTGATATCAATCCCACAATGTCTCCTGAGCCGTTCAGCCATTGTGTAGTGTGATGTGTGCCGGGTGCCAGTGGATGGTAGCCATTGAGCCTGCATAGCCCAAGGTTGGGTGCTACCAGTGGTGGTGAAGGAGGCAATTTCCCTAACCCTATACGTTGTAAAGCGCTTTGAGTCTGAGAAAAGCACTATATAAATGTAATGAATTATTTTGTTTTTCTACTATTACCCTGCCCATACTTGTACCCCCCCCCCCCCTTTCCCGACTGTGTCTTATCTCATCTTATCTCATCTTATCTTATCTTAAAATGGTTTGCATACATACAGTACTTCCATTCTCAGTCTCAGTTTTCTGGTGGTGGTCTTTGACTTGACCTGTTCTGACAAGTCTTTACCTTGGACTAAACTTGTTTGATTGATAGTAGATTTATTTATATATATATGTGTATACATTTCAAGTGTTTTATAGGTTTCGCAGGCCCATAGGTCATGAAATTTACCCCAGCCCATAAAGAACCATGTGAACTTTCACTTCAAGTGATAAATTTAAACCACCCAAATCAGAGTTACTCCCCCCCCCCCCCCCCCCCCCCATGACAGCAGTGATGCAGTACTTTATAATATAACTTTGCAGTATTGTGTGGGACACTTTATGGTACTTTGTGGTTTCTTGTGGTACATCGTCCTTTTGGGTTGTTTGTGCCGATTATTGGACCTGAAAGGACCCCTTTACCACAGGGCAAAGATAAGCTTGTGTTCAGATCACAGTGTATACCTTAGTGCCTGAAGGTATTATATGCAAAGGAATTACAGACAGATGATGGAGATGAATGCTGGTCTACTTCTGTGATTTATGCCTAGTTAAATATCTGTACAAAGATATGAGGGTATTGAAGATAAACGTTATGTTTCAACTCAGGACACTCTGTTCTCCTAACTCTCCATCTTAAGGTCCAGTTCTGTGTTCAAGAGCTTGTCTATCGTTAGGAAAGTGTGTTGCGGAAAGCTAGTAAAGCAAGTTGGAGTGGAGTATGTAGCCCTGGGCTTTAAGAAACCCCTGGGCTTTATAAATATCTTACTTTTATAGAATAAGAAAAAAAGAAAACTGTAGTATAGTTTAACACCAATATTGTTTAATGAGGCAGTGTACCCAAACATGTTGGTTGTGTTTCAGTGTTTGAGTTTGCTATTGGTGAATGTATCTGTACAGTTATCTTTGTATTGGTGTGATTGGTCGGGGCGGGAGTGCTGGAGGATAGCGGAGGGGAGAGAGAACCACAGGGAGGCAGAAAGAAAAGGAAAGGTGAAGGTGAGTGGCCATATTGTACATGTGAAAAGAACAACCAGTTTATTTAAATATTTTACGAGGTAGCAATAAAACACCACCTACGTATTGGAATAGGGAAATACGCTTATCACAACATGTTTTAGTGTTTGCATGTCCAAGGAATTTGGCAGAATCTCTGGGTATTGACAACAGATGCTAACTGGCTAACCTCTAATTAGCTTAGCCCTCTACATCTCTGTAATAAGCGAGCACTCTCCCTTCCTGCTGCACTACGCTAACTGTAAATTGTGATAGTCTAGCAGGCCGTACTGACTCTGTTAGCTGTTGACGTTAGCTTTGTTACTAGCATCGAATTGGATGGACTCTATTAGCTCCTAACGTTGGCTTTGCTGGCTCTATATCTAAGCCTATCCAGTTAGCTATTAGCAATGATGCTAGCCTGACTGCGGCACAGGCTATATCCAGGCAGCTTGTGGTCCCTCCGGTTAAGAGAGAGAGGGAGCAACACCATAGTATTGACAGTTTCCTAATTTAACCCAAAGTGAGACTAAAGGGCTCTACATGCTCGAGCAACTAAAACACAACATGGTTGCAGATGTTGCAGAGGATGTTGCGTATCCCCAAAATCTAACCCGAGCGACTGCAACACAACCGTTGCGTTGATGTTGCGTAGCATTGATTGGTTGGTTAGTGAATGGGGGTGGGGCTGTCATATAATAATATTGGTTCGCAGGCAGGAATACTATCCTTGATAGTTAACGTAATTTATACAAATGGAAATATTGATTTCTTCGTAACGAATCATTAAAAAAATATACAGTCAACTGGAATATGTTAGTTTTTTTACACATATGTTGGATTATGTAATTGGTTTGTCATGACAAACCAATAAAAAATCGCGAATTAACAGGTGGTTATCCTATAGCCCTAGTTATATGTACATTTCAACAAAGTAGAGCTGCAGGGGAAGACTTCCATATGCCTTCAAATCCTCTTACCTTGACGATTAAAAGCCTCCACAATTTAGTAAACAGTATTCCCATGGCTGGTGTTGATATTTTACGATGCCAGCTTGTGAGAATTCGTTGTAGCCACCCAACTAACGTTAATGCCATTCAGAATTTACAACACACAGTAACGTTAATATAATTACATGCATCATTGTTTACAATGAACGGGTGGGGCTAATCGAAAGGACTGGACACAGGGACAAGTTAAACAGCAATCAATTAATTTAATACAACAACAGGTAGTTTTGAGCTGTATTTTCGTGCCTACGACCGCGCCACAGGTATATACGGCTTTGTCGAGTTCTCTCTCTCCTATCGATTAAAATCAGCAGCTCTTCCTCGAGTGCCTGTAGGCGTACAGTAGCTGCCTGCTAGCTAACGTTAAAACTAACCTAAAGTTAGTTGTTCACCAACAATCTCAACATTTGTATTTAGTATCAGCTCAAAAACACTGAACCGGCAGCAGCAATAATACTTCCGGTCGGGGGGTTTCATAATAAAGGAGCGATGTCTAAAACACCGGAAAGACGTTTATTTTGTACATTAATTTTACATTTATTTGTACAATGTTGCATAGGCTACGCGTGGATGTTGCAGAAGCATAAAGGCAGAGTGTCTGCAACATTGTTGCGTTGTCGATGTTGTGTCGCAGTCGCGTCGCAGTTGCTCGAGCATGTAGAGCCCTTAACTTAAGGGGTGAAGAAGGGATGTAACCTTTCAAGAAAAGGTAGTGTTTAATGATTTGCTTTGGTTTTTGTTAATAAATGCTTATGAATGTATTATACATTTTATATTTTGCCCACACATATTATAGGTTAAAGATAATTGGGTCTATATACTATTGTTACTATAACAACTTTATCAGATTAGTACTTTATAATACTAACCTCATATTATTTAGCCTCCAGCACAATTAAAAACAGTTACCTTTGACACATTCTAGCAGAACAATGTGTTTGTTGAAATACAGAGAATAAAACAAGCAGGCTCTTCAATCTTAGTGATATTTCCCCAATCCAAGTTACTATATATATATATATATATATATATATATATATATATATATATATACCAAACCCAGGGTGCTGCTCTCTATTATAGAGGCACGAGAGCATTACACAAAATGGAGGCACTGCTGGGACACCCCCTGTAATCTTGAAGAAGAAAAAAACTATTCAAACTTGAAGTAAGTGACCTCAATGACTAATATGGCTCAGAGCGCCAGCCCCACACTACAGCCAGAACAACTCGATTGGTGCAGTGAAAATGGACCATATCCTGGCCATTCATTCATGTTGGATCGTGTGCCGAAAACACAGATGTAGCAGACATTAAAGATACCCTGCAGACCATCAATGCTCTCGGATGAGTGTGGGTGAGGGCCAATAAGTATAACTCCCAGATGGACTGCAGTACTATGCGAGTATTGACACCAATGTATCGACCCTCTGAAGTTATGCCAGCTGGTAGGGGTGCTGCCTGGAAGCTAATGCTACTTACCGAAGAGGTGAATGGACATTTTGTAACAAAGCTATCCAGACTGCTAAAGGAGGATGGTAAGACAACAAGTGATGTCCATGCCTTATTTTCTAATGAAGCATATAAATGAAACTCACCTGAGAGAATATTCAGAGCAGTAGGGGACCTATTGTAAAATGGCCTACCCCAGAGAATAGCAGGAGAAAAGAACCTGTATCAGTGGATTGAGCAAGCACGTTTGATGGTAGAAGAATATGATTGCGCTGACAAAGAGAAAATAAATGCTTGAAAAGAGAATTGTTGAAAGCTTGAGGGGCCCAGTGTTGGATATAATTCAAGCAGTGAGGCTAGCCCACCCTGAAGCTAATCCAAGTGAGTACCTAGAAACATTGTAGAATGCATTTGGTACATCTGAGTCAGGTGAGAACCTTTACCTCTCTTATAGGTCACTTCGCAAACAACAACCTAGAGAAAGACGTTCAGAATTCCAGAGGAAGTTAGAGAGAGCATTGATAAAAGTAGCAAAGCGAGGAGGATTAGCAGCCCACCAAATGGATCAAATTAGAGTTGAACATTTTATCTGACATGATGCTGCTGCAACTTTGGCTGAGAGAGACGGACAACAAAACCCTCCCACATTCTTGAAGCTATTGAATTACATTCGTGAGGAGGAAGAGTATGACTCAGCCATAAACGGAACCCAAAAGTACATCAAAAGTACAGTTCATCGGGCGGCTAGGTGGTGCAGTGGGCAAGGCGCTCACCACCAATGCAAGAGACGCTGGGTTTGAGCCCAGCTCTCCGCATTGCTATCAGCTTGGCTGGTCGTTCATACAATTGGCAGTATTAGGGGGTGGGAAGCTGATGGGTGGGGATCGGACGTTGTGGACAGCGACTCCTACAGGTCGGTTGGTGCGCCTGCGCAGCAGAATCAGGAAGCGACGGGGGCGGCGTGCCCTCCAAACGCAGACCCGATGCTGAGAGATCGCGCTGTGCAGGTGAAAAGATGCGACTGCTGCTTCCTAGAGTACCGGAGGGGACACGTGATGTAAGGCTTAGTCCACATTGCAGCCGGCTTGTGGGAGGCATGGCCTAACAACGTTCGAGACAGGGGAGGGTAGAATTGGACGATACGAAATTGGGATAGGAGAAAAATAGAAAATGGGAGAAAAAGTAGATAAAAAAAAAAAAGTACAGTTCATCAAGTTCACATTAGAGAGGATGTGAGGCGTGATTACATATGCACGCCGCATTTCTCGGAGACGCTCTCTGATTGGCCGACGCCTGTTTCTACACTGGTTAAGTTTAGGCACTCTTTGAAGTTGGTTAAGGTTAGAGTTTGTCTTAGAGCGTGACGGCAAGTTCTTTCGACGGTTAAGCTTAGGCACTCTTTCGAAGTTGGTTAAGGTTAGAGTTTGTCTTAGACTTAGAGCGTGGCGATAGAACGCCAGGTAGTTTGCAGGCTGTTTGACGAGGAAATGGGCAAAGACACAGCTCGTCACGGATTGGGCAAACGCGTCAGTGGCCAATCAGAGAGCGTCAGTCAGTGCCAATCAGATAGCGTCTCAGAGAAATGCGGCGTGCATATGTAATCACGCGGATGTGAGCCCCAAGAATCTAAGACTTGAGAGCAGAGATAAAAGAGTTATAAGCCAGAATGGGACAGCTGTTGACCAAGTGAGTTGAACCATCTGATATAAGCACTGAGCTTCAAGTAAAACAGATCAAGAGATCACTATAAATCAGAGCAGACGGCTTAAAAGACTTGTACAAAAGCTACAAAATCTGCTTACCGTCATGACAGTGACCCACAACCTTCAGCCAAGAGAGCCATGAAAGGAGAGACAATGCAGAAAAAGCCCAGCTGTCAAAAGAGGGAGCAGGTTTCTTCTGTTAGCGATGTGGAGAAGATAGCCACATAGCTACACACTACAATGCTCCTGAAAAACAGACCCACCACACATCAGAGCCCAAGGAGAGCCGCTGTTCTGTCAAATGCAGCACTGTAGTTGAACTAGCACCAGTCTTCCTAAAGGGTAAGTAGGTCCACCCACACTGGACATTTTAACATATTGCAGAGCAATAATATGTAGCACCCTGAATATGTGACTATTATTCAGAAGTGCTGACTTGCCTTTTATCTCCCCTTTGTGCACAAAGACATCTTAACTAGTTTCCATTGATATTCTCTCGAACAATGACGCGAGTTTCTCCTTCTCTCACCGGCTGGAATATGGATTATAAACAGTAAACTGACTCATATTCAATCCACCCAGTTCTTCCTGTGGGGCTAGTTGGCGGTACTAGCAGGGGGCGGCAGGTGGCAGGCGGAGCGCACGAGAGAGACATAGAGGAGAAGCAAGTCAACTGGAACGGAAGTGAGGAGAGCCAGCCTCTTCGACATTGGACTTGGACCTGATCGGTTGTGTCTTGAAAGAGCCCCGTTGTGGACCACACGGGTGAACGTATTGAACTTGAATATATTACGGGTTATACTAGAAATATAAGCGTAGTAGCGTGTTGCATGTCCCCACTGAATAACCCTAGTGATACAACGAGTTATCCTAGAAGAAAGCGGTATAGCCAAGAGTTAGGAGTCAACAGGGCTTATTGCACCCGTGGGTGGAGAACAAAAGGATTGAAATCTCTCACAAATGCTCAGGAAGTCCCGTTTTTCAGAAATCTGTAAAAATAGAACAAAGACAATTTCGAGTGCATATAGTGTAATCTATATGTATCCTTACTTGCTAAACGTAATACGACTTGTAAATATGTTTAATTCTTGCTAAATTGTATAGTTCTAAATTATCCCTGTATTCCCCGAAACTACAACGCGTCACGTACGCGCGCACACACAAACAGCGCATAGGTGTTAATCACTGAGTGATCTAATATGCATATTCTTCAGCGCGAGAGGGGGGGGGGTTGTGTTTCTCACTGTCTGTCATTGATAATATAATCTGAAGAGGTCCTGCATTATTATTATTATCATTCTCGAGAATACACACGGACCCGACGGAACGTTAATTTATGAATTAAAAGTAGTCTAACATGCTTTTCATCCTCGCCCGTGTATATACCCACGTCGCGCTAACACAACATAACTACTGTATGGCAGAGACAGAGTGCGTGTGTGTACGAGTTATGAGTTATCTCGCAGTTCATTCAAGCGCGCATCACGGTGATGACAGCTCTCTATAGAGTAGAAAGGTGCGCTCACAGGGGCGTAGCTGGAGATTCTGGGCCCCATGAAAGAATGAATTTGTGGGCCCCCAATCTATTAAAAAATGTGGGGCCCCCAATCTATAAAAAAATGTGGGGCATTTGCTGGGCCCTTGGAATCATCCTAACCCCCCCCCCCCCCCCCCCCAGCTACTCCCCTGCACACACACACACACACACACACTCTCAAACACACTCTCAAACAGAGAAATCAAAAGAAATCAGTACATTACAGAAGGAATTTCTTGTACAGTCTCGTACAGTGGGTGACAATATTGTCACAAGGAAAGATGAAATTACATACCTAGGTTTCATGTCTATCTATATCTCCCTATCTCCCTCTCTCTCCCTCCATCTCTCCTCTGTATCTCCCTCTTTCTTTCTCTTCCTCTATATCCCTCTCTCTCCCCCTCTCTCCCTCTATCTCTCTTTCTTGCTCTCCCTATATATCCTCTCTCTCTCCTTATCTCCCTTTTTCTCCCTCTCTCTCTCCCTCTCTCACTTTCTCTGAACTGCATATGAAAGACAAACTGATGCCACGCAGGCACCCACTCACCCACCCACGCAGATACACACACACATTTGAAATGTGTATTTATGTCCACATAAACAGAAGTACAAGGAAGCCTCATACTGTACAAAGGACATAAACAATGCGAGTGCAATCAGAAAATTATGAAGAACAGTCAGGTACAGGTCTTTCTTTCTTTCTTTCTTTCTTTCTTTCTTTCTTTCTTTCTTTCTTTCTTTCTTTCTTTCTTTCTTTCTTTCTTTCTTTCTTTCTCTCTCTCTCTCTCTCTCTCTCTCTCTCTCTCTCTCTCTCTCTCTCTCTCTCTCTCTCTCTCTCTCTCTCTCTCTCTCTCTCTCTCTCTCTCTCTCTCTCTCTCTCTCTCTCTCTCAGGCTTTATTGAGGAAGGGCACACCTCTATCAGCTGAGTAACAATGTTCATCAAAGTGTTGAGTGCTACAGTGTAGGTTAGTATATTAGGACAAGTGCATACCTACATGTATGACCTATATCTATCTACTACTTTTGGATATGAGCATTTTTTCAATACCCAACTATGTAGTGGCCGCTTGTCGCTAGGCTAGGCCTCCTGCTGGGTCCATTCACTGGAATAACAAAGGAATGACTGGGCCTTTGCTCCAGGTGTGAAATGGTTCTAGTGACAATGATCACGTTGAATTCTGGGAGTGTAGTTCTCTCATCAGATAGCTGAATGAACTTGGATCAAGTTCAAGTCCTATCCTGAAAAGTAGTTAGGATTTTACCAGAATGTTTGATAGGACATTGATTGAAAACTATCGTCTCAAATTTGACAATTGATGGCTTATTTTGAAGGTATGAATCTGTAATTTTACATTATGTAACAAAAAAAAGGGAAAATTCTGAGAAGGTGGAGCTAGTTACTTTAGACCTTGAAGGGTTAACGTTATCCCCTCCAGTGAGGTGCCCAGCCAGCGTGGCTTGAAGAGGACCGGTGGTTAGAGGCACCCTGCGTCGTTGTATGTTTCGGCTAACAGGAGGGCTGTCTAGGACCCACAGAGTAGCTTCAGTTAAGGTAGGGCTCAGATTATTATCGCGCGTCAACCCAGCACCGGCAGCCAGCAGCCTGTCTTCACCTGCGTTCTACATCTGCTCTGCACCGGCGGTCGTCAGCCCAGCACGGGAGTTCGTCCCGTCCAGCAGAGGTCGCCATCACCCAGCACACGCCTTCAGCCCGCTACTGCTCCCTCTGCCCCACACCGCTTGCTAGCTCCTGTGACGAGAGTGGTCGACGCCATCTTACCACCCGGACAGTGGTGGTGCGGCGAGGCCGCCATCTTGGTTGAGTACATTAGCGCTTCGGTGCTCAGGATCCTATTGCACAGTACACAGTGTGGTGCGGCCTACGGGCGAAGCTAATGTTGCTAACTACAGTTCATAGGGGTACCCCATAAACATTACATGCCGGCATTAGAATAGGACTTTTGTTTGGTAAAGTGGGCCCAACTTTTTCATTTTCTTTGAGTGTGATAACGTGTTTGTTCTTTAATAATATTTTCCCATCTAATTAACCCTTCCCCTGTGGGGAGGTTACCGACCTGTTGTATTATAAGTAAAGCCTTAGAGAGGTATTATCACTACCATATAATTAAGGCCTGAGAGAGGTATTATCCCTGGTACTAACCCAGACGTGGGTGACGAGTCAAGCACATTGAAGTATACTATACTTGGGTCGGCAATACCTGGTTCCATACGGTGTGGGTGTATAATCTAAGTGTCTATAAGGTATTGAGTTACAAATTGGGTAATAGTAAGACTTCATTCTATTTGACCCATTGCTATTAAATCTTTGTAACTGACCAGTATAAGTAACGATAAAGAATTAGATGGGAGTTCTGTGTGCGTGTCCATTCCTGAGCCTATGATCGACTTTTTTGGTGTGGGTAACGTTAATACAATTAACCCCTTCCTATCCAACTTTCCCCTTTTCACTATAAGGTCTCTAATGTCACCGAGGGAGGGTACTGCTTGCGGGAGGAACTAAGTTATTTATTTACAATTCAGTCACTAGGTGTGGGAGGGTTAAAGGAGGTATTGGTGGAAGTGAGAGCGAGTTGGGGAGTACTGCTGACCGCCCTGGAAGGGAGAGGAAGACCACAGTACCAGACCAGGTTGGTAAATCCCGGGCCCCATCCACTCCCACTGCCGGCCTCCAGTTGACGCTCCAGACCCAAAGACGAAGGTGCAGTCAGACGGAGCTCTACTGTGTCTCGCTACCCAGTGGCTGTGCACACCTGTTCCCACGAAGCAGGGATAATCCACCCTGCTACAAATAGATAGTGGTTCCAAAGTCCATAATCTTTGAGAGGTGGTACTCCCAATTCCTATCCCCTCTATCTGTCCACCCTATTTCCAGTCTGGCTATTTGGGGATTGAGCGAGACCAGCTACCCATACAAGGAGTATGTGGTGGTGGACTTGGAAGTCCCTTGAGTGGGAACAGATAAAAGAAGAATCCAGAACTATCTTAGCATTAGTGTGCCCTGAATCCACCAGCCCTGACCAAGCACCAGTCATCATGGTAACCAATGCCAGCCAGTTCAGACGTGTGCCTACCCCGTAAGAGTGTGGAGGGGGATAAATCACACGCTCACTGGATATGCACTCAGACCACTGAAAGGCGAGTCCGGCAGACCTCCACGGTAGATGCTGTGGTAGGGCAAGTAAAGTGGGAAGGCCCAGGACTCCTTACCATTCCCCCAAGGCGCAATATGCTGTGTGTAAGGAGAACCACTATCAGCCTTGGGACAAAGCCATCCTCATGGTTGAGACCCCCTCCACTACAGAGCTTCCAGCTGGTGTAGCCTACTGGCAGCCATGGACGAGAACAGCTTTACTGTGTTGTTGCGGAATGAGTTGTTTAAGGAAACCGCCATGCCTATGGGCACAGTCCTAGCTCATGTCTATAACATTGACACCATCACAGAACCCAAAGAACTAAGTCAACATCACAAAGCCATCCACCCAAAGCTCTTTGACCTCGGACTGGCTAAAGGGGTGGAACATAGCATTCAACTGAGTGACACTCGTCCTTTCCGAGAAAGATTCCGTCGACTTTGATGATGTTCAACGTAACCTACCTCTGAAGTTACCTGTAAGTGTCCGGCAAAGAGGGAAGTGAAGTCAGTCATTCGGCTCAGTTATGATGAACCTAGAAATCCAACAAATCAACCATTTCTCATAGTCAGTGTTGGGCAAGTTAGTCAGGAAGTGTAATTTGTTACTTATTACTGATTACTCTTTTAAAAAGTAATCAAAATTACTTTACCGATTACTTTGTTTCAAAGTAATTAGTTACATTATTTCCGTTACCCCCCTCCGAAAGAGTTATGTACAGCCTGTTTAGCTTCTGTTGTTAGCTGTCCAGATGTCAGCTCATGTCAGATCTCTGAGTGTGGCCTTCAAATCAGCTTCCATCACCGCATATTCTCTCTCTCTCAAGGTAGCCAGCAAACGTCTTTCTCTGTTGGCAGCTTGACATTGTTTTTGAATAGGTAACATCTCCTCTACGATATACCCAGTGACAAGCTTCTTCAGACCTTCTCCACTCACTTGTGGTGTTTGCCCTGATCTTAAATCCAGTTTTTGTTGTTTTGTCTACTGGTTACTGGCACTGATAGAGGCTTCCAGGCCCGGACTGGCCATCGGGAGCACCGGGAGTTTTCCCGGTGGCCTGGCCTGCACAGATTAAAAAAAAAATTATATAAATTTTTTTTATTTTATTTTTTTATTTTTTTACCAGGCCATTGTTTCTAATTGTGGCAGCAGCGCGGCGCGATAGTTAGATAACCTAGGTGGGTGGGGAACAACCAGGATTTCACTGTCTGCAACAGAGTTGGGAAACTATCTGACTCTCTCTCCCTCACGCGGATCACACACACACAATGGAGCCGTGCTGCCGCTTGTGATTGGTGGAGGCGGGACAAGGCGATACAACTGATTGACAGCGGAGGCGGCGAATGGAATGGCAGATGGCACACTCCCACTTTTCTGAAAGGAGTTGTTAAATCTGACATTACAAAAAACAATATGTGGTGGTTATGATTGGGGCTGAAGTTGAATAAACAATTTATGAAAGAGAAAGTCAAAATAATTCCAAGATAATTCAAAGATTACACACCTTTGCCACATTGGCTACAAACATAATAAAAGACAAGGGTTAAGTTGTTGTTCCCGTTCTAATTTCCTCAAAAACATCTAGTCTAGTTAATGTGATCAATATTATTTGACAATTGATGCTTTTTGTTGGAAATTTCAGTCAGTGAGCTCATACTTTGAGCTCATTTTATAGTTAAAATGATTGAGACAACACAATCTTCTGTCTTCGTTGTGCATGCAGGCGTGTGCTCACCACACGCGATATGTGTCACTATTCTGGCAGTGGCTACTGTTATTATAGTATTGTAATGAAAGGTCTGTTATTTAATGTTTGTGTAAAGGGCTATTTTAACTGTTGATGGGTAGTGCATCAGTAAAGTGAATATGGTATTGTGCTCTTGCTCTGTTTGAATAGGTGGAGAGAGTGGATAACTGTATTATAATAGTAAATAGAAAAATATGTTGTGCTCTTGCTTTTTTCTTTTTGAAGGTGGAGAGAGTAGCATTGCTAGTGCCACAACAGTTTTATTTGAGGTTCATAAGAGTACATTGTACTAAGCAATTGTTGGCTCATTAGTTTGTGATTCACATGCACCAAAATTCACCAGAATGCAGGAAATTAAGTCTTTGTAACTATTATTTTCCAAGTGGGGGACCCCCAGACCCCCCGCTTAAAAAGTGGCCTGATTGGGGCTATATTTCGCGCTATATCTCCCGGTATGAATTATTTCCCCAGTCCGGCCCTGGAGGCTTCCCTGTCAGCGTCAGGTTATTTATGTGTCAAGTTTCACATTGTCGTGCTGCCATGTCAAATGCTTCATCAAATTACATTCCGTATTTTCCGCGGTTGCAAACCTTTTGCTCCCCCCACATAGTTTACAACAGACAGCTATTGAACGCGTACCGCTATCTTCCTGCTGCATTTTGCTAGTAGCCGACATGACCTTGCTCTGACCTGCTCATGCGCACACGTCATCTACCGAGGACTGCATATAAACAGACAAAAAAACACATTGCATTCTGGCAACAATGTAACGCAGCATAACTTACTTGAATTAGTAACTGACTGTAATATAATTACTATTTTGGAAATTGTAATGCCTTACTTTACTTGTTACTGGGAAAGTAATGAAATGACAGTAAGAAGTTACTGCCCGACACTGCTCATAGTGTATTGTGGGATGGCGATACAGATTATCACTGATACAGAACACAAAGTAACTTTTTGTCCTAACACATGGTATTATTCCCAGGCTAAGTGTTCCAGCTGCTCTGCAAAAATTTGTTGAATCAAGGTCCCACACATCTGGTCAAGTGACAGTCAATCGGATAAACGGTTCTCGATATATGCAAAGGACAGGACAGACATGCACACACGCACACAGAGATTCCTTCCTTTATAGTTAGATGAAACTGTATGACGAGTAATAACCGTTTTCTTTCATTGTAATGTAATAGTCAATCAAATGTGATGTCAGAGCAGGTTAACTAGGAGGAGGTGATGGACATGAGGCCATGAGGAATGGCTAAGCCCTTTGGCGAAGCTCCACAGGTGTTTTCCATACATCTTCTTGGATGTTACAGTGTAGGGTGAATTTCTCACCCTAAGCATGGTGTAGAATATGTGGTTCACTAATGGATGGCTTCTGAGTTCCTGAGATGTCAGGCAGAAGATAAGTCATCAACCCTCCTGCACTTTTCAGTGCATTTCTCTTCCAATTTCCATATTGACTTGCATACTAGTTGATGATTATTTGAACTCCAGTTACTGGACAAATGCCATTCAGAGGTGAAGCAAATATCATAATAATTATAATGCAGGACCTCTCTAGAGGTCTTTATTCGGCATGCAACAGACTGGACATGCAATGGGAGCGGCACACAGACACCGGAATACACACACACACACATGCATTGTCTTTTTCTCAGTCACCGATGCGATTGAGTCTCTGCTCTTAACCCATCCCGTCGTCCTTCCCCTCAAGGGCAGCCGGGAGCAGACAGGGGCGTCGACGAGGGGCCGCGCCCGGGGACCAATCCAAGTGCTCCTGTCCGTCTTCATCAAGGACGTGACAGCGTCAGCGATCTGTTGGTTGTGCATGTTTTTCCATTGGGTTTCTCTTATCGGGGGGGGGGGGGGGGGGTGGAACCCTTGCGAGCACGGAGAGAACATGCAAACTCCACACAGAAAGGCCCGGGAGATACCCCACCTGGGTACCTGGCAACGTGGATATCTTACTCAAGATTCAAGATTCAAGAGTTTGCTCATCACATACATACCAGGGCATACAGTGGTTGGCCATGCCCGCTACGATTGTGAAAGAATACAGTAGTAATAATAGTAAATAGTAATAAAATAAGTAGAATAGACATGATAAAATAGACATATTTTAGGATAATGAAAGACCCCCACCACCCCAATAACAGCCTGTTCCAGCTGCTGAGGTCAGGCAGACGCCTGCGAACCCCAGCTACTAGGACGGAGAGGCTTAGGCTAAGCTTCTTCCCCCAGGCCATCAGAGCCTTGAACAATGAACATTGAGAGACACAGAAACTGAACTATCCACACACAAGCACACACAAGCACATACACGACACGCACGCTGAGCACGCTCACACACTAGCAGCCACTTTAACACTCATGCCGCACACACGCACACTTATGGCCAGAGGAAAGGCCACTTTAAATTAGTATAACATCAGGAACAGTGTATTGCACTACTAAAGCTACCTAGCATGTCCTATATGCTCTGTAAATACTATGTACAGATACCGAGATGGCACACCATGTACCTGTTTATTGCACTGTTGTTGTTATTGGATTCTTTAATATGTTGTACCACTGTATTTTTATTGGATTCTATTATATGTTGTACCACTGTATTGCACATCGTCGCGGGCAATACCAGCCGCATTTCATTGTATACCTGTATGCCGTGACAATTAAAACTCTTGACTTGACTTGACTTGATATTAATAAATCACTTAAAGGCACTGGGTCCTATGTACACTACTATACAATATACAGTATTTACTTCTATGTCCCTATGCTATACTTGCTGTTATTAAACTATACTATGCAATAATCACAACAAGTTATTTTCTTAAAGTGTCCTTTTTTCCCTTCCTTTAAACTTTTTAAATTGTCCTTTTCTTGTGTGTTTAAAGTGACCTATGGTGTGTTTGTGTGCGAGCGAGTGCAGAATATTGTGTTGTGTGTGTATGTGTGTGTTCATTGATTGATTGAAAACTTTATTAACAGATTGCAGAATGGGTACAGTACAGTACAGCTCAATACATACAATTGTTAAGGGAATGCAGACCAGAGAAAGACTTTCGTCTTGTTTATGAAGTAAAAAGGGTCTATGGTTCTTATATTAAGAACCAGCCATGCTACTCTGCGTTGTGATTGTCCGTCTCTAATTCCCTTTTACTTAAAAAGACCAGGCATGGGCGGTTAGGTGGCCGAGCGGAGATTGCGTTCGTCACCAACCCCGGAGATGTCGAATCCAGCTCACAGCTCCGGGGTTGTCACCAGCTTGGCTGGCCGTCTGCACTAATACAATTGGCTGTATTAGAGGGTGGGAGAAGCTGGCGGGGTGGGTCCGGGTCGTTGTAAACAGCGACTCCTACATCGTACCATTTATCCCCCATTTCATTCATGTGTGCTTGTGTGTGGAGAGATCAGTGTTCAATGTTCTGATGGCCTGAGGGAAGAAGCTGAGCCTTAGTCTCTCTGTTCTTGTTGCATATGCGGAGGCGCTTGCCTGACCGCAGCAGCTTGAACAGGCTGTTGTTGGGGTGATGAGGGTCCTTCATTATTCTGCAGTTCTCAAGTTCAGTTCAATTCTCAAGTAGGGGAGATTGGAGATGGTTGTAACACCTTTGGTTTCAGCGTGTATAATTCAGTGGTTGTTCATGCTAGATCTCTCAAACCTTGACGCAAGTCACCCAAATGTGTCTACTACAAATAATAGTCCTTTATACATCTAATTCAAAGAGCTCCATTGGTACAACCTACCTTCTAAGGTTATCGTATATTGGATTATTTTATATTGGAGCTTGTCTTGTGTCTTGTGTGTGTGTGTGTGTGCGTGTGTGTGTGTGTGTGTGTGTGTGTGTGTGTGTGTGTGTGTGTGTGTGTGTGTGTGTGTGTGTGTGTGTGTGTGTGTGTGTGTGTGTGTGTGTGTGTGTGTGTGTGTGTGTGTACTAGTCCAAGTCTCTCTTCTTTGTCCTGTTTACTTGTAATGTCATGGTATGATGTAAGTATTATGTTGCACAGTCACAATGTACATTAGCTACTGCAATGCTGTAGCTAATTGGGGATCCTAATAAACTAAACTAAACACTAGTCGGGATGCATGTAACAATACATTGACATTTTCTGAACTAAAACCTACACTGCAATTTGCAACTTTAACACTTTGGGTGCCATGGGTTAAATTCATGATATACCATAGATTGCCAGCTCTATTTGTCTATGGAGAAGTACCCCTTCTTTGCATGGCTATAACTTTTTAAATTCTATTGCTACATTGCCATTATTAGGGCCCATTCAAAGTCCTATATGTATTGTTCATTGTGTAGCAACGTTAAACTTTTTCATTCACATATTCATAGTAAAGTATGGTCTAATGTATAAGTATGTTTTCATCTCTTTCTGCAGCTTTCTCCAGAACGTGATCTATAGCCGCAAATGCATTATATTGATGATGAAATACAGTTTGATGGCAATCGGGGCGATATAAAAAATTTCAATTGGACGTACTTCTAGAATGATCTACGTATGATCTGATGATGACCGGATGGGCGGGGGATCGTTTATAATTCCGTGGGCAGCGTTATATCATTCATCTAGTGTGGGTCATATGTTCATCATAACAGTTTATATGGAACACGTTCAAAAATAACGCTGAATCTTACCGGATCTTCCTCGCGCCGTTGGACGATCAGCGTGGTGTAGACCGTTTTTCGATTATGGGATGTTTATCCTGATGAACCATTTCCAGCTTGTATAATACTATATACGTCCAAATCATGTTGTTTATCGAGTTATTGGCAATGGATCGCTATATATTGTGACGAGCCAGAGTGCCGGCAGCCAAACCGAGTGCCCGGAAGTAATATGGCCGACCAGCACAACCTCCACAGCACTTCCTGTTTGGCGATTGCGCCGATCGGCCACCAGATGGCGCTCCTGAACCGCCAGAGAGCTCAGTGGGTCCTCCTGGTGGATCTCAGGCCAGCGGAGGGGAAATATGAATCCGATCACAGATTTTTGAAATATTGATATTAAAGACGCTGTAAATCGTCCTTCGACAACTTGAGCATGGCCGGGAATGACGCTGTAAAGCGTTTTCCGGCACACAAAGTGTTTAAAGAATGATTGATAAGGTAACATTTTAACAAAACTAATTAAAGTGATAGAAACATACGGTTATCCTATAACCATAGTTATATGAGTATAGCGAGCCCTCTGCTCTATTGGAACCCTATCCCTTATCAATCTAATACTGAATACATTTCTTCACATGTACACACCCATCCGCCTGGCCACACCCACATCCGCTCCTCTACATAAGCGGGGACGTGGCCATACTAACAGCTCCTTCCCAAGTCTTTCACCACCGAAGGCGAAGACCACGGGGTCCTCAGTGAGTCAGAGCAGAGCGCTCGCTATACTCATATAACTATGGTTATAGGATAACCGTATGTTATATTATCGTATAGCTTACGCTCTGCTCTATTGGAACACAGGAGCTGAGCAGAGCGGAAGCTCGACAAATGTACCTGCTGAGACCCCCCACAACCATCAGAACCGGGGAGGACCCGAGCCCCCGGACCCCCCTAGAGGGGGACATGAGGGAATCGGATCTGACTGTGTGAAGAGGGTTTAGCAACTCAACGCACAGGGTGAGCAGATCGTGGGACTTACTTTCACACAGAAGGACCTACGACTACTCAGGCGCACATCCCACATGCCACTAGGGAACGAACGGGAAGGGAAAAAAAACGTCACAGCCCCTAACATCACGGGGGGAAAAAAGGTCAAGAACCCAACCCCGTGGCAAGGCCATAGCAGCGGAACAGCCTGAGGGTCAGGACCCCCCGGAAAAGGGGGCCTGGTGAGGCCAATCATGCCGTAGCATCGAGACCCCACCAGACGGTCACTAGTGACACCACCCCCCACATCGCCAGCGTATCGGACAGGGCCCAATCCAAGAGCAGGCCCTTCGCCCCTACAGCACGCCGCCCTGAAGCACTCTACAGGGGCTACACCCCCACAACACTGTGGGGCCAGTCGGCACGCCGGGGAGACAACCCCCAAAGAGGTTGATCCCTCAATCCTGGCAACAGGTCAAGAGCATAACTCAACCCGTGCCCGGAGCACTGCGGACTAGACAGGCGCCTAAGGGGTCTACTGAGAACAGCACCCCGGCGGAAGGGGCGTTCGGTATGCTGTGCACCATGTCGCAGCCTCCACAAAACCTGACCCCCTAGAGAGGCCGAGGCAGAGAAGGCTGACATGATTGGCAGACATCATGAAAAGTGCGGGGGCACACTCGCAGGCAGACGGGGTCAAGCCCTGCTTAAACCCGAGAGTCGGCTCCGAATACAGGCAGTACAAGTGCTTCAGTTTTCAAGAAGGGGTTAACCCAGGCCAACAGGTCGACGTGAACGAGTCCGGACCTGGGCCCGGCGGACCGGGACGTACACAGGGATGCCAGAGGGGTACAATAGAACCACCTCGACAGCCCCCTCCCAGCCCCGCCAAGCAGGGGAAGGGAGGGGCGAAAAAGAATGGAGAAGGACCAGGCTCCTTAGCACAGCACAAGGTACAACACAATATGGACCAAGCAACTGCGAAGGATAACTCGTAGTGACGTAATCACGAACACACCTCCATAACATCAAACACTGCGACGCCTGGGCTAACCCGGGATTTTCCCCCCGAAAAAGCACAAAGTCCTTCAGGGTACCAGAACAGCAGATCTGCTCCCCGGCAGACAACGGGTTAACTGACCTGGTCCGGCGCGACCAGAACCAGTCCCATGTCCTAATCACGCCACCATCCCCAGTCCTAAGAGGGGAGTAGGTACACATGTCAATCTAAAACATCACAGAGGGCGCCACCAAGACGGTCAGAACATGAACGCACCGTGCCTGGTGGCCCACCCCATGGGAGTGAGACCCTTCTGCCAATGTTTCGATCTACTCCGTCATCTCCCCCCAGAGATGAGCGAGAATTCGTCGCGACTAACCTAGTACACTGGCGCTCGGAAGAGATAAAATCTCCATCCCAGTTTCTCAACAAAAAACGCTGTTTCTATAATGAGCAACCAAGGCGTGGTTCCACACCCAGGGCCAGCGCTATGTACACGTCGAGACCCAAAACACATCAATGGTAATTCTAACAAGAACCCAGATAACGTTCCCTCCATGCCGCCTGGGACGAGCGGTAGGAAGCTGGTCAAAAGACACAGATATGGGCCCCATATGACGTGTCTGAGGGAAAGAAACCCTGTCAACACTGCTCTGTATAAGAGAGGAGACAGGGAACCCCCAGAGAGACCTCCCACGTGAGTAATAATTGAAAAGATATATGTAAACATTGAGCCACGTGACCAAAAGCTCAACACATATGCAATAGAGAGCAGGGCAGAAAACAAAGTTTCCACGCACCGCATAACTCAATCTTGACAATAACAGCGGTCCACAACATGGAGTCTGAAAAAAACTCACGGAAGCCTCACGACCAATAGAAACGCGCTCAGTGACGTATTCTATGGCCGGGGAAATTCCGTGACCCACCTGCCCAAATATGGCATGGGACCAGGGAACTCCCCCCCCCCCCCCCCCCCTCTCCCAACCCTGTGATGCGCTGACCCAACAGCGTGACAGGAAGACCGAAGAACAGGAGGTCCAACCCCCTGGCCAATCAGAAAAAAAGGGGGGGAGGGGTTTATCAGTTCACCCCCTTATGACCCCATACCCCGGATACGATGAAAACAAACAAGCAGCGATGATACCAGTTTACCTAGCATGCTACATGAAAAGCATATATCCACTAGGATAAGCTCAACCATCTGCACGCCAGCCACAGACGATAAACTCATTTGCGGAAAACGGGTTTTTATACAAGGCTTTAGATTCATGTGTGAACACGTCACCCTTGTTTATATACTTCACCAATTAAAGAGAAAACACAGACGTTTAAAGAGAGGGTCAAAAGACCTCGGTACAAGCTACATATGTGATTACTTCTGTAGGCTAACACTCTAACCTGGTTGTGGACTCGATGCCATGTTTCCCAAATGTAACAGAATACACACAACCCCCTCAGATAAAAAAAAAGTTAAAGTTCACTCTTACTACTGCAAGTAGAACACAGTCTTCTTCATGATGAGGGAAGACAAGTCTTTCGACCGAGTGCTAGCCACAGGCCTTTCTAAGCACACATATATATAGCGATCAGAAACTATTTTCAAGAAACTGTCCTACTCCCTAAGCAAACACGCAACCCCACAGCTAGGTGAGGGTTTATACATCGTATCCCCAATATATAGTGAATAAACATACATTTTGTAACAAAAAACAATCCCTCACCAGGAGGGACTTTTTATTTATTTAATTTAATTATATGTTGGGGGGGGGAAGGGGACAGGGGTAAACAGGGGAGTCACTAGCGGCGCCTGCCGCGTGCAGAGCGGTGCTTGCCCCCACGGGGAGCCGGCCCGGAGGAACGGTTCTGGGGAGCCTGGTCACGTCGATCCCTACCGTTACCTCCGGGCATGGAGCGGCTGGCTGCAGCGGACGAGGCACTCCTTCCACTCCTGGCTTTCTTCGCCGAAGGTCCAGTAGCAGCGGCGGTGGTGGCGGAGGCAACGGTCGCGGTCCTCTGCCGGCGTTGCTTCTTCCGGACATCACCGGTGGCATCGGGTCAGGGGAAATGGGGTTGGAGCACAGAGCGCTCCTCCTCCATCTCTCTGCAGGCTGCCGTCATCTGCTGCATGGCCGACCCGAATAGCCCAGCATCGGAGAGGGGGGCCGTGAGCAGCCGAATCCTCTTCTGCTCCGGCACCCGCGCCTGCTCCAGCCAAAGGTGCCGCTGGGATAGAGTGGCCAGGGCGCGCTCCTTCCCCGCGGCTGCAGCTGGGTTAGGTGCAGGATGGCTCCAGCCGCTTGGGCGTGAAGATATTGTTGATGGTCATCCAATACCGACCCGCCCGCCATCATCCCCGACATGTAGCACGCTAGCTGTGCGATGTTGGAGGTCGCAGCTAGGCTCTGAGTC
This sequence comes from Notolepis coatsorum, assembly GCF_963971535.1. Classification (NCBI taxonomy): domain Eukaryota; kingdom Metazoa; phylum Chordata; class Actinopteri; order Aulopiformes; family Paralepididae; genus Notolepis; species Notolepis coatsorum. The sequence continues at coordinate 168,691,389 of NC_140165.1, read as the reverse complement.
GCGGCGATGTACACCTGGTCACTCCAATTAGCCATCTGCCTAGCCGATTTCCCTTGGGGAACCGGCTTTCGCAACGGCTCCCACACCATTTCGGGACAAAGTATGGATGCCATCGGGCTATCAAGCCGAGGCACCCCGTCCTTTAGCCCCTGGACCAAACCCGCCACCCGCGTGACTGGCAAGTAGGCGGGGGTAAGGCCAACAATGCGGGAGATTACCTGTCCCTGTTTCACGTAGGCCTCCATTGATGGGAAGAATGGGCAGACAACGCCCGTCTCTCTCACAGGACGACGTTGCCAGAGATTACCTATCATGTCATCAGGAACAGGTGCTGGCAGTGGCTGCGGCAACGCCACGCCATTAGCGGCTGCGGCGGCCGCCATGAGCTCGGGGAACAAGGCAAGCAACTCCCCTTGCATACCTCCCTCCACGTCACTCGCATCCCTCACGTACGGGAGGCTGCCACGGGCGCCACCATCCGACGCGGCAGATCAAAGGGCATCTTGTCTCAGGGTCGGAGGTTCTAACCCAACCCCGGAGTACAAGGGACCTCAAGGAGACGCAACACTCCCTGCCACTCCCAGAGGGGGAGAGTGATACGTCTCTACTGTCTGATGTGTTGGATTTGGTCAGTGGCCCTCCATCCTATTATTATTGTAATGCGCTTTGAACCCGCTGCCCCCTGGCGTTACCCCCGGGGAGCTGCGAGCGGTGCTTGAGGTTCCATATTTTCTATTGAAAACTTGAACTGGCATTACACTTGGCGGGGGCCTTTGAACCTAATCATGCGTGTGTTGTGATATGACGTTTTAGTCATATCCCCCGTGGAATATGCCATTTTACCTCTCCTCGGGGAGGTGAAATGGTGGCGTTTCTCGTGCCTTTTCCGTCAGCAGGTCCTTTTTCAGTAATGTATACTGGTTTTGGTCAAGTGCCCCATCGATTCTATTATTATTGTAATATGATTTGACCCCGCTGCCTCCTGGCGTTTAGCCCGGAGAATTGCGAGCGGTGCTTGGAGTTCCATTTCTTTTTATTTGAAGAATGGGAACTGGCGTTGCACTCGGTGGGGGCATTGTGCTTGATCGTGTGCGTTGGATATGACGTTTTAGTCTTATCCCCCATAAGAATATACCTGGTATGATTTCTGACTGTGTCTGATACTAGATTGTTCAGTGACCCTGCAGTCTGTGTTGTTTATAATAAAGTTGAAGCCGCTGTATCCGGTGGCGCTCAGCCCGGAGGCAGGCAGGCGGTGTCTGGTCCTGTTGTTTCAAATTGGGACCGGCATTATGCCTGAAGGGGGTCCTTTACAATCTATTCATATGTGTATATAACGTTTCGGTCTTCTCCTTTGGCAGTGGCGATTCTAGGATTTTTTTAACAAGGGGGCATGAGCTAGTATGGGGGGGCACCAATTTTTGACATGCATTTATTTTAGCTACGTAAGTATAAAGTACGTTTTGAGATTTCAGGGGGGGCACGTGCCCCTGGTGCCCCAGTGGTAAAATCACCACTGTCCTTCGGGAGAAGGCCTGATGTGTGGGGTTGTACTATATTTATTCATTGAATATCTTACATCCAGCTCCTCTGGTCAACCATGAGCACAGGCAGCACGCCGCATTGCCGGTCCCACTGGGAGGAGGTAAGCGGTGACGTATGGTATTTACATATCTGTATTTACATATCTGTCCTTTGCATGGAAGGGGTTACCCGCTATCCGTCGACGGATATATGGGGATCCTCGCTAGCTCTGGCGTTAGCAACCAGGGGAGTTGCGTGCGCACCTCCCCGGTTCAGGTTGTTTATTCAAGGTTCTTTTTCGTCTTGCTCTGTTTCTGGCTCTGCTGTGATACAGCAGGTGTCACAGCCACGACGGCCAGACAAAATCGGTTTCATTCTGAATTTTGTTGGCGGAATAGGTCGTTTTTCCGGTCCCAGTGATAGGGACTGGTTAAAGGGTCTGCCCCCGTTTTCTGTGAAGTGGGAGTGATTCAGACCCATGCCACGCATGTCTCCCGATCGGTTGATTTTGGGAGGAGGCATGGTGAAGGTTTCCATCCTCGGTATGGGCTGTTAGGCATGCCCCCCCATCTGCTGCAAAGGGGGATGATGTCTGCCCACACAGAGTGGCCCTGCTTTTCATTCGAATATGGGGTTGAGGAACGCACAGTGGTGCCCAATACGGTGGGGAGGTAGTGGGCCTATTCTGCCTCACTACGGCCTAACGTATTGGTAATTAGAGGTCAGTGCTCCCGGGTTCCGGGTGTTTTTCAACACTGCCGTTAGGAACCGGGCACGCCCCCGGATCTGTCGGAACAGCATAGAAACAGCGTTTTCTATGTGTACAGATGGGAAGGAGGGTTTTTTATGTAGGTTTCCCTCGTCCGGGCTGACAGTACTAAGGTATTGGTCAGCCTGTAGGTCCCTGTAACCCCTGGGGGGCTCGGTGAGAGGGCTCGTCTGGTTAGACGCAGCCAGAGACCCCCAAGAGAGGGTGACGGGGCAGGCCTGTGGTCACAGGGGGGGGGGGGCCCACCTGTGGTGGTCCAGTGGAATGCTGCTCTCGGGCGGTCAGTCCCTCTAGCGCCTCTGTGACTTACGGCCAGGACGCACACCCCCTGTCTGTTTTACGGCGGCCAGCTGCGTTGGCGACACAGGACTCGCCTTGGCCGCGCCGGGTGGGGTCGGTCTTATCCTAGTGTCTGCCAAGTGTCAGCCATGCTCTGCTGTACTGGTCACCTGTGGGCCCTGGCATTCCAGGAGGCTCACTGCCAGGCCTGGCCGGAGCTTCCGGTGTGGGGATGGCTGGGGCAGGCTTGCCGTCGACACTCTGTGGCTCATCGGTCAAGCACGTGCGCACTCCCTCTCTCGGCGCTCGGCTTGTTAGGGAGCACGGTGGCCCTGGGGGAGGGGGGTAGGGCGCTGTCGTAAATCCGGGTGAGGTCCTTTGGTCCTCATCGGATCCTTCGGGGGGGTTCGTAAAGGAGGAGTGCGGCTCTTAGAGCTGGAACCCCTTCTGCATCCCGCTGCCGGGCGGCTGGCGGGGTGCATGGTGGGGTAGACGGCGGTTTTTCGCATGATCTACTCACCTTGTTCATTTTGGGGTAACTGCGCCCCACTGCGTATGATTGGTGTCCTTCTCTCCGCTCCTCGTTAGGAGGCGCGAGGGGGTCGGACCCCACCCCATGTTTTTCTGATGGTCGTGAAGGGGCCTCAGGGGGTGCATTTGTCAGGGCTACGCACCCTGCTTCGCCCGTTGTCCCATAGAGCGAAGCAGAAAAGCGTAGCCAATGAAATATAACGAAGGTTATCCTATAACCCTAGTTATATGATTGGTGTAGCTTTTCTGCTTTAATCGCAGCCCTGAGGACCCGTGGCTGGGTTTCACTGAAATTCAGACTCGGAAGGGAGAAGTAGACTGCACACCTGGGCTTTGAGTGGCCGGAGGTGGGCGTGGTCGGGCAAATGGAAGGTACATGTGAGAAGTTTTCATTGGACGCGCACAGGCGCTGAGTGTATCCCATAGATAGAGCGAAGCAGAAAAGCTACGTCAATCATATAACTAGGGTTATAGGATAACCTTCGTTCTGTACGACAAGTCATCAGGAAGGGCACAACTCAAACAATGTTCATCAAAGTATTGAGTGCTACAGTGTAGGTTAGTATATTAGGACAAGCATGACAGTAAGGTTCGTTAGGGTATTTTTATTGTATTTATTTATTATTATTATTTCTTTTAGATATTGGTTGAAAAACGTTCTACTCCTTAATGCAGATAAAACTGAGATGTTAATTGTTGGCCCCCCAAACCACAGAGGCCTGTTTGAGGACATCTCCCTCAACTTTGATACTTGTCATGTATCCCAGAGCTCCACCATAAAAAAACTCTGAGTAATTTTTTATTCCTCCCTCTCATTTAATGCACAAAAATGTCACCAAAATTGCCTTCTTCCATCTTCGTAATATCGCAAAAATGCACCCCATATTAACTAGGGATGTCCGATATTATCGGCCTACTGATATTATCGGCCGATATTGGCATTAAAATGTAATATCGGAAATTATCGGTATTGGTTAAATTTTTTTTTTTTTTTATAAAAAAAAATATTATTTAACCTTTATTTACCCAGGCAAGCAAGTAAGAACACATTCTTATTTTATATATTGTGAACAGTATGCATAATGTTGTGTTTTTGGGGGGGGGGGGGGGACCCGGCATATATCGGTATCGGTTGATATCGGTATCGGAAATTAAGAGTTGGACAATATCGGTATATCGGATATCGGTAAAAAAGCCAATATCGAACATCCCTAATTTTAACTCTGGCTGATGCTGAAACCCTAATTCATGCTTTTGTCTCATCACGTCTAGACTACTGTAATGCACTTTTTTCAGGCCTACCTGACTCAAGCATAAAAAATCTTCAACTTGTGCAAAATGCGGCTGCACGGATACTAACTAAAACTAGAAAATTTGATCACATCAAACCAGTTTTGTCCGCCCTACACTGGCTTCCTATATATTCAAGCCCGATCTGACTTTAAAGTGCTACTCCTCACCTACAAAATTTTAAATGGGCTTGCACCGCTCTATCTATCCAATCTCATCTCTCGATACTCGCCCGCTCCTGCACTCACAAAATGCGGGGCTTCTATCGATTCCTAGTAGGGATGGGATCGAATATTCAATCCCATATCTACATTCGATTTTCATGTCAGAAAATCGGAAATCGAAAAAAATAAAAAAATAATAATAATAATAATAATAATTTCAAGAAAACCATTCTTATTTCATTCCTTTTTATATTTAGAGACGGCCTAATTGATCTAAAAGATGCACGTGCTACTGTTTCTGTTTGTTTATTAAAACAGGTTGATAGAAGTGCCTATTTATGTGCAATACCCTTTGATTTTAATGATCCATTCTATTAAAAAGAATAACTGAATTTAACTGAAACAAACATTTTAACTGAATTTAAACTGAAACAGAAAATAACAGTATATATAAAAAAATAAAAAGATATATATTTTTTTGAATATTCGATTTTAAGAACCAGCGATTTTCGAATAGCACTTTTGCTAGAAAGTCCCATCCCTAATTCCTAGGGTTAAAAAGAAATCCGCCGGCCACAGAACTTTGTCTACCGTGCTCCCTACCTGTGGAACAAATTACCTGCCATCGTGGGGCGCCTGCTCTGTCGAAGCTTCTAAATCCCTGCTTAAGACCCATCTTTTCTCTCTCTCCTTCAACCTACCCTGATCTCACCTGGTCGGGGACTTACCCTTAGATTAATCTGTCTAGTTTAGTTAGGATGTCTATTTGCTCCCATGTCTGCTTTTCTGCAGACATGGGAGAACCTTTTTAACCTCTGTCTCTGTCTCAACCGGTCCCATGGAACAGCTTCTGTCTGGCCTGCAGTGCTGAACCTTCTGAGTGGCTTCTCCTGCCCCCCGGGACATACGGCCCTGAGCTATTGTCTTGTATCTCATCCTGTATCCACACGCTTGCAGTAGCTCTATCTATTACTCAATTTCACAACTTTCTTATATACTATGATTCTACTGTCACCATGTATGCATATGCTCACTACATGTATTTATTGCTCCATCTCCGCCCACTACAAACATGGGAACTCTCTTTTTTCCTATTGCTAGGTTTTAGTGAGTTTTTCCTTACCTTCGCGTGGGGTATGTCTCGGAGTGTTGCATTTTATTTAGCATTTATTAAAAAAAAATTGGACTTTATGGTGTTCTTGTTTTGTTCTTGACTTATTGTGATGCTTCTTCTTGACTTGTTTAAAGAAGATGTGTCTGGCCAGTGGGGACATTAACGTGTGTTGGCGAGCCTTACAAATAAATTTGATTTGATTTGATTTGAAGAAGTGTGTCTTTAGTCGACGGCGAAAGATTGGACGGGTTTTGGCTGTCCTAACTGTGGTGGGAAGTTCGTTCCACCATTGTGGTGCAAGGACTGAGAATAAGCGGCTTCTCTTTGATGACCCTCCCGGAGCTCGGATAGGAGTAGATCTGAGGCGGCCAGAAGATGCAGAGCGTAGGGGTCTTGAGGGTGTGTAGTTAGTGACCATTGACCGGAGGTAGGCGGGAGCTGTTCCTTTCGCCGCTCGGTATGCCAGGTCGAGGGCCTTGAAGAGGATTTGTGCCGCAATGGGGAGCCAGTGCAGGTCCCTAAGAAGTGGGGTGACATGGGCTGACTTTGGTAGGTTTGAGATCAGGCGGGCGGCTGCGTTCTGAATCAGTTGAAGAGGCTTGGTGGAAGTGGTCGGAAGGCCAGCAAGCACTGCGTTGCAGTAGTCGAGGCGGGAGATGACTGTTGATTGGACGAGGAGTTGGGTGGCTTCTTTTGTCAGGAAGGGGCGGATCCTCCTGACGCTGCTCAGGAGGAATCTGCAGGTTCTGGTTGTCGCTGCGATGTGAGCGGAGAAGTTCAACTGGTCGTCGAGGACAACACCAAGGTTCTTGGCGGTCGGGGACAGCTGCATTCTCAACTGTGATAGAAATGTCGGTCAGGGGGGAGGATTTGGCCGGCAGATGAAGCAATTCTGTTTTGCTTAGGTTCAGTTTGAGGTGGTTGGTCATCATCCAGGCGGAGATGTCGGACAGACAGGCCGAGATGTGCTCGGAGACATGGATATCCGAGGGAGGAAAGGAGAGCAAGAGTTGAGTATCATTGGCATAGCAATGATATGAGAAGGCATGAGACGTGATAATGTTACCCAGAGATTTTGTGTAGAAGGAGAAGAGAAGGGGTCCAAGGACCGAGCCCTGGGGGACTAGGGATGGGAATCGAGAATCGGAATCGATTGGGAACCGGTTCCTAATTGTCCGATTCCTGGAATCACATGCCTCCATGACTATCGATTCCTCTTATCGATGCCATGTTTTTCCGACAGTTGCGCATTTAAAAACAATAACGTTAGCGCCACGCATGCAGCCATAGCAGACTATTTGATTCCTTGACTAGGAAAACCTATATTGCGACCGTTTTGTGTGTGCAGTGAAAACTGAAAGTGTTTTGCATCCTAGTCATTCATTTACATGGTAAAGTAATGTTAGCCGCTAGCTAGCTAAATAGCCATGCTCATTGCAGAGAGAGACAGAGAGAGAACACTGAGCTGGCCTTTATTTATACAGGTAGGTTATTGCTAACAAATTCTCTTTTGCAATAACGACCTGTTGAATGCAACTACAGTTCAATAGATTAAATTCGTTCTCAAATACATTATTGTATAGTTCATTTATTTTTTACAGTTTTTGTATTTTTCTGACATGGGGGCTCAACAATAAATGATAAATGACAATCAGAAATGTCAAGTTGCATGTTGTTATTCTAACCAGCTTAGTTCTGTTGCATTTCCAATGTATTTATTTAAATTATAAATGTATAAGGAATCGATAAGGGAATCGAATCGATAAGCAGAATCGATAATGGAATTGTATTGATAAAATCTTATCAATTCCCATCCCTATGGGGGACACCAGGGGGCGGGGGCCAACAGGGTCCCTTCTCCATGACACTTGGTAGGAGCGGTCCTTGAGGTATGATGCCATGTCAGCGCAGAGCCAGCCACTCCCATTCCTGCGAGGGACGCAAGGAGGATCTGATGGTTGACTGTGTCGAAGGCTGCATACAGGTCTAGGAGAATCAGGACAGAGGAGAGGCCTTTCGCTTTTGCTAAGTGAAGTGCCTCTGTGACCGCAATGAGGGCCGTCTCTGTGGAGTGACCAGTCCTGAAGCCTGACTGATTAGGGTCTAGGAGGTCATTCTGTAAGAGATAATCAGTAAGTTGGTTGGATACAGCACGTTCAAGTGTTTTAGACAGGAAGGAGAGAAGAGAGACAGGACGATAGTTGTCTATGACAGTGGGGTTCATGGTTTTTTTTTTATGAGCGGTGTGACTCTGGCTTGTTTTAGGGAGGTGGGGACCAGTAAAAAACTTAAAACCAGATTCTCAAACATAAACATAAAAACGGACAACACGCTCATCACAGACAAGCTGGATGTAGCCAATTACTTAAACATTTTCTTCACAAACATAGCCACAACACTGGTAAACAAACTACCCTCCCACTCAGGGCTTTATAATATCTTGATCAGTCGTCTAGAAAGACTGGTTGGCTTTTCCGATCATGTACTAAATTGGCTCATAACATACATTAAGGGGAGAAGGTTCTATGTTAAGCTTGGAGACAATGTATCCGAGGAACATAACAGCAATTTTGGAGTCGCACAAGGAAGCTGCCTTGGTCCATTACTCTTCTCACTATATATGCTGCCCCTCGGGGACATCATTCGAGACCACAATGTATGCTTCCATAGTTATGCTGATGATACACAACTATATATCTCCGCAGAACCAAATAACACTACAGCCATACAGTCCATTACAAATTGTCTGTTAGCAATAAACAAGTGGATGAACAATAACTTCCTAAAATTAAACGAAAGCAAGACCGAAATCCTATTGATCGGCCCAAAAGCGAAAAGGGAAGTGCTTTGTAAAAACCTGGGGAGTCTGTCATCCTATGTAAAGACTGAGGTTACAAGCCTAGGTGTCATCTTGGACTCAGACCTGACCTTTAAGTCTCATATAAATAAGGCCATGAAAACGTCATTCTTCCACCTAAGAAACATAGCGAAAGTAAGACCTTTCGTAAATAAAAAGGATGCAGAGAAACTTATTCATGCTTTTGTATCAAGTCGGCTTGACTATTGTAATGCACTGTTCACTGGTCTTCCCAAAGCAACCATTGGGAAGCTTCAACTTATCCAAAACTCTGCAGCTCGATTACTAACTCATACAAGGAGAAGAGAACATATCACTCCAGTCCTGGCCACTCTGCACTGGCTTCCAATAACTCATAGAATTGATTTTAAGGTCCTTTTCCTAACATATAAAGCTCTTAATGAGCAAGGCCCAAAATACATAGCAAATTCCCTAGTTAGTTATCTGCCCTCAAGAACGCTACGGTCATCCACCACAGGTTTACTAGACACGCCCAGAAACCAAAAAAGGATAGGAAGTATGGCATTTGCCAACTATGCCCCAAAACTATGGAACACACTACCAACACACATCAGAAACGCCAGCTCTATACACATTTTTAAAGGAAAATTAAAAACGTACCTATACAGTCTAGCTTACAAATAGTTATGGCTTGGAAAAACCTGATGGATCCATGAGGCTAGGATAAGCCTTGTGGACCCAACTTTTTAGATGAAGGAACGGGTACATAGGAGACACGCCTCCAGTTTTTCAAAAGTTTTGACACGCCTCAGCTTCTGAGCTGAAGGCGTGTTTTTGCGGACCTCCCAAACTTTCAAACTTTTTAGATGAAGGAATGGGTACAATAGGAGACACGCCTCCAGTTTTTCAAACGTTTTTGACACACCTCAGCTTCTGAGCTGAAGGCGTGTTTTTGCGGACCTCCCAAACTTTCAAACTTTTTAGATGAAGGAATGGGTACAATAGGAGACACGCCTCCAGTTTTTCAAAAGTTTTTGACACGCCTCAGCTTCTGAGCTGAAGGCGTGTTTTTGATCTTAACTGATCACTATGACTTTATTGCTTTTATCGTTATATATGCCTATAATTGTGTACAGCACTTTGAGCTACATGACATGTATGAAAGGTGCTTTATAAATACTTACTTACTTACTTTATGGGGTAGAACACATAGTAGCTTACTACAAAAACCTAGGGGTCTGCAAGGACGACTTCAAGCTGGAAATGGTAACAACAGATGAGGTACTCAATAAACTGAGCGCCCTCCAACCTAACAAGGCCACTGGCCATGACAACATCCCCTCCAAATTCCTCAGAGACTCAGCAGCCGTCATCACCCCAATCATCACACACATAATAAACCTCTCCATAAAACAGGGACACGTCCCCAAGGACTTCAAAATTGCGAGGGTGACCCCTCTGCACAAAAAGGGCAGCAAATTAGACCCAGGCAACTACCGCCCTGTTTCTATTCTCACCTCAATCTCGAAAGTCATGGAAAAAATAGTCTACGAACAGGTCGAAAAGTACCTAGCGGAAAAAAATCTAATCTACGAATTCCAATCTGGCTTCAGAACATCCCACTCCACTGACACATGCCTTCTCTATTTGAATGACCACATCAAACAAGAGGTGGACGCAGGCAAATACTGCGGCATGGTCATGCTGGACCTACAAAAGGCCTTTGACACGGTCAATCACTCCATTCTGATTGACAAGCTAAAAGCAATTGGTTATCTATCAGTGAGCTGGATGCAATCCTACCTTGAGGGGAGGGAACAGATGGTGGAGGTAAACGGTACCCTATCCCCCCCCCTCACAGTGAGCTGTGGTGTTCCACAAGGAAGCATACTAGGACCGCTACTGTTCCTAATTTATGCAAATGACATGTCGTCAGCTTGTGACTGCAACTTGTTCCTGTTTGCGGACGACTCAGCCCTGCTGGTCTCTGACAAGAACAAGTTACAGGTTGAAAAAACCCTCAGCTCGGAACTAGGCAGAATCTGCATATGGCTCGCTGATAACAAACTATCATTACACATGGGCAAAACAGAGTCCATTCTCTTCGGTTCAAATAACAAACTCAGCAAGACCGACGGCTTCTCAGTTACAGTGGGTGACAATATTGTCACAAGGAAAGATGAAATTACCTACCTGGGTTCCATCCTAGAGGCTAATCTCTCCTGTGACAAAATGGCATCCAATGTAATAAAAAAAGTCAACCAACAAACTCGATTCTTGTACCGGATCTCCTCTCTGGTAAACAAGAATACCCTGAAGACTCTGGCAGGAGCACTCATTCAGGGGTACTACGACTATGCTTGCACCTCATGGTACCAAAGCACCTCAAAGGCGCTAAAAACAAAATTACAAACATCTCAAAACAAACTGGTCAGACTACTGCTTGACCTTACTCCTAGAACCCACCTCACCCCTGCCCACTTTGACAACCTAGGATGGCTTAGAGTAGACAACAGAGTACAGCAACTTGCAATGGGCCTGGTCTACAAGATACACTACACGACCAAGGTACCCATGTACATGGCAAAATACTTCCCAAAGGTCAGTGAATACCACGATCACAACACCAGAGGGAGCTCCACAAATCATGTTAAACCCAGATTCGGCTCAAATACGGGACTAAACACGTTTCGCAATTATGCCACATCAATGTGGAACGCCCTACCCAAAGCTGTAAAGGAATGTGGATCACTACCCACTTTCAAAACCTCTCTCAAGGGACACCTACGGGAGACTGCAATTCAACACTGGCCCCTGTAAATATCCTAACCCAACCCCCTCCAATGTACAGTCATTTACCTAGTATGGTTTTGTCAATAGTCCAATGTACAATTTTGTTTGTTTGTACAGTGTCTCCCCCCCCCCCCTCAATGTACAGTTTTTCTTTGTTTATACAGTGTGCCCCCCCCCCCCCCCCCCCCAACCACCTCCAATGTAAATTACCCAGTATGGTTGTCAATATCCCAATGTAACCAACCCCCCCCACCCAACCTCCTCCAATGTACAGTTTCTACGTCAAATGTATATACTCCCTTTTCTTGACTCCTTCTGTATCACAAACAGTACTGTATTTGCAAATCTGGTATGTCATAAATGTATAGATGTAGCAGTACTGACTATCTGTATGTCATGTATGTCATATATGTCCTGATGAATTGAAAATGGGGGACCCTGATGTAAACAAGACGAAAGTCTTTCTCTGGTCTGCATCCCCTTAACAATTGTGTGTATTGAGCTGTACTGTATTGTACCCATTCTGCAATCTGTTAATAAAGTTTTCAATCAATCAATCAAAACCCCCGAGTTGAGGGAGGAGTTGATGGTTGCAGTTAGGAATGAGAGAATGTCTGGTGCTATGGTCTGGAGGAGTGGGGATGGTATCTGGTCCAGCTGGCATGTAGTCGGACGGTTCGACGTTACCAGTGTCAGGGTCTTGGCGTCTGTAATGGGAGAGAAAGATGACAGAGTGAAGGATGAGGTTCTCGATTCAGTATTTGGAATGGGTGGGAGTTGGGAGAAGGAGGTGTGGATGTTCTCCAAGTTTTCCTCAAAGAAGATAGCAAAGTCTTCGGCAGAGAGAGATGAGGGTGGAGGGGGGGGGGGGTGAGGAGCAGTGTTAATTTTGGCAGCTATTTAAATCTTAGTCATGTGTCAAATGCTCCTTTTTCGTTTTCATCATATTTAGTCACCTTCATAAATTTTTCGTTTAGTCAGTTTTAGTCAACTACAGGTCTGAGCATTTTAGTCTTAGTCAGTTTTAGTCTCGATTTTGTCTTTTTTGTTTTAGTCTAGATTTAGTCGCAGAAAACAGATGACATTTTTGTCTAGTTTTCGTTAAAAAAATAATAGTAATTTTATATTGTAAATAATGCAATTCTATTTATTCTTTAACACTTTAATCGCCGGGAACGCCGTAACTCGTCTTTGCTCGCCATGCTCATTCTGCCGAAGACGCCGTAACTCGTCTTTGATATCAATATTTCAAAAATCTGTGATCGAAATCATATTTCTCCTCCGGAGACATGAGATGTACTGGTGAGCTCCACTCAACTGCCTAACGGTTCAAGAGTGCCATCTGGTGGCCGATCGGCAGATCGGCCAACAGGAAGTGACGCGCCAAACAGGAAGTGCTCATCCATATTTCGTCCGGGCACTCGCGATCGTTAGCCGGACTCCATCTCAACACACTGGATAATCAATCGCTCGCCCTAACTCAATAAACAACGTTATTTGGACGTATATAGTATTATACAACCTGGAAATGGTTAATCTAAATCAACATCCCATAATCGAAAACTGTCTACTCCAAGCTGATCGTCCAACGGCGCAAGGAAGATACGGTAAGATCCAGCGTTATTTTCTAACGTGTTCCATATAAACTGCTCTGATGACCATATGACCCACACTAGACGAATGATATAACGTTGCCCACGGAATTATAAACGACCCCCCGCCCATCCGGTCAATATCAGATGATACGTAGTAACTTCTAGAAGTACCTCCAGTTGAAACTTTTCATCTGGCACCGATAGCTACCAAACTGTATTTGATCATCAATATAATGCATTTGGGGCTATAAATCAAGTTCTGGAGAAAGCTGCAGAAAACGATAAAAACATACTTATACTTTAGACCATATTTTAGTATGAATATGTGAATGAAAAAGTATAACGTTGCTACACCCTGAACAATGGATATAGGACATTGAATGGGCCATAATAATGTCGATTTAGCAATAGAATTTAAAAAGTTATAGCCCTGCAAAGAAGGGGAACTTCTCCATAGACAAATAGAGCTGGCTAGGGATGGTCAATTATGAATTTAACCATGGCGATCAAAGTGTTAAGTATAGTCTAGCCAAAACAGCTGATTCACAATAAGTTCCGTATAAGGCTAGAAGCCCAATAGTAACCAAACATTCCTTGAAATGGTCAATAGATTCAGAAATAGTGAGACATGGAATGGAACATATTCTGATTTAAATTTAAATTTAAATTTAAGCAACAAAGCAACAATAGGATAGTGTAAATACACAGTACACACTGATTGCAATTCTCACTGGGACCTACTGTACAAATTTCACACACGTACAGTTCCCCCCCCCCCCCCACCAACCCCCCTCCACCCCACCTACCAACCTCCTACCTACCAACCTCCTCCAATGTACAGTTTCTTCATCAAATGTATATACTCTCTTTTTTAGACTCTTTTTGTATCACAAACAGTACTGTATTTGTAAATCTGGTATGTCATAAATGTATAGATGTAGCAGTACTGTCTATCTGTATGTCATGTATGTCATATATGTTATGATGAATTGAAAATGGGGGACCCTGATGTAAACAAGACGAAAGTCTTTCTCTGGTCTGCAACCCCTTAACAATTGTGTGTATTGAGCTGTACTGTATTGTACCCATTCTGCAATCTGTTAATACAATTTTCAATCAATCAATCAATCGTCACACATACATTTCTTTGCCTGAATTATTCTTTTACTTTTAATTTGACTTCTATTCATTTTTATTATTATTATTTAAAAGAAATTATGTTCTTCCATTTCATTGGTTGGTTCATTCATTTTAATTGTTTTTATTCATTTAACTTTTTATCTTTATCTCCTGTAGCACTTTGAGATTTTCACAAATATAAAGTGCGGTACAAATTGAATTTATTATTATTATTATTCCCTTTTGTCCGTTGAGTACAACCATAGATCGCTGACCACACTTTAAACTTAAAATGGTGGCCTCCATCAGAGCATTCGGCTAACAACATTAGCTTAGCGAACCTGCCACTGTACTTCTATGTGCATAAAGTGTGCTGACAAAATATCACAGCCGCTAAGACTGGGAGTGTTCTAACTCTACTGAGCATGTACCCAACATTATATGAAAAATAAAAAGTCACTACGATGTTTTAGTGTGCTTCAAGCGCTAAAGGGATTCATTAACAACGTACTAGTAGGGTCCATCTCACTCTGTGTTAGTACTTGTCTGTGTCTTAGCCTCCATCGTCTTAAATGCTATGTTCTTTTGGTAGAACTGTTCGGCTGCTGCAGGAGTGTTGAGAGAGTAGCAGATTCCGTTCATGGTTATTGGTATAAGTTGTAGTCACGAGAGACTTGGGATGCGGTTTTTAGCCTCACGTAGCTTGGCTTTTAGTGGGACATAAGCTGATTAGCCGGAAACGGAAATGCTGAAATAATAACGTGAATTATTCTAAAAGTTATAATAATTTTGTCTCATCTTGTTTTAGACAACATAAATTAAGAGAGAATTCGTCAGGGTTTTTGTAAAGTACATTTTTGTGTCCTCAGATGTAGTCAACGATCATGCATAAATAATTTAGTCACGTTAGTGTCACATGATCTACATTAACGTGACGTCACGTCTCGTTGTCGTCGGGGGAAAAAGCTTTGTTGACGACCATATATAGTCATAATTTTCGTTGACAAAATTAACACTGGTGAGGAGGGAGGACATGGTAGCATGCAGTTTGCAAAGGTTCTTGGCAGAGGCCTCGATCCTATGGTGACATAAAGAACTTTTGACACTAGTAATGGTTTTGGAGAAGGCTAATAAAAGGTTGTGATATGTGCGTGACTTTCTATACTTCCTCTCGGCTGCTCTCAGGACCTGTCTTTCTTCTCTCACTGCATCTGTCAGCCATGGACTGGGTGGGGAACGGCGGGCAGGTTTCTCAGCGAGGGGACAGAGCGTGTCGAAGGAGTAGAGGTTGAGATGGCTGAGAGGAGGGTGGAGGTTGAGATGGCTGAGAGGAGGGTGGAGGTTGCCGTCTCTGGGGGGAGAGCAGAGAAGGTGTCACTCAGAGGTAGATCGGATAGTATGTAAGAGGAGAGGGTGGAGGGGGATTGGGAGCGCAGGTTACGTCTGACTGAAACGGTTTGAGTTGGAGTGGATGGTTTGGGGCGACAGTGGCTCGGTAGAGCAGTCGTCTGGCAATCCAGAGGTTCCCGGTTCGATTCCCGCTCCTCCCGGGCAGTGTGTCGATGTGTCCTTGAGCAAGACACTTAACCCCTAATTGCTCCCGATGAGCAGGTTGGCACCTTGCATGGTTGCCTCTGCCATCGGTGTGTGAATGTGTGAGTGAATGGGTAAAATGTGAGTAACAAATTGTAAAGCGCTTTGGATAAAAACGCTATATAAAAAAGCAGCCATTTACCATTTACCAAGGATATGAAGGAATGGTAAGACACATGCAGGGGAGTTACCATGGTGTTAATGATGCAGGAGTTAGAGAATATGAGATCCAGGGAGTTGCCTGCTTTGTGAGTGGGAGGCATGACAGTGGGAGTCATGTCAAAGGATTGTAGGAGGGAGACCACTGTGTCTGACTGAGATGAGTCAGGCAGGTTGAAATCCCATTAGAAGGAGGGGGGTGCCGTCTTCGGGTAAAGAGCTAAGAAGCATGTCCAGCTCCTCTGGGAAATGATCGAGTGGACCTGGGGGGCGATAGAATGTAACAATGGTGAGTGTTGAAGTTATGTGTTATATACGATTGCATGTAACTGCTTAACTGTTTCCACAAGAGGGCGCTATAGGCGTAGCTATTGAAGCTGACGCCAGGTAAGAGGTATAAAAGGAGATGTTACCTCCCCCTCGATCTCTTCCTCCGTCGCCTCTCACAAGGAGAAGGTCTCGTGTACTGATGTGTGCAATGTGAATAATAAACCACGCCAAAGGCTAAAGAGAGAAACCTTGTCGTCATGGCCAAATTATTGTCGCTCCATAGGTGACTCTGTCAACAGTGAGTTTGACTGGATTAGAGACAGATACTGCAGATTGCCTTCTAAAGGTTAAATGCATGCTATTGGTTATCGGCTGATCTTGGTGTCAGATGATGTTATCACACTAAACAATAGCATGATTAGATGATTAGATATGGAAATATCTAAAACTATTTATTTGTGGTGTTTGAAATAAAGAAATAAATGTCAATATTTGAATATTTCCAAAATTGTGTCTGTTTCTTTCACCTGTGTCATTGCTTTGCTCTGAAAGGGATATATTAAACATCTCCTATGAGTTCAAGAAGGAAATTAAGTTAACATGTACAATGAAATCGATGGCATAGCCATAGCTCATTCCTGATTGGACAAACTGATAGTATTTACAACTAACCCAGTGTTACAACCATCCCTCATCTTCCCCACCACCTGAGGTCTGATCTTCATTATAAAATTATATTGTGATGTATGGAAGACACGCAATTTCAGATGTGTTTACACAAAACGCAAGATTACAACAGTGAGAATGTTGTTCAAAATCTTGTGATCTATTGTGGATTTGTGTACCTTCTTTCATTTAATCTTCACTCTTGGCTTCCAATCTTCACCACTCTCACTCACAGCCTCCCCCCCCTGTCTTCCCCTCTCAGCCATTGTGAAATCAGACTAGAGAGATATCAGTTGTAATCAGAGAGGGGAAGCAGTGTACCAAAGACATTTCAGCATTTCAGTGACTTGCAGCCACGCGGAATGATTAATGACTCATTCAACCAAACAGCATCAGATAATCATGAGTAAATGGGCGGATGAGGGTGAAGGAAGAAATGCTGACCTGTTAGAATGGATGGGAGCAGTAAATTTAGCAACAATGAGCTGTAACAAATGGGAGGCAAAGCGCTGTGTCGTGAAACACAAACCGTCCGTGGTGTTTGGCAAACTGAAGTGCCTGAGAAGCCAAGTCTACACACCTTGTTGTTGCAAAAAGACAACAGGCAGGAACTGAGAGAACTGGACACAGTGAATTATTGGGCTTTGGGGCAAAGGCGAGAGCAATGATGAAATTAATCCATTGTAAACGCTCCATTGTAACAGTCACACAGCTCAGGGGTCAGTTTGTCAGACACCGCATGGAGTCGGAGGTGGGATCGGTCTGTTCACATTTGAAAATTCATTCCATAAAAAAATTGGAACTCATCGTAAGTAAATAATCGTACTGCAGTAGAGGAGAGAGCATTCAAGGACATTCTGAGTTGGTCAGCAGGTTGAGGTCTCCTCCATCTGTCCAGTGCTGATGATGTCACTCCCAGCTCATTCTTGTAACCCCTCCCCCCTCCGCCCTTTCCTGCCCACAGCGGGGGTCTGGGGCGAGTCGAGTGGCAGAGAAAGGCCCCGCACGGCGGGATGTGTTTTTCGAGGCAGACTTGGAGGAGTCAATTTAACGGCTGGGGATTATTATTTAACGGCCCTCTGCATGAGGCTCGGCATCCCTACTCCTGAGAGACGAAGGTGTTAATTCTATTTCTCAATGCGTTTTCTGTTTTGCCCAGTGGGTTGATGTGTTTTCTGCCTTAATGGGCAGCAGTGACGGACAGTCTGAAACCTGTTGCCCCTGTGTGCAAAGGGAGAAAGTAAATATGTGTATGGAAAATGTGATCCGACATCCACGCTGAACAATCCTCACGTTTGTATATCGCTGCTGTCGGGGTGAAACCCTCACATCTCCAGTTTAAAGTACATGTTGTGTTTTTACTTTACTTGAAGGATTGCGTGGTTCTCCATGTACAGACTACAGCGTATGATGTATATAATGCCAGTTAAGGTACCTTGTGTATACTGCACCTTGTGTATACTGTTTACTTTTACTTTTACTATATTCAGATACAAATTTTGTATGGCCTATATTTATTGTGAGGTATAATATAATCAACAAGGCTTGTTTACATAGTTTTTCTTTCCTCACATTTTTATATTCAGATAAAATTGTATTGCATATTTATGTCTTTCTACTATTACCCTGCCCATACCTGTACCCCCCCCTCCCCCATGGTGCTATGACACCCAAATCTAGCCCTAACAATGAAGTGTAGTCTTGAGAAAAGATGAGGAAACAGAATAAATTGTCTGGTTTTCAATGAAGACAAGAGAAATATCGAACCAATACTGACAGAGCGTCTCGCTCTGCCATATTGAGATATCATCTCCATGCACATATTGTGCACGTGAAAAAGTTGACACATGCACGTCACTTGCACGTGACCACTCCCGTGTGTTCCTACAAAACACAGAAAGTGCTCACGCTTACACCATTCCAAGTCTGAATTCCATGCGTGAAAAACATCCAAGGGTCCTCAGGGCGCTGAAGAGCGAGACGCTCTGTCAGTATTCATATAACTAGGGTTATAGAATAACCTTCGTTATATTACATCTGACATCGCGTCTCCCTCTGCCATATTGAGATCAAAAGGGGCAGAGCGGACGCGTGGCCACGTCAAATGCACCCCCTGAGGGGGGAGGGGAGTCCCGTCCACCCGCCCGTCCTAACGAGGGGGGGGAGGCAGTCAACTACAACCAACGTGCAAAAAAGGGATCAGTCACCCTAGAACGCACAGTGCAAGTGGGACCGAGTGTGACAGAGCAATCCGTGTTCCACACCCACACACACCTGCTAGCCCACCTGATGGCGGGGTGCAGGAGAGGTCCCGGCCCTCAGGACTGCCTGGGAGACAGAACCCCCAGTCATGTCCATGAGGTAAAACCTAACAAAAGGACCCGGGGAGGACCAGGAGGCCGCAGCGCAGATGTCCTCCACCAAGGCCCCCCCAAACAGGGCAGCGGAGGCCGCCACTCCACGAGTGGAGTGTGCCCTGACGCCTGCGGGGAGAACCTGTCCAGAGGGCAATGCCCTCGCACCACAAATGTGACAGGCGTTGCTTGGACAGCGCCTTACCCGTGTGAGAGCCACCGTAACAAACAAACAGTTGATCGGTAGCCCTGAGATCCTGCATGCGACTAAGGTAAACCATCAGCGCACGGACAGGACACAACAGGTAAGGGCTCGCCTCCAACTCACTAGCGTGAGGAGGAGGGTGAAATGCCTGGAGCACAATATCCCTGGAGCGATAAGAACTCCGGATATTCTTTGGCACAAAGGCCGGATTAGGCCTGAGAGTCGCACTGCTATCGGCCTGAATAGACAGGCACTCGGACCGCACCGAGAGAGCACACAGCTCACCCACGCGTTTAGCGGAGGTGATGGCCAGAAGGAACGCGGTCTTGAAAGACAGTCAATGACAAAGACAATGGCGCCTGCTCAAGCGGCTCAAACGGGGCCCCCAACAGCCTTTCCAGGACCAGTTGGAGGTCCCAGCTCGGAGACAGAGCACGTTCCACAGGCTTGAGACGGCGTGCGCCAAGCAGGAAATGTCTCACGAGAGGGTGGCTGAACAGCGTTCTGCCCTCAAAGCCCACATGACAAGACAATATAGCTGCGGCGTATACCTTCACTGTCAAGGCCGACAGCCTATCCAGGATAGACTGGAGGAAGGACAGAACCGAGTCCAGGGGGCACGACACCGGGTCCAGGCCCCCAACCTCACACCACTCTTGAAACATACGGCACTTCCCTGCGTAAACCGCCGTAGTGGACGGAGCGCGTGCGTTCTGGATGGTGTTAACCACAGTAAGTTAAGACGCATCCCCTCCAGATTCCATTAGAGGCTGCCCCAGAACAGGAGGCAGAAACAGTGTTCCACGTGCCTGAGAGAGGGCCTGCGGTGACCACGGAACAGGCCACGGCGGGGCCACCAAGAGCTGAATCAGGGCCGGGAACCACACAGCTGTGCCCCAGTCCGGCGCGACCAGGATCAAAGTCCTGTGCTCCTGACGTACCCGCTCCAACAGCTGAGCTATC
Organism: Notolepis coatsorum; assembly: GCF_963971535.1. Classification (NCBI taxonomy): domain Eukaryota; kingdom Metazoa; phylum Chordata; class Actinopteri; order Aulopiformes; family Paralepididae; genus Notolepis; species Notolepis coatsorum. The sequence continues at coordinate 168,671,183 of NC_140165.1, read as the reverse complement.
AGGTGTATGGGGGGGGAACGCGTACAGAATCCCGGGCGGCCACGGATACATCCACTCCCAGAGAGAGGTTGTCCTTCCGAGAACCACAGAGGGCACTGGTAGGACTGACTGCTTGCAAACAGGTCCACCGCAGCCTCCCCGAATCGGTCCCAGACCTGTCTGACTATGTCTGGACGTAGTCCCCACTTGTCTGGGTGGGAACCGCCCCGCGACATCACGTCTGCACCCACATTCTCCCTGCCGGGGATGTGGAGAGCCCTCAGGCTGAGCAGATTGAGAGATGCCCATAGCCAGAGTTCGACCGCCGCCCGGTTGAGATGGGGGGAGCATACTCCTCCCTGTCTGTTGATATACGACGCCGACGTCGTGCTGTCCATCCTGATCAGAACATGCTCGCCCCCCAGAGCTGTTTGAGGACTAGAAGCACTGCCTTCAATTCCAACACATTGATATGTAGTGCAGACCGGGCAGCATGGTCTTGCCAGCTGCCCCCTACTGCGTCGGTCTGAGACGTCCCCCCCATCCCGTGAGGGAGGCGTCGGTGAAGACCGTAATGTGTGATAGCCTGCTGCCCATGGGGACCCAGCTGGTGAGGGCCCCCAGTACTGACATGGGAACCTTCAGCTGCTTCCACTTGCCTCTCACAGGGTCTATTTTCATACTGAAAAACCCCCTCTGTATCCTCCTCATGAAGAGTAGGCCAACAGGGACCACAGTTTGAGCAGATGCCATCATACCGAGCAGGCGCATCACGGACAGCGTCGTAACCGTCCTGCCAGGATGGAACCTCCCGAGTGCGCCGAGAATATCCTCTCGCCGCCGCTCTGAGAGGGTTGCCCTCATAGACCTTGAGCTTAGAATTAAGCCCAAGTACTCCACCTGTTGACTGGAAAGAGGAGTACTCTTCTTCCAGTTCACAGCAAAACCCAGGCTGGTGAGGAATTCCACCACCTGCCTGGTATGAGACCTGGCGATCTCCTCTGACCGGCTGAGGACCAGAATGTCGTCTAGGTAGAATACAATTCGTATCCCCTGATGACGCAGAGGTCCCAGCGCGGAGCCAGAGAGTAGCCAAACGGCAGCCTCTGGTACTCGTACGCTATGCCCTGAAACAGGAAGCGTAGGTATTTCCTGTGAGGACGGATGATCGGGATGTGAAAATACGCATCCTTCAGGTCTATGGAGGTGAACCACTCTCCATTCAACATTCTGAACCTTCTCGCTACAATCAACCGATTGAACGCGGACAGGTCCAGTATGGGTCTGACACCCCCCGATTTCTTGGGCACCAGAAAATATCGGGAGTAAACGCCACTCATCGCGTCCTCCCTTGGGACCACGACGATGGCCTGCTTCGCCAACAGAGAACGGATCTCGTCGGCCAGAGCTGTCACTGCCGCAGACTCTGACAATAGAGTCTGTATCAAACCCAAAAACGGAGGGTGGGGGTGTGCAAACTGTAACACAAGCCCCGCCCTCAGCGTTCTCTCCATCCACACCGCTGCCAACTGGCGCTGGTCCGCTAAGAATCGTAGATAGGTGGCCCGGTCCCTCCCGCTGTGCATTGCAAACCCCGGTTTCACCAACCGCGCGAGCAAGGTATCTCGCAGAGTCTGGATTTCCCACCCTGACTCTACCAACGAGGCAATTGCACCCAAGGGGGGACCCCGACAGAAAGGGGCGGTCTGACACGGGGAGAACGACAGTCAACTCTCCTGGTGAATGAGGTAGTTCCCCCGCTGAGCATTGTCCCGTTTTTGCACAGAAATGTACTTGCTGGGGATGGCCTGCTCTGCGGCTGGACATGCATGGTGTGTGGTCCTCACGCTGCCCGATAGGGTGGGTCTCTACACACCATAGCCCTGTAGTGATATTACTACCACCCAAATTACGTGTGCCTGACTCACTACCGCTGCTAGGATTGGAAGTCCGGACGGGGGAGGCACTAACGTAATACCCGGCCTGGCGAGGGCAGGGCTGAGGGAACCCACCTCCTGGGCCTAGGGTTCCCACTCTGACAAAAAATTGTAGATACAGGGAACCCTGCTCCGTCGTCACATACAACACGAGGCTCACCAAACGCACACGCAGGACGTGTGGTGTGGGAGCCTCCTGACAGTACAGCATTCTGATAGACAGACCCAGGCCTAGCTAGCAGCTGGATGTCAGCCACTGTCTTCATGAGAAGCGATATGTGGGGCCGCTTGCGCTTCACTGGAAGAACGTGGCCCGCAGCCAGAGGGGACACAACAGAGCCCTGAATCCTGTAGTGTAGCGGGGGGGAATGAACGGAGAGTGTGCTAGACACAGCTAGATGGCGACGGTTACTCCTCGCGGAGGCGTGCCCATCTAATTCAGCCGATCCCTGCGGCGATATAAGCCTCATCAGCCCACTCAGCCACCTGCCGGGCCGACTCGCCCCTTGGCGTCGGCTACCGGGCGAGATACCGCTCTACCATGTCAGGGCAAAGGGCCGATGCCACCTGCTTCTCTAAGCACAGCACACCTGTCCTGAGCCCCGTCGACAGACTGTCCACCCGTGTAAAGGGGTAAATAAGCCTCAGCCAAACCCGCAACATTAGACACCGTTTGACCTTCAGTAATGTAATGGTTAAGCGGGGGGAAAACTGGATACAATCCCGGTGGTACACATGGGAGCGGCGTCCCGAAGGCAATAGAATTAGCAGTAGCTGCGCGCACCATGATAATTGGAAAAACATTTAACAACGTTTCATGTTGACCATATTCATCCAAATACACAGCCCCCCGCGCTATCACACCACCCGGTCGTCCCCACGGGACAACGAGCAGTAGTGAAAACGCTAGTACTATGAATTGCTCGACCGCCGACCGCCACGCGAAGTCCGTCGGTCCACTGTCAGGAACCGAGGCAGTATAGGGTCGCCGTTCCGTCTGGACGTGCCGAAGAGGATCCGGGGGCTGGGGAAACTCTGGTGAAAGTCCAACATTCTTCAATTTCTCCCTTCGCTTCATAATAACGTTCCACTGGTTGAAAGTGCATATGAACAATCTCACGCTTGGAAAAAGATAAGGAAGGGTGTAAGGCTGAGCCCGAACGTTCGAACGTTCGAACGTTCGTTCGTTACGCTGACATTCGGACTTTAATTAATAGGTTCGAACGTTCGGTGAAAAAAAAATAAAGGATGCGCACGGGGTTGAGGTGATGTGAATGCGAGGCGCTCGGCTCAACCAGTATGGTCTGCCGGGCTGCAGCGGGATACTATTTCTCAACCAGAGCTCTATTTTGATTGACAGGCGATTCTGCCAATTACGTCACACCGCTTGCACCCGCCTCTGCTGTTACCACCAATCGGCAAGCCTCAACAGACTTACCGTAGCTACCGAGGAGCCGTAGTTAGCTCCCCGCCGAGGAAGTAATCGGTAACAAGGTTTCCGTAGGTGAACCTGCAGATTAGGATCATTAATGAATACCATCCTTTTTCGGCCACGGAGCGCGAGCTTCATGGCGGGAGGTGGTTGCGTTGGAAACAACAGCAGGCGCACGGTGGACAGACCCGTCCACCGTCTACCTCGGAACGGTGGTAGGGTGGACGGGCGGCAGGCGTGTTGGGAGCCCGGCCGTTCCGAGGTAGACGGTGGACGGGTCTGTTGAGCCGAGGCGTGCGCCTCTCCTCCCGGCTCCCCTCCCCGTCGACCAAGAGTGAATACCTGTTATTGAACGTGTAACACTAACTATATAACGTTAATGCCACAAAACTAATGCATTTGTTTATCTAGCCCCTTATGTGACTGCAAGGGCTATTGTTTATCATACTTTGATTCAGTAGCTTGTTTATTTTCTTCTGAGTGCTTTGTTTAATTACATGTTTACATGAACAGCCACCACTGTAAACAACATGTTTTTCACCAATAGACTATGCAATGCCGCCCTCCGTAGGATCTATAATAATACAATAAAAAAAAAAATTATTATTAAAAAAATGAAACGTTATTTTTAAAAAACGAACGTTCGAACGTTCGTTCGATAAACCCTGGCGAACGTTCGAACACTAAAAACAGGGTTCGGGCTCAGCCTTAGAAGGGTGTAAGCATGACCACTTCCTGTGTTTTGTAGGAACACACAGGAGTAGGCGTGGTCATGTGCAAGTGACGTGCATGTGTCAACTTTTTCACGTGCACAATATGTGCATGGAGATGATATCTCAATATGGCAGAGCGAGACGCGATGTCAGATGTAATATAACAGCCAGGTTAGCTCACCACCAGTGTTTGGCAGTAACTGGCAGGAACAGAGAGAACTGGACGCAGTGAATCATTGGGCTTTGTGTGATGGCAAGAGCGATGATGAAATCAATCCATTGTAAATGCAACAGTTACACAGTTCAGGGGTCAGTTTAACAATAATAATAATAATAATAATAATAATAATAATAATAATAATAATAATAATAATAATAATAATAATAATAATAATAATAACTTTATTTGTATAGCACCTTTCATACAGGGGATTGCAGTTCAAAGTGCAGTAAGTAAGAAATAAAACACATAAAATATGTGTAAGACAAGCAGCAAGAGCAAAGCATAAAGTGGGATAAAATAATGCAGATATATTAATCAAATCATATCAGAACCTCACGTTCCAATAGGCTTAACAATTGTATGTATTGAGCTGTACTGTACTGTACCCATTCTGCAATCTGTTAATAAAGTTTTCAATCAATCAATTCTGTAATCTGTTACAAAATATGCACCCAGTGGATAGTGGGGCGTAGAGATAAAAGAAAAAATAAGTAAAATAATAGCAAGGGTAAAATGAGCAGACATATAAAATCACAGTTCTTCACATTAGGATCAAACATCCCAACAGGCATCCCTGTTTATGGCTCGATCATCACACATAATATAGACCATTTTAAAACGATAAAAGAGTAGCAAAATAGTGCAATAATGTAGTGCTGTATGCTTTAGTGATTTTAGATCACAGGGACTCGAACCATCTGGTGCCCGGAGAGAGAGGCAGCCTGTGAGAGCAGCTCCTCTCTTTTCCCCACCTTTACCTTATTTTATCTTATTTATCTTTGATTATGCTCTTTCTTTTCGCTACTTTAATTTGTAACAGTACATTGTTTGCTAAGGTTAAAACGTCAGTGAAGTTAACCTTAGTTAGTTAAGTTAGGTCTAGCCGGAACAATGGAACAACACGACAACGCCAACAACAGAGCCAGCAACACTGTTGTGTATTCGAGAGAGTCGCTCCTGTTTAAAGGACAGAGTTGTAGCACCACAGAGGAATTGCAGCACCTCAAGCCCCTGGTGAGTGACTCCCTGGACCCCCTGCAGTTTGCTTACCAGGCAAACATTGGTGTGGAGCACGCCATCACCTACACGCTCCACGACTCTTCTCCATCTACATGCTCCCCCTGGCCGAAATCATCCAGAAACACAACATTTCATATCACTTTTATGCCGATGACTCCCAAATCTACCTTCCCCTCAACCCCTCTGACACAGCTAACCTAGACTCTCTTAAAAACTGTCTTAGGGACATAAAAAGCTGGATGGCTCTCAACTTCTTACAGCTAAATGAAAATAAAACAGAGATCATTTTGTTTGGCCCCCCCCTCTTCCACCAAAACACTCTCCAACAGCCTAGGACAACGCTCCACCCACCTCAAACCCCACGTCAAGAGCCTGGGTGTAATCTTTGACCCAGAGCTCAAATTCGACCGTTGTCTGTGTTTTTTGCAACTGTGAAAAATACGGACATATAATTTGATGAAGCATCTGACATGGCAGCACAACAATGTGTGCCGTGTGAAACGGTAGTCAGTTCAGTTTTTTTTTATATAGTTTGGTTGGTCAGGTGACAAACTAAATACTGGTTCTCTAATCCATCAAAAGGTCATCGGTGGTCATCGTGAGTAGCTTTTCGTCTCGCGGGGGAAATCGCATGTTACTTCATTGCGTTCCACTCTCTTCGCTCCATCTGTGTCACAAGCTTCAACCCCTCTGCAACACCAGCTGACCTTTATTGGTGATCAGTTCCTACTTCCAGTGAACACACATGCACACTGACTCATCCCCCACACATTTATCAATCAGCTTAACACCCACTCACTTCTCAATGACTCGATGAAAACCAGCGTATACAGAAAGTGAATAAAAAAGGAAGGTAAGATGCAGATGGAAAATAGAGGAACTATCGTATTCCTCTCATTTACTATTTTATTCCTCTCATTCTTAACAGTACTTGGTCATCTAAAAAATATGGTTGTTTTTCCAAATTCTTGAAAGGTTTACCTTGAGGATCTGTGTCTTTCCCTGACAGCAGCAATATAGTATTGGAGGTGTTGTGGGCCTAATTCAGTAACCATCTGTGATGGGAGGTTTCCACTTGATAACCCCAATGACATAAACACACCCTTTCCTCTTAAATCCAAGCCAGACTTCTATGTCAGAGCACTTTCTAATTCAATAGTACAAGGGATAGTTAGGTCATAACCGGTGCCTTGGTGAATAGCTTCACACCCATGGGAGTAGCGGAGTAAATACTGATGATAGTTGACAGTGACTGCAGGCATTTCAACATCATGCATGACATTAGCAAACTAGAAAGGTGCGCTCAGTAGAGCAAAAATCTCCACCAGGCCGCACACCGTACGCACAGACAGACAAGCACACAAAAACCACTCACCACTCTCCAGTTATTAGCATTAAATGGTAAACAGTGCATTTTAGCGCTTTTATCCAAAGCGATTTACAATTTAGTTCCTCACATTCACCCATTCACTCACACATATACACACTGACGGCGGAGGCGAGCGACCATGCAAGGTGCCAACCTGCTCATCGTGAGCAATTAGGGGTTAAGTATCTTGATCAAGGACACTACGACACGGTGCCTGGGGGGATCGAACCGGGAACCTTCCAATTACCAGACCACTGCTCTACCTCCTGAGCCACTGTTGCATTAGCTGTCAGCATTAGCTAACAAACACAAACAAACAAACAAACAAACAAACAAACAAACAAACAAACAAACAAACAAACAAACAAACAAACAAAATGACGACAGACACACTGACTGCTCTCCAATTATAGTTATTAGCATTAGCATGCTAGACAGTAATAGGAAACATAGAAAGGGTCATAGGAAGCATAGGAAGGATGTTACTACCTGAATACTGAATCTACTGTATTTCAATGGATAATTCTGGAAATTCATTCAAATAAAATACTTGTCGTTGACCGATTTGCTGAATATTCCAGAATTCAGGTCCCTGTCCCACTGTCAGCATGTGCAACCTGGGCCACCTGGGCCTTTTAGTTGGGGGTATATGCTGCTGGACACACAGACAGACAGACAGACACACACACACACACACACACACACACACACACACACACACACACACACACACACACACACACACACACACACACATGCAACCGATCGCATAATCTCCCCAGGCGTTGTGCGTTCTGCCTGGTGATAATAAGGAATTCAATGATTTACAGTAATACCATTGGTTCATTGTAGCTCAGGATAAGGATAGGCGATAATTAGAGATATCCGATATTATCGGCCTACCGATATTATCGGCCGATATCGGCATTAAAATGTGATATCGGAAAATATCGGTATCGGTTTTCAAATTATTATTATTTTTATAAAAAAATTTACATTTCTATAACCTTTATTTACCCAGGCAAGCAAGTAAGAACAAATTCAGATTTTATTTATTGTCAAAAGTATGCATAATGTTGTGTTAATTCCACAACAAGAGATATGTAATGTTAATTACCTGAAATTATTCCATTTTTGGGGGAGGGGGGGAACCCTGCATATATCGGTATCGGTTGATATCGGTATCGGAAATTAAGAGTTGGACAATATCGGTATATCGGTATCGGTAAAAAAGCCAATATCGAGCATCCCTAGCGATAATAGATATGACAATATTCAGAAGGACCTTTTTCCTAAATATCAACATTTAGCATAATATCAGTTTAGGTATGGAACAATCACATATTACATAATCCAATTGATTTTAACGATGTATAATGTTGAACATTTGAGGGATTGATAGTATAAAACTGAGTTCTTTGGATTGATATGATGAGCCAGCTGGACAGATATTCAAGGAGACGAAGGTGAAGTCAATCGATGGTATTTATTGACAGGAACACAGAGAACGAGGAACAGTCCTGGAGACCACAGCCCTCCATGGGGGCTGCAAGGCTCCAGAATGATGACACAACCATGCTTTTATACTATGTGGGTTCCAAATTTAGCGAGCCACTGGTAAATACGCGCCAATAAGAGTATATACATTTGACGAAGAAACTGTACATTGGAGGAGGTTGGGTAGGTGGGGTGGAGGAGGGGGTGGGAAACTGTACATTGGAGGTGGTTGGGTCGGTGTGGTGGGGGGGGGGGGGGGGGGTTGGGACTGGTGGGGGGGGGGGGGGTAACTGTACATTGGATTATCGACGAAACCTTACTTGGTCCCAAGAAGGGTCTCGTGTATTATTGGGTTAGGACATTTACTGTACATTGGAGGGGGTTGGGTTAGGACATTTACAGGGGTCAGTTTCGAATTGCAGTCTCCCGTAGGTGCTCTTTGAGAGTGGTTTTGAAAGTGGGTAGTGATTTACATTCCTTTACAGCTGTGGGTAGGCCGTTCCACATTGATGTGGCATGTGTGTGTGCGAGCAGGATTTCCCCGAAGATTATCTGTCCAATAGAATGAACGACTTGGCGAATGCATGTCCTTTGTTTGCAAATTAGGTTAGCTCAAAAAAGGGCAGTGTGAACGCAAACCAAAATCAAACAATGTATCGTTCTCACATTTGGTCCACCAGAAAGTCCGGACTATCCGTGGACTTTCAGATGTGAACACAGCCATAGCGTTTAGGGCTTTGTGCTTAGTTACCACCTTGTCTGTGAAGACGGTTGGTGCGTATCGTTAACTGCTCGATGCAATTGGCGCCGGGCTTTGTGGATACAGAGCATTTTTGAACGAGGCTCATTTGCATAGAATGTAGGGATGTCCGATATTATCGACCTACGGATATTATCGGCCGATATTGGCATTAAAATGTGATATCGGAAAATATCGGTATCGGTTTTCAAAAAAATAAATAAAAAAGATTTCTTCTTATTATTATTTAATTTACATTTCTATAACCTTTATTTACCCAGGCAAGCAAGTAAGAACAAATTCAGATTTTATTTATTGTCAAAAGTATGCATAATGTTGTGTTAATTCCACAACAAGAGATATGTAATGTTAATTACCTGAAATTATTCCGTTTTTTGGGGGGGAAACCCTGCATATATCGGTATCGGTTGGTATCGGTTGATATCGGTATCGGAAATTAAGAGTTGGACAATATCGGTATATCGGTATCGGTAAAAAAGTCAATATGGAGCATCCCTACTAGAAAGGGGACATGTTCCGTCCATATTACCTCATTTAAATACGCGCCAATTGCACCGGACGCAATGCTGACGGAACGCAGTTGCCACCTCATTTCACCCGTTGCACGTCCTCTGTGGATAGAAAACTGAGTTTCAGAGCTTTAAGCCCGGCTTTGCGTTGGAAAAAGCGGTGCCAACCCTTTGTGGATCCCGCCCTGAGCCTCTCAGTCCATCAAAAAGCACTTGCACAATTTCAGATATTGGAAGCATAAAATGTTAGCATTTTGTTAGTAATGCCAGTGGGAATCAATGAGTATGAGGCAATGGGCATGGACATTTTCAGAGAAATCAGATACTCTTATTAAAAATGACCCCTTTGAATAACGTGTTGACAGCTTAATGCAGGGTTGGCAGCCACACTGGTCAACAACAGTAATTGATGTTTAACATTACACAATACACACAAACATGAAAACACCAAAACCCACAGCAATTAAATATGAGGCAAACTTACACGAGAAACAACATTATGAGGAATTGAATACACTGTAAGTACACGTGAAACAAGGCAATATAACAAGACAATAGGGGCGAGCAGCTGGGTGAGTTTTACCCTCAGAAGGGAGCTGCTAATGATCATCTACGTAAATTCCAGATCCTGTCCCAAGCCATCCACAATACCTGTCCTTTAGATATGCTCTCTCTCTCTCTCTCTCTCTCTCTCTCTCTCTCTCTCTCTCTCTCTCTCTCTCTCTCTCTCTCTCTCTCTCTCTCTCTCTCTCTCTCTCTCTCTCTCTCTCTCTCTCTCTCTCTCTCTCTCTCTCTCTCTCTCTCTCTCTCTCTCTCACACACACACACCTGCACATGCAGGCCACACACTCGTTTATTTTCGGACACGTTTACATTTCTCAAAATGGAGTTATTGGTAGGGTTAGAGTGCAACAAACTACAAGTGCCTGAACAACAAACAGGAACAGTGTGTTCCGCGTCATATGCTGTAAAAACACTTCCCCTCGTGGCCTCCCTGCCCCCGGCCGCTCTCCCCACTGTAAATCATGATGAAATGGCTTGCAGGTGTCAACATTAAAGAATAGCCAGGGAGGACCTGGAGCCACAGCTGCCTCTCTCCTTCTGACAGGTCCTCCTCTGCTATTTGTTTTGTTATTGTTGGGATCCCCTTGTAGTTTACCAGAGCCGGCTATGAGTAAAGGGGTCAGGGGGGATGAAGGGAGGAAGACCATGGAGCCACTCGGTAGCTGCTCTGAGTTATACAGTCCATCAGGCCGGCGAGTGGGAAAGCATGTGTCTCTCCTAGACCCTCTGTATGTTTAGCATACCTGCCTCCTCCAGTTAAACAGCAGAGCTTTCATATGTCTTCGCTTGGATGAGCCAAAAACACCGCCCCCCCCCCCCAGAGGTTCTGGGATCAATAAATACCCACCGAGAGCAGAGAGGGGAGCGAAATGCCGCGTGTCTTTCCATAACCGCGTTGCACTGTGTACACTGTGGCGAGTCGACTTTTTGAGACGGACAAAGACACTTAGCTAACAACGCGTTTCTGCAGATAAATCAAACTGAATCACGAATGGGTTGTTATACTTTTGTGGTTTTCTTTTGCAAAATACTTACAATGTGAAATGTACTTATTTTCCCAAGTAGCTTTTCCAACTCTGTTGTCAATCGCTGTAACTGTAAGAGCAAGAAAATATTTGGTCAGTTCTAACTGAAGGGAGAAGTGAACGCATTAACCAAAGATAGCTTCGAGTGTGTGGGAGGACTGCAGTCTCCACGGAGAAGCATTTTGCGGGGCATTCTGAAAGTGCTCCACAGCACCTTCTAATGGAAATTCTCCCTGACACATAACCGTGCAGCTTACGCTGGAAATCATTACCACAGTCCAATAGTACATATTAATTAATATTAATATGATCCACCAAATTCCATTGCCGAAAGGAACAGGAAGAAGAAAAAATGTACCTGCCCCTACACACATACAGCACACTGATAGACTTATTGCAATGTCCACCAAACCAAACAGAATGTACATACCCATTTTGCAAAAATGGAAACATCAACACAACTCAATTAATTCAACATAAATAAACATATTTTGTGTATCTATCAGTCAAACTACATATTTAGGTTCATTCATTCATACATACACACACACACACACACACACACATCTATACATTTATATAATGTATTATTCTATATTATACTTCTATATACTATTTACGCTGGAAATGACGAGGACATACATTTATATATGGAGAGGGACTACTAAGGAGTTACTGAACAATAAGGGCCACCGCTGCTCCACATCATGTAACATCCTGTATAGTCTCTAGGCTTTTGACTTTGAGGAGATTAAATCTGATCGCAGCACGTGATCTCCGAGGAAGACGGCCATCTTACTCATCGAAAACATAATCACTAATTATCAACAGAAATTGTACGGGATATTTGCTTTAGAACCACATCGTCCCTGAAGCAGGATTGTCCTGTTGTCATTGTAACGTGTTTTTCATACTGTGAGACTTGTAAGTTGTTGAATGTCTCTGTGCCGTTGTCACCAAGACAAATTCCTCTACATTCTTTGTGTTCCGTCAATAAAGCCTACAGCTGAGGCTTTATACAGCTGCCATTATTTCACAGAATGCAACTTCTTGGACCACTTGTACTCTCTTCTTGTTCCAAAGAGTCAAACCAGCCTATGAGGCAGGAGGGAGAAAGGCTCTCTTGTGGGTGATTTGATAATGGCCGGGAGTGAATTGATGAACACAGTCAGAAAAACACAACATCTCTTGAGAGCCGTGTCAGGAGCCCTGTATGAGCTCTGAGCCACAGAGGGGGATTCTGGGAGGCTATTGCCAAAGGAGACCCTCCAGTCCCATACGTTATAGCCCAAGCCACAGAGCAAGGATGTGTAGCTCAAGGTTCCTCCTTTCTTCCTTTTTTCCCTTTCTTTCTGTGAGGGCTGCCGGTGTGTGTGGGTCACAAGCAGATAATAGGGACTCTTTGTAACAAATAACCACTAAACTGCTTGCGCAGACATTTTAGGAGAAGGGGGGAAATAAACAACACAAAACAACCTTTACAAGTGGAAGCCTCAAAGTGAGTATTTAAGAAAATAAATCAAGTCCAAAGAACAGGACTACACTCAATAAAGAGGTATAGTAGAAAAATAAATAAGCCACAAAGGCATCGGCATATTTAGACCACTTTTACTGGGGCACGTGCCCCAGTATTGATCAGTTGTTTTTGTTTTTATTGTGATGTTAGTTTCTTTTTTTTTTGTAAGTGCTGTTTGTCTAAAACTGTTAATAAAAATGTAAGTTAAAAAAAAATAAAAAAATAAAAAATGTCCCCCAAAAGAAAAGAAAAAAAGGCAAGTAGGCGTTTCGCAGTCCCGATAATGGAACATTTGTCCCGCGTCCCGCTGCAACAGAACAATGTCCCGCATTTCAAAGATCATGGTAAAAACAATAATAATTATGCTTTAAATGTTGTTCATTTAATGCGACGTCTGTGTCAAAAACCAATGCGAAGCCGAGCAGCCCTGTGTGTCAGTGGTGCACAGGTGCGTGATGACGCAGTTTTATGTAGACAGTGTCAGTGGCTATCAGTGAAGTGGAGAAGAAAACGCAGAAAACGATAAAAGTTAAGCTAGCTAAACAAAACGAGAAAATGGAGGCAACTCCTAAGAAAAAAAGACTTTGCTCATACAACAGAGACTGGGAGAAGAAATATACATGGCTGAGATCTGTTTCAGACGATCCGAGTGCAGGATTTGCGAGTAGGGTAAATCTGCAGTGCCGCAGCCCCGAGCTTCACCATCACCCAGGTCAGTGGACTGGGACCTGATTTCAATGTTTACTAATAGAAGTGAGACTCATTGGGCTTGGCTCATTTTCTGTGAAGAGCATATAAAATAACACGTTTTTATTGGGTGCACTATACACTGGACCCGAACGTGTGGAAATTGTAGGTGAAAACAAGTAAACATGATAAATATGAAGCAAAAAGGTTCACTGTGTACCTTCACTGTCTGGCCCCACCTTGTTTCATTCATACTGTTTTAAAACATTTTATCACACAAAACAAATAGCACTTGTATTTATAAATGTGATCTAGCTGAGGTAAATTGCTAATATTAACCATACTGTTTATGCTGTCTATATTGGTTGTAATTGAGATAACAGTTAACATATTATGTTAAGTATTAAGTATTTTTACATAAATGGTTATGGCTTTATTGTTTTAAATCCCAATAATGTTGTGGGTTCACCAGACACACACATATTGGGTGAATAACCAAAACGCGTACACCACACAAGTATGAATATTACTTGTATGACATGTATCAGCATGTACACATCAAATTAAAACAAATAAAGAATTGGCTATTCATCTACTAATCCTATGGATTATTGAATTATTAACATTTCACTGCTAATAATGCTCAGGAAAAGATGGCTGAAAATACTTCTATTAATGCAGTGATTTTATCAGCTTGGATACCAAGATTGATGGTTACCTGCTTAATGATGTGGTGGCTGAGAAGGTGAAGCATCTACATAAGATTAATAACAAAATGTGCTATATATAGCCTACCGTCTGCATCGAATATGAAATAAAGGCATCTAAATGATCATTTTTTTCTTAAAAAATACAAGCTCAATCAAAAGATTCTACATGATTCCAAAATAGTGAAGAAAATGACTTTAGGAAGAACAAAGGCAGAGGCTCTGGTCAAAGACATCCTTGCTCCAAAGGCAGTGGGTGATGTTCTCAAGGCCTTAACATCAGACAAACCCCTCCCATTCTCCATACAGACGGATGCATCTAACCTAACCCTAACCCTAAAACCGAAATAAAGTTACAAATAAAATAGTTACAAAATCCACCCATTTTCGCCCAAAAACCGCCCAAAACCGGCATCCCAAAGTGCCCCCCTGTGCCCCAGTACAGTGCTTGGTCTAGATACGCCCCTGCACAAAGGCACCTCCTAATAACGGAGTTTATATTGAAAACGTAAAACAATAAACCTCCACTAAGGGAGTTTATGTGTAGAATAACGGCAGTAGCCCAAAACAAGAATGACTACAAATTAAGGCTAAATTCTGAATCAGAGATCAGCACTACACTTTGCGTGACCAAAAGGATAGCCAACACTAGGAAATGAAAAAGCAGCTAACACTGCGAGATTCAAACTTAAATAGACTCAGCTTTACCATAGGCACAGCTGCACTGAATCAGGTGCAATCAAGCCCACACACCTACCGACCCATGAGGCAATTAACCACAGAGACCAGGGATTGACAGCTATCCCTCACAGAAAGGTGAAATAAAGCTAAAACCATGACAGGACCCCCCTCTAGGGGGCGGCTCCAGACGGACCCTCTGAGACACGTCTCCGAAACTCCCGAACAAGCTCAGGGTCCAAGATGTCCCTGGCCGGAACCCACATGCGCTCCTCTGGCGAGGGGGAGGTGGAGGTCTCTCCGCAGGAACCAACCTGCTCTTCCGAACCGGCTTAAGATGGGATATGTGAAATGTAGGGTGTACCCTCATTGATGAGGGTAACCGAAGATGCATCGTGACCGGGTTTATCTTGCGAACAATAGTGAAAGGGCCCACAAAACGGGGAGCGAGTTTGCGCAACTCAACCCGTAATGGAAGGTCGCATGTGGAAAGTCACACCTGCCCACACGGTAGGTGCAGGGCGACGATGTACATCCGCCAACCACTTGTGCCAGGCCGCAGCATGCACAAGGGCCGAACGCACCCTCTTCCATGTTGCCCGAGACCGACGGATAAACGCCTCAGCAGATGGCACCCCCACGTCCCTCTCCTGTTCAGGAAACAGTGGAGGCTGATAACCAAACTGAACCTCAAATGGGGAGAGACCAGTGGATGCATTGCAGAATGAATTATGTGCATATTCTGCCCATGCCAGTTGGTGACTCCAAGTGGTCGGATTGGAGGAGGCCAAGCAGCAAAGCGTACTCTCCATAGACTGGTTGGTGCGCTCTGTTTGCCCATTGCTCTCCGGGTGGAACCCTGATGACAGGCAAACCGTCGCACCCAGGATAGCACAGAATGCCTTCCAAAACCGAGCAGTAAACTGGGGTCCACGGTCCGACACCACGTCCTGGCAGATGCCATGAATTCAGAAGACATGGTCAACCACCAGTTGAGCGGTCTCCTGAGCAGATGGCAGCTTGACCAGCGGAATGAAGTGAGCTGCTTTGGAGAACCTATCGACCACTACCATGATGACGCTGTGACCATCAGAAGGAGGCAGACCAGTCACAAAATCCATGGCGATGTGGCTTCACGGACGACTAGGGATGGGCAAAGGATGAAGCAGCCCTGGTGGTGACTGTTGAGACACTTTGTTCCGTGCACAAACGGGGCAGGCTCCACAAATTCCCGAACGTCCTTCATCATACCAGGCCACCAGAACCTTCTGCCCAAGAAGTCATACGTTCTGTGCACTCCGGGATGTCCTGTCAACACCCGGGAACGAATGCTGTTTGGCACAAATAACCGACCCGGGGGCACCCCACCCGGATCTGGTTCCAAACGTTGTGCCCTCCATACAGCAGAGTCAATGCTCTGTCCTGCAGGAACAATGGGCTCAGGAGGATGGTCCTCTTCTGACCCACCATATAACCGGGAAAGAGCATCCGGTTTGATATTTTTAGACCCGGAACGGTACGTCAGGAGGAAATTAAACCGAGAGAAAAACAGTGACCAGCTAGCCTGTCGCGAGTTTCTCCTCTGAGCACCCTGGATATATTCCACATTTTTATGGTCTGTCCAGACTGTGAATGGGTGTTCAGCTCCCTCTAGCCAATGGCGCCACTCCTCCAATCCTTGACCGCCAACAGCTCTCTGTCCCCAACATCATAGTTTCTTTCAGCTGGCGAGAGCCCACGTGAATAGTACGCACATGGGTGTACCTTATCGTCGGACGATGAATGTTTGGACAGTATATCTCCGACTCCAAGCTCAGAAGCATCCACCTCCACGATAAATGGCAGGGACGGGTTAGGAGTAATGAGGATAGGCTCAGAACTGAACCTTCTCCTAAGCTCAACGAACGCTGTCTCAGCCTTGAGAGTCCACTGGAAATGGGAAGGTGCTGTCTTCCTGGTGAGTGCGGTGATAGGTGCTACCACTGAACTGAAATTACGAATAAAACGACGGTAGAAGTTTGCAAATCCTAGGAATCGTTGCACCTGCTTGACCGAGACGGGTGTAGGCCAGTCTGTCACTGCTGACACTTTCTTGGGGTCCATTTGAATCCTCCCCTCAGATACAATGAATCCCAGAAAGGACACAGAGCGGACATGGAAGGCACATTTCTCAGCCTTCACAAACAACCGTGCATCCAAAAGGCACCTCAAGACCTGCCTGACATGTTTGACATGGTCAAAAAGGGACTTGGAGAGTATCAGAATGTCATCTAAGTAGACGAAAACAAACTTTTCCAACATCTTCCTGAGCACGTCATTGATTAACGCCTAAAAACTGAAGGGGCATTAGTAAGATCAAATGGCATCACCAGGTATTCGTAGTGACCATTATGAGTCTTGAATGCGGTCTTCCACTCATCCCCTTGGCGTATGCGCACCAGATTGTAGGCATTATAGAGATCGAGTTTGGTAAAAATGGATGCCCCCTGGAGGCGTTCGAACGCCGAGTTCATCAGGGGAAGGGGGTACCGATTTGTTTTACTGTAATGCTGTTCAGACCTCTGTAGTCTATGCAGGGTCTCAGTCCTCCATCCTTTTTTCCCCACAAAAAAATAATCCAGCACCTGCAGATGAAGTGGAAGGTCTAATAAAACCGGTATCCAGGGCCTCCTTGATGTAAGTGTTAATAGCTGCGCTTTCGGGAACCGACAATGAGTACAAGGAATAGAGCCCGGCTGCAATTCGATGGCGCAATCATAAGGTCGGTGCTGTGGCAGGATGGTGACCCTTTGTTTGCTAAACACCTCACTGAGGTCAGCATAGACAGTGGTTTCTGGAAACCAAGACCGCCCACTGCTTCAACAGGAGCACAACCGTTCTCACTAAACTGCTCATAAACCATGGGTGACGGAGGAATTTGGATACAACAGTGACGACCAGTGATGGGAATAACGGCGCTATAAGTAACGGCGTTACTAACGGTGTTAGTGTTTTCAGTAACAAGTAATCTAACGGATTACTCTTCCAATCTTAATAACGCTGTTACCTTTACTGCAAAAAGATTTGGCGCGTTACTATGAATGAACCTGTTTCTTTCATCAGACAGAGAGGAAATATGTTCTTCCTTGTTTAGTGGGCGAGACAAGCATACATGCTGACGATTGGCTGAGGTTGAGTAAAATGTGATGGTAAGCCAATCAGAAGTAGAGGTGGGCGGGTGCCTCCAGAGTCTGACACACAGCCACAACACGAGCGACTCAGTCAGCGTGAGACCGCGGGTCCGTGTAGTGTACGTTTTGAGCCCAAATAATCCAAAACGAATCCAACGAACAACACGAGCGACTCAGTCAGTGTGAGACCGCGGGTCCATGAGCGTTTTTTGTTTACTCTTGTTGTGTTGCAGCGCAGGGCACTGGCTGCAGTAGTGGCTCTACTGCTGACAGCCTTATCAACAGTGCTGCACTTCCTGGTTTAATAGCACAGTCTGGTGCGCAGAGATATATATATATATATATCTGTATGTCATCATGCATGTCTTAAATGTCATGATTAGATTAGTTTAGATGATTCGATTAGATTCTTATATCTGTATGTTGTGTATGTCATAAATGTCATGAATTGAAAATGGGGGACCCTGATGTAAACAAGACGAAAGTCTTAGGTCTGCATCCCCTTAACAATTGTGTGTATTGAGCCGTACTGTATTGTACCCATTCTGCAATATGTTAATTAAAATGTTCAATCAATCAGTATATATTTGTTATTTATTTTTGGTATAGTGCTTAACAAGCATAATTTAATGTTGCCCAGTTGTGGCCTGTTGAGGGGCAATACGGTCATCAAGTTCCTGGGTGTCCACCTGGAGGATGACCTGACCTGGAGAATCAACACCACGGCGATAGTGAAAAAGGCACAGCAGAGACTCTACTTCCTGAGAGTACTGAGAAACTACCACCTCAGACAAGACCTGCTTGTGTCTTTTTACCGCTGCTCCGTGGAAAGCATCCTCACCTACTGCATAAATGTGTGGTTTCTCAGCTGCACAGCCGCAGAGAGGAGGGTGCTCCAGAGGGTCGTCAACTCGGCCCAGAACATTATCGGCTGCCCCCTTCCCTCACTGGAGGGACTATACAACTCCCTCTGCCTCAAAAAAGCAGTCAAAATACTGAAGGACCCACACCACCCGGGCAACAAGCACCTCGTGCCTAACAGACAGAAGTTTAGTTTTTATCCCAGGGCCATATGTGCACTAAACTCAGCTAAATTTGAAAACAACAGTCTCCCTTGCACCCCCCCCCCCCCCCCCCCACTCACACGCACACACAACATTAGGGATAGTGCAATTATCTTTTTACCCCTGTTTATATTAATGTTATTTATGCCCCACCCCTGTTTTTATATTTAATACTGTGTTTAGGACTGTTTTTATATTTGTATTAGCACCTAGGGTTGCATTTTTAAATTTCGTTGTAACAACTGTAACAATGACAATAAAGATCTATTCTATTCTATTCTAATACATAGCAAAAGTTCCAAAACATCTATTGTGTTTGTAATTGTATGATCCACTATATAAACATAGTAATTATAATATCTACATACATGGCATTTGATTGGAGGCTAGTCTCACTTTGTCCCACAGCAACATTAAAATAGTTTAGATTTGTGTATGTTGTTTATGTAAAAAAAATAATATCTTGAAAGTAACGCAATAGTTACTTTCTGAAGTAACTAGTTACTTTTATAATTTGTAACTGAGTAAGTAATTTAGTTACTTTTTGGAAGAAGTAACTAGTAACTGTAACTAGTTACTTTTTAAAAGTAACTTGCCCAACACTGGTGACGACATTGGGATCCCCACTGCATGACAGTGTCCCTCTCCTCACCCCAATTTATCTGTGGCTTGTGTTTACTAAGCCAAGAATGGCCCAGCGACTTCCGGTTTGCGACGTTCTGGTGAGCAGCCACAAGAAAGAGCTCCTGGTCAATGAATATCAAAAAAAGGAAGTAAAACAATTCAAAACTAAATAAAAAGTGAAGATTCGAGGACAAAAGAAAGAAGGAAGAATGAACACGAGGACAAATTAAAGAAAAGCAACCTCAGATGAAGTAAATACACAGATGGAAAAGACTCAACACGAGGCAATGATGCAACAGGTAGAACAAGCTAGCGGGACGCTGAATGTCAATGCAGAGAAGCTACAGGCTAAAATACGAACTAGCTTACAAGCTAACATAGAGGCTAACCAGGCCACCACGCAGATGGGATTAGGAGCAATGCGGAGCATACAATGTAACACTGAAAAATCCAAGGTGGTAATGAAGCGTCGGAGCTATGTAGAAATAAAGAAAACTCAGAAAAAGAAAGTAACCAGGTCCCGACAACGTGCAGGAGGCGGCGAAGGGACACGGCGCGGAGAGGGTGGAAGGTGCCGGGAGGGGAAGGAGAGAGGCCTACGGCCAAGGCCTATGCTGACGCAGAGGATGGAGAGGGCGTGCAGGTGGACCAGAACCGAGAGATGAGGACGAGGAGAGGAGGACGGGAAGAGGAAAAGAGGGGACCTGAACCGATTCAAAGCAGATCAACTATGAAGAACGACAAAGGGACACAAGAAAGGGGCATGAAGGGACACGGTGATCCAAGGAAAGATACAAGACAAAATCAATGTGGAAGAGCACCCAATACAAACATACACACAGGGGACCTGGGGATGAGAATAGATACAACAGAGGAAAGATAATTGAACAGTTACCCCAAGTAGTATAAAACTATAACACCTGAATTTAGAATAATTAACACAATGATTTACAATACACACGTTATAGACAAACTATTTGAAATGTATTTTAAAAAGGGACACGCTGATTAGGAAACATATTGGGGAATAATACACAATGGACTGGTATGAAGGAACTACAGGATTACACGTGACACACAATACAAATGAACATAAGAAAGACAAATTCAGAACATTGACCGGGAGCTCTGAGGCCGTCCACAGAACGAATGTTGGGCTTATATAGTAGGCATTTCGCCACTAGGGGGAGCCCTCTCACTAGGAGAGCCATTACTCCTCACCCTACCAACGGGGAACAGAGGGATACGACTAAGATCCTCTAACACCATGGGAGCGCCAAATGTTGTCTTTTTTCTTTGAGTTATGTTAGAATCTGAGTTATGTTAGAATAGCAGTTGCACATGGACATTTGTGAAGGACAAGAATAAAAAAATGTTGGACATGAAGAGAGGCTTGGAGAATCTCCATTGGGGGTATCTCCGTAACTAGGGGGGGGGGGGCTTCTCCAATAGGAGAGCTGATTCCCCTCCAAAACACCAACAGGGGCAAAAAGTGCTAACCATATAGCTTATTTTATTTTCATTTCATTTTTTCTTATTGTGTTGTCAGTTTTATTTTTTAAGTCATGTTAGCATAAATGTATATAGTGATATCGGTGACATGGGAGGTACAGAGGTGGGCAGGCTGAGTTCAGTTGGGGGGAATGTGGGGAGGGGCCATCGTTCCGGCGCTTCGACCGGGGAGAGAGGGGTCTTGCGTGTTGTGGGATCGGTATGGGTGGGGTGGGGTTTCCTGGGGCCCTCGGCCGCCATGGCCTGGGCGGTCTGGTCGCCGGGCCGGGGGGACACCGGGCTTGGGGTCGCGGGGGTCGGGGGGCCATTGAGGCGTGAGGCTTTGGCCTTCTGCGGGCCTGGGCTTGGGGTTCTCGTGGGCCAGGAACCTGGGGGTCGGCGGGGGCGGGTGGGGGCTCTGGGTGCTCGGCTCCACGCATGGTGGATCAGAATATGGGGGTGCTCTGTTTCTCGGGGAGGAGGGCAGGAGGGAGGGGTTTCTCTCATGGGGGTCAAAGCGGCTGAGCTTTGCCCGGTGGGGTCTTGTGTGTTGGAGCGTGGAGTGGGGCTCTCTGTGACATGGGAGGTAGCGGGCTTGGCTCAGTGGGGGGGGGAGTCTCGGTCCCTCCCCTCTACTGGGCCTGGCCCAATTAATTCAAGGGACCCATGTCGCTGGGGGCTCCGTGCGCATCGGCCTGGGATATGGGTTCTACGGGCTTAACTCAGGGGGGGGAATGTCGGGGGGGGGCATCGTTTCCGCGGTTTGGCCCGGGAGAGTGGGGTCTTGTATGTTGTGGGGTCGTTGTGCGTGAGGTGGGGTGCTAGGTGACATGGGAGGTAGCGGGCTTGGCTCGGTGGGGGGGGAGTACCTTCCCTCTCTCCTCTACTGAGCCTGGCCCAATTAAATTCAAGGGACCCGTGTCGCTGAGTGCTCTGCCCCGCGTGGGACGGACCTGGAATGTGGGGGAGCCCTATTTCTGGGGGTGGATGGCGGGAGGGGGGGGTCCCTCCTATGGGGGTCTGGGAGGCTGAACGCAGCCATATTCAAGGGGCCCATGTTAGTGTATTGTTTTTTTTTTAGATTTATCTTTTTTTATTGGAAGAATTAGTACATATTTATACATTTCAGTTATCAAAATTATACAACTTCCATTTCCTTCCTCATTCCTATCCCCTAATCCCACCCATCCCACCCAGTGAGGGCGACGACAAACATACATAAAAAAAAAAAAAAAAAAAAGAAAAAAAAAAAAAAAAAAAAAGGAAAAAAAGAGATATAAATAAAAAATAGACATTTAAATAATTAAACAAAAGTACAGATGTGGCAGACAAAGCTACGCAAAAGAAAAATGAAGTAAAATTAAAATAAAACAAAGATAAAACAGAGAAATTTTTATATATACATACCGTAATAATAATATATAATATAAGTGTTACTCTCCATTTTAGTAGCGTAATTTCCAGATGATAAAACAAATAAAATGGAGAGTAAATTTAACACCCTTAGCAGACCACCACAATGCCATCTCCCTAGCCATGCGTGGGCTAGCAGTGTCATGAAGGTAGATAGGGGGTGGAGGGGGGTCATGGGGTCCCAAGATTGGATGGAGTCATATGGGTTTTGAAATGGGATAGGAAGGGCTGCCATGTTTTGTGGAAGATATCCGTGTGGCCTTGTGTAGTAAATCTGATTTTCTCTATATGTATAAGAGACATGACATCCCTCATCCAGTGTAAGTGTGAAGGGGGAGTGGCTGCCTTCCAGTTGAATAGGATGAGGCATCTGGCAATGAGTGAGGCAAAGGCCATGGCATTGGATTGCCCAATAGATATTGTAGCGTTTTCCGGTGTCAAGCCAAATAGTGCAATAAGAGGGCATGGGTCAATGTTCATAAAAAATATGTCTGAATAAGATTTAAAAATGGAAGTCCAGAAAGGGGCCAGTACTGGACAATGCCAGAACATATGGATAAGTGAGCCAGGGGCTTGGTGACACCGGTCGCATGTGGGATCCATGCCGGGATTTATCTTCGCCAGTCTAGTCTTTGACCAATATAGACGGTGGAGGAGCTTGAACTGTATCAGTGAATGGCGGGCACATATTGAAGAAGAGTGTATTCGGGCAAGAGCGTTTTCCCATTCTTTGTCTGTAAATTGATGATTTAGATCGGACTCCCAGTTTTGTCTTATAGCCAATACTGAGGAGGGTAGGGATAGGGATATGATGTTATATAGTTTAGATATTGAGCCTTTGATTACAACCTTCACCTCCAAGATGCGATCGATCAAAGTTTTTGGGGGTGTATGGGGGAACTGGTCAAATTTGCTCTTAACAAAATCACGTATCTGTAGATATCTGAAAAAATTTGTTTTTGGTAAGTTAAACTTTAGGGACAGTTGTGTGAAAGACATGAAAGAACTGTCTTGGTACAAATCATAAATGTTCAGAATGCCCTTCTTAAACCAGTTGCTGAAGGTTTCATCCACCATAGAGGGAGGGAAAAGGAAGTTTTTGTGGACAGGTGACGACTGTGACATGGCGTGGAGACCAAAGTGTTTTCTAAACTGGGACCAGATCCGGAGGGAGTGTTGTACTAAGAGGTTGTTGGTATACTGGGCGGTTGTGACTGGGAGCGAGGAGCAGACTAAGGATTGCAAAGATGTTCTAGAACAAGATGCCCTTTCCATGTCCACCCATGCCGGTACCCACTGACAGAGTCCGTAGTGGGAGTGACTCCAGTAGAGAATGCTGTGAATATTTGCAGCCCAATAGTAGACCAAGAAATTGGGTAGTGCGAAGCCTCCCTGTGATTTAGGCTTCTGGAGGGCCATTTTATTTATTCGGACTGGGCGTTTGTTCCAAATAAAATCTGATATTGCCTTGTCGAGGGCTTTAAAAAATGACTTTGGAATAAAGGTTGGAATATTTTGAAATAAGTACAGAAATTTCGGTAATGTGTTCATTTTCACAGTGTTCACTCTGCCAACAAGTGATAAAGGAAGTGATGACCATCTGATAAAATCCTGCTTGGTGCGCTCCAGTAGAGGGGTGAAGTTGGACGCTATGAGATTAGAATGTTTATGTGTTATCGTTATGCCAAGGTAACGGAAGCTGCTTGGGGAAAGCTTGAAGGGGAACCTAGAGGGGGGGATATTTCTAGCTAAGGAATTTATGGGGAAGAGTTCACTCTTGTTTAAGTTTAATTTATAGCCAGAAAAAACACCAAACTCGTGTAGTATGTGAAGGACACGTGGAAGTGTGGCCGCTGGATCCGCGATATACAACAGGACATCGTCCGCATATAGCGAGATTCTTTGTTCCTGTCCATTTCTGATGATGCCTTGGACATGGCGGTCCTTGCGAAAGGAAATAGCTAGTGGCTCGATCGCTAGTGCAAATAGTAGCGGAGAGAGAGGGCAACCCTGTCTTGTACCGCGTTGTAGGGGGAAATATTCCGAAGTCACATCATTTGTTCGAACTGATGCCACTGGAGAGGAGTATAAAAGTTTGACCCAGGACACAAATTTCTCGCCGAAACCGAATTTCTGCAGAGTATAGAATAAATAGTCCCATTCAACCCGGTCAAAGGCCTTCTCTGCGTCTAGCGCAACAACGACCTCTGCAACGGGAGACTCGGTGGATGAGTAAATTATATTCATAAGGCGCCGCAGGTTGAAAAAAGCCATTCTATCCTTCACAAAGCCAGACTGGTCTGGATGGATAATACTTGGTATAACGGATTCCAGTCGTCGAGCGAGTACCTTTGCCAAGATCTTTGCTTCATTGTTAAGGAGAGAAATAGGACGATATGAGCCACAGTCTTTCGGGTCCTTATCTTTTTTTAAAAGCAGGGATATTGAGGCTTGATAGAGAGTCGGAGGAAGCGAGCAGGATTGAAAAGATTCCTCAAACATTGAAGCCATAATGGGACATAACTGGGTGGAATATTTTTTTTTTAAATTCCACTGGGAACCCGTCTGGGCCTGGGCTTTTCCCACTCTGCATCATAGTTAAAGCCTGTTGGATTTCATCAGCGCTAATGGGCTCTTCCAAAAGAGTCATTGAATCATTGTCTATGACTGGTATATCCAAATTTGCGAAGAAACTATTCATGAGAGAGGGGTCTTTGGGGGAATCAGAGGTATATAGTGAAGAATAAAATGTTTTGAATTGACCATTTATTTCCAATGGGTCCGTATAGATCTCTCCAGTGGCAGAGTTAATTTGCGTGATCAAGTTCTGAGCGGTGCAGTGTTTTAGCTGTAGTGACAGCACTTTACTAGGTTTATCACCAAATTCAAAAAAGGACTGCCGTGATTTGAGTAGAAGCTGCTCAGCATGACTGGTGGAAAGGAGGTTAAATTCCGTCTGTAGGGTCACTCTTTCATTATAAAGTGCAGGTGTCGGAGAGACTGCGTATGAATAATCCAATTTAATAATTTGGTCTGAAAGTTCAGTGCGTCTGCTGTTGTGCAGTTTATTACGTCGAGCACAATTAGAAATAATTTCTCCACGGAGAAAAGCTTTAAGAGCTTCCCAAATGATGGACATAGGCATGCCAGGGGTAGAATTTACCTCAATAAAAAATTTGATCTTAGTGGACAGGAACGATGAAAATGAGTCCTCAGATAGCAATAGTGGATTAAGTTTCCACGGCCTGAATGATGGACATTTGTCCGGGAAGGCTAGCTCTAAGATTATTGCTGCATGGTCTGAAATAACAATGCTATCGTAAGAGCAGGAACGCACTTGAGATAGAAATGTGTTGTCAATAAACAAATAATCAATTCGAGAATATGTATGATGAACTGGTGAAAAGAAAGAGTACTGTTTGGCGGTGGGATGAAGGAAGCGCCAGACATCTGAAATACCGTATTGCTTCAGGAAGGACACTATGGCTCTAGCAGTCTGAGATTGTGGAGCTGGATTAGATGATGATCGATCTAAGGCTGGGTTAAGAGCACAATTAAAGTCACCTCCCATAATCAGTTGGTTAGAGTTCAGGTCGGGGAGTGAAGAGATAAGTTTATTGATGAAATGCGTGTCACCAAAATTTGGAGCATATACGTTGACTAGGACTACCTTTGTGGAATAGAGAGTTCCTGAAACTATAATGAATCTGCCATTAGGGTCAGAGATCACATCAGATGGAGTAAATGGTGTGTTTTTGTTGATCAGAATGGCTGTTCCTCTGGCTTTGCTCTGAAAACCAGAGTGGAACACTTGACCTACCCAAGCTCTGTGTATTCGACGGTGATCTACTCGCCGAAGGTGAGTTTCTTGCAGAAAAGCGATGCCAACCCCAAGCTGCTGTAAGTGAGTAAGGATCCTAGTACGTTTCAAGGGGTTATTTACACCCTTCACATTCCAACTAATTATGTTAGTATTGCCCCCTGACCCCCTATTAGGATTAAACACTGGCATAAGAAAGTGAAAAAATATTCATGACATTTGAGATGGCAGAGTGGTGGTCCAGGGTGCTTATAATTAAAGATGAAAAAAAGTCATAAGAATAGAAACAAAAAACAATAAACAAAAATAGACAAAGATATTCACTGTTAATATTAGCAATGAAAAACAAACAAACATAAAACGCCCTCTCACGTCCCCGTGGGGCGTGACTACTCACAGCCATAGTAACACTGACTGTGCCTAGCATTACAGCTAACCTTGTGCACCCTGTGCTCTAAACGAGCACCCCGTGAGAACTGTAATTCTTAATTACACATGGCAAGAACCAAAAAAGAAAAGAAAAAAAGGGAAGAAAGAAAAAATAATGAATAAATAAATAATTGCTCGACACGTGGCCATATATAATTATGTAACTAGCTTGGTTGGATAAGGCAGGTTTCTAACAATGTATACACCTAAACCCCTGTTTGGAATCTCATTGTAGTCCACCCCCTCAAGAGACAGGTACTGCCTATTTAGACCAGTAGAATGTAAGATATCTCTCTTTGGTTAGAGTTCTACACCAAATGTTTGGGCCATGGGGTATGTTGTTTTATAAAGGTGCATAGTGGCACCAAACCTGCCTTTTCCATATAACTAACACACACACACACACACACACACACACACACACACACACACACACGGGGGGTCTGGGAGGCTGAACGCAGCCATATTCAAGGGGCCCATGTTAGTGTATTGTTGTGTTATGGATGTTATTGTAAGTATTGTCTAAGTGTTGTTTGTCTATAAATGTTTAATAACAAATAAAAAATTTGTTTAAAAAAAGAATTAATGGCCCAGCACAATGGGATACGTGGGGGAATCAACCAAAAATAATCGAATGCGCTCAGAATGGTTCCCATAAGCAACCCGCATAGATAAATAATTGGTTCTTTTGGTGACACTGCCTGTACCCAATGGCCACCAATCAAGCGCCGTGACACTACAGGGCTTATGGAGGGAATGTACAGGTATTTTAGAGTCCTCAGCCCATCTGGAATCGACGAAACTGTCCACTGCCCCGGAGTCTAAAAAGGCGTCAACCTTAATAGACTGCCTATTTCAGCCTAAAACCACAGGCAGAAAGGTTCGAAGGGGAGTGATGTGATGTCTCACTAGTGTATCTCGGCCCACTAGCGAGACTGACCGTTTCCCTTCAGTTTCGGAAACTCCACCTTCGTGTGACCTTTTCTCCTGCAGTACCGGCACCAGTCCACACGAGAACCAGTCTCCCTGGAGTCACGCACAGAAGTGCTGTCCACCTGCATAGGTTCAGACGAGCTGACCACTGAAGGTTGTGGAGGAAAGGACGACACTTCCTCCAGCGGGGCACGAAAACGTTGGCCCCGCCTCTCACGCTCACGGTCTCTGATCCGGTTATCAACGCGAATGGCGGTAGTGACCAGTGTGTCAAAATTGTCTGGAGATCCCACAACTGCCAAAGCATCTTTAACCTGATTAGATAACGCGTTGGTGAACAAAGTGATGAGTGGTCCCTCAGGCCAGCCTGTAGCCCCAGCCAGTGTCCTGAAAGCGATGGAAAACTCAGCTACACTACTGGTGCCCTGGCGCATGCGCGTCAGCTTCATGGCAACCTCTTTATCATAGAGTTCATGATCAAAAACTATCACTATCTCATTCATGAGTCTCTGTGAGTCATTTAACACTGGAGCCTGAGCCCGTATGAGTGGAACAGCCCAATCGAGGGCAGGTCCCTCCAACAGGGATAGAATTAGGGCAACACATGAATCCTCAGACTGAAAACGAGAAGGCTGGGCTCTGTACACTATTTGGCATTGTGCCAGAAAACCACGGCATTTACCTGACTCCCCATTAAAGCGTGAGGGGAACTGGACTTTAGCCTCACAAGGTAATGGCCGGGGTCCTGTGTGTAGTGCTTGAGGGACATTCGGTGGGCTCTGGGGAGGGAGAGATAATTGTGCATTGGCTATGCTGTCAGCCAAATCACGCATGGAACTATCCATCTTGCGCAATCCTTCATACAGTACATCTGCCCATGCTGTTGCACCATGAGAGCTTGTTGCTGCTGTAATTGTACGTTAGCTTCCTCATGTGAAAGTAATCATTGACGCTGTGCAGCAAGTGAATGAATGAATGAATGAAAACAGATTGCAGAATGGGTACAATATAGTACGGCTCAATACACACAATTGTTAAGGGGATGCAGACCAGAGAAAGACGTTTGTCTTGTTTACAACAGGGTCCCCCATTTTCAATTAATAGTGACATTTATTAACATAGGGACATACATGACATACAGGTATATAGTACTGTTACATTTGTGACATATACGATATGCAAATATACAGTACTGTTACCCAGAGATCCTAACAGAAAATATATACATTTGATGGGGAGGAGACTCTACATTAGGAGGGAGTGGGTGGGTGGGAGAAAATATATACATATGGTGGGGAGAAAACTGTCTATTAGGAGCGGGTGGGGGGGGGGGGGGGGGGGGGTGGACATGTACGGTGGCCAGTTTCGAATTGCAGCCTCCCGTAGGTGCTCTTTAAGAGCGGTTTTGAATGTGGGTAGGGATTCACCTTTTTTTTTTTACGGCTGTGGGTAGGGCGTTCCACATTGTTGTGGCATAATTGCAAAACGTGGCGGTCAGGTGGCATAGCGGAGATTGCGCTCGTCACCAATGCAGGAGACGCTGGGTTCGAGCCCAGCTCTCGCCGTTGCTACCAGCTTGGCTGGCCGTTCATACTAATACAATTGGCAGTATTAGGGGGTGGGAAAGCTGGCAGGTGGGAATCTGGCGTTGTGGACAGCGACGCCTACAGGTCAGGTCTCGGCGCTTGCTAAGCGGGGCAGGACTTGGTGGAGATAGCGTGCCCTCCCACGCGTTACACTTCACCAATGAGAGTCCTCGCTGCCAAGTGAAAAGAGCGTCACTGGCTTGACGGCGCACGTCTCGGAGGAAGCGTGCGTTCGACATCAGGACACCCTTGTACCGACTCGTGGGAGAACATGCGTACAACAACCAGGTAGGGGAGGGGGGGAATTGGCACAACGACTAATTGGGACGGGGAGAAAATCTGAGAAAAATAGGAGAAAGAGAAGGTAAAAAAATATATATATAATAATAATAATAATTGCAAAACGTGTTTAGTCCCTTGTTTGTGCCGAATCTGGGTTGCACATGATTTATGGAACTCCCTCTGGTGTTTTGGGCGTGGTATTCACTGACCTTTGGGAAGTATTTCAACATGTACATGGGTACCTGAGTGGTGTAGTGTATCTTGTAGACCAGGCCCATTGCAAGTTGCTGTACTCTGTCGTCTACTCTAAGCCATCCTAGGTAGTCAAAGTGGGCAGGGGTGAGGTGGGTTTTAGGAGTAAGGTCAAGTAGTAGTCTGACCAGTTTGTTTTGTGATGTTTGTAATCTTGTTTTTAGCGCCTTTGAGGTGCTTTGGTACCATGAGATGCAAGTATAGTCGTAGTACCCTTGAATGAGTGCTCCTGCCAGAGTCTTCAGGGTATTCTTGTTTACCAGAGAGGAGATCCGGTACAAGAATCTAGTTCGTTGGTTGACTTTTTTGATTACATTGGATGCCATTTTGTCACAGGAAAGATTTGCCTCTAGGATGGAACCCAGGTATGTAATTTCATCTTTCCTTGTGACAATATTGTCACCCACTGTAACTGAGAAGCCGTCGGTCTTGCTGAGTTTGTTATTTGATCCAAAGAGAATTGCTTCTGTTTTACCCAGGTGTAATGATAGTTTGTTATCAGCGAGCCAGGTGCAGATTCTGCCAAGTTCTGAGCTGAGGGTTTTTTCAACCTGTAACTTGTTCTTGTCAGAGACCAGCTGGGCTGAGTCGCTCGCGAACAAGAACAAGTTGCAGTCACAAGCTGACGACATGTAATTTACATAAATTAGGAACAGTAACGGTCCTAGTATTCTTCCTTGTGGAACACCACAGCTCACTGTGAGGGGGGGGGGGGGATAGAGTACCGTTTACCTCCACCATCGGTTCTCTCCCCTCCAGGTAGGATTGCATCCAGCTCACTGATAGACTATCACAACCAATTGCTTTTAGCTTGTCAATCAGAATGGAGTGATTGACAGTTTCGAAGGCCTTTTGTAGGTCCAGCATGACCATGCCGCAGTATTTGCCAGCATCCACCTCTTGTTTAATGTGGTCGTTCAAATAGAGAAGGCATGTGTCAGTGGAGTGGGATGTTCTGAAGCCAGATTGGAATGCATAGATTAGATATTTTTTCCGCAAGGTACTTTTCGACCTGTTCGTAGACCATTTTTTCCATGACTTTCGAGATGGAGGTAAGAATAGAAACAGGGCGGTAGTTGCCTGGGTCTAATTTGCTGCCCTTTTTGTGCAGGGGGGTCACTCTCGCAATTTTGAAGTCCTTGGGGACGTGTCCCTGTTTTATGGAGAGGTTTATTATGTGTGTGATGACTGGGGTGATGGCGGCTGCTGAGTCTCTGAGGAATTTGGAGGGGATGTTGTCATGGCCAGTGGCCTTGTTAGGTTGGAGGGCGCTCAGTTTTTTGAGTACCTCATCTGTTGTTACCATTTCAAGTTTGAAGTCGTCTTTGCGGACCCATAGGTTTTTGTAGTAGGCTACTATGTGTTCTACCCCAAAATGCCCTGAGTGGGAGGGTAGTTTATTAACCAGTGTTGTGGCTATGTTTGTAAAGAATATGTTTAGGTATTTGGCCACATCCAGCTTGTCTGTGATGAGAGTGTTTTCTGTCTTTATGTTTATGTTTGTAAATCTGGTTTTTAGTTTTTTGCTGCAGCCTAGTTGGTTGTTGAGTAATTTCCAAAGGTTGCAGGGTTTGTTTTTGTTTTCCTCAGTTTTGTCATTGATGAAATTTGTTTTTGCGGTTTTGATCATGTTGTTTACGTAATTTCTTAGTCTGTTTCTTTTATTTTTTTGTTCAACCACGTGGGTTTGGAGTTCACTGTTTGAGCTTTTGGTAAGCTTTGTCTGACTTTTATGAAATTCAGAGAATTTTTTGTCTCTGGTTCTCATAGCGGTCAGTATTTCAGTGTGCATCCATGGCTCAGCGTGATATTTAACCCTGGTGGTTCTTAGGGGGGCCATGTTGTTAAGTATTGTTGTGAATTTGGTTTTGAATCCAAGCCATGTTTCTTCAACTAGTGTACCATTGAGCTCATCTGACCAGTCCATGCTCTCCAGTTCTTGGTTAAAGGCCTCTCTAGAGTAGGTTTTGAGGTCCCTAGATGTGACTGTTTTGTGACAGCCGGCCTTTTGTTTTAGCTTTTTGCGGTTACAGAATATAATGATCACTTAACCCGCATGCTATCACCCCTTTGTTGGAGATCATGGACTTGTCAGAGGTCAGAATGAGATCAATGGTAGTTTGTGTTGAATCACATACTCTTGTGGGTTGGGTGATTAGCTGGCTGAAACCGTGCAGATCAGAAAACCTACTGAAGGCCTTGAAGACGGGTGCTTCTTTACGTAGCATATCCGTGTTCCAGTCCCCGATAAGAATATTTTCTACACCTTCCACCCCCTAGTAGAATAGTTTTTTATTTCTATCTCTGGATCCTGTACAGATGCATCTAGTTTAGTTTCTGTGAAGCACAATATGTTTGCCTTACCGATCATAAACAATTGTCTGATTTCAGCCAGTTTGGGTCTCAGGCTGTTTGTGTTAAGGTGGAATATGTGGAGTCCATTTGCGTTTGTTATCTGGTTTATATCGTCGAGTTCAAGGTGTCGATTGTCTGTGTTCCGTTCTGTGGTGTCTGGTTGACCGGGTGGCGGTAGGTGGGGAGGGGTCCTATGTCCATTGTTGTTAGCCGTGTTAGCTTGCTGGCTAGCTCGCCGGCCATCGGGCGATGCCTCGCAGTGACTGTTCGAGACCTGTGTTATCTGCTGACCCAGTCATGGCTTTTTCATTCTGTGAGGGCTGCGGTGTGTGTGGGTCACGGGCAGATAATAGGGTCTGTAAGTTATCCGTTTAACGAATAACCACTAAACTGCTTACGCAGACATTTTAGGAGAAGGGGAAAAATAAACAACACAAAACAACCTTTACAGGTGGAAGCCTCAAAGTGAGTATTTAAGAAAATAAATCAAGTCCAAAAAACAGGACTACACTCAATAAAGAGGTATAGTAGCTAAATAAATAAGCCACAAAGGCACCTCCTAATAACGGAGTTTATATTGAAAACGTAAAACCTCCACTAAGGGAGGTTATGTGTAGAATAACGGCAGTAGCCCAAAACAAGAATGACTACAAATAAAGGCTAAATTCTGAATCAGAGATCAGCACTACACTTCAATATAATAAGCGTGACCAAAAAGGATAGCCAACACTAGGAAATGAAAAAGCAGCTAACACTGCGAGATTCAAACTTAAATAGACTCAGCTTTACCATAGGCACAGCTGCACTGAATCAGGTGCAATCAAGCCCACACACCTGCCGACCCATGAGGCAATTAATCACAGAGACCGGCCCTCATTTATCAATTTTTCTTAAAAAGTATTCTATTTTCATACGTAAGCACAGAATTTTGAATGTGTGCATGCACAAAAAAAACGGGATTTATCAACCGTGCGTACACAGGTCCTACGCTCCTCCGTGTTGATAAATACCTCTTTGTTCTACTGTCAATGCTCGTGCATGATTATCCATATATGGTCATGAAACACCCCCCATGGGATGTGAAATAATGGACTGACCCGAGCGGAACTCTGAGAAACTTCACAGGAGATTGTTCACTGAGGCGCTGTCGAACCAAGAAGACACAACCGGTGTTATGGGATAAATAAAAGGCTGACTTGTACACGGTGATGTCAGATATCAACGGCTCCCTAAGACCATTGCTGCAATTCTGCCTGGACAGCTCAAAATACTAATAAAGACCGTTCGTTGACCACTGTTTGGCGATGGTGGTTTGATTGATTGATTGAAAAGTTTATTAACAGATTGCAGAATGGGTACAGTACAGTACAGCTCAATACATACAATTGTTAAGGGGATGCAGACCAGAGAAAGACTTTCGTCTTGTTTACATCAGGGTCCCCCATTTTCAATTCATCATGTGTGTGTCATTATAACCGTTCTGCAATATGAATGCCTTTATTAGTTGTGT
Source organism: Notolepis coatsorum (assembly GCF_963971535.1). Taxonomy (NCBI): domain Eukaryota; kingdom Metazoa; phylum Chordata; class Actinopteri; order Aulopiformes; family Paralepididae; genus Notolepis; species Notolepis coatsorum. Next base: position 168,637,638 of record NC_140165.1, on the reverse strand, counting down.
TTGATTGGCTATAATATGATTTTTAGAGGCATCTATTTTGAATGAATGAATGAATGAAAACTTTATTTAACAGATTGCAGAATGGGTACAATACAGTACGGCTCAATACACACAATTGTTAAGGGGATGCAGACCAGAGAAAGACGTTTGTCTTGTTTACATCAGGGTCCCCCCTGTTGTTGTCAGTATTAGCCTAATACCGACAACAAAATAGATGCCTCTAAAAATCATATACTATTAGGTAGCCTATATGAATTACATATAATAGCAGCCATAGCCTACATTATGCAACAGTAACTTGCGCATACCAGTGTATGCGACGGACCAGTGTATACCTTATATCATATCATATTCATATAATCAGGGCCGCCTGGGAGAAATGCGAGGCCCTGTGCAAGATTTAAACGCGAGGCCCCCCCCCCCCCCCCCAGTCAACATATTCTTAAATAATAGCGCTGCCCGAGGCTGGGCATGATACAGTCAACATATAGCAAGAGAGAGAGCGAGAGAGAGCTCCCGTTCTACAGTCAATATACAGTGTTATCGCTGCACCAGAGCAAGGCCAGAGAGAGAGAGATAGAGAGAGAGCATGTCTGTTTGTGTGTGTGTTAGAGAGAGAGCATGTATATGTGTGTTAGAAAGAGAGAGAAATATATAGAGAGAGAGCATGTCATTTTGTGTGTTAGAGAGAGATATAGAGCATGTCTGTGTGTTAGAAAGAGAGAGAGAGAGAGAGAGAGCATGTGTGTTTGTGTGTTAGAGAGAGAGAGCATGTCTGTGTGTGTGTGTTAGAGAGAGAGCATGTATGAGAGAGGTAAGCAAAGATGAGCCCCTAAAGGATATTCAACTTTTAATGGAAGAACAAAACAGAAGGAAAAGATAACTTCACAAAGGCAACATGAATATACATAGATCCAAAAGGACAAAGATCAACACTTAAATCCAAAGAGAAGAGGGTCTATACCAGAGAAAACAAAGTAGCAAGGAGCCAATGGCCGACATCAGCTAAATAGGCTAACTGCAAATAGAGTAGCCAGGTACTGACACCAGGCCACACACAGCTTTGGCCAACGCTACCCAAGCTACACAAACGACCAAGACAATTCACACACAGCACATGTCGTATCTCCAAATGTTGTGAAGTAACATATGTTTTGCCTGGAAAAAAACATCGTTATTAACAAAACATTCGGGAGGGGAAGGAAGGAAGAGTGGGGTAATGTCCAATGGACATCTTACCTGCACCAAGGAACGCAGGGCGAAAGGCCGCAACACAGGTCTCCACGTTGACGAAAGGCCTCTCGCTGGCGGGACAAAAAGAAGCTGTGAAGAAGAGTGCCAGGGCCTGCTATTCTCACGGCTAATGTCAATGGTCGTAGCACAAGCTAACAGCTAACTCTAGGCTAACTGATAGCATCAAGCTAACGTTCCCAGCCGAGCGAAAACGAGCAGCTAACGTCGTAGCTAAACAGCTAACTGGCTAACAGTTAGCTCAACCCGGCTATCGCTAACCACTAGCTAACGCAGAAGCAAGCTATGCGGCTACCACTGAAAAACTGTACAACGTGAGAAAAGCAATACAGGCCAACACTTCAGACAGCCGCTGTGTTTTCCTCTTCTCATCCGAAGAGGGAAGGGAAAAAGAAGGCAATACACGTCCCACTACAGAGTGGTGTTTACCATAGCGGTGCCGGCAACAAGTCCCTTGCGGACTATAGCCGACTTGAGCATGGAGATATTCTCATAATGAAACACCAAGCTCACCTCCCTCGCACCAGGTGCTGACACCAGGCCACACACCGTTAGCTACTACAACAGCTAGCCGGCCCGTTTGGCTCCCGAGAGAGAGAGAGAGATATATCCATGGCGGGAATAGAATAGAGTGCATTAAAAACTCACCAAACGTCCAAGAGGATGGAGACAACCGCGTGGAGTTGACGAAGTTCATCTGCCGAATGACCGTCCTCTTCATCTTGGCATAACAATGCTGCACGCACTCTCTCTATGTTAGCTAACGCTAGTTAGCCTTTAGCTAAGCTAGCTACTAGCCGACATCATCATGGCTATCCCGACTGAACCACACGTTAGCACTCAATATTATAACGTAGCTAAAGCTAACTAGCTGTCCCTGCCTTTAGCCGGGATGGCTAGCCTGACTGAACTGTCTAACATGCAACAACTTTCATCTTCAGTCCATCTGCCGAATGACCGTCCTCTTCGTTTTGGCTGGCATAACTAAGCATAACCTCCAAAGCTGCACGCGCGAAATAGTCAAACGCAGCTGACGCATGCCAGTGTACACATGATGTAACCCCTCCCTTCTTGAAACCAATAGTATGTCTGCTGCAGAGCCCCAGAGCTCCAATAGAGAATAGTGCAGAGCCGCAGAGCCAGGAACATTCTACAAACGTGTCTAATGTGAAATATATAAGCATATAAGCAAAACTAGATTTTAGGTCTGTGATGAAAAAGGGCCTAGCGGGAAGGGGGGCCACGCAAAAAAAAAATAATAAAAAAAAAAAAAAAAAAAAAAATGTGCAAGGCCCCCCTTCCCGCGAGGCCCTGTGCGACCGCACTGCTCGCACACCCCCTGAGGCGGCCCTGCAATATAATAGTTTACTCTATCAGCATACCAGCATACAACCTGGAAATGGATCGGGTATTTCGACATCCCATAATGGAAAACTGTCTACCCCACGCTGATCGCCCAACGGCCCGAGGAGACTGGGGTGAGTTTTAGCGTGTAATATTACCGTGTTCGATACTAACTGATCTGATGAACATATGACCCACATTAGATGAATGGTATAACGCTGCCCACGGAATTATAAACGCCCCCTCGCCCATCCGGTCAACATCAGATGACGTGTAGTAACTTCCAGAAGTACGTCCAGTTGGAATTTTTTATATCGCGCCGATTGCTATCAAACTGTATTTCATCATCAATATAATGCATTTGGGGCTATAAATCACGTTCTGGAGAAAGCTGCAGAAAGAGATGAAAACATACTTATACCTTAGACCATATTTTAGTATGAATATGTGAATGAAAAAGTTTAACGTTGCTACACCATAAACAATACATATAGGACCTTGAATGGGCCCTAATAATGGCAATCTAGCAATAGAATTTAAAAAGTTATAGCCCTGCAAAGAAGGGGAACTTCTCCATAGACAAATAGAGCTGGCAAGGGATGGTATATCATGAATTTAGCCTTAGGCAATCAAAGTGTTAAAAGGCTTTGACATTGTAAAACTAAATACGTGGAATTCTGTAAGCATAATACAAGTCATATCACCCACACGATATATGCTCTGTGTCCAGAGCATGTATGCTTTTCATTCATTTAAGACACATTATTGCAAGGGTTTTGTAATACACATACACCCTCTGTTCTCATTGCAATGCGTTTTTTATTCTTTCTTATACAGTAGGAAGGGGGAAGAACACTATATCGTGGGTGTTCATATGACTTGTATTCTGCTTACAGCTTCGAAATTCCACTTGTTTCGTTTAACGTAAAGCCTTTGTTGTAAAATCCAAAACATATATATCATGTTTAAGTAAAAGTGTAGAAATATTTGGGCCTCAAAACAATAAGTCATAGATTGTCTGTGTGTGGTTACATAAGACTGATTGTGCAAATGCCCTCCTGGGGTGACAATGGCATAGTGGCAGCTGGGGTAAGACTTCCCTTTAGGGGGAAGATCAAACAAAGACAAAAGGTCATGTAGACGTTATCTCGCTGGAGTATCCTGTCACACACACACAGACACTCACATACTCACACACACACATACACATCCACACACACACACAGTGAAACAACTGTTACATCAAAGAAGTGTTATCAGCTGCTTACGGCTTGGGGACACAGACAGACACACAGAGATCCACACACACACACATTTTCGAATACACATCCACACACACACACTCACACACACATAGTCACACACTCACACACACATACACATCCACACACACACACACACACTCACACACACACACACTCACACACACATAGCCACACACACACACACACACACACACACACACTCACACACACAGAGACACACACATTCACAAATACACATTCACACACACACACACTCACACACACAGAGACACACACACTCACACACACAGAGACACACACAGAGACACACACAGAGACACACACACACACACTCACACACATTCACACATTCACAAATACACATTCACACACACACACACACACACACACAGAGATCTCCAAACTAACTATTTCCTAGTATATTGTTAAAATAGTAATTTGAATAAGTAAGTTAAAATATAATTAGTGTTTGGTCATACTAAAATGTCTCAATTAATGTTCAATATGATTAAATTGATTGTTACACATTCTGCAATCTGTTAAGCTTGTTATATGGTATTGAAATGTATTCTATTAAGCTAACAGAATGGTTAGATATATGTTCTGAAAGTCAAACAGACTTAGAAATATAGCTGTGTTTAGGTAATCAATATATTTTGAGGTACATCAAAGTACTAACAAGTCAAGTAATGTGTTTAAGTAAAAGATATAAGGAAATGAAAATGATGCAATGTTTAAACTTTGATTAAGGTAAAGGACAGCCTCTTTTTGCAGTTAGGTGGAGGGGGTTGGCCTATAGGCCAAACCCCTATTTTCAAAATGCAAGCTTAGCTGGCTTGTGATTGGAGCAATTAATGTGATGATGTCATCAACTCGGAGACACGGCCTTGGGCTATAAGATGGGTGTGGGATGTGGGAGAGAGAACTCACGACTCAGGACTCAAGGAAACAACCAGAAGAACACTCTGAACCAACCAACCAACACCACCAAGGACAAGACCTCTCTCACCATCTCCACCATCTCATCCACAAGCAAGGCGGGCAAAGGACAAAGGAACTTTTTGGAGGGAAAAACAGAATCCTCTTTGTTATCAGCAGAGAACAAAGACTTTCAACAACTTATCAACTAGCATTCTCTTTACTGTTATATTAGCCTGGTTGTGTTCAATTACGGCATAGTGTTTTTGATCACAACTATAGCATTCTTTAATGTAATTTGTATACACTCTTTCTCTCTTATTAAACAACTGTTAAACTATCTTTCCTCCTTAATTCCATCTGCCTTTCGGCCTGCTCAGTCAGTTTGAAGAGAAGTGATTCCCAGCTTTAAAGTATTGAGACACAACGCCGAGAGTACTAACCAACAGGTTCTGAAGCAGAGCAGAACCAAAACAGCCTGAGAATCTACTTCATTTTGGTGCTGTGACCCTTGAATAGAAACGTCCGTTTTTGAACGAGAACAAAGGAGAATTTTTTTTTTTTTTTTCTTCCTCTTTCTTCACCTCGAACGACAACAACAACTGATCAGTCGATCCGTCTTCAAGTGACTGGGAGTCGCTAAAGGTGAGTGTTATGGAGTGTACGGGTGTTCAATTCGAACCAACGGGGGGGGTTGCTAAAAGTATGACTGTAATTAAGTATTAAATGAAATGTTCTGACCAAGGGGTAGCGGCTCAAAGCTGTGTGATTATGGGTCCTGTGAGCAGGATTTTTAACCACACTAGTGCTGTAGTATTCCTTACGGTAAGAGAGTTAAGCACGGATATGCGTAGTATTTTCTAAAGTAGAAATTTTAGCATAAGTGAACGAGGCGCTGCCCGTGGTCGGAGCATTAATAGGTATGGAAGTATTTAGGAACAATGTCTAATTACTAGTGTATGATGTTTGTGTATGAGTGAAAGCGTTATGGTTAGGTTTAACATGTGTGGAGTATATAGATTAAATCTGTAAAGTGGCACTTATAATATGACTGAGAACGGTTTTTAATATTGTATCGGGTACACACGCTATATCCACTGCGCCACTCAACTATGCGTGGAGGGGGAGCGCGTTCTCGTCAAAGCTCGTACGTATCAACGTTAGCTGTTGTGTTAGCCTCTGAGGCACCGGAGCAAACGGAGGGAAAAGTAGACGTAATTCAAATGTATAAGGTCGATCGATAGTGTCTTGAGATTACGGCGATATGTAGGGCACTTAAAAGTTTTCATATTCGTGGCGGTTAAAATAGTTATGTAATGTTTAAGGTGATCGGGATTATCTAGAACCCGACCCGGAAGTCGTTCTAAGCTCGCCGGAAATGACGACGGAGGGGTCAAACTGGTGTTTTACTATTAAGTTTTTGTATTTCTAATTAGATCACTACACTGGCGTTTTGAGGGAAGTAGGATTCTGTTGTGGGGTATGTGGTATTGTATTAACGTTGCGAGGGGACGGCCCGCGCGGCGGAACGGGTCGTTGGGAACGTTTTTATGGGATCATGGGAGCAGCTAAGCTAATGCTACTTAGCCGCGCTAAACGGCTAAAGCGGTCGCCGGATGTGACGTAGTAAGCGCGCGCTAGGTTGAAGCTAACGAAGCTAATATGCTAAGCTAACATGCTAAGCTAACATGCTAAGCTAACTGTGCTGACGTCATGACATGACGGGACTCTCGGTATGTCTCGCGAGGGGGCGTCCATCTTGACGGGGCTCCGAGCGTCCATCTTGACGGGGCTCCGAGCGTCCATCTTGGTAGGGGTGGCGAGCGTCCATTGTTAAGGGAAAGGTGGAGTTTATTGGGAATAAGGTAGGGGGCAGAAGTGTACAGGATGAAAATGTTTGGATTCTGCTCACAGAGCGTTTTCATTGTACACTCTCTCTCCCCCTCTCTTCCTCTCTCACTCCCCCTCTTCTCTTTCTCCCCCTCTCTTTCTCCCCCTCTCTCTCTCCCCCTCTCTTTCTCTCTCTCTCTTACTCTCTCTCCCCCTCTCTCTCTTTCTCTCTCTTTCTCTCTCTCTCTCTCTTCCTCTCTCTCCCCTTCTCTTTCTCTTTCTCCCTTTCCCTCTTGCCTCCCCTCCCTCTCTCTCTCTCTATTTCTCTCTCTCTCTTCCTCTCTTTCTCCCCCTCTCTTTCTCCCCCTCTCTCTCTCCCCCTCTCTCTCTTTCTCTCTTCCTCTCTCTCTCTCTCTTTCTCTCTCTCTCTCTCTTCCTCTCTTTCTCTCTCTCTTTCTCTTTCTCTCTCTCCCTTTCCCTCCCTCTCTCACCCTCCTCCCTCCCTCTCCCTCTCCCTTTCCGCCTCTCTCCCTCTCGCCCCTCCTCCCTCTCTTTCACACCCCCCCTCTCTTTCTTTCCTTCTCTCCCCCCCCCCCCCTCTCACCCTCCTCCCTCCCTCTCCCTTTTACCTCTCTCCCTCTCACCTTCCCCCCCTCTTTCCCTCTCCCTCCCTCTCTCTCTCTCTCTTACCCCCCCTCTCGCTCGCTCCCCTCGTTTCAACACCGCCTCTCTTCCATGTACTTCCCCCCCCCCTAGGCCCCCCCGAAACGCTTCTCTTTTTCTCCTGGTTAGGGCCTGTATATAGAGTTTTTTTTATGGGTTTCAAACGCGGTGTAGTGCTAGGTATATTGTTTATTGCTGTTTACTGTAAAGTTTCAAAGGCGGTAGGCTGAGTTTGGGACTTATTATGCGTATGTTGTTCCATATTCAGTTTTATTGTTGTTTTTAGGGAATTTCTAGTGCTGGCAGTGGTATTGCCTGCGTTGGCGCTACACTTTGTTCGACAAGGCGTTCGTACTTCTTTCCTTACATTTGGACGGGCCCCGGCTGGGGCTCAGTACCAGTTCATGTTGGTGGGCCGTAAGTTGGAGCGTAATTACTCTAACTTTGCATGCAATCACACTGAAATGTATAGGCTACCATGTCAACCTAAACGCTTTGCTCGTACTTCTTTCCTTACGTTTGGACGGGCCCCGGCTGGGGCTCAGTACCAGTTCATGTTGGTGGGCCGTAAGTTGGAGCATAAATGCTCTGCTCGGCTGCGCCTGCGGTGGGGGTGTGGGTAGACAGTTCGTCGTGGCTCACTGTCTGCCTCCACGCTTTGTGCGCTGTGTGTGACTCGTCGGTGCTCGCTGCCACACTGCGCACATTTTTCGTTTTACCAGGGGTACGGGGACTGCTGAACGTCGTGGCGGGGGTGGGCTCGCTGTCTGCCACCGCGCATTAACGGGGTGCGCTAAGCATGCACTCGTCAAAGGCTCGCTGCCACACTACGCGCGTCGAATTATATTGTGTGTGGATATTTGGGTGACTGGTTACGGTGAGTGTATGGGTTGTGAGTGGAATAATTTTTGAATATCCTTGAGTGGGGGCCCGGGGTGTCATGTTCCAGGTTCGAAACTGGGGGTGATGCCGTGGGCCACAGGACGAGTTGGCCAGTGGAATCTCATTGGTCGGCAGGATTTTCAATATGGGGATGGTGTCGCCACCTGTGGTTATGAACGGGTTGTGTGACACTGTTCTAAATGCACGGGGACTTCAGTGACATAAGGCACTGGAAATTGATTTCTGTTCCCGTGAGAAGAGCGTTATTTTAACACCTAAAGGGTTAGGTGTTACGGGGGATATATAATAACTGTGTGAGAGATTGTGAATGGAAAATATGTGTGTTACGGATATGTGTAATGTAATATGAGCAAAATACATACTAGGCTTTCACGGACAGAAATAAATATAGTTACACATACACATAGTCATTTGCAAAGAACGATTAGGGTAAAAGTGAGATTATTCACCTAAATTACAATGTCCGATACAGATGTTTAGAAATGATAGGCTGTAAATAACAACTTTCTGCTGACCACCATCTCAGGAAACAGCTGATGGAAAATAAGTTCCCCGGAGTGGTAGTAAGGAGGATCTTGACAACAGGATTGAGAATCTGGGTTTCCAATGGAGACAACTGGAAAAAAAGATTAAGGCGGTGTCATTGATAAATCAAAAACGAAAATTGCACAAATGCTCTCATATGATCATAGTCTAGGAGATGCCCGACATTCCATGCTTAAAGACAAATGATGGATTGTGAATGGCAAATGTCACTGATGATTAAGTGTATTTTTTGCTTCTCTCTTTTCACAGCTGCTCCAGGACGGATGGCCGGCGCTGACAATTCCGAACCCCAACAGGGAAATCGAAGAGACTGTTGACAGTCAGGGGGTATAGTATCACAAGACCGAGATTATCAATTCCTGTTTACACCAATATAGAAGTGTGAGTGAAATTAACTCAAGTTTGGTAAAAATAGTTTGAATACAGAGAAACTTGCTTTCCAAACGGTGACGTTACGAGTGATTGGAGAAAGGGTGAGAATGGAAAATACACGGATAGGAGCAACCGGAGGGTTAGAAGCACTGACCATAGAAAGGGTAGACAATCTGTCTATTTCAACGACTGGAGATGTCACAATAAAAGTGACGAAAAGATGGCCAAAGATATTCAGGCCATTACAGAACCTTGTAGTTAAAGGAGGCCGGTGTAGAATGCGTACCCAAATCAAGATAATGCCGATAACCTCTGCAGACATTACATTGACCGAATTGGACGTTGACTTGATTGACTGGAATTTGATCGACTCCCCTTTAGTGTCCAGTGAGACGGAGGGACTGGAAATAATGTCTTTTACTCCGCCACAGGGAGTCGTTGCAGCAAGCGACCCAGAGACAGCTGTATTACCCGAGTCGATCCAAGCTGAACTGTCCGTTGCAGATGACTGCCAGTTACAGACGTGCCTCCCTCTCGAAGATCACCTAGCCGAGGCTAGACGGGTAGTGGACTATCTCCAAGGCCTACTCCAGCCCACACAGCCCGGAGGGGAGACAGGTTCCAATCGCCTCTCTCCCTCTCCCTCTGGAGAACCAGATGGCCAGAGACAGGCCCAGTTGGGGCCACAACCCGTGCCGGGACAACAACTAACCCCAATAGGACCACCCACGAGGTGGCAACCACGAGGAAAAGGTGTAGGCCAAGGCAGGAATCCGATTGGCTACCGTGTGCGGCAGGTGCACTGTTGGACGTGTGGGACCCTCGGACACATTGCTCGGAACTGTGCAGAGCAGGACCATATATCCCCAACAGGGCGTGTTTGTGCAGGGACAGGTGGCAGGCCCTTCCCAACCACGGGCCCCTCTCAAGGAACTGTGACTGGACCAAATAGGTACGTGGCTTTCTCCTCCGAACAGGCTCCAGGGAACCATGGCGATGATGGCACACCACCAGGACGTGTTCTGGGCCCGATGACCCCAGGGTCATCCGGTCGCAGGCAACTGACCCACCGGGTCCCACAACCCGGGGGAGACCGCCAGTGTTGTTGGGGCTGTGGAGTGAAAGGTCATTTTCAAAGGTCATGTCTGCAGAGGCCACCGGCAGAATAAAAATATATGCAACTAACTAGGGTAGAGGTGGGATATATTGAATGATAAAACATGCTCCTGATTAGATTATGAATGAAAGTTACTAAAAACGAATGTATGGGTGACTGACAAATGCATGAACTAATCAGACTTAACAAGAGGATTAAATTATGTTAAACAGTTAATCGATATTAGACAGTGTGATGATGTGACACTGCGGCAACTAGTGATCAGTAAATTATCCATGCTCGGTCAACATTCAGATTGATCAAGAGGTGGACTGCATGATTAAGAAATTAAAAGGACTCATAGTTGTTTCTAGTATTTTATAGTATTGATAGAAGCATATTAACAGTTATGAGCAATAGGATAGGTGTTTGTTTACTTTTATTTTTACTTCTCTTTTCTAGTGTGATATGAGCAATTCCTGACTTAGGCCGGGAGTGTACATTTCGTTTATTCATTTGATTTCCCTTTTTGTTTCTTAGTTAAAAATGAGCTAGAAAGCTCACAAGTTTGGTTTATTTTTTCATTTATTGATTTGGCAGCGTTTTCTTTGTGTTTTGTTTTCTGTTTTCTTTCTTTCTGTGTTTTTTCTTAGGATACCTGGCAAGCTGGGAGTGATCTCGACACATCAGGACGGGGTAGTATGTGTCTGTAAAATGGACTGGGAACAAAGTGAAGGAACATGAGCTAGTTATGGATTTTTGTTCTCCGCCCATTGAATACCCAGTTTTAGCGGCTGGGGGTGTGTCGTGGTTGCTTATAGTGTTGGGAAGCATGATTCTCTGTACATTAATGAAGCTCAATAGATTTGGTCGCTATTGGCCAAATTAGTATTGTGTAGGGGGTGAACATGTGCAATTGATAATTGGCTTGTGATGTATAAGATGTGTGTTTAAGGCGGACTGTGAATTGTTGCCATACACGCAGGTTACTGGGAGAATGGGTGTCAGTGCTGTCCGGTCCGGGATGCAGCTGTCCGGAACCAGAGGAAGACGGTAACGATGTTTCATTGTGTATTTCACATCGAGAGGTGGAGGAATATACGTATCAGCATAATATAATGAGAGCCATGTGAATTTTTCAGAATTTTGAAATTTAATGATCTAGAAGCCATGAAATATATAGATAAATGATTTGGAAAAGAAAGTTGTCAAAAGCTCAGACCAGTAAAGAGAGTCTGAGGGATGGAAATTATGGATTCTCAATCAATTGTTGTGGTAGAAGTGATCCCCACTGTGCCCCGAAGCGATATATTCACTACAGGATACGGATGGGAGAGGACACTGGCTAGTGTCTACCCAGCGGTTCCATGGGGAACCACAACACTGCGGAGAACCAGGAGACGCCTACCTCTTGGGCCGGGAGAGTCTTGGCCAACGCAGTGACCGAGTCTTGAGGCTTCAGAAGGGAACGACAGACAACCAACGAGGAGACAGGCAGCTAGGCCTCAGTAACGACTCCGGCTGTCAACAGAAGCAAGGCCTCAACTATTGACCAGGAGGTCAACAAGCGAAGGGGGGGAGCTGCTATCGCCCCTATCGACGACCAGGCGGAGGGGAGGAGACACAAACCTCTTCCACTGATCCGAGGGTCAACCAGCGAAGGGGTCGAGCAGCCAGCAACGACCTCCCAATCGCTGTGAAGAATAGAAGATACTACAGCAGGGGGCTCTACCCCCTAAGAGAGGATCTCCACGAGTCAGGATGTGCTTGACAGAAGATGGGGTGTAATAAGAAAGGCAATTTGCTTTCTATGTTGCACCCAGCAGTCGTGATATTGCACCAGCTCTGAGCAATAAAGAGGAGGCAGGGTCAAATCTAAAAAACATGGACCCCCCTCCTCAAATGCTCTATTGATCTTGGTACGAGAACAAGTATTAAAGACTGCACATGATCACAAAAACTGAAATGGCTAATTTGAATTTTAGGATCTGAGTGTGACAAATCAGATATATATTTTATCCTAATATGATTTAAAATGTCTTAAGTGTTATCTAGATAGTAGTGTGTAGAGATTGATATCTATGTTTGACATATTAAGGATAGGTAAACTATCCGAGTGGGGACTGTTGTAAAATCCAAAACATATATATCATGTTTAAGTAAAAGTGTAGAAATATTTGGGCCTCAAAACAATAAGTCATAGATTGTCTGTGTGTGGTTACATAAGACTGATTGTGCAAATGCCCTCCTGGGGTGACAATGGCATAGTGGCAGCTGGGGTAAGACTTCCCTTTAGGGGGAAGATCAAACAAAGACAAAAGGTCATGTAGACGTTATCTCGCTGGAGTATCCTGTCACACACACACAGACACTCACATACTCACACACACACATACACATCCACACACACACACAGTGAAACAACTGTTACATCAAAGAAGTGTTATCAGCTGCTTACGGCTTGGGGACACAGACAGACACACAGAGATCCACACACACACACATTTTCGAATACACATCCACACACACACACTCACACACACATAGTCACACACTCACACACACATACACATCCACACACACACACACACACTCACACACACACACACTCACACACACATAGCCACACACACACACACACACACACACACACACTCACACACACAGAGACACACACATTCACAAATACACATTCACACACACACACACTCACACACACAGAGACACACACACTCACACACACAGAGACACACACAGAGACACACACAGAGACACACACACACACACTCACACACATTCACACATTCACAAATACACATTCACACACACACACACAGAGATCTCCAAACTAACTATTTCCTAGTATATTGTTAAAATAGTAATTTGAATAAGTAAGTTAAAATATAATTAGTGTTTGGTCATACTAAAATGTCTCAATTAATGTTCAATATGATTAAATTGATTGTTACACATTCTGCAATCTGTTAAGCTTGTTATATGGTATTGAAATGTATTCTATTAAGCTAACAGAATGGTTAGATATATGTTCTGAAAGTCAAACAGACTTAGAAATATAGCTGTGTTTAGGTAATCAATATATTTTGAGGTACATCAAAGTACTAACAAGTCAAGTAATGTGTTTAAGTAAAAGATATAAGGAAATGAAAATGATGCAATGTTTAAACTTTGATTAAGGTAAAGGACAGCCTCTTTTTGCAGTTAGGTGGAGGGGGTTGGCCTATAGGCCAAACCCCTATTTTCAAAATGCAAGCTTAGCTGGCTTGTGATTGGAGCAATTAATGTGATGATGTCATCAACTCGGAGACACGGCCTTGGGCTATAAGATGGGTGTGGGATGTGGGAGAGAGAACTCACGACTCAGGAACTCAAGGAAACAACCAGAAGAACACTCTGGAACCACCAACAAACCCACGAAGACCTCTCTCACCATCTCCACCATCTCATCCACAAGCAAGGCGGGCAAAGGACAAAGGAACTTTTTGGAGGGAAAAACAGAATCCTCTTTGTTATCAGCAGAGAACAAAGACTTTCAACAATTTATCAACTAGCATTCTCTTTACTGTTATATTAGCCTGGTTGTGTTCAATTACGGCATAGTGTTTTTGATCACAACTATAGCATTCTTTAATGTAATTTGTATACACTCTTTCTCTCTTATTAAACAACTGTTAAACTATCTTTCCTCCTTAATTCCATCTGCCTTTCGGCCTGCTCAGTCAGTTTTGAAGAGAAGTGATTCCCAGCTTTAAAGCATTGAGACACAACGCCGAGAGTACTAGCCAACAGGTTCTGAAGCAGAGCAGAACCAAAACAGCCTGGGAATCTACTTCACCTTTTAAATATAATCAAAACGTTCCCGTGTTTCTGCGGTCTGTGCGCAAAATAATAACGAGTTGAGCTACGCGGAGCGCAGTCAGTCAGTACACCCTACATCCGATAACGCTATATAAACCATGCTGCATTCATTCGGAGATAAAGACCTATTATTCCAAATGTTATTTATAGGGTTTTGACCATAATTACACTACTGTTGCTATTTTACAATGAACTATAATGAATTACGGTTCATACAGAACACGCCAGTGTTGAAACTAATGCACAGAAGCTTATTTCCTTGTTGTAATAATATATTCTACCAACGGGCGCCAGCTACGCATGCTCTGGGCTGTGCGTAGACATATGCACAAAGTCAAGTTCACGTTCAAATTGATAAATCCCACACTTTGCTTAGAAATGGTCGTACGCACGGGTTAAGCACATATCTGTGTGTACGCAACATTGATGAATGAGGGCCCAGGGATTGACAGCTATCCCTCACAGGAGACGAAATAGACAGCTGTCCCTCACAGAAAGGTGAAATAAAGCAAAAAACCATGACACTTTCTTTTTTTCTTTCTTTCTTTCTTTCTTTCTTTCTTTCTTTCTTTCTTTCTTTCTTTCTTTCTTTCTTTCTTTCTTTCTTTCTTTCTTTCTTTCTTTCTTTCTTTCTTTCTTTCTTTCTTTCTTTCTTTCTTTCTTTCTTTCTTTCTTTCTTTCTTTCTTTCTTTCTTTCTTTCTTCCACAATATTTACATCACCAGCATAATAAGCTCAGTATGGATTTTTCCCAGTAGAAAATATAGTATGAAGCCAGCAGGACTTGGGAGATGCACATATAAAAAATGTCACCAAAATTGCATTCTTCCATCTTCGTAATATCGCAAAAATACGCCCCATTTTAACTCTGGCTGATGCTGAAACCCTGATTCATGCTTTTGTCTCATCACGTCTGGACTACTGTAATGCACTTTTTTCAGGCTTACCTAATTCAAGCATCAAAAATCTTCAACTCGTGCAAAATGCGGCTGCACGGATACTAACTAGAACTAGAAAATTTGATCACATCACACCAGTTTTGTCCGCCCTACATTGGCTTCCTATCCAAGCCCGCTCTGACTTTAAAGTGCTACTCCTCACCTACAAAATTTTAAATGGGCTTGCACCGCTCTATCTATCTGATCTCATCTCCCGATACTCGCCCGCTCGTGCTCTGCGCTCACAAAATGCGGGGCTTCTATCGACCCCTAGGGTTAAAAAGAAATCCGCCGGCCACAGAGCCTTTGTCTACCGCGCTCCCTACCTGTGGAACAAATTACCTGCCGTCATCAGGGGCGCCTGCTCTGTCGAAGCTTTTAAATCCCTGCTTAAGACTCATCTTTTCTCTCTCTCCTTCAACCTACCTTGATCTCACCTGGTCGGGGACTGACCTTTAGATTAATCTGTGTAGTTTAGTTATGGTACAGGGTACTACATGGTACCACTGGGTAGTTTACTATAGGGTAGTTTAGTTAGGGTACAGGGTACTACATGGTACCACAGAGTACTACTTGGTACTGCATGGCATTACAGGGTACTACATGGCTTACATAGCTCTACATGGCACCACAGGGTACTACATGGCACTACAGGGTACTACAGGATACTACGGGGTACTACATGGCACTATGGGGTACTATAGGGTACTACATGGCACTACGGGGTACTACATGGCACTACAGGGTACTACATGTCTGCTCCTTTGCAGCACCACAAACATGGGAACTCTCTAACTCTTCCCCCCCCCCCCTCTCCCCCCCCCCCCCCCCCCCCCTCCCCCTTCTCTCTGAGTACCCGTCTCCTGGCGCTGACCAAGGTGATGGATGCCTCGGGGTCTTGGCCAAGCTTGTAGTGACTGCTCTACATGCACCTCCGAGGCATTGGATCAGTTATTCACCGCCGTCTGTCCGTGGTCCTGTCAACTGATTAACAGACTGTTAACAGATTAACAGTCAACGCGGTTTCATTGCTGGGTTAAGTACTTCTATTCTATTCACATAATACGCTTACTTCATATATCTACTCCATTCACATATATGCCTACCACTTGTATCTATTGCTATGTCCGCCTACTACAATCTCATGAGCTGTCTAACGCCTGTCCCGTCTCCCTGTCTTCCTATGACTTGCTGTCCTGGAGTGTTGACCGGAGTGTTGGACGTCCCGTGACGAAGGCCGGGAGATTGCGACCCCCTCTGCGTGCCCCCCTGTCTTCGGAGGTCTCGTAGTGGTGACCGGAGTGCCGGATGTCCCGCGATGATGTCGGGGAGTTCGCGACCCTCTCTGCGCCACCCCCCTTCCCCCTGTCTCCGGCTGTCCCTGAGCAACGACCGGAGTGTTGAATGTCCCGTGACTAAGACGGGGAGGACGTGACCCTCTTGCGCCGCCCCTGTGCCTCAAATAGATCCGCTATCAACTCTATCTTTAATTTTTCAAAATGTACAGTTGCTATTGCATGCACTCATCTGTGTTTCACCACACACATGAGTGCATGCTTACCAACTGTCCGTCTGCAACACTACTATCACCGACATCTAAGAAGGGAGATCCCCCCTTGAACGGCCCTTCTAAGGTTTCTCTCCTCCTCATTGCCTGTGGAGCTTTTTTTCCCTATTGTTAGGTTTTAGTGAGTTTTTCCTTACCTTCGCGTGGGGTATGTCTGGGAGTGCTTGCATTCTTTCATTTATTTGCATTCATCTAAAAAATGTTTGGACCCTATGGTGTTCTTGTTCTGTTCTTGACTTATTGTTATGTTGTCTTCTTGACTTGTTTAAAGAAGACCTGTACGGCCCATGGGGACATTAACGTGTGTTGTCGGGCCCTATAAATAAATTTGATTTGATTTGATTTAGATGATGTTGAATCATTAAAGGCATTTCAATAACTCTCTGTGGAAACATGTTTATTTTGTGGAAAGGACAAAGAGTAAAATAAAGGTCTTTCCAGGGGGGAAAACAAGTCATTCACTCCACTCTTGAGACCTCATAATGTAACGTAACCAGGGGCTGTTGAGACCCTTGCACAGGTATGGCAGATTACCTTTTCTATCTAACTATGTAGGAAGGAATCGCTGCGTGTCTGTCTGTGGCTTGCATTTCTTCACGCTTGGCGGGTGTATTGCTGAGGACCCAAGGGAGTGGAGTGTCAAATTTGGTGCCATTCGGCCAGATGGTGGCGCTATACCAATATACTTACTTATACTTAGAATGTATCTCTTAATTATATGGTGTCTGTGTGTACCATTCATTCATCTTTGATAGTCTACTTTTGTGACACTTGTGTGTTACACGATTTCCTCTAAACATTTTAGGTGGGTTTATACTCCACTACATCCCTGCTCTTATATTCAAGCAAAACGGTGGATATATATATAGTATGTGCTGTACAGACTGGCGCTGGGTACCACAGCCTCGTGTGTGTGTGAGTGAGTGCCAGCACCTGTCCGAGGGTACGTACGTGAGGTAAAACATGTCAGGAGAGGAGTTGGAACCCTGTACTCTCACCTCCCCTCCTTTCCACCGCTTCACTAAACTCCTTCACACTCTGTTTTTTATTAGCCAGGTCCGTGGCACCTGTAGGGGCCTGACACAGTGAGGCATAAACGCACAAGTAAACCATCACCATCTGTGGCCCCTGAGAATGTTTGCCAGAGTGTGATACATTCTCCATTGGTCACGGTCCTCCTTATAATTTTGTTTTCTTTTTTTTTGCAGGTGGAGAAGAAAGAGGAACAGGAAGAGACTGAAGAGAAACTGACTCCATGAATTTAGTTAAAAGTCACTGAATGGCACGACACTCCACCCCCCTCCCTTCACGGCTGTTTGTTATTGTGATTGCGTCAAAAGACATTTACACAGGGGGTTCGGGGTATTCCGATTTCTTTTGAAAGATCATTTCTGGAGACGTTTGTGTTTTTTGCCCTCCTTATTTTATTTTAGACAGTATGGACAGGGATGATTACATGCAACAATAGGTCATAAACCAGATTCAAACCCATATTGATACGTAGTATGTGTCCTAACACACTAAACTCTGCATTCTAATCATACACTGCATTTATGGTGAATTTTCAAGTAATAATCTCCTGAGGGATACTTTTAACAATCCATATATCTGAAATCTCTACAATAAATAGAGTGCGTATCTCTATACTTCAAAACGTTTGTAACAATAGTATTACAAGCATGAATCCCAGGATCCCGTCCATGCAGTAAAAGATCCAACAGAGTAACCCGACCGCCTGGATGTTTGGATGACATACTTAAGACCACATTTATACAGACCAGAGACCTTAGGCTTAATATGACAAAGGTGTTCAAACCAGACCCTCTTACCATTAATAGAGGGTTAGGTTTCATGATTATTTTTACTTAGAGACCTACTACCATCCAGTCCCCACAATATTAGCAGCCCAGGGTGTAAGTGGATATGGTATGAGACTCCTAGCAGACACTACAAAGACCTAACAAGTACCTACATGGCTTCATTATATTACTGGGCTTAAACACTTACTGTCCTTCCTTTCACTGGAGACTCCCATCACATTAACACCTACTACAGTATAGCTGATCAACACGGTTGCTCATTTTGCTATCATGCAGAGTTAAAGGAGCACGCCAACATTATGGGAAATACGCTTAATGTCTTCTCCAGAGTCAGACAAGAAGATGGATACCAATTTCCTCTCAGTGCGTTCAGTAGAAAACTATCCAGCTGTAAGCTAGCCTAGTTTAGCACAAATGAATGGAAGCGGATACGGACCATTAGCCCAACTTAAAACTCCGGGAGAGGAGTTTTTGGCCATCAGCTAGGCTACCTGGTCCACTTCCATTCATTTGTGCTAAGCTAGGCTACTGTAGCTTGCAGCAGGATAGCTTTCTACTGAACGCACAGAGAGGAAATTGGTATCTTTTACCTACCTGGGTTCCATCCTAGAGGCGAATCTTTCCTGTGACAAAATGGCATCCAATGTAATAAAAAAAGTCAACCAACGAACTCGATTCTTGTACCGGATCTCCTCTCTGGTAAACAAGAATACCCTGAAGACTCTGGCAGGAGCACTCATTCAAGGGTACTACGACTATGCTTGCACCTCATGGTACCAAAGCACCTCAAAGGCACTAATCAATTAGCGTTAGAATGGAGTAGGTCGCATGTGACACAGCTGCTCACCCGTTTTTTTTTTTCGTTTTAAAAACATATTTTTAAACCATTAATGCGTTTAAAACTTGACGCATATATCAACTGAGACTATCAACTAACTATATTGACCAAAAGAATCGAGATGCCAAACACAAGGAAAGACACAGCGAAACCAAAACCAGTCGAAGAGGTCCCGCCGCGGGACCCAGGATTCGTACAGCGGACAGCAGGAAATATAGACTTGACAGAGGCCGCTTCAAGTTCATCCCCATCAAACACCTCCGCAGATACCGAACATATCATCCGGAAAATGGAGGAAATGGGGAAGACAATAATGAAGGAAATGATCCTCCAATCACAACTGTCGGAGAAGATAATAACTCAAAAAGTAGATGCTATTAAAGAATCTATTGAAGGCAAAATTGATGCGCTGAGAGCTGACGCCGACGCACAGAATAAACGCACCGAGGCTCTGGAGAAAGTAGTGGAAGCCCACGAAATCAATTTCACTCGCATCTACAATGAAGTAGAGGCTAACAAAGTTAACCTAACTGCTGAGATGAAGGGGAACTACAATGAAATCAATACGGAGCTCAGCGAAATAACGTTGGAGCTTACGCGAATCAATAAAGAACAGAAAGCCAAAATATTCTAGATGGAATATCAAAAACGCAAGCTGAATATTCGTATTGTCGGTCTGGACGAATCAGTGAGATGTGCAAACCCTGAAGAGTTTGCCACAGAATTACAGAAAATCTTGGGAACAGGGATCCTTCCTAAAATACCGGAGGTGGATCAGTGCTTCAGATTGGGACCCCGCTCCAGTGACAATAACGCTAAGCCCAGAGTGATATTGGTTATCCTGCGCCAAGTCAGAATAAAATAAATGATTATTCGTGAAACTCACAGGATGAAAGGCAATCTGAAATACATGGAGGTACCAATACACTGCTTTGAAGATTATTGTCATGATGTAGTGGAACTGCGTGCCAAGTTCAAGACAGTGATGTCTCAACTATACCTGGGGAAATACAGACCCCTACTAATATACCCTGCAATACTTCGCATTGTCGACAAACAAGGAGCAAGGGTTCTCCTCAACTCGCCTGAAGATGCAGCCAAATTCCTGTCTGAACAACACGCAGAATAGTGTATAAATGGCCTTTTAAATCTCAGTTATGCAAGGTCACCATATAGTACAATCTTGAATAACCGAGGATTTGGGACAGAGAGACCTACATGCTCAGAGTTTTTGAATGCTTTCCCCGACGTGTTTATATTATTGCGGACATATTGGATTCAAGATTGGAACACTCCAGAACATACTGGAACATTCAGACAATGTAAAAATGACATATTGGAATAATCTAGAACATCAAAGCATTCTTTGATATATGGAGCATTCTGGAATATCAGCAATACGTGGTCATTCACTCTACCAGAAGCCCCTCGGGGGAATAATCAACAGCTATCTAGATGCAGAACCACAGAGCCATCATAGCCGGCCGGCTGAAAGATCACTCTACACAACGATCATCGCCCACCCCGGTCAGGGGAAATGCTACATATACGTATTTAAAAACTGTTTTTTATTAATGGGAAATAATTTCACTACTTCTCCAATTTATACTTTAGATGTTTAAGCATAGCAATGCTCTTTTAAGATCTAAGTTAATGTTCTCTTCCTTTTACTTGTTTTTTTTTTCTTTTTCATCCGCTCTCTCTGATTTATTGAGACTCTCTCTTCAGTTCAATACCTTCATATTATTCATGGGTTACTATAAATTTCACAAGTTCATATAAAATGTAAGTGATTAGGGCATGACAATTGAAGCTTATTTTTGGTCTTTATTTTTAGTTTATCTCATTTAAATTTTTATTTATTTATTTTTTACGGGTAAGTGTCCAAGCCACAGTCGACATTCACTATGGTAGAATTTAGAGTGTTAGATCCTATGGTATACATAGGAATGTTAAGGATAATTGGATCATTCTGGGATATCCGGTGGTGCAAGGGAGGGAGTCATACGCAAAGGTTGTGTTCATGGAACACAATCCTGTACGACTCTCGGTGGGAGGGAAGGGTAGGGGATTTTTATTTGTATATATGTATGTTTTTAAGCTCGGCTCTCAACGGGACCTCACTAGTGGGATGTATATCTATTATTGCCTCGCACTCTAGAAGCATTACCAAAAATTACAATGCAACATGTATAGACTATGGCTAGTTTGAATATAATGATATGGAACACCGGGGGAATAAATAACCAACTCAAACGCAAAAGCGTGCTCACACTGATGAAAAAAGAACATGTGGACATTGCTCTGCTAAGCGAAACACACATTCTAGGGAAAGACATAGATAAATTAGCGGACAACATATACCATAATATCAGTCACTCCTCTATTGGTACGAGAACTCGGGGTGTAGCAATAGTCGTTAAACGTAAGTTGAATATTGTACTAAAGGGAGTATGGTCTGATGTAGAAGGTCGGATAACTATAGCTAAGATTGAACATAAGAACAGGAAAATAGCGTTGATAGCGGTATACGCCCCAAATTTGTACGAAGAAGATTTCTTCACTACACTAACCAATGCAATGTTAGACATTCCCGATTACTCATTTATAATAGGAGCGGATTTTAATGCCATCTGGAACCCAAGGATGGACAAATCTTACCTCGCCTTTTCCAGCGAACAAAAGAATTCATCGAAGGCATTAAAGGATTGGTCAAAGATTACAGGTGTAAATGACTTATGGCGGTTACTTAATCCCACGACCCGAAAGTACTCTTGTCGATCTGCGAGACATAATACACTATCCAGAATAGATTATGTCTTTGCATCACAGAGACTATTTGATAATTATGAAGTGGAAATGATACCCAACGCACTATCAGATCACTGTTATTTACTCCTTAAAGGTACATTTGGTATACTATCCTCCCGAGCCCCAAGATGGCGATTTAACTCGTTGCTGCTTAACAACAAGGAATTCATTACACAACTCAAAGAAGCTCTTATAGTATTCCAACGGGAGAATGCAAACTCGGTGCAAGACCCCAGAATAATATGGATGTCGGTAAAGGGAATGATCAAAGACTTCACGGATAGCTTTTCCTCCAAAATGCGCAAGAATCAAAGCACAAAACTGGATGAGCTGGAAACGCTTTACTCAACGTTATTTAATTCTCTGAAATACAACAACTCAACTCGACTAGAAAATCAAGTTAACGTACTAAAAATAGAGATCAATGCCATATACAGACAACAATCGGAAATACAAATACGCAGCACAAGACAACAGCAGTACTCCCATGGTTCCAAACCCAGCCACCTATTAGCCATGCGATTAAGAATTAATGCAACATTTGCAGATATAACTACCATTAGAGCACAACAAGTACTTGTAACAGATCCTGTAAAAATAAACGATACATTCAAAGTATTCTACTCCGACTTATATAAATCAGAAATGACCTTCGATCAAAACAAAATGGACACATTTCTTAATCAAATTATTCTCCCTAAACTTTCAGAGGATGACGCTAAACAGTTAGAAATACCGATCACACTAGAGGAACTCAAGAAGGCCATAACCGCAATGAAAAGTGGTAAGGCTCCAGGAAGAGACGGTTTCCCATCAGAAATGTACCTTTCTTGTTGGGACATAATTGGCCCCTTATTACTAAATATGATCTTATACTCAGTCAAGGAGGGGAACTTCCATAAAAATGACAATATTGCACTCATAACAGTCCTCCTTAAAAAAGACAAAGACCCCAACGAGTGCGGTAGTTATAGACCTTTAAGCCTCCTCGGAACAGATATCAAACTGTACTCTAAGGTATTAGCCATCAGATTACAAAAGCATATGACGTCTTTAGTTCACCCGGACCAAACTGGCTTCATAGGAGGCCGCCTGATCACTGAGAACATAAGACGTATACTGCACGTACTTGATGCCGACAAGGAGGACACCATACCTAAGGCGATGCTGTCCCTGGATGCTATGAAGGCCTTTGACAGGCTGGAATGGTCGTATCTGTGGGCAGTGCTAGAAAGGATGGGGTTAGGAAAAGGATTCATCGATATGATTAAAGTATTATACAAAGACCCATCGGCCATGATTACAACAGGCACAATCATCTCTGAAATATTTCCGGTATCACGCTCTGCCAGACAGGGTTTTCCTCTTAGTCCCGGACTGTTCAATCTATCATTAGAGCCTTTAGCACAATATATAAGACAATCCCAATCCATAGAACCTATCGTAATCAAGGGCACACAACAAAAAATTTGTTTATATGCGGACGATGTAATATTGTTCATGAAAAACCCCAACACCACATTGCCTCATCTGCTCAAGTTGATTGAGGACTTTGGTGATTTATCGGGATTTAAGATAAATTGGCCGAAGTCGGCTTTCCTTCCACTTAACACCCCTGCAAAAAAAGATACAACCCTCCCAGGACAGATAC
This sequence comes from Notolepis coatsorum, assembly GCF_963971535.1. NCBI lineage: Eukaryota > Metazoa > Chordata > Actinopteri > Aulopiformes > Paralepididae > Notolepis > Notolepis coatsorum. The sequence goes on along the minus strand of NC_140165.1, from coordinate 168,613,950 downwards.
CGATGGTAAAACATTTCAGATGCTTGGGAGTGGAAATATTCCCTACCATAAGACAAACGGTGAAGCACAACTACACAAAAATCCAAAACAAAATCAAAGACGACCTTGATAGATGGGCAAAACTTAAAAACACAGTACAAGCACGGATATCAATAGTTAAGATGGATGTACTACCTAAAATCAACTTCTTCTGTTCAATGCTACCGTTACCCCCTCCAGAGGGTTACTGGAAAAGATTACACTCCTCCACATACAAATTTATTTGGAATAACAGACCACCACGTATAAAAAGATCCACCGCACAGAGAAATAAAGCAGATGGTGGCATGGCATTTCCAGATTTTTTCCTATATTTTAAGGCGTACTCATTAAGTCCATTGACAACATGGTTTGACTCCCAAGCATTAGCATCTTGGAGAAAAATAGAAGAAAACATAGTAGCCCCACATAGACTGAAGGACATAGCATACACTAAACTACCAATCAAGCACTGTGAACGAAAATTTGGCCCCATAATTACTCATGCGATCCGGATATGGCGTGAATCACAAAAAAAAAATCCTAACCCACAAGAATGGCACAATCATACTCCCTTATTCAATAACAATGCTCTCTTAATTGGAAAACGACCTATAAGATTCCCTATATGGGAAGAGCAAGGCATACACTCATTAGGGGATGTTTTTAACAAACAGGGTTTTTGTAGTGATAAAGAAATACGCAAAAAATTTAATCTCACCAAGTCCACATGGCTTTTTCACAAACAGTTAGAGCTATGTTTGAAGTCTCACGGTGTTCCATTAGACAGACCAATTGAACACCACAGATACCACAAATTCTTCTACTCAAGAGAGACATCGAGAGGTTTTGTTTCAGAATTTTATCATCAATTACTAACGTCCTCGTATGAAACCCTCCAACTTGACTCTGTCTGGAGGAGGGATATACCAGACCTGGAAAATGACTTTGATTGGCAAGGAGCCTGGGCAAATGTCCGACTTACATCAAGGAACCCGGATCATCAACAAATCAATCTTAACTATATTCACAGGACATACTTGACTCCTATAAGACTGTGCCGAATGGGGCTCAAACAAGATTCCAAATGCACCCAATGTACAAATGGGGACGAAGGGACATTTATGCACATGCATTGGGACTGCTCACCAGTTAAGGCATTCTGGAAAGATGTGACCCAACAAATATCAAAACTCGTATCTTGGAATATACCTGTACACCCCTCGGTATTGCTGTTGAATGATGTTTTTGAGTTTGCAGTGAATCCACAGCTAAAGAGATTGGTTTTATCGGGTATCACAGTAGCCAAAAAGCTGATCGCATCACGCTGGTTTCAACCGGAAAAAATGTGCCGTAAAGTTTGGTTTCTTACATATCTCGATGTAATTTACCATGAAATATCTACAGCAAGAATTCTGGGTCTCAATGAATCCAAAATGTCAATGTGGTTAGAAGTGGTCGAGAGAATAAAAGCTAGCTTATAATGGTAGTGTCTGGTTAGGTGCGAGGGATAGTGGAGGTACTTCTCAAGGTGGGGTCCGGGAGGGGGGGGTTCGAGCTGAGCATATGTGTGTAGGGTTTTTTTTTTTTAGATAACAGGTATTATGGGTATATCTTATATAAGACAACTAACTAAAAGGTGATCTCATTGGATGTGCCCTGACAATTAATGCTTGTATATCTTATCGTGTGTTGTCATGTTTGTTTATATGTTTGTTTAAAAAATAATAAAAAAATAAAATACAAAGGCACTAAAAACCAAATTACAAACATCTCAAAACAAACTGGTCAGACTACTGCTTGACCTTACTCCTAGAACCCACCTCACCCCTGCCCACTTTGACAACCTAGGTTGGCTTAGAGTAGACGACAGAGTACAGCAACTTGCAATGGGCCTGGTCTACAAGATACACTACACGACCAAGGTACCCATGTACATGTCAAAATACTTCCCAAAGGTCAGTGAATACCACGATCACAACACCAGAGGGAGCTCCACAAATCATGTTAAACCCAGATTCGGCTCAAACAAGGGACTAAACACGTTTCGCAATTATGCCACATCAACGTGGAACGCCCTACCTAAAGCTGTAAAGGAATGTGAATCACTACCCACTTTCAAAAACACTCTCAAAGAACACCTACGGGAGACTGCAATTCGAAACTGGCCCCTACAAATGTCTTAACCCAGTTGTACAGTAAATGACCAAGTATGGCTTTGTCAGTATTCCAATACAGTGTGTGTGTCCCCACCTCCAATGTACAGTCCCCCCCCCCCCCCACCCACCGAACCCCACCCCACCTACCCAACCTCCTCCAATGTACAGTTTCTACATCAAATGTATATACACTCTTTTCTGGACACTTTTTGTATCACAAACAGTACTGTATTTGCAAATCTGGTATGTCATAAATGTATAGATGATGTAGCAGTACTGTCTATCTGTATGTCGTGTGTGTCATATATGTTATGATGAATTGAAAATGGGGGACCCTGATGTAAACAAGACAAAAGTCTTTCTCTGGTCTGCATCCCCTTAACAATTGTATGTATTGAGCTGTACTGTACTGTACCCATTCTGCAATCTGTTAATAAACTTTTCAATCAATCAATCAATCCATCTTCTTGTCTGACTCTGGAGAAGACGTTAAGCGCATTTCCCATAATGTTGGAATTTTCTTTTAAGATGATTCCACTGTTTATTTTTACAATTAACAAGAAACTGCATTATTATCCAATACTGGCAAGCTGATCATAAGTAGTAAAAAAAAAAAAAACACTTGTCAAGCACACTGTTAGTGATGCTGAACAGCTTCTCCCAGCTCACATACATAATCTCCTACATACTTTATACCAAGACCCACGCTGCTATCATTCTCAATCTGGGGGAGATGAAGTGCAGTGCCGGGTTGCCAGTGTGGTCCTTTTGACATCCATCGCATTTAGAATTGTTACGCTAGAAACCCCATTCCAACTGGTATATACTCAGTGATTAGCCAATCAAAGGCTTCCGATACTTCAGACTTGCTTTGTATTTATTACTCAAGTCACTTCTAAGGGAAAAAAGTAGTAGAACGTGCTCACCTCACTAGACTTGACACTGGGTGCTGTAACCTCTGATACTATACATAAAAAATAGGGAAACAAGTCCAGGCAGGCACTCCAGGGCCCTCATTTATCAACGTTGCTTACGCACAGATATGTGCGTACCCCGTGCGTACGATCGTTTCTAAGCAAAGTGTGGGACTTATCAATTTGAACGTGTGCTTGACTTTGTGCGTATATTTATGCACAGCTCCGACCGTGCGTACCTGGCGCCCGGTGGTAGAACATGAAGACTGCAGTCTGCAACGCGGAAATAAGCTTCCGTGCATTAGTTTCAACACTGGCGTGTTCAACTTCTGTATGACCCGTAATTCATTATAGTTCATTGTAAAATTGCGACAGTAGTGTAATTATAACGTGCTCACGCACGAACAAGAGGTTGGCCTGCTTGTTTGGCATGGGGGGCAGACGCAGAACACCCACCTCCAAACGCGATTAAATATTGTTTCAAATAAAAAGCGAAATACTATTATTTTGTGTGTCATGTTTCCAAATAAGATTGGTCACAACGAAATGCTTTCTACTTCAATTTGTTGGTTAGAATAAATGACCTCTGTTGAAACTTCACTGAGACTAACAGTCTATTTGTGAGCTCCCGCACAGATGTGATAATAATAATAATAACAATAATAATAATAATAGCTTCATTTTATATAGCGCCTGTCAAGAGACCCAAGGTCGCTTTACATAGATAGGGGGGGGGGGAATAAAAAAGTAACAAACATAGTGGACAGACACAACATATAAATATGATAATGGAATTCATTCAAGTCCTCTCCAGCCTCGGGTCTTTGCCACCGGCACGGTCCATCGTGATATTGGAGATGGATCGAGCAATAGACTGTTACTGTAACTGTCAAAGCTCCATCACAAATGCAGTTATGTGAATAGAAAGGGATTCCACTCAGACAATGTTGTGATGCGCATTTGCCTGATACATGTCGTTGCTGCATGCCGGGAGGAAAGGCATGCTGCATGTTTTCAATTCATTAAATAAAACGGATACTTTTTGCAAGGGTTTACTGACTGTCATACAAATAATCAAGTAGTGGAGGTTATTCCATGACAACACGTGAAACACAAATTCACTCATAATTATTAGATATATTTATTTTTATTTATTTATTATTATTATTATTTTTTTTTATTTTATTAGAAATGTTTTCCTCTGTAAAAAAATGCCAGTGAATTTTTTTTTTCAAAAATGGCCAAGCTCTCTGAGCTCTCTGATCAGGCCTGCAGTGCTCACATAACTGCAGTAATGCAAGCTGTCAATCACTCAAGTGCAACTTTCCCTGCACGGGTTGATCTTTTTATTCTATTATCCAATCAAAATAGGCTATTTGAGTCATCTAAGCCCCGCCCGTGCAACTTTGCGCACGCTACTCACGAACGCGGGTTGAATGATTGACAGCCCTCAAAGGTCTGAGACTCAATCAGAGAGGAGCTGCACGACATGGCATAGACCACTGCACTTCCGTGTTACATGGAGCTCGTGAGGAGGAGGGGGGCGGGGGGACGAGAGCGCGAGGGAATCAAATGAATGCGCTGCCTTCCCCCCCGAACCTCCCATGAGCTCAAAATACCGGAAGTGGTGCGGTGGTCAATTGTTTACACTTTCCATGGGATAAAAGAATGTGTCTCGACTCGAGTCGGACTTGTCACGATGGAGAAGCTGCAATATTCAATGGAAGATGAGATCGGTCACTGTGGTGAGTGGATTTTAAATATATATATATATATTTTACAGTGATTATGAATTCATTGGCCCGCTGTGGCCTTGCATGTGTAATACACCAACACGGTTCCCGCGGGCACCAGGTAGCCCCCAAGGACCACATGAGTCGCCCGCGGCAAGCCTTGCTTGCGTTTCTAATCAAATATTAATATCGCGGCGGGGAGGGGGGGGGGGGCATAATCCCACGGGACAATGCATTGGGATTTTCCTCTCTCCTCTCCTCTCCCTCTCCCTCTCCCTCTCCCTCTCCCTCTCCCTCTCCTCTCCTCTCCTCTCCTCTCCTCTCTTAGGTATGAATTGAAAATGGGGGACCCTGATGTAAACAAGACGAAAGTCTTTCTCTGGTCTGCATCCCCTTAACAATTGTGTGTATTGAGCCGTACTGTATTGTACCCATTCTGCAATCTGTTAAATAAAGTTTTCATTCATTCATTCATTCATTCATTCATTCATTCATTCATTCATTCATTCATTCATTCATTCATTCATTGTCCTTGTGTTACATAAAACCCATCTGTGGCCTCGTGCAGAGGAAGGTGGTAAATACATGTTAGATATTCCAATGTACAGTTTTGCTGTACCATTGACTCAGAATGGTCTGTTTTATTGAAATCGTCACAGCAGTATAGTTTGTTTATACTTCAGAAGAATGATATTTAAACATGGTCCCCAAAATGAATGGAAGCGAATGAGGAGCCTGACACCTGGGAGGAATGGGGGTGTTGCAGCGTTGGGGATGTTTAAAAAATATAATTTTATATATTATATAATATAATAATTTTGCTTCACCAAGAAATTTGGTCAGCAGCCGCCACGCCAACTACATACTGTAACTTTTCAGTGCACGTTCTTATTCACATTGTGACAACAGCCTTGTGAGCTCCCGCAGTGACCCGCACACAGACATGATGGAATTCAAGTTCAAGTTTGTATTGATCACATATAGGCAGGCTACACATGGCGTATAGGCTACATCATACATGGCAGTGAGATTCATTGTTCTTGTATATGCTCCCGTATTATTGTTTATATAGGCTACCCAATACCGACATAAAAATAGATTGTATGCCTCTACAAATCATATGCAGGTAGAAAATTTTACGGAAAATCCGTCGCGATTTGGAATCAAATTGAGGAGAACTTTAACCCCTGGGTATTAATCGGTATTAAACGGTCTTTATTAGTTAATATGGTCTTTAAGTTAATAGATATCATATCTGACATCACCGTACGTGTACACGTCTCTGTCAGCCTGTCACGTATTTCTCCCATAACACGCTTCGCTCGGCTTAGTCCATTTTTCCACATTTCATGGGGGTGTTCCATTACCGTATATGGTTAATTACGGGCGGTGCTATATGCAAATACTTAAAATCGGGCACGAGCGTGGAGCGTAGAACTTAATGGTATTTATCAACACGGAGTGTGCGTACGACCCGTGTACGCACGTGTGATAAATCCTGATTTTTCTGTGCGTACACACATTCTAAATTCTGTGCTTAATAACGGAAATAGAACACTTTCTAAGAATTGTTCTATTTACAATTGTTGATAAATGAGGGCCCAGGTTTTTCACATTATTGGCAGCCTGAAATCATATGACGTTTCGGTGTGAACACACCTTCTTCAGAATGGCTTGCATGAAGCATGAAGGGTAAGTCATAGATATCTATATAGAACACTAGATAGCTTACCCGCGCTGCCGGCCAATGTAGAGCGACGTCGTTGTAGGGCGGCCATCTTGCTCGAGGCAGCTCAGCTACTGATAACATTCATGTCTACTTTTTTACTTAAAGGCTGTTTTCTTTTTTTTCTTTTTTTACAAACCGCTTGAATCATAGCCACGTTAATAATGCTTGTAATAAACCAACCCGTTTGTAAATCCGTCAATATTTCAGCGAGTTTTGAGTATTTTTGTCTGTGCAGCACACTCACCCTCACTCAAGGCTGATTCGAGCAAGATGGCGGCGGTTCAGTGACGCTGGTGACTCCGCCTTAAGCTATCTAGTGTTCTATATAGATATCTATGGGGTAAGTCATAGATATATATAGAACACCCTCACTCAAGGCTGATTCGAGCAAGATGGCGGCGGTTCAGTGACGCTGGTGACTCCGCCTTAAGCTATCTAGTGTTCTATAGATATCTATGGGGTAAGTGACCAAGTTTATACAAGTCAAACAGGAAGTGACAACATAGGAAGTGACAACACATTCCAACAAGAGATCTGCACAAGAGTACAAAATACCACTTACAAGCACAACCTTTTCAGAAGCATGTAAATCAAAAAGAAGCATGTAAATCAAAAAGATATATCTATATATATTATACATAGTAGGTCTACATCTTAAACTACTGAAATATAAACAGTCATGACCCATAGTAGCCGTCTTTCAATTATAAATATAAAGAATGATAAATGAAAATAAAAATTATTAATAAACAATCGAATGAAATGAAATAATCAAATGAAACAGGTCAAAACATTTTCCTCATTGAGGCCTCTAGGCTCTAAACAATCCAGTAAGTGAATACCGTATAAAAGCTTTCCCTTTGTAGCAAGAGCCTGTCTCTGTCACCGCCTCTTGGTGGTCTCAAGACTTGCTCTAAACCCATGTATTTTAAGCCAGAAATATCATGTCCTAACTTATTAAAGTGCCTTGCAACTGAAGACTTCTCGTAATCTCTTCTTATAGAACATTTGTGCTCAGAAATTCGATTTTTAAAACGTCTTCTTGTTTTTCCAACATAGTAAAGGTTGCAAGGACATTTAAGCAAGTAAACCACAAAATCAGAATTACAGGTGATCCAGCCTCTAACAGCGATACTCCTAACTGTACTTGGTTGTAAATAAAATGTCTCTTTAATCATGCCATGACATTGGGTACAAGACAAACATGGAAAATTGCCATTTGGAATATTAGCCATAAAATGGGTGCATTTTTTGGGAAAATCTGTTTTAACTAACTGGTCCCTTAAGTTAGGTTGCCGTTTGTATAAGTAAAGTCACTTCTAACAATGGAAATTCGGCTGAAATGCCATGTTTGTCAAAGGTAGCGGTGATCATCTTACTGCCACTTTTCATTTAATTTCAAACCTTTATTTATTACCCTCATTTACAGCACAGACGAGCTTACAAAACGAGACATGGTTTATCAGCAATTTCATACACAATAAATAAGAATAAACTATAAAAAAAAATATCAGCTAAGACAGTTGCAAGTCGACACAGTGGTTTGCACTGTATGTTTGTCTATGAGGCCCGTACTGTAACATGGTTCCTACATGAAGTCCTGTCTGAAATGTAAAACTTCAGACTTCATCCTCAGTTCAGACACGATGTTAGTGACACTAAACAGCTGCTGTCGGCAAGCAAACATAACCCCCCCCCCCTGGAGCCCTGGTGAGGCCTGCTGTGCTGACTATCCCCTCCGGCCAGGACATCCCCAGTTGGGACATCCCCTCTTGCAGCGGCGGCGTCACTACTCGGGGGAACCTGGGTTCCCACAGGTTTGATCCCCAAAGAACGATTTTAAAAAAGAAAGAAAGAAAGAAAAAAAAAGAAAGGGAAAAAAGTTTTAAGGACACAGAGATGGGAAAGTGACCAAATAAGAAACTAGCTGCTTGTATTTGTGAAGTTTCTCTCAGAGCAACAACGCTAAATGCACAGTGTGGGTCTCCTCCTCCTGACCAGTCTTTTCTGATATATCACACTCTGTCCCAGCCTCCCCGCGGGGGCCAGAATGGTGCTGCTGACTCCTCGCTCCAACACACACTATCCTGCAATCAAAAACACCTGGCCCCTGGGCTCGGAGCAGGCTTGGCATGGACACAACATTACAGCATATAAACAAGGCAGCCTCTCCATGTTGAGAGGCCCCATAATTGTTGGGCTAAGGAGGATTGCCTAATTTTTTTTTCACTGCAGGGTTTTACTACTGTTGTAAGACACAAAGGCCAGAGCACAGCTTTATTATCCCATACTGACTTCACAAGAGACAATCTCACCAAATTTTTTTAAACATATAGAACCCTGTTCCCTTCAGAGTGATCAGTAGGCCACAGTGACACTATAGAAAGCATGATGCATGATGGGAAATTAACTGACTTCCAATCCCCTATTTACACCCCCCCCCCCTCCTCTCCCCTCTCTTCCCCACATGTCTTTTACACCTGCAATGTTAAAATAAATGTTGGGAATAATTATTATTATTGACAATTCGGGGGTTATATTTCATGTCCCTTTAAATGAAGTTAGTGCTTTCAGTTTGTAAGGTTTGGCACAGGTCCCCAATAGCTGCTAATTTTACACCTCTAGTGCTTTAGTCAATTAGCATGTTTTCAAATGACAGGGATTTCATTTAAACGGAATGAAAATACATTTAGAAAAGGAAAAAGTTAAAACATTATATTGTATTCGTCACATCGCTCTTCCTTGACAGTTCTGGACTGATGTCACATGTGCACCAGCCAATAAATAATACATTAAAATATACAATCTGAGTCTTGAATATCATAACTGACACTACCAGGCAATTACTTACATAAGTTAATGCTCTGTCACTTAAAGGGTATGACTTGTATTGGCATAGGGCAAGTTCACATAATAAGTATACAATAAGCGTGCTTGTGTATAATTGTACTACATATTAATCTGCGAGAGCAGGAATATAACAAAGAAAGACCCAAAGAAGAAGTTTAGAGGAAAAGGAGAAAAAGGTTGGACAAAAGTGCATTGTTGTTGTAACATTAATCTGGATAAAAGAATGGGAATGTTCTTCCTCATTATGATGAAGTGGCTGGGCAGAGTCTCTGGTTTCTGTGCCCTGCCGAGCCCTGGCACCCCGGCCGCCTCCCCACGGAGACGCTTCCTCGCCGTGATGGGCGTCTGACAGGCTGCTTCATGCTGCGCCAGGACGCTGGCAGCTTCTTGGCCCCTCAACCCACTTTACCCCTTCCTCTTCCCCCCTCCTCCTCCTCCTCCCTCGCCCTCTCCCTCTCTCCTTCATACTGCCTCGGGATTGTTATGCAAACGCTTTCCAAACAGCACTTGTGGGAGTTCTCCGCAGCACATATATGTACCTAGATTAAGTATTTGTGGCCTACTTCCTGGTGTATTTGATGATGTAGATCTGGGCTGATGATGGGTCGGGGGGGTTATCTTGGCCGAGCAACCAGGTGCTGGAGGCTGAGGTTTGCAAAGGGGGGGGGGGGGGCACACACTTGGGACATCTATACACCTCGGAACCGCAGAGACTCGCCATCTGAAATTATTAAGCAGATTGATCTGGAGCTCGGCACCGCCAAATCGCCAATATAACTGCCGACAGCTGTTGATCCACATTATTTTAGAAAAAAAAGGGTCTCTGACTCTCTGGTCTTAAAGTGAATACTACTACCCCTTCTTAGTGGGGGTATGTGGTTCTATTACTAATTTATTATTAATATGGACTCTCATAGCTGATTTAAAACAACCGGATGTAATAATTATCTTGATCACATTATTAGGTCATTCATACTGTAAATCTCAGTGGGGGTTCAACTTCAGAGCATTTTGCTGGAGGTCCGCTGTTAATGTACAGTTTCTACGTCAAATGTATATACTCTCTTTTCTGGACTCTTTTCGTATCACAAACAGTACTGTATTTGCAAATCTGGTATGTCATAAATGTATAGATGTAGCAGTATTGTCTATCTGTATGTCATGTATGTCATATATGTTATGGTGAATTGAAAATGTGGGACCCTGATGTAAATCCCCTTAACAATTGTATCATGTTTTGAGCTGTACTGTACTGTACCCATTCTGCAATCTGTTAATAAAGTTTTCAATCAATCAATCAATCAATCAATCAATCAATCAATCAATCAATCAATCAATCAATCAATCAATCAATCAATCAATCAATCAAGGTGTGAGAAAACATGGCCACGACGCAGACACTATAAACAAAGACGCGCTACTGCCATCCTGTGGTGAACAACGAGCACTGCGTGCGGTGCGTTAAACTTGGTCTTCAAGTGCCGCAGATACAATTACAGCCGAAACATACATTTTGCTTTTGTGGTCAGTTTTACTGTTGCTGAAATATAAACATTTGCCTAAGGCAAACTAAGACGGATCAGTCATTGTAGACTCTTAGACCACAGAGTTACTGCCTGATGTGTGTGGGCCAGGGGCAGGGCGTATGTTATACGTTTTGATTGATTGATTGAAAAGTTTATTAACAGATTGCAGAATGGGTACAGTACAGTACAGCTCAATACATACAATTGTTAAGGGGATGCAGACCAGAGAAAGACTTTCGTCTTGTTTACATCAGGGTCCCCCATTTTCAATTCATCATAACATATATGACATACATGACATACAGATAGACAGTACTGCTACATCTATACATTTATGACATATCAGATTTGCAAATACAGTACTGTTTGTGATACAAAAGTGTCCAGCAAAGGAGTGTATATACATTTGGCATAGAAACTGTACCATTGGAGGAGGTTGGTTGGGTGGGGTTGGGTGGGTTGGGTGAGGGCTGTACATTGGAGGTGGGGGGGGGGGGGGGGGGGGTTGGGAAGGGGACACACACACATTTTACACTGTACATTGGAATATTGACAAAGCCTTACTTGGTCATTTACTGTACAACTAGGTTAGGACATTTGTAGGGGCCAGTTTCGAATTGCAGTCTCACGTAGGTGTTTTTTGAGAGTGTTTTTGAAGGTGGGTAGTGATTCACATTCCTTTACAGCTTTAGGCAGGGCGTTCCACATTGATGTGGCATAATTGCGAAACGTGTTTAGTCCCTTGTTTGAGCCGAATCTGGGTTTTACATGATTTGTGGAGCTCCCTCTGGTGTTGTGATCGTGGTATTCACTGACCTTTGGGAAGTATTTTGACATGTACATGGGTACCTTGGTCGCGTAGTGTATCTTGTAGACCAGGCCCATTGCAAGTTGCTGTACTCTGTCGTCTACTCTAAGCCATCCTAGGTTGTCAAAGTGGGCAGGGGTGAGGTGGGTTCTAGGAGTCAGGTCAAGTAGTAGTCTGACTAGCTTGTTTTGAGATGTTTGTAATTTGTTTTTTAGTGCCTTTGAGGTGCTTTGGTACCATGAGGTGCAAGCATAGTCGTAGTACCCTTGAATGAGTGCTCCTGCTAGAGTCTTCAGGGTATTCTTGTTTACCAGAGAGGAGATCCGGTACAAGAATCGCGTTCGTTGGTTGACTTTTTTTATTACATTGGATGCCATTTTGTCACAGGAAAGATTAGCCTCTAGGATGGAACCCAGGTAGGTAATTTCATCTTTCCTTGTGATAATATTGTCACCCACTGTAACCGAGAAGCCGTCGGTCTTGCTGAGTTTGTTATTTGAACCGAAGAGAATGGACTCTGTTTTGCCTATGTGTAATGATAGTTTGTTGTCGGCGAGCCATATGCAGATTTTGCCTAGTTCCGAGCTGAGGGCTTTTTCAACCTGTAACTTGTTCTTGTCAGAGACCAGCAGGGCTGAGTCGTCCGCAAACAGGAACAAGTTGCAGTCACAAGCTGACGACATGTCATTTGCATAAATTAGGAATAGTAGTGGTCCTAGTATGCTTCCTTGTGGAACACCACAGCTCACTGTGAAAGGGGGGGGGTAGTGTACCGTTTACTTCCACCATCTGTTCCCTCCCCTCCAGGTAGGATTGTATCCAGCTCACTGATAAACTATCAAAACCAATTGCTTTTAGCTTGTCAATCAGAATGGTGTGATTGACAGTGTCGAAGGCCTTTTGTAGGTCCAGCATGACCATGCCGCAGTATTTGCCCGCGTCCACCTCTTGTTTGATGTGGTCGTTCAAGTAGAGAAGGCATGTGTCAGTGGAGTGGGATGTTCTGAAGCCAGATTGGAATTCGTAGATTAGATTTTTTTACGTCGCGCCGCGGTATGGACATGTTTTACCTCTAAACATCATGTCGCTATTCACTCTTAAGGAAACAATAATTGGACGGTAAATTGTATAGAATATTTTTCTTTCATCTTCCATATACACTAAATAAACAAATAAATAATAATTTTAAAAAAGTCTAAAGAAAAAATACAAAATACATGGGTGTTTACATAATGTTCTATAGCACAAAGTTCCAGACATCTGTGTTTCCTTTGCTTTATTACAGTTACAATGTATTAAGGTGGTAGTGGGGAAAGCTGCAAATACTCTCTAGTTGTGGTTATGTTTCCTCTGGACATTTACATTTTGTCATTTAGCTGACGCTTTTATCCAAAGCGACTTACAAGTTTTGTACAACAAGACAGCAGGATGGGTACAACTCTATCAGCTGAGTAACAATGTTCATCAAAGTGTTGAGTGCTATAGTGTATGGGGTATCAGGAATGACATAAATGTGCTAATTTACTTTAGTCACACAAGTCTCGACTCCCACACTCAGAGATCCCAGTGAGATGGACACCTCCACATGGTCCAGTCACCAGGGTTTGGGAAGTAACTGATTACATGTAATGGGATTAAAAAATCACAGAAGATAAAATGGCACAGTAATGTAACCCATTATAGTTACAAAAAATAAATATATATAGTAAAATAACAGATATTTCGATTATTTGCTGGATTACTCATCACAAGATTTTTTTCTTCAGGAAATTACAAATGTAAAGATACTTTTTTATAATTTGAAAACATTGTGGGCTAGATCCACAAAGAATGGATTGGAATGGATGGAAGAAGTCTTTCTCTGGTCTGCAACCCCTTAACAATTGTGTGTAATGAGCCGTACTGTATTGTACCCATTCTGCAATCAAATCAAATCAAATCAAATTTATTTATAAGGCCCGACAACACACGTTAATGTCCCCATGGGCCGTACAGGTCTTCTTTAAACAAGTCAAGAAGAAAACATAACAATAAGTCAAGAACAGAACAAGAACACCATAAGGTCCAAAATGTTTTAGATGAATGCAAATAAATGAAAGAATGCAATCTGTTAATACAATTTTCATTCAATCAATCACCGCGCAGGTGACAAAATGGCAACCAATGTAATAAAAAAAGTCAACCAACGAACAAGATTCTTGTACCGGATCTCCTCTCTGGTAAACAAGAATACCTTGAAGACTCTAACAGGAGCACTCATTCAAGGGTATTACGACTATGCTTGCACCTCATGGTACCAAAGCACCTCAAAGGCCCTAAAAACAAGGCTACAAACATCACAAAACAAACTGGTCAGACTACTGCTTGGCCTTACTCCTAAAACCCACCTTACCCCTGCCCATTTTGACAACCTAGGAGAGTAGACGACAGAGTACAGCAACTTGCAATGGCCCTGGTCTACAAGATACACTACACCACTAAGATACCAATGTACATGTCGAAATACTTCCCAAAGGTCAGTGAATTCCACGACCACAACACCAGAGGGAGTTCCACAAATCATGTTACAACGCAGATTCGGCTCAAACAAGGGACTAAACACGTTTCGCAATTATGCCACAATAATGTGGAATGCCCTACCCACAGCTGTAAAATAATGTGAATCCCTACCCTCCTTCAAAACCGCTCTCAGAGAGCACCTACGGGTGGCTGCAATTAGAAACTGGCCCCGGTAAATGTCCAAATCCCCAACCCCCTCCAACAGTTTCCTCCCCTTCGGATATTTGTATGTCTTGTATGTCATAAATGTCTTGATGAATTGAAAATGGAGGACCCTGAAAGACTTTTTCTAGTCTGCATCCTCTTAGCAGTTGTTTGTATTGAGCCGTACTGTATTGTACCCATTCTGAAATCTGTTAATAAAGTTTTCAATCAATCAATCAATTTGTTTCCTATTCACAACTAACAGCATTTCCAAGGGAAAAACTAGTCCAGTTTACTATAGAACAAAGAAAACTAGTTCAGTTTATATAAAAACAAAGAAAGACTAGTTCAGATAAATATAAAACAAAGACAAACTAGTTCAGTTTACCATAAAACAAAGAAAGTGTAGTTCAGATTATTATAAAACAAAGAAAAACTAGTTCAGATTACAGATTTTTTTAAATAAAGATCAATTGATAGTTTGGGGAGAAAAAAACACATGCTATGGGTTTCACATTTGTATTTAAGTACTTACATTTGTATTTGTGAAATAAGCAAAACAAGTTTCATAACAATTCTTCTCTGAATAATTGACATTATATTTTACATAACATTACATATTGGCGTGGGGGGGGGGGGGGATATTTGGATAAACGTGGTCGTCATGACTAACTTTTGGATGTTTCTCCAAGTATCTTAGCGCCCAGCTGGTGCTAATGCTGCAATGTTGGGGCGCCGTTCCCATGTACCCCGCCGGGGCTGTCTTTAACTCTTCCCTCCTCTTAACCATTCATGCTGACGGTCAATCTGTGTCTAATGTTGTGGGTTTAGCGGAGGCTTATTTACCCTTTACATGGGTGGATGGGCTGACGACAGGGCTCAGGGCAGGTGTGCATTTTGTGAATCTATGAATTGAAAATGGGGGACCCTGATGTAGACAGGACTAACATTTTCTCTAGTCTGCATCCCCTTATCAATTGTGTGTATTGGGCTAGCCCATTCTGCAATATGTTAATAGAGTTTTCGTTCATTCATTCATGTATCCCTTCACGGGTGCACACCGCAGTGGAGGTTGTTGCATGGCTGCTAGTGGAGCAGTGCTTCACTAGTAATAGACTTTGGTCAGCAGCCGCCACTGGTGTTCCGTGCTTAGTGGAGCAGGTGGCATCGGTCCTTTGCCCTGACATGGTGGAACGGTATCCCGCCCGGCCGATGCCAAGAGGCGAGTCGGCCCGGCAGGTGGCTGGTGGGCTGATGAAGCTTATACCGCCGCGGTACAGAATTTAGCAGCAACTAATAACATTGCTCAATTGGCTGCTTTTCTGTCAAAACTGTTGTTGGGTGGTGGGGCCTTAGGGCCAGCCGACGTCAAAACCATCGCACAAGGTTTTGAGGTTATTCAGCTTTTGACCCAGCCGCAAGCTATAACCGCAGGGAGGGCTAGGATGCTGTCAACGGTTGTTCACAGGCATCTTGGTTGGAGCAATCTCCCCTTGAGGAGGGGAGGGGTCTCCTCCTCAGGGCTCCCCTCTCCGCGGGTGGACACCGCGCAGCCAGAGGTGAGAGCACGGCCTCCACGCCCTAAAAAACCGTTGCCATCTAGCTGTGTCTAGCACGCTCTCCGGTTACTCCCCCCGCTACGCTACAGGACTCAGGGCTCTGATTTGTCCCCTTTGTCTGCGGGCCGCGTTCTTCCAGTGAAGCGCAAGCGGCCCCACATTTCGCTTCTCATGGAAATAGGGGCTGACACCCAGTTGCTAGCTAGGCCTGGGTCTGTCTATGAGAATGCTGTGCTGTCAAGCGGCTCCCACACCACACGTCCTGCGGGCCTGGGGCCCTCACCAGCGGGGTCCCCATGGGCAGCAGGCTGTCACACGTCACGGTCTTCACCGACGCCTCCCTCACGGGATGGGGGGGGACGTGTCGGGCCAACGCAGTAGGGGGTAACTGGCAGGACCATGCTGCCCGGTCTGCACTACATTTCAATGTGTTGGAATTGAAGGCAGTCCTTCTGGTCCTCAAATGGCTCAGCCACCTGGTGGTGGACAAGCATGTTTTTATCAGGACGGACAACACGGCGTCAGCGTCGTACATCGACAGACAGGGAGGAGTACGCTCCCCCCGTCTGCACCGGGCGGCGGTCGGGCTCTGGCTATAGGCGTCTCTCAATCTGCGCAGCCTGAGGGCTCTCCACATCCCCGGCAGGGAGAATGTGGGTGCAGATGTGATGTCGCGGGGCGGTCCTCACCCCGACGAGTGGGGACTACGTCCAGACATAGTCAGACAGGTCTGGGACCGATTCGGGGAGGCCACGGTGGTTCTCGGTCAGTCGGAAGGGAACCCCTCTCTGGGGGTGGTTACCTTCTCGATGTGTCCGTGGCCGCCCGGGATTCTGTACGCGTTCCCCCCCATACACCTGATAGCTCAGCTGTTGGGGCGGGTACGCCAGGAGCGCGGGACTTTGATCCTGGTCGCGCCGGGCCGGGGCTCGGCTGTGTGGTTCCCAGCCCTGATTCAGCTCTTGGTGGCCCCGCCGTGGCCTGTTCCGTGGTCACCGCGGGCCTTCTCTCAGGCACGCGGAACTCTGTTCTGCCTCCTGTTCTGGGGCAGCCTCTAGGCTTGGCTGCTGAAAGGGTGAATCTGGTGGGGATGCGTCTTAACTCTTCTGTGGTTAACGCCATCCGGAACACGCGCGCTCCATCCACTATCGCGGCTTACGCAGGGAAGTGACGTATGGTTCGAGAGTGGAGGGCAGAACACTGTTCAGCCACCCTCTTGTGGGATGTTCTTGCTTGGCGCACGGCGTCTCAAGCCTGTGGAACGTTCTCTGTCTCCGAGTCGGGACCTCCAACTGTTCTGGAAAGGTTGTTGGGGGCCCCGTTTGAGCCATCACCTCCGCTAAGTGCGTGGGTGAGCCATGTGCTCTCTCGGTGCGGTCGGAGTACCTGTCTATTCGGGCCGATAGCAGGCGACTCTGTGGCCTGATCCGGCCTTCGTGCCAAAGAATATCCGGAGCTCTTGTCGCTCCTGGGATATTGTGCTTCAGGCGTTTCGCCCTCCTCCTCACGCTAGTGGGTTGGAGGTGAGCCTTCACCTGTCGTGTCCTGTCCGTGCACTGAAGGTTTACCTTAGTCGCACGCGGGATCTCAGGGCTTCCGATCAACTGTTTGTTTGTTTGTTACGGTGGCCCTCGTGCGGGTAAGGCGCTGTCCAAGCAGCGCCTGTCACATTGGTTGTTTATGTTTATGTTTATTAAAGGATCCCCATTAGAGACACATGAAAGAGCATCTAGTCTTCCTGGGGTCCTGGACAAAACAAATACAATACAAATGTACAACAAAAAATACGAATAAAAAATTTAAACAAAACACAAATAAAAAAATGTATACAAATATACAAATTCACATTATAAAATCTAACATTCCAGTCAAACAAAAAAAGATAAAATACACAGATAACAGTTACATACTTGACAAAACACAAATGAAACATTTATACAAATATACAAATTCACATTATAAAATCTAACATTCCAGTCAAACAAAAAAAAAGATAATACACAGATAACAGTTACATACTTGACATGTTTGCAAGATATCTCTTAATATTTGTTTGAAAGTAATTTTATTATGTATTGTGGATGAGATGTTTTTCGGGAGAGCATTCCAGAGTGCTATTGACCTATATATGCCAGTGAGTTTGAGAACATTTGATTTTGGTGCTGATTTTGTTCTGATGTTATCAGAAGCGGCCCCTCTAGTCTTGTTGTAACCATGTTCAGAAGTCATTTCTAACTGCTGAAGGGCATTGCCCTTTGCTACACGTTGGCTGGACAGGTCCCCCCCGGGGGCGTCAGGGCGCACTCCACTCGTGGAGTGGCAGCCTCTGCTGCCCTGTTGGGGGGGGCCTCGTGGAGGACATCTGTGCTGCGGCCTCCTGGTCCTCCCCGAGTCCTTTCGTTAGGTTTTACCTCATGGACATGACTGGGGGTTCTGTCTCCCAGGCGGTCCTGAGGTCCGGGACCTCTCCTGCACCCCGCCATCAGGTGGGCTAGCAGGGGTGTGTGGGTGTGGACCGCAGGGCGCCCTGAGGCCCCTAGGATGTTTTCCGCTTATGGAAATCGAACTGGGAAGGGTGAGGCGTGACCACTTCCGGCGTAATATAGAGGACGCACGGGAGTGGCGTGGTCACGTGCAAGTGGGTGCATTTGTTTTGTTTCCCAGAGCACACTAGGTGCTGGAGATAATGGTATATCTCAGTAGGCAGAGCGAGAAGCTCAGCCAGTATTCATATAACTAGGGTTATAGGATAACCTTACGTTTCTGCTCCACAGTACTGAAACTGCTCTACTAAAGGTCACTGTTAACAGAATTCGGCTATAGGGCGACAATAATGTGGTCAAGAGGCATGGTTTCTATCTTGAGCCTTAACTGGCGTGGTTTATTATTCACATGGCAGAGCAGTAACACTACAGGTCTCCTCTCACTGAGAGGCTGGGGGAAAGAGAAAGAAGTGGGAGGAGACATCTCTATTTATACTCGCCACCTGGGGGTGTTCCTGAGTGGCTCCGCCTAGAGCGCCCTCTAGTGGAAACAGTTATATATGCATTTAGACAGTTATTAGTGTAAACAGTTATATATGCAGTTAGACAGTTACTAACAATCCTACACAGAACCTCTGCCTTCAACAGTCACCAATGACATTCTCCTCTCTGCCAACTCTGGTTCCCTCTCCATTCTCATCCCCCTTGACCTCAGCGCCACCTTCCACACCATAAACCACTCCATCCTCATCACCTGCCTCCAGTCCTCCGTTGGCATAACCGGCACTGCCCTCTCCTGGTTTAAATCATATCTCTCACACAGACACCAATTCATTTCCATCAACAATTGCAAATCCCCCACTGCCCAAGTCACTCATGGTGTCCCCCAGGGCTCAGTACTTGGTCCCCTGTGCTTCATCCTCTACATCCTTCCACTCTGTCTAATCCTCTGCCAACAAGGCCGCTGTTACTACTGCTACACTATTCTCGCCTATTCTCGGTCCTTGCTCCACAATGGTGGAACGAACTTCCCACCACAGTTAGGACAGCCGAAACCCGATCAATCTTTCGGCATCGACTAAAGACACACACAAAAATTATAAATAACCTTCTTACTGTCCTCTACTGTCATACACTCTTCCTAATATACTAACATATACATGACACTGCAGCACTCAAGTTTGAACATTTTGATGAATACGGTTACTAAGCTGACAGAGTTGTACCCTTCCTGCTGACCTGTCGTACAAAACTTGTAAGTCGCTTTGGATAAAAGCGTCAGCTAAATGACAAAATGTAAATGTACACCGACGACACTGATCAGCTCTACCTCTCCACCAAGACCATCTCTGCAGCCACCCATTCCGCCCTCACCACCTGCCTCACAGACAACCTTCCCCCTAAGGTGCGCCCGTGCGTGTGCACGCACATGGCAATCGGTCGCGCAAAAAAAAAGAAAAAGAAATAACTTTTTTTTTTAACTTTTTTTTCTTTATTCAACAATGACCATGTTCACGTCTTAAACTCATACTGAGGCCTTAGTTTTGGTTTTAAATTGCATATCATCATTCATTTATTTATTGTCACACAGAGCAGAAGAATTTTGCCAAAACAAACCAATAGTATCCATCTGCAGAACGGCAGACCAGCCACACTCTCAAACCCAAACGCATTTCCTTTGATTTAATTATACATCAAATGATTTATGTCAAGGATTGCAATGCCTCGTTTGAATTAAGTTAACTTTTCACCTCTATAACGTCAACATATAAGATGCTTATGATACAATCATTCTGATTATGTGTGTAATAAATTAGTTTAGTACACTAATTGCAACAAATCTGAAACTGCATAGTGCACTTTTAAATTAGTATCTTTGTGAGGTTTCTGTTTTATAATTTACATTACATTGAAAAGATAAAGATATATTTTTTAAAGCTGGATTTTCTAATACAGTTTAGAACATTACATCATATTTTTCTTGTTATTTATTTTGTCCAGTAAGACTTGAAAATATATATTATTTTGTCATAGGTTGATTTAGTTATTTTCTTGAGATTTGTCAGATAGATTACATTAGGCATAATACAGCATGTTGAGTAACTTTGGTTATAGAGAGATATTATTTTGTTATATAAAATAATATAAACAATAATTTTATATCCATACAGAGGAGGTATACTTTAAATATATTATAATGATAAGGCATCTTTGAGTAAACTTTGATTAAGTATCTTGAGGCTGAAGGCAGAGTGTCCTCTTTAAAAAAAAATCACAATATGGTCACCCTTAAAGTCGCATTATAATTCACTTAATAAAATCATGACGAGGTCAGCCATTGATCGTCAATCAATGGTCAAATAAATATTTGATTAAGGAATATAATATGCCTTTTTGTATTATTTCTCTGTGTATCAGCTAAATGTATATATTTTTATGTTAGACATTAAGGGAAATTAAGATTCTCATATTTTTTACAAACCGCCGCTTATCAACTAACCGGTTAATCGGCAGGTGACGTATGTTGCTCAGTAGTTGCTGATGTCTGCTCAGGAGGTTTGAGTGTTTGCTCAGACCAAAAAATAATTAGAGGGAACATTGCTCACAGATGTCAAAAACATGGATGCAAAACAACTTTCTGAGATGCAATTGTGACAAATCTGAAATCATCATCATTGGCCCGAACTCCCTCACCCAGGATTCTACTCTTAACATTGATGGTTCCATTGTCACCCACTCTACCCAGGATTCTACTCTTAACATCGATGGTTCTATTGTCATCCCCTCCACTCAAGTCCACAACCTTGGTATCATCCTTGACCCCACACTCTCATTCCTCCCCCATGTAAACCAGATCACCAAAACAGCCTTTTACCACCTCAGGAACATTGCCTGTCTCCGACTCTCCATATTATTATCCACAACTGAACCACTGGTCCATGCAGTCATCTCATCCAGGCTTGATTATTACAACAACATCATGTATGTCTCATCAAACAACATCCTCAATAAACTCCAATATGTCCAAAACTTTGCTGCCCGCATGCTCACCTCCAGCCGCCACTCTGACTACATCACCCCTGTCCTCCACGACCTCCATTGACTCCCAATCAAATACAGGATACACTTCAAAATACATCTCATCACCTTCAAAGCCCTTAACAACCTGCCCCCCCCCCCCCCCCCCCCGCTACCTCTCTGACCCCACACACCACCTACCCGTCGCCTCAGGCCTGCTAACGCCAACCTCTTACTTCCCATCAGGACCAAGCTCCAGACCTGGGGCGACAGGGCCTTTGCTGCAGCTGCCCCTCCCTCTGGAATGCCCTCCCCAGCCACATCAACACCCTACCGTCCTTTAAATCAGCCCTCAAACCGCCTTTTCACTCATGCTTTTCAACCATAGTTGTTTGGTTTTCTTATTTTTTTTTATCCCACACTGTAAAGCATCTTCGAGCACTGTGAAAAGCGCTATATAAATCAAATGTATTATTATTATTATTATTATTATTATTATTATTATTATTATTATTATTATTATTATTATTATTATTATTATTATTATTATTATTATTAATAACAACACTAAGGTGGAAGATAAAGTGACAACGATAACATTCTAAAAGGACCCAAGTTTACTCCCTGTTGCAATGTTTACTAATGCAATCAATGACAGGAAATAGACTTGGGTCCAAACTGTTCCCTAGCAACAGTCCAGTGAAAGTGCCTGTAAGGAGTGGGAGAGGCGAGACCTGACAACGTGCTTCTCTGTCCAGACTTATGACAGCAGATAGGGGACTCTGATGTCCTCACTGCGGTTGGGAGGATCAGAAAAAGCTATTGTTTCTCTTATCAAAACACTGCCTTTCTTTGACCTATAGTTTGTCTTCCACACATCGAGATTTATTACAAGAACAGTCCTCCGTGGAACACCCTTAACTGAAAAAAAGGTTCTACATCATAAAAACAAAAAATATTTGACAAGTGCAATTCATCAACAAGGCACATTTCAAAATACCAATGAATGAAAAGGGGGGGAAAAAGAAGAAAAAACCTGGAACACATAATTCAATTCCATTGCAGTAAAAGGAGGGGGGAGACAGAGAGAGCGAGAGAGAATGAGAGAGAGAGAGAGAGAGAGAGAGAGAGAGAGAGAGAGAGAGAGAGAGAGAGAGAGAAATAGCTGGTTCTAATTGGGATGAGGAGATAAACTGAAACCTTATCTGCAGAGTACTGCTGAAGGCTGCATTATTTCATATCCTTGTGTGTCTTGAAAAACTAAAAGACAAAAACATCAGATGGAGAAGATAAAAAAAAAGAAAAAAAGCATGACATCACCCTGTAACCTGGCAGCCATAATGCAATCATTCTGCTGAGAGGCCAAATTGTGCTTAATGCCAGTCTATACATCATACATTTAATGTAAGACTGCGCTGTGGCTGGGCTTTGAAGAGGCAGTTTTTGAAATCATATGCCATTTCTCCAACCCCCCCTTCCCGAGACCAAATTATTTCTGCTCCCCCGAGATGTGTGATTTCGGACTCTCGAGTCGAGGCAAATCACTTGCAGACCACTTCATGAGCGGCTTATTAGTCTGAGAGACGGGGTGTGGGATTCACCACAAGGATAAACAACCCGCCCCGACGAACAACTTAAAGGCTTCGGCCGTACAACGCGTGCTTGATTCCAGACCAGCCGTATCAGTGTACTCGTGAGTGATAGCACAGGTCAGATACCACAAAGCCAAGCAGCGAGGGGGAAATATGCCCCATAATTGGTACCAGTCTCCACTTATATGTAAACAACGTAGGCCCTAATTAATCCCAGTACGAGGAAGATCCTCTCCGGAGCTCGGTGATATATTTATTATTGGACGTCAAGAGCAAAGCCTTTCTGGAGTCCATCAGAGCCCGATGTCTAAACACAGCAGCCAGATGGTTGGGGTTTACTTCCTACAAAAGTCTCCCACCAAAAGCCTCGGCAGCAATTACCAAAGGTTATCAAGGAGCATCAACCGACCAGCAGACTCAGGCCCACGTGCATTCTCCCCTCATTTCCTCCAAGGCTCACCTCAATCACTTCTCTCTCGTTGCGATTCCACGAATGTCAGGCCTCTGAAACGGCGGCCTGTGAGAATTGGCGATGTGAATGACAGGCTGGGAAGAGGCTCAGTGCAGTTGGCACTTATCTGTATATATACGGCAGATCAGGCTGCTATACCAATCCCATCCTAGACTGCCATTCCCAGCGATAACATGATCCAAATGCAATCCAGATGTTTTCGGCCAACACACTTCAATATTTCACCACCCCCCCGTATTAATCTTATGAAGTGTGTCAGATTTCTACATCGATACAGGCTTTTAAAGATAGCTGAGCGGTTGCATCAAACCCGAGGTAACACAACACTCTGCTGGGAAATGTCAGCACACTGGCTGATTTTGGACAAAAATGAAGCGCATCCGCTTTTAATCTGACTTTACAAACTCTAAATAAAATGACTAACAAATGATTTTCCTCGATTCCTAAATTATTTTTTAAATGTTAAACTTTTTTTTCTACTTTATGTTTTTGTTAAAATATGTGTTAAATAGCTCTACATTCTGACAGCCATCACTGATATAGTGTTTGGTCAGTAACATGGGTCTCCCAGTCCCTTCGCTCTGCAGTAAACACAAAATAAATGTGATGTTATATTTCATACTGGCTGCGCGTCTTGTACCTAATGTACACATTAAAAGAATTTCTCATGCACCTTACATCTATCTAGCCACGGCCACTTCTGGCTACATATATAACCCCCCGCAGGGCCGTTTCTATGCATAGGCGAGCTAGGCGATCGCCTAGGGCATAGGTGTCAAACTCACGGTCGGCGGGCCAAATGCGGCCCGCCACGTCATTTGATGTGGCCCCCCAAGAGCTCAGGTAAAAAAAAAAAAAAAAAAAAATTACATTAATATTGGGTTAAAAAATAGCAGTGTTAAAATAATTGTGGGTTAATGCGTTAATAAAGCTTTAACTTTGACAGCCTTAGTTATTACACATTCTTACACATACATGTATGTTGAACATCTGAGGTATTGATGAAGTAACAAAGGAAAAAAGCCAAAAGCACTTACTCCTCAGACATTCTTTGACAATTTTACAGCCCAAAATACAAAAAAGATCCAGGCGGAATAGGTAACAAAGGGTTGAAGAAATATTGTTTGAACTGTCAGATGCAAACTGGCTGTGTGACATAACCGAGCATCTCGCTCAATTGAATAAGAAGCTGTAGGGACGCAAACAAGTCCCACCCAAAACTTGACCAATATAGTTGTGAACTGAGACAACCCTTATTTTGTTATTTTTGAGTACAGTTACAGTTGTGTGTTCATGCAGACACATAATAGCAATTTCATTACGAATTGAAAATGGGGGACCCTGATGTAAACAAGTCGAAAGTCTTTCTCTGGTCTGCATCCCCTTAACAATTGTGTGTATTGAGCTGTACTGTACTGTACCCATTCTGCAATCTGTTAATTAAAGTTAATTAAACTATCTTCCATTAGTTGGATGTATGGCCTCTGCAAGGTTGTGTGCAGCCATTTGTTTTTGTAACATCTGCTACATCTGTCCCACGTGTTCTTTGCAGCTCAGTTGTTAGTTCTGCCCCTCTTGACTGTGACAAAAAGGTTTTGAACAAACTTAATGTCATAGCTTGTATTTGATGATATTCTTCTTTGTTTTTTACTTGAATGGTTTGATCATTGATTGATGGAGTAATATGGGGTTCTGATAAACTAAAATTATTTGTTAAAATAACATAAGCTAACATATATTTTTACATTTGCAAATGCATATGCAATATGTATAACTTGAATAAGTAATAAATACAGAAACAACATGTTTAACAATATGTAAATGTGTAGCTACATTTATTTTACATTACATTAACATTTATACGGTCTTTGGCCCTTTGAGGGCAACCACAATGCTGATGTGGCCCTCTGTGAAAATGAGTTTGACACCCCTGGCCTAGGGCGCCAATGGCTGGAGAGGGCAAAAAAAATATATTACGTTTTATTTTCTTCACATCTCTTATTTTGGAGATCGAGGTCATACTGTGACACTGAAATGAAAAAGTATTTCATCAACTAAAATAATATCTATCATTTCCAGAATAGTAAACACATACAGGCGTAGAGGTGGCGGTGTGTTTCAGGCTGTGTGATGTACAGGCAGCTCTGTGTAGGAGTGTGTTTCAGGCTGTGTGACGTACAGGCAGCTCTGTGTAGCAGTGTGTTTCAGGCTGTGTGACGTACAGGCAGCTCTGTGTAGGAGTGTGTTTCAGGCTGTGTGACGTACAGGCAGCTCTGTGTAGGAGTGTGTTTCAGGCTGTGTGATGTACAGGCAGCTCTGTGTAGGAGTGTGTTTCAGGCTGTGTGATGTACAGGCAGCTCTGTGTAGGAGTGTGTTTCAGGCTGTGTGACGTACAGGCAGCTCTGTGTAGGAGTGTGTTTCAGGCTGTGTGACGTACAGGCAGCTCTGTGTAGGAGTGTGTTTCAGGCTGTGTGATGTACAGGCAGCTCTGTGTAGCAGTGTGTTTCAGGCTGTGTGACGTACAGGCAGCTCTGTGTAGGAGTGTGTTTCAGGCTGTGTGACGTACAGGCAGCTCTGTGTAGCAGTGTGTTTCAGGCTGTGTGATGTACAGGCAGCTCTGTGTAGGAGTGTGTTTCAGGCTGTGTGATGTACAGGCAGCTCTGTGTAGGAGTGTGTTTTAGGCTGTGTGACGTACAGGCAGCTCTGTGTAGGAGTGTGTTTCAGGCTGTGTGACGTACAGGCAGCTCTGTGTAGGAGTGTGTTTTAGGCTGTGTGACGTACAGCCGTAGAGACTAGTATCAGATATCAGGCTGGTATCAGATATGAAGCGTCTAGATCAGCTACAGAAGCACCGGATTTGCTTCTGCTCAAGCCACTGCCAGAGACCTCTGTGAGGAGATGAATGTGGAGGCTGTGCTGAAGCAGAAGAGGCTGAGAAAAACAAAACAGCAATAGACCACTACACTTCCGCGTTACATTGAAATCAAGGAGGAGATTGCGGGGGGGTCAAATGAATGGATGTGGACGAGAGCCGTGATGGAAGTGGTTGCCGATACGGCTGTGGGGGTGCTAGAGACATGATCGAATAGACGTTTATGCGCCTCGCTCTCCTGAACACGGCGCGACCCATAACTAATCGATCAGAACTAAATCGGCAGAGAAAAAGCCCATTTTAAAGCACCTATTCCGCTTGGACATGCGCAGAGTGCCCATGGAGTCTGGACGACGCGAGATGACGCTCGAATGAATGTGGACCGTTCTATCAGAGGGGGGAGCTTCGGTGGCCAGTGTCCTTTCAGCCGAACAGGATAATGAAAAAATTATCCCACTAAATGGCCAGAAGCGTCTTATGGCGACATCTACAATTACCTCATTGAGTCTCCAGGTAGACTAATGTTTATATTTAAGTGCAGCGGTCTGTAGCCACTTACATGACCACCGAAGCTCCGCCCTCTGATGGAACAGTCCACATTCATTCGAGCGTCATCTCGCGTCGTCCAGACTCCATGGGCACTCTGCGCATGTCCAAGCGGAATAGGTGCTTTAAAATGGGCTTTTTCTCTGCCGATTTAGTTCTGATCGATTAGTTATGGGTCACGCCGTGTTCAGGAGAGCGAGGCGCATAAACGTCTATTCGATCATGTCTCTAGCACCCCCACAGCCGTATCGGCAACCACTTACATCACGGCTCTCGTCCACATTCATTCATATGCACCCCCCGCAATCTCCTCCCTGATTTCAGAATCCCGGAAGTGTTACGGTGGTCTATTCTCCTATGAGTCTCCTGATGAGCCCTTCAGTGATGCACTGAAACATCTTTAACCAGGTTGTGGATGTCTCCATTGAATCACTGCGTGAGCGATTTCAGACCTTAAGTGAAGTTGAGAGCAGGTTTGGGGACCGGGGTGCTCATCAACTTCCCACTGAGGAGCAGACACAGCCGTGTGCAGCACTATAACTCCCTCACCTGCAATGGCCAGACCTGGATGGAGAAGAACTTGCATTGGAAATGCAAAATGTCCCAGATTTTCCCAAGGCCAACATGACCACCCTGGAACTTGTATCCTTTGTACAGGAGAAGAAACTGAAAGAAATGTACCCAAATATGTGGGTGGCCCTCAGTGACTGTAGCTTCTGCAGAGAGGAGCTTCTCAAAATTGAAGCTCATTAAAACATACTTGAGGTCTACAATGTCACAGGACCGTCTCAATGGCCTGGCTATGATGAGTATTAACAGAGATGTGTCTAGCAAGCTTTCATAGGATGACATTATTGATGATTTTGCAGCAAGGAAGTCAAGGCGTGTCCGATTTTAAGGCTGCTCAAAGTGGGTCCCATTTCGTTGTTGAAACAGAAGTGAATGTTCCCAAGCCGATCTGTTAAGGAAGTGTAGTATATAGTACTTGTTTTTATTGCTACATCAAGGCCATTCCAAATGGATACCCAACAAACTGAGATGCACTTGCTTTTGAGAGCAGTACGGACAATAGGTTGTTTTGTGAGGAGGGGGTTTTGCGGAGCCCAATAGCAAACACAGGAGGAGAGAGAATGGAGCGGTTTAGGGTGTTTTAATAGTATTTCCCCAAGCAGACAGTTTACAGGCAAATACAGGAATGTACAGGTACGTGTAATAGGCGAGAGCAGGAGCACTCCTTGTGCAGCACGCGACAACAGGTACAGGGATGTACGATAGATGAGGGCTGGTGCACTCCTTGTGCAGCACGCGACAACAGGTACAGGGATGTACGATAGATGAGAGCTGGTGCACTCCTTGTGCAGCACGCGACAACAGGTACAGGGATGTACGATAGATGAGGGCTGGTGCACTCCTTGTGCAGCACGCGACAACAGGTACAGGGATGTACGATAGATGAGGGCTGGTGCACTCCTTGTGCAGCACGCGGCAACAGGTACAGGGATGTACAATAGATGAGAGCCGGTGCACACCTAGTGCAGCACGGGACAACAGGTACAGGGATGTACGATAGATGAGAGCCGGTGCACACCTAGTGCAGCACGGGGTAACAGGTACGTGTTGTAATAGGCGAGAGCAGGAGCACTCCTTGTGCAGCACGGGACAACAGGTACAGGGATGTACGATAGACGAGAGCTGGTGCACTCCTAGTGCAGCATGGGACATCCAGGTTGGAGGTGTACTGGAGCGGTGATCCTGGGCACAGAGAGAAACAGATTAGGACAAGGTATATCAACGAGGACAGGTTCGTCGTCATACCTAGGTAGCTAGTTTAACACTGCGACGAGGGACGACAGGATCCGTCAGGTGATATAGGGGCTGCTGATGAGGGAATCCCTCACAGCCGCGCTGATTGATGCTCGTCTGGCAGCGTGGGAATGCTGCAGCAGGAAGCTGCCCATATATGGGCGCGGCAGGATGGGGGCAGAGGAAGGCCCGAGCCCTGACCATGACATGTTTTAAATTAAATTCCCCTCTTAGATTATAACCCCCATCTCTGCCCATGAAATTTTTTTGTATGTTGCCCGGGGCTATATTTTGTGTTACTTTAAACATGAATTGTGCAGTTTTGAATTTAACCAAATCTTTAAATTTCAGAGTTTGACTTTTAACAAATAAACAATTGGTATGATCTCTATAAACAGCATGATGTACAATCCTTATAGCTCTTTTTTGCAGTGTGCATATCTTTTGTAGGTTGGTTTTATATGTATTTCCCCAAACTTCAACACAATATGACAGGAGGTAGGGTACAATGAGTGTGCAATACAGAGTGTACAGTGATTTCTGATTTAAGGTGTATTTCGTTTTACCCAGAATTCCCAAGCTTTTCGCAATTTTTGAGCATAGATATTTTGTGTGGTTTCCAGCAGCAATTTGGGTCCCAACACTGACCCCTGTGGGACACCACAGGTAATATTTAAGCACCTTGACTTGGCCTATTTGAACAAATTGCTGTCTATTACTAATATAGCTTTTAAGCCATTCAAATGCGACCCCTCTGACACCATAACTGTCCATCTTTTTAAGTAGAATCTCATGATCTATTGTATCAAATCTTTTTTAAGGTCAATGAATATACGAAGTGTGTATTTCTTTCTCTCTATACATGTGGTTATTTGATCTACTAGCTCCATTAATGCCATGGAAGTAGACTAGCTGTTCTGAAACCATACTGACTATCCATTAATAGTTGACGTTTTTCAATGAATTTGGCCAGTCTTTCATCATATAGTTTCTCAAGTATTTTTGAGAACTGTGATAATAATGATACCGGTCTGTAGTTGGTGAAGAGGTGTTTATATCCTGCTTTGGGATAACTTTTGCAATTTAAATTTTTTCTGGAAATTTTCCCGTTTTGAATGGAAGTTTAAATATGTGAGTTAATGGATCCACAATTCCCTCAATTATATTCTTTACCAGGGTCATATCAATGTTGTCTCCATCTGTTGAAGTTTTGTTCATGCATTTGTTTACCATCTCAGTAATTTATTTTTTTCTTATAGTTCCCAAAGATATTGAGTCAGGGATTCTCTCTCCACAGTCCTCCTCAATTCCTGATCGATTCAAATTGACTGCACTTAACATGCAAAGACTTGTCGGGTTAAATTTGGAAGACACGTGCATAACTGATCTATAATAAATGCACCTGACACAAAATGCACACATTATTTTGTTAATGTTAATTATATTGTTTATAGTTTTATCATTTAATGTACAGTTCAGTTTGTTTTATTTTATCATTTGCCTTAATTCTATTACTGCTTATCTTGTTATATATAATAATTGCAATTTAAAATGTGTTATTTAATTCAATACATTTCTAATACAAATATGTTTTTCCTTAAAGATATTAGTGGTGGTGATTGTGTGTTTATGTTGGTGGTGATTGTGTGTTTATGTTTAGTAGTAACATATGGCTCTTGGCTCTTTTAACAATATGCAAAATATGCTGTACTCATACTGAAGTTATTCAGGGGTGTAAAGTACTTGAGTAATTGTACTTCGTTACAATACTTAAGTACTGTTTTGGGGGATTTGTACTTTACTCAAGTATTATTAGGTTTGTATACTTTGTACTTTTACTCCATTACATTTCAGAGGAAAAAAACATACTTTTTACTCCTTACATTTAAAATGCAGACCTACAAAGTACAAAGTACAAATCTCACAGGTCCAACCATTTTAATTAGTATATTTTAATTGTTTATCTGGCCGAACTAACGTTAACGTTATTAATCCTGCGACCGCAGGTAAACAGCCAATCAAATCCCCATCAATGGAAAATGAACCCACCCATACCCATGCTGATTTGTCCTTGTGCAACACTAGAAAGCGGGGATCTTTGATTAAACACCTGCTATCAGAAGAATAGACAGTCAGATCCGCATTATGGTGTGGTTAATATTATGATATTATTCAGGGTACTCCAGTATTCCGTCTTTAATATTGTGATATTATTCAGGGTACTCCAGTATTCTGTCTTTAATATTGTGATATTATTCAGGGTACTCCAGTATTCTGCCTTTAATATTGTGATATTATTCAGGATAATCCAGTATGCTGTGGTTTATATTGTGATATTATTCAGGATACACCATTCTGTTTTTAATATTGTGATATTGTTCATGCTGTGATGTGAATGGCGTCCATGTTAGTTTACCTTCAATGGAGAAGTGCATTAAATAATTTTAATGCAAAAAAAGTGTCCTCTGTTCTTTCATTTCAGCATTGTCTATCGCCGAACACATTCCATTGTGGGCAGAGTGTATGCTTGGTTTCATTCCAGCCTTGCCTAAACACCAGCTGATGATTTCACTAATTGGCTCACCTCTTCAACTAACTCACCTGCTGCAATGTATAGTTAAAATGAGAACTTGGCCCACGATGGAATGAGGTCTATCCCTTTAAAAAAAAATACTTTTACTTTTGAGTACTTAAGTACATTTAAAAGTAGGACTTTTTTACTTTTACTCAGGTGTGTTTTTAGCCAGATACTTTGACTTGAGTCAGATTTTGAGACGGTACCCATACTTTCACTTAAGTATAATTTCTGGGTACTTTTTACACCCCATACTAGGTCTGATCTGCTTGGGATTCCACGTGACATACTTAATGCTGTGTGAGTGAGTGAGTGAGTGAGTGAGTGAGTGAGTGAGTGAGAGTGAGTGAGTGAGTGAGTGAGTGAGTGAGTGAGTGAGTGAGTGAGTGAGTGAGTGAGTGAGTGAGTGAGTGAGTGAGTGAGTGAGTGAGTGAGTGAGTGAGTGAGTGAGTGAGTGAGTGAGTGAGTGAGTGAGTGAGTCAGTGAGTGAGTGAGTGAGTGAGTGAGTGAGTGAGTGAGTGAGTGAGTGAGTGAGTGAGTGAGTGAGTGAGTGAGTGAGTGAGTGAGTGAGTGAGGAGAGAGAGAGAGAGATACTGTAGCTGTCACTTTGTTCATTAATGTTACCTAAATGTCATAAGTGAATTGTGTAGAAACAACTCACCAAAATTGACTATTGCACAACTTATTTGACAAAGGGGGGGGGGGGGGGGGGGCGGGCGCCAGTTGGTGTCTGGCCTAGGGCACCAAAATGGTCAGAAACGGCCCTGACCCCCCGTGGTGTGGCTGTGTCTCCCTCCCTCGTTTTTTCATTCGAAAGTTTGGCTCAGAAGCATTCAGCAGTGTGAAAGTTAGGTAGTTAATTAGTTGAGATATTAGTTTAGAGATGGCAATGCCACCACAAAAACAGTCCTTTTAAGGACTCCACCAGCACTTCCAACGCTTGGCTTCCACCGTTCGTCGCAGGGGTTCCCTGGACCGGCTGTCATGGCAGTCAGGTGAGCCCTCACGGCGTTCGGTGGGGAGTTCGAGCTGCCCGGAGGTTAAGGTGTGTTGGATTCTCGTGTTATCAGCCAGTAATCACCTCGTCACCTGTGGCTCCGTGAAGTTTCTGCGTTGTGTTTATCTCTTTCTCCTTGTACTAACTAGCTGATACACGATATCTTCCCCCATTGATGCATTCGTCTCAAAAGAATTAATGACACACCGGAAACAGGATACCTCTCCTGGATGTTGATGTTTATTTCCATAAACATACTCTGTACAAGATGGAAACCGTTCTGAAAAGTCTTTGACTGCTATTGAATTCATTATTCTAATGATCTCTCTCTCTATCAGCCCGGTGGTTGTCGCGGCCTAGTGTTATCCAAAAGCCTTCCCTGTTAGCCGAAGCTAGCTCGTGGCAACCCGGAGGGTGGGGGCTATGCGTCAGCTTCCCTTCCCCCACCCTCTAGCTCCCGAGGTCTCTCTGTCTACGTGTCTACGCTTCGTTTCTTAGTCTGAGTCAAACCAGAAGAACTCACAGCTATAACGTCTTTCCCCTAGCAACCGGTGGCCATCCCTGTAGTCACGCCCCTTCTCTCGTTACTAAGTGACACAACGCCATGGCAACGGCGCTCTTGTCACCTCTGACACACTATAATGGCCTTTTCTCTATCTCTTCCCCATAGCAACGGCTTCTCTGTTGATATTAACTCCCATCTCTAGCCGACCAGCTCTAGATGGTGACCTTGGCCCTATCTCTAAACACCCTGCCTGCTGCTCTCCCACTGTCTACCGTGCCAACACACACACTGGAGGCACTGGCTGCCTCCACTTTAAGATCTATATATCCGTCAGAGTAGATGCTGTCATCTACCGATATTTACATTATGTACACATTAAAAAACAAGTGGATCTCACAGGTGGATCCCTCTCCCTCTCACCCCCGGCCCTGGTGTCTCCGCGGAGTCCAGCCTGGGTAGGCCACCAACCAGCCCGGGCATGGTTTCTCTTATGGCGGATGATTTGCGGCTCAAACTCTCCGCTCATGCTCGCTCTCGTTCAACGGAGAGCAAGAGCAGCGGATGGTTGAGAGAGGAGGAAGTGGAGTATGCGGGACCGGAGGCCTTCGGTTCCGCGGAAGTACTGGACCGGGAGAAAGACCTGTGTGTCTTCATAGGGGCACCATCGGTGGAGATGGAGGACCCCTTCTCCGATTCCTCGCCCGGCGTGTCGGGCCTAGCAACCCAGATCCCGCGAGATGTAACCCTGGAGGAAGAGAGACAGCAGTCCAAGCTTAGTTTTATCTTCCCCAGGCTGATGGCAGCGGCGGCGGCAGCTAACGGCATCCCGCTGCTGGTGCCCCCACCGATGCCTGTCCCCGATGGCAGGGTGGGGCACTTTTTCAGGGAGGACCCGTGTGGCAAGCTAGATGTGCTGTGCCCGAGCTTCCCACCCATGGATGCCTACATTGCCAGGGGCCAGGTGGTGTCCTGCATCAAGGGCCTGACTCGCTCTCACCTGCCTTTTACGCAGGTGGAGGGTCGGATCCAGGGTTTGAGGACTGGCGTGCCATGATAAGCCGCTGGCAGCAGTCCTCTGCCCAGAGATGATGTGGCACCCAAAGCAAAAACCGATGCCAAAAGGAAAATCGGCTCGGTAGATGGCGGAATGGGCTGACAAGGCATACATCGCTGCCACGCAGAGCTCCTCGCCCAGGCCTTGGGGGCTAGCCTGCACCTCACACAGCTGCAGGACATAGCCTCAGGCAAGCTCATGGTGTTAACTACTTTGATACATAGGCACCTGTGGCTAGAGCAGTCTTCTCTGGAGGACCGGAGAAGGCTGCCTCTCCTCCTGGCCCCCCTCTCCGAGGATGGTTTGTTTGGCTCATCCATCGAGGAGGTGTCGGTGGCCTGCAGGGAGATGGAGGAGCAGCGGTGGCTCGTGGGTCGCCACTTCTCCTGGTTGGAGAGCAGGGAGCGACCCAACGCGAGGCGTCACAAGGCCACGAGAGGCGTCACACAGCGCATCGAGGGATGGGCCCAGCAAGCGGCGAGCCTAGCACCCCTTCCTACCCTGCTCTTGGATGGGAAGGTAGGGATCCGCCAGCAGCTTCTGTACGACCCCCGACCCGTGCCACCAGGGCATCTGTCCCTCAGGGCAAACGAGGGCGCACTTCACAAGGCGGCAAGAGGTGAAGGCTGCGGGACCGGGATAAACACCTGTGATTCCCCCACCCCCCCTGTCTGCATATAATTTTGTTCAATTAAAAAAGAGACTCTATGAAAGAGCGGCATTTTTTGGTTAAAACAAACGTGCAGTAATTTCACTCAATGTGTTAAATGTGTGCCCGAAACAAAATGTGGGCCATTTTACCTTTTCTGATAAAGAAATGTAAGCGGACGGCAATTGTTTGTCTTGTGAAATGGAGTCGTGGTGGCTCTCGTGTGACACGTTTTTAAACAACGTAGCAGTTGAAGAGGTTATGACCTGGGTTGGCGGGGTATGCCATGATCTTCCTCGCCCTCCTCAAGGCCCTGGTGGAGTGTGGGCACTCAAGGGAGGGAAGGGAGCAGCCGATCACCCTCTTCGCTGAGCGTATCACCCGCTGCAGCTTAGCCTTGTCCCTGACCGTGGCTGCAGGAAACCAGGTGATGATGGAGAGGGTGAGGATGGACTGGATGATGGCGGTGTAAAACTGGACCATCATGTTCCTCGGCAGCCTGAACTTCCTCAGCTGACATAGAAAGAACATCCTCTTCTGGGCCTTTTTGTTGAGAGCGATGGAATTCAGCTCCCATTTTAGGTCCCAGGAGAGTGTCATGCCGAGGAAGCGGCAGGACTCCACAGAGGCCACCGGGGTGCCTCCCAGAATGATCAGGGTGGGGGGGGCTGCCTTCCGCCTGAAGTCCACCACCATCTCCACTGTTTTCTGGGCGTTGAGGTCCAGGTTGTTGCAGCTGCACCAGCTCTGCAGCCTCTCGATCTCCCTCCTGTAGGCAGACTCATCCCCCCTGGATATGAGACCCACCAGGGTGGTATCGTCCCCAAACTTCAGGAGTTTGACTGAGGGGTGCAGAGAGACGCAGCTGTTGGTGTACATGGAGAATAGTAGTGGAGAAAGAATGCAGCCCTGTGGGGAGCCAGTGCTGATGGACTTGGGGTCGGAGATGTTGATTCCCAACTTCACCTGCTGTGTCCTGTTAGTCAGGAAGTCCGTTATCCACCTGCGGGTATCCGGCACCTGCAGCAGGGACATCTGATGCTCCAGGATGTGTGGGAGGATGGTGTTGAAGGCCGAGCTGAAGTCCACCAACAGAATCCTGGCGTAGGTCCCTGCAGTGTCCATCCCTGTATGCATTGACGTGATGACATGTGGGTCTCGCCCTGTCAGGATAATCTGACGTTTTCTCTAGCATCAGAGCTAATATGAACATATCTTGCTTGCTTGGGGGGGGGTTCCCCATATCCGCCAACTCAAAAGAGTTGGGTTATGTGTGGGTCCCGCCCAGCCCCGGGTTAGCCTATCGGGGTAATTATGTGCGCACTCCCCTCAGTTTTTACAAAGGTCCGAAACAAAGGGCAGTGGAGGTGCCCGTAATAAAGATGATGAAGTAATATCATCACAGGGTCCCAGTTTTAAATTAATCCGAGAAGAGATTATACTGGTATATGACGAGCTGCTTAGCTAAGGGTCCCAGCATATGCTGTCAAATGGACCTAGCTCTGTGGGGTGAACAAACGTCATCCCCTCTCAAAGAGGTGGATATAACGACAGGCAGGGCCGCCTGGGAGAAATGCGAGGCCCTGTGCGAGATTTAAACGCGAGCCCCCCCCCCCCCCCCCCCCCCCCCCACCAAAAGGTAAAAAAAAAAATTAAAATTATATATATATATATATTTTTTTCATACATTCAACATATTCGTAAATAATAGCGCCGCCCCGAGGCTGGGCATGATACAGTCAACATATAGCAAGAGAGAGAGCGAGAGAGAGCTCCCGTTCTACAGTCAATATACAGTGTACAGAGAGAGACACATTGGAAAGAAATTGAAATGCTATTTGGCCCTAAACAGAGAGTACACAGTGGCAGAATACCTGAGCACTGTGACTGAAGATCCTTGACTAGGTACAGACTCAGCGAGCACAGCCTAGCCATCGAGAAAGGCCGTCATAGGCAGACTGTGTGTGTTAGAAAGAGAGAGAGAGAGAGCATGTGTGTTAGAGAGAGAGCATGTATGAGAGAGATAAGCAAAGATGACCCCCTAAAGGATATTCAACTTTTAATGAAAGAACAAAACAGAAGGAAAAGATAACTTCACAAAGGCAACATGAATATACATAGATCCAAAAGGACAAAGATCAACACTTAAATCCAAAGAGAAGAGGGTCTATACCAAGAGAAAACAAAGCAGCAAGGAGCCAATGGCCGACAGCTAAAGGCTAGCCAGGTAGGCTACTGACACCAGGCCACACACAGCTTTGGCCAACGGCCCAACGCTACCCAAGCTACACAAACGAACAAATGAATTCACACACAGCACATGTCGTATCTCCAAATGTTGTGAAGTAACATATGTTTTGCCTGGAAAAAAACATCGTTATTAACAAAACATTCGGGAGGGGAAGGAAGGAAGAGTGGGGTAATGTCATGACATTTTCATTAATCTTACCTGCACCAAGGAACGCAGGGCGAAAGGCCGCAACACAGGTCTCCACGTTGACGAAAGGCCTCTCGCTGTCGGGACAAAAATAAGCTATGGCCAGAGCCTTGTCATGGTGCAGGCCCGACTACATCTTCTGTCAAAGATGATGTCGTAGTCAGAGTGCCAGAACCCCCTGCTATTCTCACGGCTAATGTCAATGGTCGTAGCACAAGCTAACAGCTAACTCAAGGCTAACTGATAGCATCAAACGAACGTTCCCAGCCGAGCGCAACGTCGAAGCTAAACAGCTAACTGGCTAACAGTTAGCTCAACCAGGCTATCGCTAACCATTAGCTAACGCAGAAGCAAGCAATGCGGCTACATGACACCAGGCCATACACCGTTAGCTACTAAGCTACTAGTAGTACTACAACAGCTAGTCGGCCAGTTTAGCTCCAGAGAGAGAGAGAGAGAGAGAGAGAGCGATGTCCACGGCGGGAATAGAATAGAGTTAATAGAATAGGTTAAAAACTCACCAAACGTCCAAGAGGATGGAGACAACCGCGTGGAGTTGACGAAGTTCATCTGCCAAACGACCATCCTCTTCATCTTGGCTGCATGTCTCTAGGTTAGCTAACGCTAGTTAGCCTTTAGCTGAGCTAGCTACTAGCCGACATCATCATGGCTATATCCCGACTGCATCATGACAAGGCTCCGGCCATTTGTCCCGCCTTTCGTCAACGTTCCTTGGTGACCGACCGACTGATAATGACCGACCTCTTCGAGTTGGCTGGCATAACTAAGCATAATAGTCAAAAGCTGCACGCGCGAAATAGTCAAACGCAGCTGACTCACGCTGGCGTACTACACATGATGGAAGTAACCACTCCGCTCCCTTCGTTGAAACCAATAGTATGTCTGCTGCAGAGCCCCATAGCTCCCTTCGTTGAAACCAATAGTATGTCTGCTGCAGAGCCCCATAGCTCCCTTCGTTGAAACCAATAGTATGTCACTGCAGACCCAGGAACAAGTCAGACACATTCTACAAACGTGTCTAATGTGAAATATATAAGCATATAAGCAAAACTAGATTTTAGGTCTGTGATGAAAAAGGGCCTTGCGGGAAGGGGGGCCTCGCAAAAATAAAAAAATAAATAAAAAAAATTATAAAAAAAATAATAAATAAAAAATATTTTTTTTTTATTTTTTTTTATTTTTTATTTTGCGAGGCCCCCCTTCCCGCGAGGCCCTGTGCGACCGCACTGCTCGCACACCCCCTGAGGCGGCCCTGACGACAGGTGTTTTCTCCCAGGTTCTGTATGGAAATCCCGTGTCAAGGGCCGCTACAGGGGACCGGGTCTCTCCTATCCCCAGATAGGGGAGAAATGATGAGTTAGGGCTTATCTTACCAATACGCCCAACACCGTTCACAGGTTTACGAACCTGGCTCTGTTATCAGAGGCCGCAGCTACGACAGCCCTGGCCAAACGAAAATCAATTGAATAGAATTTTTTGTTGGCAAAGCAGGTCAGTTACAGTCCCGACGATGGGACGTAATGAGAGGGTCTATCCCCTGTTTTCTGATACCGGGGGAGGGGGGGTCAGGCCCATACTGAACATATCTTCGAATCAGTTGATTGCAAAAGAAAAAACTTTCAGAATACCATCCTCACAGGTGCCTGCTAATTAACAGCTCGCCGGCTAAAGAGGATGACGTCTGCCAACTCAGTGGCCCCGTCCTCCGCGTTTATGGGAAAATACAGACGTTTTTCCCAACAGAAAAATGGACCCTGCGGAGGGCGAGAACCCATATCAGTGATATGGGGCCTCGGCCACTGGACCCGGGGGCAGTGCCACGTCCCCACCCCCCCCTTAACTCATTCTGCGCCAATCACGGAAAAAGTCGGGTTTTAATCGTTATTTCTTTTATTAGCTATATCTATTAATTTTTCATCCATCCAGCCTGATGTTATCATTGGGAATGGGTCTGAGCTCGCAAAGGGGCAAATACCGCCGCCTACGGCTTCCAGCCGGTATTGCACTCTATTAGAAATGGTGTAGTTTCTTTTCCGGGCCGATCTGAGCCGTGCGGGCGGGGTTTAAATACTCCGGCAGGACGAGCGTTTACAACTATACATCTGCAAGGCTGCCCCCCCCCTTCATAAGCAATGCCGGGCAATGTGGGACGGACCTCCACAAGCAGTATTTGGAATGGCGATCAGATAATTGGATTATTTCTTTTGCATTACATCAGAGACCAGGTAAGGACTCTATATATAAAATCTTGCGTTGATCTGATATTTCTTTCTACCGCGATCGAAGCTATCTGTGTGTGTGTGGCTGTTTACCGTTGAGTACAGGAGGTGGCGGGGGGAGTGCCGCGCTACAAGGGCCATTTCATGTATACATGAGGAAGAATAATAATGATAATCTAGCATTGATTTCAGGAAGATTCGATAATCAGGCAACGTGTTTAGTGTATTCCACTAAAGGGCTATTATCGCGTCTTTTCCTGGGATTACTAAGAATCACAAACTATACTCATTCAAAACGGTATAAAACGAAAATGTACGGATGAAAAAACAATCTGTTTTGTGCATGTTGACTGGAAGCAACTCACTGACAATCGACGGGTGTATTAGACCCATAGCTATAATATAAGATATATTTTAAGCGCTTGCAAATCTCTCAGTCTCCCCATTGATTAAAGCGATGGCATTCTAGCGCCCTCTGGCGCATTAAGCGATGGTCCTGCACGCTTAAGCACGTCCTGGTCTGGTCGAACAGCATAACAGCGTTTATGTGGACAGACAGGTGGGAGTACGTCTCCACCAGGCGGCAGTCGAGCTCTGCTCTTGCTAAGGAAACTGCCAGCCTGAGGGCTCTATACATTTCTGGGAGGAAATAACGGGGCAGATCGGACGTCACAGGGGGGTTCCCCACTCATCGGGTGGGCCACCATAGAGCTGCTTTTGAGCAGTCAGTCCCGCTAGCGCCCCCTGTGGCTTACCATTATCTGAATTAAAAAAAAAAAAAAAACGAACCCTAACTAACCGTACTGTAGCACTCAACACTTTGATGAACATTGTTGCTCAGCTGATAGAGTTGTGCCCTTCCTGATGGCTTGTCTTACAGAACATGTAAGTCGCTTTGGATAAAAGCGTCAGCTAAATGACTAAATGTAAATGTTACGGTCAAACAAGTAACCCCCCCGCCTGGTACGCCAGTTTTAAAGCGGGCGGTTACGTTGGGGACACAAGACTCATCCTGGTTGCGCCGGACCAGATCGGCCTAACCTAGTGTCTGCCAGGGGACAGTCAAGATACCCATGTACATGTCAAAATACTTCCCAAAGGTCAGTGAATACCACGATCACACCACCAGAGGGAGCTCCACAAATCATGTTAAACCCAGATTCGGCTCAAATAAGGGACTAAACACGTTTCGCAATTATGCCACATCAATGTGGAACGCCCTACCCAAAGCTGTAAAGGAATGTGAATCACTACCCACTTTCAAAACCACTCTCAAGGAACACCTACGGGAGACTGCAATTCGAAACTGGCCCCTGTAAATGTCCTAACCCAACCCCCTCCAATGTACAGTAATTTACCTAGTATGGTTGTCAATATTCCAATGTACAGTTTTGCTTGTTTGTACAGTGCCCCCCCCCCCCCCCCCCCCCCCCAACACCCTCCAATGTAAATTACCTAGTATGGTTGTCAATATCCCAATGTACAGTTTTGCTTGTACAGTTGTACAGTGTCCCCCCCCCAACCCCTCCCTACCCAACCCCCCCCCCACACAACCCCACCCAACCTCCTCCAATGTACAGTTTTTACGTCAAATGTATATACTCCTTTTTCTGGACTCTTTTTGTATCACAAACAGTACTGTATTTGCAAATCTGGTATGTCATAAATGTATAGATGTAGCAGTACTGTCTATCTGTATGTCATGTATGTCCTGATGAATTGAAATGGGGGACCCTGATGTAAACAAGACAAAAGTCTTTCTCTGGTCTGCATCCCCTTAACAATTGTGTGTATTGAACTGTACTGTATTGTACCCATTCTGCAATCTGTTAATAAAGTTTTCAATCAATCAATCAATCAATCAAGCTCTGCTCTGCTCTTACTAAGGAATTTGCCAGCCTGGATTAAAGGAGCAATCCTCCTCGAGGAGTGGATGCTCCTCGGTATGCCTGTGGTCACGTGGCATGCCAGACACCCCCCTGGTAGACCAGTTATAAAGTGGAGCGGCTACGTCAGGGACTCATGACCCATCCTGAACCTCCACCTATTTTTTTCCTATTACGTGCGCTGACGATGTCTTAAAACGCACGAGGGACCTCAGGGCTACCAGTCAACGGTTTGTTAGAATGTAAAGCACGGTGGCCGTGACGGAGGGGAGGCTGTGTCACAAACAACGGCAATGGAGGACATGTATGCTGCAGCTTCGTGGTCCTCACCAGGTCCCTTGGACGGGTTCTATCTCGTGGACCTGGCAGAGAGCCCCGTCTCTCGTGCGGTCCATAGGGCTGGAACCTCTTCTACATCCCATCGCTAGATAACTGGCGGGATGCATGGTGAGGTAGACAGGAGTTTTTTTTGCACAGTCTACTCACCCTGTGCGTTTTTGGGGAACTGCGCCCTATTTACGCATGGTCGGAGTTCTATCCCTCCGCTCCTCGTTAGGACGAGTGTGGGGGCCAGGACCCTCCCCGTTTTCTGATGGTCATAAAGGGGACCTCAGGTGGTACATTTATCGGGGCTACGCGCCTTGCTCCGCCCATTAGTCCAATAGGCAAACAAGACGCACAGCCAGTATGAAATATAACGATGGTTATCCTATAACCCTAGTTATATGATTACTGGCAACTGGCAAGTGTCTTGCTTTTTGGCCCTGAGGACCCCTGACTGTTTTTTGAATGAAATTCAGACTCGGAAGGGGGAGCACAGCCACGCCACGGGTTATATACGTAGCAGGTGCATGAGAAATTCTTTCAATGTGTACATTAGGTACAACGAGATAGTCCAATAGACGAGCAAGACGCTTGCCAGTAATCATATAACTAGGGTTATAGGATAACCTTCGGTATCCCATCCCACTTTATCCAATCAGGAGAAAACCCTAGATTTTAGATGTTGCCGCTGAATTAGCTTATTGCACTTGTAGGAGCCATTATGATGGTGGCATATTATTTATTATTTGTAATATTATTATTGGACACCTGGTGGCGGGTTTTAGATTTGACAGCACTGGTTATGTATTTAGAGCAGTGTTTCTCAACTGGTGGGTCGCGACCCAGAAGTGGGTCGCGGGGCCATTTTGAGTGGGTCGCGGATGTGTATATATATATAAAAAATAAAAGAAGTACAAACATATTTTTTTTTTTTTATATATAATTTTTTTTTGCACTACCTATCTTTGTGAAAGTGGCTTCTCAGCTCTGGTCCATCTTTAGACAAAGCGGAGGAACAGATTGGACATTGAGCATGACCTCAGAGTTGCTTTGTCTACCATCAACCCAGACTTTGAGACTCTTGTCAGGAGCAAACAACATCCCCAGTTATCCCATTAGTTCCCTGGGATGTTAAAGCCCAACTTGCAGGTTAAATCCTACTCTTCAATTATGGGTAGTTTACATCATTGGTATCTAATTTAATTATTTATTTGTTTCCATTTGACGCCGGAAATGCCACTCCGAAAGGGGTAAAAAGGTCCACGCACGAATAACATGCACGCGCGAATCAAAAAAGCTTATCAGAGCTATCAGGGCCATGACGTCACGTGGGGTATCTTTCCCCTACTTCTGATCCACTACAAGGAGTTTTGACAAGTGCAGAAAGCTATTTCCTTGATCAAAATGGACGCCTTACAAGACGCAAATGGGTTTAATCGTCGGGAGACTTTGATGGACCAGCTACAACTGGTTGAAACAAGGTAGTTATAATGTTTTTAATGTCGTAAA
Source organism: Notolepis coatsorum (assembly GCF_963971535.1). Taxonomy (NCBI): domain Eukaryota; kingdom Metazoa; phylum Chordata; class Actinopteri; order Aulopiformes; family Paralepididae; genus Notolepis; species Notolepis coatsorum. The sequence continues at coordinate 168,570,989 of NC_140165.1, read as the reverse complement.
AAAAGAACTACATTTACCACTAGGCAGCCTGTTGTTCAGTACAGCAGCGCTACTGGTCTGTGGGCTGTTGCCTTATCCCCGGGTCATAGTACCAAGCTGGCTATATGGCTCTGGCTAATGTTACCCCGCTAACGTTAGCATTATGTCTACTGTCGTGCATGTAAAAGAGTTTTGGGAACGAGTCAAATGTGTAGGTCCTCTTCTCAGACCTGTGAGGCAAAGCACTGCTGCACACACATCCTGCCGGCTAGCAAGCTATGCGCCCCGGCATGTTGATACGATAGTAGCCCCTTTAGCTGCACTCTGTGCATTAGTGACTATAGCTATGAGCTAACTAACGCTACAAGCTCAAACACCTTATAACTACTACTATTGTCGTGTCCATAAGTTCCTTGGCAGAATACTTGTGATGACAAAGGTATACAAAGAGGAGAGAACCATTTTAAATCGGGTGATGTTATGAGTTTCGGCTACCAAGCTAAGCTAAGCTACGTTAGCTAACTTAGCTAGCTTCTAACGGTGTATACACAATATGTACAACGACACAATGATTTTCATTAGTACAAATATGGTAACATGGTTGTGGCTTTTACAAATAGTGGTTAGCTTTAGAGATGGATGGCTATGATCACGGAGCAATAGTGTTGTTAGGTGAAACAGATCATTCATTACTCCTCGGCTAGTAGTAGCAAGGCTCTCTGCCTGCCACTAGCTGTGTGTGACTCTCAGACTCTCTGTGTGTGTGTGACTCTCAGGGGCCCTGCACCTGCCGTGACAACATCATTTCGATTACACGCGTGTTAGGGATTTCCTATCCCTCGTGAATTCTTAATTGATTTGCCAGTGGGCCAGTCGGCCGAAAGACGAAGCGGAGACAGAGTATTTCTCAAACGGAGCTTTTATTCATTAGAGAAGAAGACAGACAGTCAGCCCGCGCGGGCACATCACCAGTAGACAAAAGAGAGCAGGAGACAAGAGAGTGTCCATATTACATGTCACTTTATACACTCTTGAGAAAAGGGAGGGGGGTGTGTGTATGTCTGTGTGTGTGTGTGTGTGTGTGTGTGTGTGTGTGTGTGTGTGTGTGTGTGTGTGTGTGTGTGTGTGTGTGTGTGTGTGTGTGTGTGTGTGTGTGTGTGTGTGTGTTGAAAGGGAGGGACATGATTTTGCATGTCTAACTGCCAAGGGAACTAGGATTTTGCATGTTCTGCTACATGATGCAGGGGGAGGAGAGACACAGACTTCTAGGCATATTCTTTATTAAGGCCTTTAGATATATAGAGGATATTCGTCATCAATGAACTGAAAAACCTATCAATTCCCCCTTTTGACGTTAAATAAAGCGTCAACACACAGTTCATTGATCTGTATCCGTCGATTGTCACCTCATTACATGCATCACATCCAATACCAGACAGGATAATCAACATCAGGAGAGCAGAGAGAGAGATAGAGGGAGGGAAGAAAGCGGGAGAGAGAGAGAGAAGAAAGAGAGAAACACAATTCTGGCAACTTAACAGAAGATAGCACGTAACCCCGCCGGACCCCCCTTACTCATCACCTAACCCAGAGGAACCCCCCCTCTATTACAGTGCACCCCTGGTCCCGTCTTCTAGGGGACGTGGGTCTCCTCCTGAGCTGGTTCCCGTAGGCACACACAACGTCCATCAGGGCGCTTCCTTCCCTCTGTCACAGTGCACCGCCCACCTGGGTCGGCCCCGTCTTCTGGAGGGCAAGGGCTGACCTCCTGAGGTTGGTCCCCGTTCCAGGTGCGGGTCCCCTAGGCAAACGTGCCTCCTCCGGTCCGCTGCCTTCCCAGTGTCTCTGGACTGTCCGCTCCACCTCTCGCCGGCCGGCCCCACCGTCACTCCAACTCAGCTCAGTGTCACTCCTGCTGTCGCTTCCCCCGTTCTAGTCGTGGACGAACTGCGTGTCGTAGACGACGATCAGCGGTGATTGATCTGCGGTGCCTGGCTGCGGTGTTCCTCTCCGGCCTCTCGCACAGCTGCCATCTCCTCCGGTCGCCTCTCATCCTGGCCCGTCTGTCCTTCGTCTCCTCCTGCCTGTCATCCGGTCGTCTGGTGGTCTGGTCACGGACGTCTGAGGGGCTGCCGTTGGTAGCTCACCCCTGGGTCAGACGCGCTGCAGACAGCTGGTAGTGAAAGTCTATCCCTCTGCACCGTCTCCTCCTCCTCCCGTCTCCTCCTCCTCCTCCCGTCCCCATTCCGTCCTTGGTTGTGGCTGGCCCACATCAATTCTCACTGGAACCTCCATTTGTTAGGGATTTCCTATCCCTCGTGAATTCTTAATTGATTTGCCAGTGGGCCAGTCGGCCGAAAGACGAAGCGGAGACAGAGTATTTCTCAAACGGAGCTTTTATTCATTAGAGAAGAAGACAGACAGTCAGCCCGCGCGGGCACATCACCAGTAGACAAAAGAGAGCAGGAGACAAGAGAGTGTCCATATTACATGTCACTTTATACACTCTTGAGAAAAGGGAGGGGGGTGTGTGTATGTCTGTGTGTGTGTGTGTGTGTGTGTGTGTGTGTGTGTGTGTGTGTGTGTGTGTGTGTGTGTGTGTGTGTGTGTGTGTGTGTGTGTGTGTGTGTGTGTGTTGAAAGGGAGGGACATGATTTTGCATGTCTAACTGCCAAGGGAACTAGGATTTTGCATGTTCTGCTACATGATGCAGGGGGAGGAGAGACACAGACTTCTAGGCATATTCTTTATTAAGGCCTTTAGATATATAGAGGATATTCGTCATCAATGAACTGAAAAACCTATCACGCGCACGTTATGAACCATTGATTAAAATATCCACGTGCGTGGTGATTGTGTTGGGCAGACAAAATGTTTGATAAAAACGCTAAAACTGGGTCAATTTCAATATTTTTTTTTCTTCTTCATGAAAGTCACCGTTGGCCTAGTCCACATTGTTTATTGAACTAAAATACAACCTGCAAGTTGGCCTTTAAGCTAAGAAATCTGCTAAGAAGGATATATTATTTATTATTATTTTATTTCATTGTGTTTTAGCCCTTAGTTGCACTTTTGTTGCAACCCCAGTTATCCCATTAGTTCCCCCAAACTTACTGTAGGTCTGTTATGTTAAGCTAAGAAATCTGCTAAGAAGCATAATTATTTATTATTATTTAATTTCATTGGGTTTTTAGCCCTAGTTGCACTTTTGTTGCAACCCGTTATCCCATTAGTTCCCCCAAACTTAGGTCTGTTATGTTAAGCTAAGAAATCTGCTAAGAAGTATTATTTATTATTATTTTATTTCATTGGGTTTTTAACCCATAGTTGCACTTTTGTTGCAACCCCAGTTATCCCATTAGTTCCCCCAAACTTAGGTATGTTATGTTAAGCTAGGAAGTCTGCTAAGAAGCATAATTATTTATTATTATTATTATTATTATTATTATTATTATTATTATTATTATTATTATTATTATTATTATTATTATTATTATTATTATTATTATTATTATTATTATTATTATTATTATTATTATTATTATTTAATTTCATTGGGTTTTTAGCCCTAGTTGCACTTTTGTTGCAACCCCAGTTATCCCATTACCGGTAGTTCCCCCAAACTAAATTTAGGTATGTTATGTTAAGCTAAGAAATCTAATGACGGTTAGAACGTTGTCCGACTTGCTCTGGAAATCTGACGAGGCGAGCCGCGGAAATCTCACGGGAGCGAGCCACGCACAGCCTTCAGAGCCAGGCGCCACAGTACCTCTCACCCGACTGCTCCACGCAAATCCATGATGGGAAACAACTTAAGTTATGAGACGTTTGATTGAAAACTTTATTAACCGATTGCAGAATGGGTACAATACAGTACGGACGCCGTCTGCGTGAATACTTTACCCAAGGCAGTTGTCCTTCCACGTTCGGTTTGCGTGCCCTGATTGGTCTCTCAGCGCCCAATCGCGTTAGCCCTACTATCGCCTAACTACTCGCTCAATATACTACTACTACTCAAGCGCCGTGCATCAGCTTTCAGTTAACGTCGTATTGTTTTCGCCTCTCTATTAACGTAACGCGCTATTCATATCAATCGACATCACATCAACCCAGCCTCCTCCAATGTACAGTTTCTACGTCAAATGTATATACACTCTTTTTCTGGACACTTTTTGTATCACAAACAGTACTGTATTAGCAAATCTGCAGTACTGTCTATCTGTATGTCGTGTGTGTCATATATGTTTTTTTTTTTATATATATTTTTTTTATTATTTTTTAAACAAACATATAAACAAACATGACAACACACGATAAGATACACAAGCATCAATTAACAGTGCATATCCAATGAAATTACCATTTAGTCAAATGTCTTATACAGGATATACCCCTAATACCTGTTATCTAAAAACCTACACACATATGCTCTAGCTCGTACCCCCCCCTCCCGGACCCCCCATTGGATAATCCAACCATTATAACTTGTTCCTAACCAGACACTACCATTATATGCTAGCTTTTATTCTCTCCACCACTTCTAACCACATTGTCATTTTGGATTCATTGAGACCCAAAATTCTTGCTGTAGATATTTCTTGATAAATCACATCGAGATATGTAAGAGTCCAGACCTTCCGGCACATTTTTTCCGGTTGAAACCATTGTGATGCTATCAGCTTTTTAGCCACTGTGATACCGGATAAAACCAATCTCTTTAGCTGTGGAGGTACTGCATGCTCAAAGACATCATTCAGCAGTAATACAGAGGGGTGTACAGGTATATCCAGAGTTAAGAGATTTGCTAATTGCTGGGTCACTTCTTTCCAAAATATCTTAACTGGTGGGCAGTCCCAGTACATGTGCATAAATGTCCCTTCGTCCCCATTTGTACATAGGGAGCATTTGGAGTCTTATTTAAGACCCATTTTGTTCAGTCTTATAGGAGTTAAGTATGTCCTGTGAATATAGTTAAGATTGATTTGTTGATGGTCCGGGTTCCTTGATGCAAGTCGTACATTTGCCCAGGCCTCTTGCCAGTCAAAGTCTGTCTCCAGGTCTGGTATATCCCTCCTCCAGACTGAGTCTAGATGGAGGGTTTCATACGAGGCCGTTAGTAATTGATGATAAAATTGGGGAAGATACTCCAGTCCTTCTACTCAGGAGCTGTAGAGAGCATCTTGACCGGAAACATCACTGCCTGGTATGGAAACAGCACGGCACAGGACAAGAAGGCCCTACAGAGAGTGGTGCGCTCAGCCGAGCGTACCACGGGTATTGCGCTACCTCCCCTGCAGGTTCTATACAACAAGAGGTGCAAATCCAGAGCCTGCAGGATAATGAAAGACCCCCACCACCCCAATAACAGCCTGTTCCAACTGCTGAGGTCAGGCAGATGCCTGCGAACCCCAGCTACTAGGACAGAGAGGCTTAGGCTCAGCTTCTTCCCCCAGGCCATCAGAGCCTTGAAAAATGAACATTGAGTGCCACAGAACACTGAACTATCCACACACAAGCACACATGAGCACACACACGACACGCACGCTGTGCACGCTCACACACTAGCAGCCACTTTAACACTTTAACATGAGCGGGCACACACTCATGCCGCACACACGCACACTTATGGCCAAAAGGAAAGGCCACTTTAAATTAGTATAACAACAGGAACAGTGTATTGCACTACTAAAGCTACCTAGCATGTCCTATATGCTCTGTAACTATGTACAGATACCGAGATGTCACACCATGTTACCTGTTACCTGTTTATTGCACAATGTTTTTTTTTTATTGGATTCTATATATGTTGTACCACTGTAATGCACATTGTTGCGGGCAAGACCACCCGCATTTCATTGTATACTTGTATGCCGTGACAAATAAAACTCTTGACTTGACTAAAGATCTGATACAAAACCTCTCGATGTCTCTCCTTCATAGAAAAATGTGTGGTATCTGTGGTGTACAATTGGTATCCTTAATGGAACACCGTGAGCCTTCAAACATGCCAATAACTGTGCGTAAAAATAATATGTGGACTTGGTGAGATTACATTTTTTGCGTATTTCATTGAAACTACAAAAACCCTGTTTGTTGAAAACGTCTCCTAATGAGTGTATGCCTTGCTTTTCCCATCTAGGGAATCTTATAGGTTGTTTTCCAATCAAGAGTGCATTGTTATTGAATAAGGGAGTATGATTATGCCATTTATGTGGGGTAGAAATTTTTTTTTGTGTTTCACGCCATATCCGGATCGCATGAGTGATTATGGGGCCAAATTTCCGTTCGCATTGCTTAATTGATAATTTGGTGTATACTATGCCCTTCAGCCTATGTGGAGCTACTATATTTTCTTCTACATTTCTCCAGGATACTAATGCTTGGGGATCAAACCATGTTGTTAGTGGTCTTAAAGTGTACACCTTAAAGTAGTGGTAGAAATCTGGAAATGCCATACCTCCGTCTGCTTTGTTTCTCTGTGCGGTGGATCTTTTTATACGTGGTGGTTTGTTATTCCAAATAAATTTGTATGTGGAGGAGTGTAATTCTTTCCAGTAACCCTTTGGAGGGGGTAACGGTAGCATTGAGCTGAAGAAGTTGATTCTAGGTAGGACGTCCATCTTAACTATTGATATCCGTGCCTGTACTGAGTTTTTAAGTTTTGACCACCTGACAAGGTCGTATTTGATTTTGTTTTGGATTTTTATGTAATTGTGCTTCACCGTTTGGCTTATGGTAGGGAATATTTCAACTCCCAAACATCTAAAGTGTTTTACCATCGGTATCTCTTTTGGGAGGGTTATATTTCTTTTTGCAGGGGCGTTAAGTGGGAGGAAGGCCGACTTCGGCCAATTTATCCTAAATCCTGATAAATCTCCAAAGTCCTCAATCAGCTTGAGAAGATGAGGCAATGCGGTGTTGGGGTTTTGCATGAACAGTATTACGTCGTCCGCATATAAACTAATTTTGTGTTGTGTGCCCTTGATTATGATTGGTTCTATGGATTTGGATTGTCTTATATATTGTGCTAAAGGCTCTAATGATAGATCGAATAGTCCAGCAGGGCCCTCATTCATCAACGTGTTCTACGCACAGATCTGTGCTTACCCTGTGCGTATGATCATTTCTAAGCAAAGAGTGGGATTCATCAATTTCTATTTGAACTTGACTCCGTGCTTACATCTACGCACAGGTCAGACCACACTTACCTGACGCCCAGTGGTAGAATATATTATTACAACAAGGAAATGAGCTTCTGTGCATAATAACACTGGCATGTTCTGTACGAACCGTAGTTCATTATAGTTCATTGTAAAATAGCAACAGTAGTGTAATTATGGTCAAAACCCTATAAATAATAGATCTTTCTCTCAGAATGAATGCAGCATGGTTTATATAGCGTTATCGGAATATACGGGGTGTAGGCTACTGACTGACTGCGCTCCGCGTAGCTTGATTGATTGATTGATTGAAAAGTTTATTAACAGATTGCAGAATGGGTACAGTACAGTACAGCTCAGTACATACAATTGTTAATTGGGGATGCAGACCAACTTTCGTCTTGTTTACATCAGGGTCCCCCATTTTCAATTCATCATAAATCATAAAGCTCAACTCGTTATTATTTTGCGCACAGACCGCCGAAACACGGGAACGTTTTGATTATATTTAAAAGGCTTTACGTTAAACGAAACAAGTGGAATTTCGAAGCTGTAAGCAGAATAAGTCATATGAATATAGTGTTCTTCCCCCTTTTTACTGTATAAGAAAGAATAGAAAACGCATTGCAATGACACCATGCAGATAGTGGACAGACTATGTATATGATGGGATTCAAGTTCGCGTTTTTGTTGCTCATAGGCATGCTGTCAGAGTATGATATCTTAATCAAACATTCTAGAACATTTGTCGTCACAGATCATGTCCTAATAGAACATAGGCTATGGCATGGATCGTGATATTGTGTGGACTGTAATTATTACTGTACCGGTACCACCCATTGTGACAACAGCCTTGTGAGTCCCGCACACAAACATGATGGAATTCAAGTTCATGTATTGAAAGGCAGGCTACATCATACATGCAGTGAGATTCATTGTTCTTGTATATGCTCTCTATTATTGTTTATATAGGCTACCCAATACTGACATCAAAATAGATTGTAGTATGCCTCTAGAAATCATATGCAGCAGGTAGAAAATTGACGGGAGATCCATCGCGATTTGGAATAGAATTGAGGAGAACTTTAATCCCTGGGTATCAATCAAACAACACGGGAAAAGGCAGTCATATTCCAGCGCGGTCTTTATTAGCCGACAACAAAATAGATGCCTCTAAAAATCATATAGCCAATCGAACACAACTAATAAAGGCATTCATATTACAGCACGGTTATAATGACACACAACCAACGCCAAACAGTGGTCAACGAACGGTCTTTATTAGTATTTTGAGCTGTCCAGGCAGAATTGCAGCAATGGTCTTAGGGAGCCGTTGATATCTGACATCACCGTTTACAAGTCCGCCTTTTATTATTTATCCCATAATACGCGATAGTGTCTTCTTGGTTCGACAGCAGTGAACAATCTTCGTGGAGTTTCTCAGGGTTCCGCTCGGGTCAGTCCATTATTTCACATCCCATGGGGGGTGTTTCCTCATTTTCATGACCATATATGGATAATCATGCACGAGCATTGACGGTAGAACAAAGTGGTATTCATCAACACGGAGGGGCATAGAGCCTGCGTACGCACCGTGTGATGAATCCCGACTTCCCTGTGCGTACACTAGTTCTACATTCCGTGCTTACGTGTGGAAATAGAAATGTTCTACGCACACTATTGATGAATGAGGGCCCTAAGAGGGCAACCCTGTCTGGAAGAACGTGATACCGGAAAGATTTCGGAGATGATTGTACCTGTTGTAATCATGGCCGATGGGTCTTTGTATAATACTTTAATCATATCAATGAATCCTTTTCCTAACCCCATCCTTTCTAATACTGCCCATAGATACGACCATTCCAACCTGTCAAAAGCTTTCATTGCATCCAGGGACAGTATCGCCTTAGGTGTGTTGTCTTCCTTGTTAGCATCTAGTACGTGCAGTAATCGTCTTATGTTATCAGTGATCAAGCGACCTCTTATGAAGCCAGTTTGGTCCGGATGAATTAAAGACGTCATATGCTTTTGTAGTCTGATGGCTAATGCCTTAGAGTACAATTTGATATCGGTTCCGAGGAGGCTTAAAGGTCTATAACTACCGCACTCGGTGGGGTCTTTGTCTTTTTTAAGGAGGACTGTTATGAGTGCAATATAGTCATTCTTATGGAAGTTCCCCTCCTTGACTGAGTATAAAATCATATTTAGTAATAAAGGTCCAATTATGTCCCAACAAGAGAGGTACATTTCTGGTGGGATACCGTCTCTTCCAGGAGCCCTACCACTTTGCATTTCAGATATGGCCTCCCTAAGTTCATCTAGTGTGATCGGTGTTTCTAACTGTTTAGCGTCATCCTCTGAAAGTTTAGGGAGGTTAATTTGATTAAGATATGTGTCCATTTTGTTTTGATCGAAGGTCGTATCTGATTTGTATAAGTTGGAGTAGAATTCTTTGAATGTCGTGTTTATTTCTTTGGGTTCTGTAACAAGTCCTTGTTGTGCTCTAATGGTAGTTATATCTGCAAATTTTGCGTTGACTCTTAATCGCATAGCTAATAGGTGACTTGGTTTGGAACCTTGGGAGTACTGTCTTGTGCTACGTATTTGCATTTCAGATTGTTGTCTATATATGGCGTTAATCTCTTTTTTTAGTATATTGACTTGATTTTCCAGTCGAACCGAGTTGTTGTATTGTAAAGAAATAAATAACGTTGAGTAAAGCGTTTCCAGTTCATCCAGTTTTGAGCATCGATTCTTGCGTATTTGGGAGGAAAAGCTATCAGTGAAATCCTTGATCATTCCCTTTGTCGTCATCCATAATATTCTGGGGTCCTGCACCGTATTCGCACTCATCCGAAGGAATAGCTTCTTTGATTTGTGTAATGAAATCATTTTTTTTTTTTTTTATATATTTTATTTTACATTTTTCAGAACATTGTACAAACATGACAAACCGTATACCAACATGACATACAGACACACTCAGACAGTGAAAGTTAAAAAAATGCATTAAAGAAAAAAAAACAATAATAATTTTTTTTTTACATCTGCTATTACAACACGGTTACCAGCCATACATGACTGAGAAATATTGTGTTTGGGGTCCCTCATAGGGGGACTGTGAGATCAGACGGGCGAATCAGCTGCCGCCTCTAGCCTCATCGAGATAGGCTAAGAACGGGTCCCAGATTTTTGAAAACCTTTTAAGTGAATCGGTTCTCAGAAACCTTAGTCTCTCCATCCGTATGACAGAGGTCATGTCCGCCATCCACAGTTGGAAAGAAGGTGCTGAGGAGGACTTCCACTCCATCAGTATTTGTTTTTTAGCAACCGTTGTCCCCAGTGTCAAAGATTGTTGTACAGCTGTAGGAAAGCTCAGAGAGGACTCAGAGCAGCCGAAGATGGCAAGCTCTGCCCCCGGCTGTATAGTTATCTTGTAGGCCTTAGAGTACCAGTCAAATATTTTGGCCCAGAATCCTGTTAGTGAAGGGCAAAACCAGAAGGCATGAGAAAGTGTACCCTCTGATACTGTACCTGGCACCTGTCGCACAGAGGTGAAACAGAGGGGTAGATCTTGTGCAATCTATGCTTGGAGTAGTGGAGACGATGCACAACTTTAAATTGGATCAGCTGGTGTCTACTATTGACTGAGCCAAGTTGTACTATAGACAGACTCCTATCCCATATAATATCAGATAGATCAATACTGAGTTCCTCCTGCCATTGTTCTTTAATCTTCTCAGTAGAGGCCATATTACAGTTGTCAAACAGACACACAAACCTAGAGATGAGGTGCTTGGAGTGGGGAGGGCTCAGCAATATATCAAAGAAAGAATGTTCAATTGGGAGCTCTTCGAAAGCCTGAACTTTGGATCTAACATAATCTCTGACTTGTAAAAATCTGAGCCAGTTGGTGCCGGGCAACTCAAACTTCCTCTTTAGTAGATCGAAGGATGCAAAGTGACCGTCTATGTATAAGTCCTTAATGGAAGCTAGCCCCTTCCCACTCCAGGCAAGGTAGCCTCCGTCTGTCCATGGAGCCGAAAAAGTGTGATTAAAACAGATTGGTGCATGGATAGAAACATCTGGTAGGCTCAAAGCACCCCTGATTTGATTTAAAATTCTGACAGAGTTTTCCACGACAAAACTTAGTTTCAAGCCTCTTAAGATCCCGGGTACCCCTGGTTTGACAAATAGCATAGCTGGCAAGGATGAGTTAATAAGGGAATTAGCCTCCATTCTCAGCCACAAGGAGGCCCCAGGAGTCAATTCACCTGTTGTCCCCTGCCGCCAGTACATCAGAGCCCTTACATTGGCAGCCCAGTAGTAGTGCCTAAATACTGGCAAGGCCAGCCCTCCCTCAGATTTAGGTTTTTGCAAGTGCATTTTTGAGATTCTGTGATTCTTATAATTCCAGGTGTAAGACAGAATTACAGAGTCCAGTTCCTTGAAAAAAGACTTTGTGAGAAAGATGGGAAGATTTTGACAAAGGTATAGGAATCTGGGGAGAGAAACCATCTTGACAGAGTTTATGCTGCCTATCATGGAGAGGGGTAGCACTTTCCAATTTTCAATGCATTGTTTTACCCTTGAAACATAGTCGGCAAAGTTCAATTTAAATATTAATTTAGGATCTTTGGGTATGGTCAGACCAAGATAGGTGAGGCGATCTTTTGCCAATTTGAATGGGAGATTTTCCAAGAAACCGGGAGTGAAGGTGTCAGAAAGAGGCATAAAGTCACTCTTTGTCCAGTTAATTGTGTATCCGGATAGCTCACCGAAAGAGGTAATTAATTCTAAAAGAGGGGGAATCGATATCTCTGAATTGTGTAGGTATAATATTACATCGTCAGCATACAAGCTGATGCGTGTCTCGATGCCTCCAACTTTCAAGCCTACAAGACTTGGGTGACTGCGTATTTTTAGGGCAAGGGGTTCGAGCGCAACGGCGAAAGGCGCCGGCGAAAGAGGGCAACCCTGCTGGACAGAACGGAGCAGTGGAAACCTGGTTGACTTCTCCCCGTTGGTTATAACTGAACATGTTGGACTGGCATATATGAGCTTTACCCAGGATATAAATGTATCACCAAACCCGAATCTATGCAGTGACTCAAACATATAAGGCCACTCAACCTGATCGAAGGCCTTCTGTGCGTCAAGTGATAAAATCGCAGCACCCCTGGTCCGACTATGACCAGCATACATGGTGTTGAGGAGGCGTCTGACATTGAAGAAGGAAAATCTATTCGGAATGAACCCTGTTTGGTCAGGGTGAATGATGGTTGACAGGTGTTTATTTAGTCGAACAGCCAGCATTTTAGTAATTACCTTTCTGTCGAAATTTTGGAGTGCTATGGGTCTGAAGCTGGCCGGGTCTACTTCCTCCTTCCCCTTTTTTAATATGAGGGCAATATTAGCTTCGTATAATGTTTTGGGTAGGACTCCGTCCTTCTCAGAACTGGATATCATTCTGAGGAGGAGTGGTGCGAGAATGTCACAGAATTTCTTGTAAAATTCAGCACTGTATCCATCTGGCCCAGCTGCTTTACCTGATGAGAATGATTTAATGGTTGAAGTTATTTCTCCCAATGTGAAATCACAGTCTAAATCCTTTCTAGCATCATCACTCAGTTTGGGTGTTTCAAGAGGGTCAAAGAAGTCGTTCAAATCAGATTGAGTGGAATCACATTTAGATGAATAAAGTTCACTGTAAAACTCCTTAAAACGGTCATTTATCTCCCTGGGGTTAGTCAGCAGGGCGCCACTGTTAGACTTGATGGAGAGGATTGACCTAGAGGCCTGAGCACCCTTGAGCTGTCGCGCCAGGAGACGCTCAGGCTTATCTCCCATTTCAAATTGCTTTTGTCTTAGTTTTAAAAGGAGTGTTTATTTGACCACCCAATATACAGTTATATTCATACTTTAGCTTCAATATTTTATTATAATCTTCAGGGGATTTTGAGGCCTGATATGCCGTCTCGAGGGCGGGAAGAGCATTGTTAATCTCAATCAGTCGCCTTTCTCTCTCCCTTTTGGCAGTGGATTCATATGAGATTACATCCCCACGAATTACAACCTTTAATGTTTCCCACAGTGTGGAGTCTGACACTTCACCATTGTCGTTAAATTCCATAAAAGATGTTAATTTGATGGTGATATACTCTACAAATTTCCCTTCAGCAAGTAAGGAGGGGTTGAGACGCCAAGAGTATGTTTGCTTGGGGATGGAGAGATCTAGGGACATTGACAGGGGGCTGTGGTCAGAAATCAATATGTTGTTGTATTTTGTGTTGGTGACATGGGAGATTAGTTGGGAGTCTAATAAAAAATTGTCTATTCTACTATAGGATTTATGGGGATGAGAGTAGAATGAGTAATCCCTGTCAGTCGGGTGCTGAACCCTCCAAATATCTACTAGGTTCCTGGATTTAATCAGGTTGTTCAGAACCCGAACTGATGAGATATCTGGGGGTGGGCGTGTAAATGAAATCCTTGTTATTGAGCAGCATCGTGTTAAATCGCCATCTTGGGGCTCGGGTTGATAGTATACCAAATGTTCCTTTTAGGAGTAAATAACAGTGATCTGATAATGCATTGGGTATCATTTCCACATCGTAGTTATCAAATAGTCTCGGGATGTAAAAATGTAATCTATTCTGGATAATGTGTTATGTCTCGCAGATCGACAGGAGTACTTCCGGGTCGTGGGGTTAAGTGATCGCCATAAGTCATTTACACCTGTAATCTTCGACCAATCCTTTAATGCATTAGATGAATTTTTTTGTTCGTTGGAAAAGGAGGGGTTTGATTTGTCCATCCTTGGATTCCAAATGGCATTAAAATCCACACCAATTATAAATGAGTATTCGGGAAGGTCTAACATTAGTCTGGTAAGTGTAGTGAAGAAATTAACTTCGTATAAATTTGGGGCGTATACCGCTACCAGCGCTATTTTCCTGTTCTTGTGTAAAATCTTAGCTATAGTTATCCGACCATCTGCATCAGACCATACTCCTTTCAATTCAATGTTCAACTTCCGTCTAACGACTATGGCTACTCCCCGAGTTCTCGTTCCAAAGGAAGAGTGACTAATGTTATGATATGTGTTGTCCGCTAATGAATCTATGTCTTTCTCTAAAATGTGCGTTTCGCTTAGCAGAGCCACGTCCACCTATTCTTTTTTCATCAGTGTGAGCACGCTTTTGCGTTTGTGTTGATTATTTATTCCACCAGTGTTCCAGATCATTATATTCAAACTAGCCATAATCTATACATGTTAGGGATGTCCCGATCCGATCACGTGATCGGGATCGGCGCCGATCACGTGCTTTTCAGAGGATCGGGATCGGGAATCTTTTTTAATAAAAATCGGCAGTCAAAAAAAGATTTTTTTTTTTATTTTTTATTTTCAACAAACATGACCATGTTCACGTCTTAAACTCATACGGAGGCCTTAGTTTTGGTTTTAAATTACATATAATATATCATTAATGTATTTATTGTCACACAGAGCAGAATAATTGTCCACAACAAACACATCCCCTTTAATTTACACCGTTGCAACAAACACTTTCCTTTTAATTTTAGACGCTCACATCACAACAACACGTTGCTCCCCGAAACGTTATCCACTGACTTGAGCAGCTGCTAGAGGTTTGTAACTAAGCATTTTAAAATAGAAAGTCAAGCCAGTCCAACAGCAATTGCAATGTTTGCAAGGAGGACATTTCGCGTGGAGGAAAAACTCATGAAGCAGCAGGAGGCGGAGTTTTCAGACTAACTTTTCAGATAACGGCAATTATTTGCTGTGTGACTGAGGATTATCGTCGGCGTTTCAGACCAGAATGGAGCTAATCATTACGTAAGTCGAACACTGAATGTATACTAATGTGCAAACATATATTGAAACTTTTAATATTTCTCATATGAAGCACATATGAATGTAAATAACAAGAGCCGCCGCGCTCGCGCCCCGGACTATAGGCAACAGAGGGGCTTCTTGCTCCGCCAGTTTCTGACACAAATGCGTCAAAATTGATTACTAATGTGAAAGATCGGATCGGGAACGATCGGAATCGGTAGATATTTAAAATCACATGATCGGGATCGGATCGGGGCAAAAAAAGGCGATCGGGACATCCCTAATACATGTTGTTGTGTAGTTGTTGGTAATGCTTCTGGAGTGCGAAGCTACAATAGATGTACATCCAATTATTGAGGTCCCGTTGAGAGCCGAGCTTAAAAACATATATATATACAAATAAAAATCCCCTATTCCCCCCTCCCACCGAGAATCGTACAGGACTGTGTTCCATGAACACAACCTTCGCGTATAACTCCCTCCCTTAAACCACCGGATATCCCAGAATGATCCAATTATCCTTAACATTCCTATGTCTACCATAGGATCTAACATTCTAAATTCTACCATAAGTAGAATGTCAACTGTGGCTTGGCCACTTTCCTGTTAAATAAAAATTAAAACTAAAAATAAAGGCCAAAAATAAGCTTCAATTATCATGCCATAATCACTTACATTTTATAAGAACTTGTGTAATTTATAATAACCCAAGAATAATATGGAGGTATTGAACTGAAAAGAGAACCTCAATAAATCATAAAAAGAAAAAAGAAAAAAAGAAGAGAACATTAACTTAGATCTTTAAAGAGCTTTGCTATGCTTAAACACCTAGAGTATAAATTGGAGAAGTAGTGGAAATATTTCCAATTAATAAAAAGCAGTTTTTAAATACGTATATGCAGCATTTCCCCTGGCCAGAGGTGGGCGATGATCCGTTGTGAAGAATGTTATTCCGATATGGGCCCACCGGTCCTCAGCCGGCCGCTGCTGTGATGGTTCTGTGGTTCTGCAGCTAGATGCTGTTGGTTATTCCCCCGAAGGACTTCTGGCTGTATGTCTGGCCACGTATTGCTGTTATTCCAGAATGTTCCATATATCAAAGAATGTTTTAGATGTTCTAGATTATTCCAATATGTCGTTTTTACAGTGTTAGAATGTTCCAGTATGTTCTGGAATGTTGTTAGAATTCCATACTCTTAAAATAAGGATCACTTCAACGCCATGTTCATCTTCTCTGTATCGTTCCAATTTTAAATCCAATATGTCCACAATAATAGAAGTCCAACGGGGAAAACATTCAATAACTCTGAGCTCGTAGGTCTCTCTGTCCCAAATCAGCGGTTCATTAAAGTTTATACTATATGGCATAGGCGTCAAACTCACGGCCCGCGGGCCAAATGCGGCCCGCCACGTCATTTGATGTGGCCCCCCAAGAGCTCAGGTAAAAAAAAAAAAATAAAAAAAACGTATTTTTTTTTACATTAATATTGGGTTAAAAAATAGCAGTGTTAAAATAATTGTGGGTTAATGCGTTAATAAAGCTTTAACTTTGACAGCCTTAGTTATTACACATTCTTACACATACATGTATGTTGAACATCTGAGGTATTGATGAAGTAACAAAGGAAAAAAGCCAAAAGCACTTACTCCTCAGACATTCTTTGACAATTTTACAGCCCAAAATACAAAAAAGATCCAGGCGGAATAGGTAACAAAGGGTTGAAGAAATATTGTCTGAACTGTAAGATGCAAACTGGCTGTGTGACATAACCGAGCATCTCGCTCAATTGAATAAGAAGCTGTAGGGACGCAAACAAGTCCCACCCAAAACTTGACCAATATAGTTGTGAACTGAGACAACCCTTATTTTGTTATTTTTGAGTACAGTTACAGTTGTGTGTTCATGCAGACACATAATAGCAATTTCATTACGAATTGAAAATGGGGGACCCTGATGTAAACAAGTCGAAAGTCTTTCTCTGGTCTGCATCCCCTTAACAATTGTGTGTATTGAGCTGTACTGTACTGTACCCATTCTGCAATCTGTTAATTAAAGTTAATTAAACTATCTTCCATTAGTTGGATGTATGGCCTCTGCAAGGTTGTGTGCAGCCATTTGTTTTTGTAACATCTGCTACATCTGTCCCACGTGTTCTTTGCAGCTCAGTTGTTAGTTCTGCCCCTCTTGACTGTGACAAAAAGGTTTTGAACAAACTTAATGTCATAGCTTGTATTTGATGATATTCTTCTTTGTTATTTACTTGAATGGTTTGATCATTGATTGATGGAGTAATATGGGGTTCTGATAAACTAAAATTATTTGTTAAAATAACATAAGCTAACATATATTTTTACATTTATGCAAATGCATATGCAATATGTATAACTTGAATAAGTAATAAATACAGAAACAACATGTTTAACAATATGTAAATGTGTAGCTACATTTATTTTACATTACATTAACATTTATACGGTCTTTGGCCCTTTGAGGGCAACCATAATGCTGATGTGGCCCTCTGTGAAAATGAGTTTGACACCCCTGCTATATGGTGTCCATGCCTAACAGAGATTAAAAGGCCGTTTATACACTATCCTGCATTTTGTGCTGCCATGGGAAGGAACCGGGGTTCACAACCGAGGCGCCCAGCACGTCGCGGGGACAAAACAGCGAGGCATCGCTCCTCACACCGGCGCCGGAGACCAACAGCATCCACGCAATTGACGCTTCAGCCAGCAGTTGCACCAGCCGACCAGCAAGCGGCGACATACCCTCACCGAAGCCCCAGCAGACTTGGAGAGCGGCGCGGGACATCAAGATCACCAAGGACCCGACGGTTAGCTTGGCTGGCCCCGCCATGCCAGCTAGTCTACCCGGGCCGAGGCCAGGTCAAAAGGCACCCCCCCTCCCCCACAATGGAGTTCAATCAGACATATCTGTAAACAACCAGCCCCCCCCCCCACATCGCGGGCTTTCACACAAAGGAATACAGACTCCAGCAAAGGACAAAGAAGAATCACCCCCTCCCCCCCTCCCCACCCACGGCACAAACAGCAACAACGCCCCCCCTCCCCCCACCACAGGACAGGACTCAAATGAACAGAGTTACCTCAAGTGTGACGACGTCAATCTGATTACCAGCAAAAATGGACTACACATATTTCATCTTAATACAAATAGCCTGAGACCTAAACTGGCTGAAATCAAACAGTTGTTTTTAAACGGTAAGGCTAACATATTGTGTTTCACAGAAACAAAATTAGACTCATCTGTACAGGATCCAGAGATTGAAATTGAAAACTACTCAATAGTCAGGAGGGATAGGAACCAGTATGGAGGTGGCGTCTGTGTGTATATACACAAGGATACCAAATACATCAACCGTACTGACCTTAACCATGATGAAATTGAAACTGTTTGGATTGAAATCTTATTAGACAGGGCGAAACCAGTACTAGTAGGCACAATCTATAGACCACCAGAACAGAGTGGCTTTTATGACACACTTGATGGGTGTTTAGCTGGGGTGGAGGGGGTAGAAAAAATTCTTATTGGGGACTGGAACACGGATATGCTGCGTAAATCAGCACCCGTCTTCAAGGCCTTCAGTAGGTTTTCTGATCTGCACGGTTTCAGCCAGCTAATCACCCAACCCACAAGGGTATGCGATTCGACACAAACCACCATTGACCTCATTTTGACCACTGACAAGTCAATGATCTCCAATAAAGGGGTGATAGCATGCGGGTTAAGTGATCATTATATGATTTTCTGTACCCGCAAAAAGCTAAAACAGAAGGCCGGCTGTCACAAAACAGTCACATCTAGAGACCTCAAAACTTACTCTAGAGAGGCCTTTAACCTAGAACTGGGGAGCTTGGACTGGTCAGATGAACTCAGTGGTACACAGGTTGAAGAAACATGGCTTGGATTCAAAACCAAATTCACAGCAATACTCAACAACATGGCACGATAAGAACCACCAGGGTTAAAAATCGCGCTGAGGCATGGATGCACACTGAAATACTGGCCGCTATGAAAACCAGAGACAAAAAATGCTCTGAACTTCATAAAAGTCAGACAAAGCTTTCCAAAAGCTCAAACAGTGAACTCCAAGCCCACGTGGTTGAACTAAAAATCCAAAGAAACAGACTAAGAAATGACGTAAACACCATGATCAGAACCGCAAAAAGAAATTTCATCAACGACAAAACTGAGGAAAACAAAAACAAACCCTGCGAACTTTGGAAATTACTCAATAATCAACTAGGCTGCAGTAAAAAAGTTAAAACCAGATTCTCAAACATAAACATATAGACGGACAACACGCTCATCACAGACAAGCTGGATGTAGCCAATTACTTAAACATCTTCTTCACAAACATAGCCACAACACTGGTAAACAAACTACCCTCCCACTCAGGGCATTATGGGGTAGAACACATAGTAGCATACTACAAAAACCTAGGGGTCCACAAAGACGACTTCAAACTTGAAATGGTAACAACCGATGAGGTACTCAAAAAATTGAGCGCCCTCCAACCTAACAAGGCCACTGGCCATGACAACATCCCCTCCAAATTCCTCAGAGACGCAG
Organism: Notolepis coatsorum; assembly: GCF_963971535.1. NCBI lineage: Eukaryota > Metazoa > Chordata > Actinopteri > Aulopiformes > Paralepididae > Notolepis > Notolepis coatsorum. Next base: position 168,551,390 of record NC_140165.1, on the reverse strand, counting down.
CAGCCGCCATCACCCCAGTCATCACACACATAATAAACCTCTCTATAAAACAGGGGCACGTCCCCAAGGACTTCAAAATTGCGAGAGTGACCCCTCTACACAAAAAGGGCAGCAAATTAGACCCAGGCAACTACCGCCCTGTTTCTATTCTTACCTCCATCTCGAAAGTCATGGAGAAAATAGTCTATGAACAGGTCGAAAAGTACTAATCTAAAAAAAAAATCTAATCTACGAATTCCAATCTGGCTTCAGAACGTCCCACTCCACTGACACATGCCTCCTCTATTTGAACGACCACATCAAACAAGAGGTGGACGCGGGCAAATACTGCGGCATGGTCATGCTGGACCTACAAAAGGCCTTCGACACTGTCAATCACTCCATTCTAATGGACAAGCTAAAAGCAATTGGTTTTGATAGCTTATCAGTGAGCTGGATGCAATCCTACCTGGAGGGGAGAGAACAGATGGTAGAGGTAAACGGTACTCTATCCCCCCCCCTCACAGTGAGCTGTGGTGTTCCACAAGGAAGCATACTAGGACCGCTACTCTTCCTAATTTATGCAAATGACATGTCGTCAGCCTGTGACTGCAACTTGTTCCTGTTTGCGGACGACTCAGCCCTGCTGGTCTCTGACAAGAACAAATTGCAGGTTGAAAAAACCCTCAGCACGGAACTAGGCAAAATCTGCATATGGCTCGCTGATAACAAACTATCATTACACATGGGCAAAACAGAGTCCATTCTCTTCGGTTCAAATAACAAACTCAGCAAGACCGACGGATTCTCAGTTACAGTGGGTGCCAATATTGTCACAAGGAAAGACGAAATTACCTACCTGGGTTCCATCCTAGAGGCAAATCTTTCCTGTGACAAAATGGCATCCAATGTAATAAAAAAAGTCAACCAACGAACTAGATTCTTGTACCGGATCTCCTCTCTGGTAAACAAGAATACCCTGAAGACTCTGGCAGGAGCACTCATTCAAGGGTACTATGCGTGCACCTCATGGTACCAAAGCACCTCAAAGGCGCTTAAAACAAAATTACAAACATCACAAAACAAATTGGTCAGACTACTACTTGACCTGAACCCCAGAACCCACCTCACCCCTGCCCACTTTGCCAACCTAGGATGGCTTAGAGTAGACGACAGAGTACAGCAACTTGCAATGGGCCTGGTCTACAAGATACACTATACGACCGGGGTGCCCATGTACATGTCAAAATACTTCCCAAAGGTCAGTGAATACCACAACCACTACACCAGAGGAAGCTCAACAAATCATGTTAAACCCAGATTCGGCTCAAACAAGGGACTAAACACGTTTCGCAATTATGCCACAACAATGTGGAACGCCCTACACAAAGCTGTAAAGGAATGTGAATCCCTGCCCACATTCAAAACCGCTCTTAAAGAGCACCTACGGGAGGCTGCAATTCGAAACTGGCCACCGTAAATGCCCAAAACCCCCACCACCTCCTAATAGACAGTCTCCTCACCACCGCATGTATATATTCCCTCCCCGCCGTATGTATATTTCCCTCCCACCCCCTCCTAATGTACAGTCCCCTCCCCATCATATGTATATACTCTGTCAGGATCTAGGGGTAACAGTACTGTATATTTGAATACCGTTATGTCACAAATGTATCAGTACTAAATACCTATATGTCCCTATGCCATAAATGTCATGTATGTTGTGTATGTCATAAATGTCTATATGAATTGAAAATGGGGGACCCTGATGGAAACAAGACAAACGTCTTTCTCAGGTCTGCATCCCCTTAACAATTGTATGTATTGAGCCGTACTGTATTGTACCCATTCTGCAATCTGTTAAATAAAGTTTTCATTCATTCATTCATTCATGTATTTGGCTGCATCTTCAGGCGAGTTGAGGAAAACCCTTTCTCCTTGTTTATCGACGATGCAAAATCTTGCAGGGTATATTAATATGGGTTTGTATTTCTCCAGATAGAGTTGGGACATCACCGTCTTGAACTTGGCTCGCAGGACCACCACATCCCGACAATAATCTTCAAAAAAGTGTATTGATATATCCTTGTATTTCAGATTGCCTTTCATCCTGCGAGTCTCACGAATGATCATTTCTTTTATTCTGACTTGACGCAGGATAACCATTATCACTCTGGGTCTTTTTTTCAATTTTTTTTATTTATTTTTTTTTTTTTTTTTTTTTTCAATTTTATTTTTTTTGCAGGCAAGGGGTGGTTTGGAGGGGGTCAGGCACAACCCCCTCCACGGCAGATTTTCTTTTAATTTAATTAACCTGTACGTGCAATTTCCTGCAATATAGAGCCTTCAATCTTGACCAATAAAGCTGCTCTTTTCACTATAAAACTCAGTTAACCATAACGTAGTTATGGTTAGATTTATATATTGGGGGGGGATTGATTGATTGATTGAAAACTTTATTAACAGATTGCAGAATGGGTACAGTACAGTACAGCTCAATACATACAATTGTTAAGGGGATGCAGACCAGAGAAAGACTTTCGTCTTGTTTACATCAGGGTCCCCCATTTTCAATTCATCGTAACATATATGACATACATGACATACAGATAGACAGTACTGCTACATCTATACATTTATGACATACCAGATTTGCAATTACAGTACTGTTTGTGATACAAAAAGAGTCCAAAAAAAAAAAAAAAAAAAAGTATATACATTTGATGTAGAAACTGTACATTGGATTGGGTGGGTGGGGGGGGACTGTACATTGGAGGTGGGGGGGGGGGGGGGTTGGGTAGGAGTGGGGGGGGGGGTGGGTAGGAGGGGTGGGTGGGGGACACTGTACAACTGTACAAACAAAACTGTACATTGGATTATTGACAAGACCATACTTGGTAATTTACTGTACATTGGAGGGGGTTGTGTTCGGACATTTACAGGGGCCAGTTTCGAGTTGCAGTCTCCCTTAGGTGTTTTTTGAGAGTGTTTTTGAAAGTGGGTAGTGATTCACATTCCTTTACAGCTTTGGGTAGGGCGTTCCACATTGATGTGGCATAATTGCGAAACGTGTTTAGTCCCTTGTTTGAGCCGAATCTGGGTTTAACATGATTTGTGGAGCTCCCTCTGGTGTTGTGATTGTGGTATTCACGGACCTTTGGGAAGTATTTTGTCATGTACATGGGTACCTTGGTCGTGTAGTGTATCTTGTAGACCAGGCCCATTGCAAGTTGCTGTACTCTGTCGTCTACTCTAAGCCATCCTAGGTTGTCAAAGTGGGCAGGGGTGAGGTGGGTTCTAGGAGTAAGGTCAAGCAGTAGTCTGACCAGTTTGTTTTGAGATGTTTGTAATTTTGTTTTTAGCGCCTTTGAGGTGCTTTGGTACCATGAGGTGCAAGCATAGGGGATATATCATATTTTTCATATGATCAAAAAGTGGTGGAGCAAGAGCATACCTTTGCTCCCCCAAGTTCAATAGTGGGAGAGCAGAGATGCTCCGAATGCTCTTATGGCCAGGCGTCTATGATTCACTGATACAAAGTAAAATAGTGCAGTGCAATAAAATAGTTAGTAAAATAGAATAAAATAATGCAATAGTGCATTGCAATAAAATAGTTATCATCGTATTTTTTCGGGAGGCCGGTAAGGAGTGCATTACAGTAGTCGAGTTGGCTTGAGATAAAGGCATGGATCTGGTTTTCAGCGTCCTTTTGATTTATAAATGGCCGTACTTTAGCTATGTTTCTAAGGTGGAAGAATTAAGTTTTTGTCAACTTGTTGATTGTGATTTAAAGCTTAGGTCTGAGTCTACCATGACACCAAGACTTAACTCACTCAAATACAGTTAGCAGCTGGATAGACCACAGATGGAAATTAGCTTCTGCTAAATCTGGTGCAAACATATTTTCATGTAACAATGATGAATTGTAAAAAAGAAAAAAAAATATATATATATATATATATATATTTAAATAGATTCAGGGCTTTTCAGAAAACATTCGGGGCTTGAGCCCCAGTAGCCACCCCCTAGCTCCGCCCCTGGTCTAACGTTATTGTCGTTGGATCGGGTCCCCAATCTGTAACACTGCTCCACCTCAGGTACCTTAGGAAGGATTGTTGGTCCCAGGATTTTCTGTAATTCTGTCGCAAACGCTTCAGGGTGTGTGCAGCTCACCGACTCGTCCAGACCGACTATACGAATATTCAGCTTGCGTTTTTGATATTCCATCTCGAATATTTTAGCTTTTTGTTCTTCATTGATTCACTTAAGCTCAACCGTTATATCGTTGAGCTTCGTCTTGAGTTCTTTGTAGTTTCCCTTCATCTCAGCCGTTAGTTTATCGTTGATATCAGCTACGTCTTTGTAGATCCGACTGAAATTCTGTTGGTGTTCTTCCAAACCAGTTTCCAGTGCCACGGTGCGCTTAATATGTGCGTCGGCATCCACCCTTAGCGTTTCTATTTTGCATTCGATAGATTCTTTGATAGCATCTACTTTTTCGGTTATTGTCTTCTCCATTTTTTTCATTTCCCGGATGATATATTCCGTGTCTGAGGAGGTGTTTGTAGGGGTTGAACTTGAGGGGGATGCCATCACGTCAATATCCTCGGCTATTTTGCGAACGTATCCCGCGGCCATAGGCGGTTCCTCTGCGCTTGGTTTTGCAATCGTTTTATCTTTCCTTGTTAATGGCATCTCGAATCTTTCAGTCAATATAGTTAGTTGATAATCTCAGTTGATATATGCGTCAAGTTTTAAACGCATTGGTGGTTTATAAATATGTTTTTAAAACGGAAAAAAAAAATAACGGGTGAGCAGCTGTGTCACATGCGACTTACTCCATTCTATAGCTAAACCGGAAGTCATATGTTATGATGAACAGGGGACCCTGATGTAAACAAGACGAAAGTCGGAGGCGAAAACAATACGAGGAAGTTGAGTGATAGTTAGTTTTAGTATATGATGCACGGCGGAGGCGAAAACAATACGAGGAAATGGGGCTGTGGAACTGAAGTGATAGTAGTATATTGAGCGAGTAGTAGGGCTAACGCGATTGGGCGCTGAGAGGCCAATCAGGGCGCGCAATCCGAACGCGGAAGGACAACTGCCTTGGGTAAAGTATTCACGCGTCCCGTCTATCCCCTCTATCAGATAGATTTATTATTATTATTATTATTGGATACAGGAGTTTGGGTACCAAGAGCTTCTTCAAGTCGATTATACAGACGGACTGTTTCTATCATCGGAATTAAATAATTATAATGATAATAAATACGACAATTACGTTTTGTATTTGGGTGGTTGACGTTTTAGGCTGAAAAAAAGTTTTTTTTAAATATATCGCATATGAGTAATGGAAATCATTCAGTTCTGTTTTACGGACTCTTATCTTTCTAAAAATATGTGTGGTATTGTACATCTTTTCGTGTAATATATTTTTTTCCATTAGTATAATGTGCTAGTGAGTAAAATTGTCATATGGTGTGACATGAAGGTTATTCTGTACAAAATTGAAAAGGGGTGTATTTTTTATTATGTATGTTTATTTATCAGCATTCCTCATCACTACTCTACACATTTCTAGCTCTTCCTTGTGCAAATTAGTTACATTTTGCATAATTTTTCTTAATCAAAACTCATGGTAAGACGATTGCACTAAATTTCACTATGTATTTCTAATTCATTTTGGCAAACCTTCTTATAAAAACACCAAAATGCTAGAAATATTTGGTGACACTGTTATTTATCTGTCCCATTGATGATTTTAACATGTCTTACCAAAAAGCCTTCATAATTTCATAATTCTGAAAGTCACACCAAATGATATGCCGTCACGCCATATGATGAATCACACCACACAACAACCCGTAATGCAAAAACATGTATTTAATAAATTTAACAAACAACCAAAAACATATGAATTATATCATGGGTTCAAATTAAGAAAAACTGTTATAAAATGTTATAAACAGTGTCACAAAATACATCGTATAGCACTTGGGTTCTGAACAACTGAATAACCTGAAGAAACATATTAATTAATCATCCAACCATTACAATCAATTGTAATAATCATTGAAATTTATTTTTAATAAAAAAAATTATTCACTACATACATTAAATGTAGTCGAACATAACAGTAGAATCATTTTGAAAAACTGTTTTAAAATAGTGTCTCACAAAAGACATTAATAGCACTTGGGTTCTGAACAACTGAAGAACCTGAAGAAACATCGTCCCACTGTATTAATTCCAAGGTGCTGTCTCATTTGAATATTGTCTTATCAATTCTAATAATCATTCAACATTTATTTATTTTGTAAGTCAAGGCAATTTACTTGAACAGTGACTGAACAACAAGCCTCAGTACTGATTGAACAGAAGCCAGTCGTAGTTGGCAAGCATGGCAAACCGACTGCAATGCTGGGGTTGTGTGATTTTACTCAGTATTTATTTTTGGTGGTAGAAAATGCAGTCGGGCCTCCTTGGCCACACAAAAGCATTCTGGCTCCCAAGCTGCTCCAGACAATTCACCTTCAGCTCATCCTCATCTATTTCCATTATCTGCCCCACATATGGCCTTTCTCCATACTTCACTATTAGAAATAGCCCCTCGACATACTTTTCATCATCATCATCATCACCATCTTCATCAATGAGATCTGACTGAACTTGAATGATGATGGGACCTTTGCTTGATGGGTCAGGTGGCACATCAGCAGGAGAGCTACTTGACTCTGCACGGGGCACATCCGATGTGTTGTGGTCAAACTCAAGTTGAGTTGGCTGGTAGCAATCTGTTTTCTCAGACCCCATGTCAAATCTTCACCTTTTTCATCCAAGTGTGTGCGCGCGCACGCGTGTTTACACTATGAGATTTCTAGATATACTGGGCTTTTCTACCTGTGTACAGCACATGTTGTACAACTACAGTAATATATTTTATACGTTTAATGGTTAAATGAACTTTTCTCGTCTTCTTCTCAGGACATCCTCTCTCCTTACAGGATCTCCATTTAGCCTCTCCCTGTATTCTCTTGTTCTGTCTGTACTTGCCATTCCTCTATGAAATCTGTCTCAAACTGAAAAACAAGTGAAAGGGAAATATTTCAACTACAACATCTTGTAGATAGACATGGATTTAGTTTGAGAAATGGAATATTAGGGAAGTAGGGATACAAGTAGGTATACCTTAGAAAACGTGTTTATAATACAGTGACAAAGTGTTAAAAGGACAAAATATTAATTAAACTTAAGTATTAGTTATAAAATATGTATGAAATAGCATTATATATGTAGGTATTAGTTATAAAATATGTATGAAATAGCATTATATATGTAGTTAAATGCAGTTCATATCATATAGTGTGACACATGAATCATATGGTGTGACGAGAAAACCATGTCACACCATATGATGAAGTGTCACACCATATGATGTTTCATGAACTTAGCACACCATTGTGCATTGGGGCTATATGCTAGCATGCTAACAACATGCTCATTGGCACATGGCAATATAGATTTAAGTTTAGTATTGACTAAAAAGTATCTTATTTTTGGCATTTTTGCGTAAAATGCATCACACCAAAAGACAGTGTGAAAGGTCTAAAAGTGGAAGTGCCAAAATATACCTTATATATTGAGAAAACTAAGAGGGGTAACTCACCTTCTAACCTTGTAATGACTTTTCAGAGATGTTGTCCTACTTCCTGAAAAGATGAAGGACCCCTCCACCCCAAAGGTTTCCAAACAATTGCCTGTTGAAAATGGTGTCACACCATATGATATCCAATTTTGGGACAAAACCTTTTTGTTTCTGGAGCATTCAAAATATTATGCCTGGACTTTTAGAAGATCACACTAACAAGTAGACATCTGAGTTGTCAATATGTAGTTAAATAAATAACAAATGCAAAAATGTTCTTGTTTTTATTCAAAATCAAACTTTGCAAAATGTCCGTGGGACAGTCACACCATATGAGCTTTTACTCATTTGGCTGACATTTTTGAATAACTGGAACAATATTAGCAAAAATGCTCTGTGCATTCATATAATACTAAATGTTCTGTGCAATATAACAAAATGTTCTCATATATTTTTTCATTATTTACTTAGCTTTGACACTAAGGACTCCAAAAAGGCCACGTCACGTCAACCACCCATTTATAGTCATGACTCAATGAGCAATCTGAGCATTACCGCTCGTATGTACAGTACTTCTCTAAGCCGTCTGGCTCACAGATAACCGACTAGATGGTATATAAATATGGTATATTAATACAGTCTAGTGTGCTGTGCTGTGTGATGACAATACATTTGAATCGAATCTAATTGTGCATGCGGCCCTCGAGTCACATTATAATGAGCTGGACAGGTGTGTATGTGTGTGTGGTTGTGAACACGTATCTGCCATGCGAGACTAGGCGAGAGGCTGTCGTCAAATCTGAAGTGTCCGACGTTCTGACTCCTCCCCTGGCTGCACTCGGCTACTCTCGTCTACTTTCAAGGCGAGCCGAAATCAATCTCGAACACGCCTATTGTTTCACAGCCAGGTGGCTGATTGGGGTGATTGGAAACACCTGCGCAGCTCTACTGGGTGAGTTGTAAATTAAGCTGTTGGAAATCTGTGAATGAACTATCATGTCTGGCGGCCATAGCTGTCAACATTGGGATTTGAAAAAACGTGCACGTTTTAGCCCCGCCCCTTCTCCCGCCCCCTCCCACCCGGCCACGCCCCCTCCCAATGGAGCTGCCTCGTCGCTGCCATCTGCTGGTCAAAACCTGTATGTACCCAGCCATTCGTTGTAGGGTAAACTTTTCCTACTTTAAGTGTAAATGCTATGTAAATTATGGTTTTGTTGAACATTTGTATTTCACAGGAGAGAAACTGTATTCAAAGAAAGCTATTAAAATAGTCTTTGAATCTAAATATACTTTCATTGTGTTGATTTTACATTAATTCCATGATTTTACTCAAGTAAATATCTGTTACAAGCTTCGGTTTTATGTAGAAAAATGCTGTTTTTAATCTAGATTAATCTAGATTGATTACAGAAAATTGTGAGATTGATTAGTTAATTTTTTTTATCTATTGGCGGCGCTGGTGTATATGTGTATGTGTATATATGTAATGTGTGTATATATGTCAGAGAATCAGCCCCTTGCGTCCTTAGTGTATAGCATGACATGGTGTATGTTTGTTCATTGATGTGACAGTGTCTGGCAACATACTATTGTTCTTTTTATTTCTTTTTTCTTTGCGTTTGTGATTTGTCTTGATGTGTTTGTGAAACTATAAAAGCTGAAAATAAAATATTATAAAGTGTAAATGCTATAAAAATACAGTAAATTACATTTTATCAAAATATTAACCATTAAATAAAGGTTGTAATCTGTAAATGTATTTGATTTGACTGTAAATGTTATGAATTGAAAATGGGGGAAGTCCTTCTCTGGTCTGCATCCCCATAACAATTGTGTATTGCGCAATACTGTATTGTACCCATTCTGCAATCTGTTAAATTTAGCAATCAATCAATGTATTACCATAGTGTCTTTATACCTTCATCACTATTAATACTACAACTCGTTAAAGCTATAAAAAATACCTATGGTCATTAATTTAGCAGTGGGAATATCATTTTTGGAACAGTGTGTGTGTCTACAGAGAAACGTGAGATAGAAAAAAAGCCAATGCGATTTTGTGTTTTTCCTCAATATCTCTGCAATGCCTGCGAGTTACCAGTAACTGTATTTGTCATACCAAATATAAATCGCATTCAGGAAATTGGGCGTCAGTGAGTGAAGGCATGCTCTGGAGGAATGGGAGGGGACGCGTGAACCTTAGGGGACGAGCAGAGCAAACGGCTGTTCACCAAGTTCCAACACATTTACACATTCCTGCATCACATACAGTAACTTTGTATTGTTTTATCCACAGAAGATTTGCAAACCTTTTGTTCCAGAGACAAAAGCCACAGAGTGGGCAATCAAGAGACACTGGCTAAGTTGATTTGACACCCTCTGTGCATCAGTCTCTCCCCTGAGCTCTCAGCAAATCCGCTCGCTGTTCTTACATCCGCTCACTGTTCTTCTGCGGGTCGCAACGGTCTGACTTCCTGTGATAACGTTCTAATCTACACTGCTGCCACCTGTCGTCACGGAGGGGAATTGCAGCCATTTTGTAAAAATTAATAAGTACAAAATACGTGCCAATACGTGAACCGTGAAGAGGGTTGAAAAAACAGGAGAATCCCGGGAAAAACGGTAGGGTTGACAGCTATGCTGGTGGCAATAGTGATGCCCAGCCACAAGATGGCAATGTTGGTCAGGATCCTGAAAGGGAAAAACTAGTTTGCAAGTATACAGCCAAAGGCTTGGAAATGTTGGTTGTAAACTGTCAGAAGACAAGAGGCTTGTGTGTCAAAAAGGCTGCTAAATCAAGATGCATTGAAAGGGCTCATGAAGTCAAATGAAAATGCAAATGCAGTAAAACGCCATTTGAATGAATTAACCACTCTTGTGTGATGAAGCCAAGGAAAGTCATTCATCATTGATGATTTTACCATTACCTGAAGGGGAAATTGAAAGGCAAAACGAATGGTTTCAACCAAAAATTGACATTCTAGAAGGTTTTATACAGGATGTAAGAACAGAAGTGGAACAGCAAATACATGTCACTGTTGAAAAGGAAACACAAGGGAGCTCCAGTAGCTCACCGCATATCTCGGTGCTATTTCTGCGTCGGGGAAAAACCGTGCTTGTCACGGATGAATGAATGAATGAATGAAAACTTTATTTAACAGATTGCAGAATGGGTACAATACAGTACGGCTCAATACATACAATTGTTAAGGGGATGCAGACCTGAGAAAGACGTTTGTCTTGTTTCCATCAGGGTCCCCCATTTTCAATTCATATAGACATATATGACATACATGACATACAGATAGTCAGTACTGCTACATCTATACATTTATGACATACCAGATTTGCAAATACAGTACTGTTTGTGATACAGAAGGAGTCAAGAAAAGGGAGTATATACATTTGACGTAGAAACTGTACATTGGAGGAGGTTGGGTGGGGGGGGTTGGGTACATTGGGATATTGACAACCATACTGGGTAATTTACATTGGAGGTGGTTGGGGGGGGGGGCCGGGGGGCACACTGTATAAACAAGTAACACTGTACATTGAGGGGGGGGGGGGGGGGGACACTGTACAAACAAACACAATTGTACATTGAACTATTGACAAAACCATACTAGGTAAATGACTGTGCATTGGAGGGGGTTGGGTTAGGATATTTACAGGGGCCAGTGTTGAATTGCAGTCTCCCGTAGGTGTCCCTTGAGAGAGGTTTTGAAAGTGGGTAGTGATCCACATTCCTTTACAGCTTTGGGTAGGGCGTTCCACATTGATGTGGCATAATTGCGAAACGTGTTTAGTCCCTTATTTGAGCCGAATCTGGGTTTAACATGATTTGTGGAGCTCCCTCTGGTGTTGTGATCGTGGTATTCACTGACCTTTGGGAAGTATTTTGACATGTACATGGGTACCTTGGTCGTGTAGTGTATCTTGTAGACCAGGCCCATTGCAAGTTGTTGTACTCTGTCGTCTACTCTAAGCCATCCTAGGTTGTCAAAGTGGGCAGGGGTGAGGTGGGTTCTAGGAGTAAGGTCAAGCAGTAGTCTGACCAGTTTGTTTTGAGATGTTTGTAATTTTGTTTTTAGCGCCTTTGAGGTGCTTTGGTACCATGAGGTGCAAGCATAGTCGTAGTACCCCTGAATGAGTGCTCCTGCCAGAGTCTTCAGGGTGTTCTTGTTTACCAGAGAGGAGATCCGGTACAAGAATCGAGTTCGTTGGTTGACTTTTTTTATTACATTGGATGCCATTTTGTCACAGGAGAGATTAGCCTCTAGGATGGAACCCAGGTAGGTAATTTCATCTTTCCTTGTGACAATATTGTCACCCACTGATCTGGGGGACACGAGTTCGATTCCCGGACCCGCCGTCATTTCTCAGAATGTCTTCCCCTGCTCTACATCCCGTTTCAACCTGTTTCTGTCGGTCATGCTTGACCAGAAAAAGCGATAAACGCTAAAAAAATAAGTAAAAAAAAAAAAAAAAAAAAACACATGTCACTACTGAAAGTGAAAGACTGAGTGATGTAAATTCTGATGATATTGGACCTCATGACAGTATCAAATACTTCAAAATCAAGATCCACACACAAATCCATTGCATCAAAAACATCTTCCACCTCATCTGCTCGTATTTTTGCTCAGGCCGAAAAGGCCGCTATAATGGAAAAGGTTGCTGCCTTAAACAAAAAACATACACTGGAGGTACAACAAGAACTCAGAAGAGAAAATGAGGCACAACAAGAACAATTCAGAATGCAACTGGAACAACTGGAAATGGAAACACAGCTGGCAGGAGCAAATGCAAAGGTCCATGTACTGGAAACAATGGGATCAAGGAACAGTTCAAGAGTGTCAAGTGGGAGGAGCTCAGACTGGCAAAAGGGAGCTGCTGAGTAGGGTATATCTGCAGAGCCACAGAGCCCGGCGTGGTATTTGTTGGAGTGCGCATGCGGATGAAGGGGGGGGGCTCTCTCGCTCGCTCTCTCTCTCGTTTACGACAAGTATTTGTTGGAGTGCGCATGCGGATGAGGGGGGCTCTCTCGCATATAGTAATAATAGAGTATATACATTTGAGGGGGAATAAACTGTACATATACAGCACTGTTTGTGATACAAAAATAGTAGAGTACATTAACCTGGCACACAACATACTTGTTCACATGTAATTTTTCTTTCACTCTAAAGTACAGTTTATTCCCCCTCAAATGTATATACTCTATTATTACTATATATACTCTACTATTTTTGTATCACAAACAGTGCTGTATATTTGTAGACCTCTTCCAATGTACAGTTTATATGCGAGAGAGCCCCCCCCCAACAGTGCTGTATATTTAGACATCTTCCAATGTACAGTTTATGTATATACTCTATTATTACTATATGCGAGAGAGCCCCCCCCCTCATCCGCACTCCAACAAATACTTGTCCAGGCCACAATACTTGTCCACGCCACGAAGCCCCGCCTCAAACCCGTCCACGCCGGGCTCTGTGGCTCTGCAGATATACCCCATTGGCTCAAAGGGAAACAAAGCCTCCCTCCCTGCCACAGGTTGTGAGGCCTAAACAGCCTATTTGTGAAAAACCTGCCAAAGCTCATTGTATGACTTGTAAATGACCGCCAAGGGTCAAGATGCCTATCATCTTTATTATCAGTAAGCTTTCATTTACATTGGTCTAGATGACCAACTTTTCTTTATTAGTTTATAATGTTAAACTTTCTATTTAGGAACTGTGTGTTAATATCTCAGTTGCAGCATATGCACTTTCCGTTAGTGTCCACATGGGGGCAGAGCTAGTCTTTTCTATAGTATAAAGGTTGTCACAAGATCCTGTTTGTTCTCACGAGACATGTAACTAATACAGGAAGTAACCAAGTAAGAACGTCGGAGCAGACAGCAAACTATCTAGAGTACCATGACCTTACTTCAGAAATTAACACCCCTTGGTAAAGCGGAATAAGGTACGTTGAACACTAAAATGTGTATTATTATTACTGGAGATGTCTATATTTTGCGTGTTGTAGACGTGTAAAGTGGTGCACTGACTGATTCGTGTTCTAATCAGAGCACCTGCTGCCGAACACGTAACGTTACTTATTAGATTCCCTAAATGTCCTTTTGTTATGGAAGACGAGTTCACCCTTGATATCGTTAAGTTACAATGTTTGTTTGAATGCATTATGAGCTTTGTTGTGGTTCTGTGAACAATATAACTAACTGTGTATGTTATTTGTGTTTTTGACTGTTAGTTTTCACGGTGCAACGAAGACTACTAAAGAAAAGCTACAGTGCTGCAATGCTAAAATGCAAAAGAAAAAAGAAAATAAAGGCACTTGTACGAAACATAACCGCATCTTTATTTCTACACCATGCCGGGGGGCAGTTACATGACTCCTCTAACGCAATATTCTCTCCCCAGCCAACATGTTCAAACTGAAAATATACAGATTAATTTGGAAAAGGATGTTCAAGGTTATGTCATTTATACTAAACCCCCTGCCGGTGATATTTGCAATATGCTACAAAGACAGAATGACATAACTGCTTTGCTAAGGGAAACACAGCTGAAACAGTGAGTGTTCAAACTGTCTTAAGTACATACACAATCAGTAAGTACTACCACAATAATATATACATAACACTGTATCATTCAGTACATACAAGCAATGTGTACCCATTACTAAAGATAACATTTCCCATCAAAACCATTTTCCAATTGAGTATACTGAAAAGGCCTATAGCAGGTATTACACAGGTGACAGAAGTTCTCTAACATAGCAAGAGCGAAGACTCTCCGACGCCTGTAGGAGAGTGACAACCGACACACGACGCCGGCTGGATGACAGGTTAACTGACAGCCATTCATGTCCCTGAGCCGAGAGGAGAGTCCAGGACGCGTGTAGTCTTTTACCAACGGAGTTGCAGTTTTCCGCGATCTGATTGGCCACTGACGTTTCTCTCAGCGGCAATCGCGTGACGCCTAGCAGGGTGCGAAATTAACGGGGGCTCGGGGCAAAATGCCCGTGAAAATGGACAAAATGCCCTCGAAAATCATTTAAGGGGGGCACAAAATGCCCCAGACAGTTTACTAGTGCGGGAGCTTGGTGCTGGATTAGCGATTTTAAAATCAAATGTTTTCAAGTATTAACATCACTAACATGTCACAAAAGCATGTAGAATGTATATTATCATCAATACGTTAGTTTAGCAATAGGTTAAAAGTGTCATTATATCGTTTTACCTTCTCGATTTGCTGAAGTCTATCGGGAGGACGGCGACCATTTTGAAAATTTTAACCATGGGAATTGTAGTTTTTTTGCTGCCATTTTGTGGAGGGGATGCATAGCTGCCGATAGACCACTGCAACACTTCCGGGATTCTGAAATCGCGGAGGAGATAGCGGGGGGAGCATATGAATGAATGTGGATGAGAGGCGTGATGTAAGTGGTTGCAGATACGGCTGTGGGGGTGCTAGAGACATGATCGAATAGACGTTTATGCACCTCAATCTCCTAAACACGGCGTGACCCATTCCTAATCGGTCAGAACTAAAATGGGCAGAGAAAAAGCCCATTTTAAAGCACCTATTCCGCATGCACATGCGCAGAGTGCCCATGGAGTCTGGACGACGCGAGATGACACACGAATGAATGTGGACTGTTCCATCAGAGGGCATTTTTCCGAACTACATTTCCCTTCAAGTTCTATGGGGGTTCAAAGTTTAGAGTTGAATTATGAATATGTCAATAACTGGTATTATTCGCGATAATAAGCCACAAAAGGTAACGTTTTTGACAAATATTGAAACGCAGTTAGTTTCTCCTCCCTATTGTTAGCATGTAGTAACAATTAGATCTGAAATTAGTTTCAAAACGGTTGCACTGTGGGGGAAATAAAAAAGTACAGTCGATTACAGTAGATATCATTATCTGTTATTATGCACGCCTGGTGATACTAAATCCAAATTGAACTCGGGCATTTGAAAGATACTACATGTATATATATATATATAAATGTGCGAATTGGCTATAATAAAGTAATTTATAAGCATCTATTCTATATTCTATAATAATATTTCAAATTGCATTGGTCCGGATGGGAGAATTCAGTACTGTATCTACAGAACCTTCGGTTTTATCATCTTCCCTTTATTAATTTCCTTAGATTTTTTTGTACACATGATCTCAAGAGGGTACTGAACGAGGTCAGTGGCAGTTTTTTAAGTTTGGTCATTATTATCATGGTGTTATTCACTGTCAAAGATGCAAAGAAAAATCATAATTAATATTCTCCTCTGTTTCATCACAATTTAAGCAAGCCTAGTAATAGACACAATATTTCTGACACTGAATGCATTCCCTGAGGTCCATAGATGTACCTAGATACCAAGAATATGCAAATAGCCCTTGTAGAAGTGGAGCAATATTCCATTTACCTAGGTATACATTTTATGTGGATTTTCACCTGGGGTGGAACAGGTTAAATCTGTTTTGATCAGACGCCGATGTCAACGTCACTCTCCCCACCCTCTCACATTAGCAGGTGAGCAGCTCACCAGCATTTGATGGCATTTTGAAGACAGACAAGATGGAGCGTTTTTTATCAAACTATAAAAACACGAAGAAAAAGAGTCTGAGAAGCAGATTCCCCAGGTCCTCAAATAAAAAAAATTTAAACGGAGTATGATGGAGTCGTGGGGATTAGACTGGGTAGGGGTTGAGGAGGATGCTACCGGTCAACATATAATTTATTGCAAAGCTTGTCGTGAGACTCCGGCTGCAAACATGGCTAGTGTTCGAGGAGCTTGTGTGGATCTTTTTGTCCGCGGGACGAAGACTGTAAAAAAATGTGGATGTAAGGATGTTTAATAACCATTTATCATAAAGATTCAGTGCCCCCGAAATACAAAAAAAAGCCCACGAAAATCAATTAACACTTTGAGTGCCGGGACCCGTCTTTAGACGTCTTTGCTGGCCATGCTAAAGTTGCCGGGGGACGCTGTACAGCGTCCTTATATCAATATTTCAAAAATCTGCGATCGGATTCATAATGTCCCTCCGCTGGCCTGAGATCCACCAGCAGGACCCACTGAGCTCTCTGGCGGTTCAGGAGCGCCATCTGGTGGCCGATCGGCGCAACCGCTTAACAGGAAGCGCAGTAGAGGTTTTGCTGGTCGGCCATATTACTTCCGGGCACTCGGTATAGGTTCCGGCACTCTAGCTCGTCACACTACATAGCGATCGATTGCCAATAACTCGATAAACAACATGATTTGGACGTATATACCATTATACAAGCTGGAGATGGACCGGGTAATAATATATCCCATAATGATAAAATTTCTACTCGACGATGATCGCCCAACGGCGCGCGGAGACTGGGGTGAGTTTCAGCGTGTAACGTTACCGTCTTCGATAATAACTGATATTATCAACATTTGACCCACATTAGATGATTGGTATAACGCTGCCCACGGAATTATAAACGCCCCCTCGCCCATCCGGTCAACATCAGATGACGTGTAGTAACTTCTAGAAGTACGTCTAGTTGGAATTTTTTATATCGCGCTGATTGCCATCAAACTGTATTTCATCATCAATATAATGCATTTGGGGCTATATATCACGTTCTGGAGAAAGCTGCAGAAAGAGATGAAAACATACTTATACATTAGACCATACTTTACTATGAATATGTGAATGAAAAAGTTTAACGTTGCTACACAATGAACAATACATATAGGACTTTGAATGGGCCCTAATAATGGCAATGTAGCAATAGAATTTAAAAAGTTATAGCCCTGCAAAGAAGGGGACTTTCTCCATAGACAAATAGCGCTGGCAATCTATGGTATATCATTAATTTAACCTTAGGCAACCAAAGTGTTAAGGGGGGCAAAAAAAGACCTTGACATTTTTTTTTAATTTCTAACCCTGACGCCTAGTTCTATCACTGGTTAAGCTTGGCGACTCTTTCGATGTTGGTTAAGGTTAGAGTTTGTCTTAGAGCAGGGCGATAGACCACCAGCCCTGATTCCAAACTCTAACCAACTTCGAAAGAGTCGCCAAGCTTAACCAGTGATAGAACTAGGCGTTAGCTAGCTAGCAGAAATAGGCGTAACGTGATTGGCACAGAGATAAACGTCAGTGGCCAATCCGATCGCGGAACCCGAACGCGGAACTGCAACGCAGTTGGTAAAAGACTACACAGGTCCAGGACACCTGCCACGTGCGTCTTCATGGTACACAATATCTACTATCCGCGTCCCCTGGAGGAATGCTCGTCATTGAGGCGGAAATCCTCCTCTGTAACGGCCCTGACCGCAGAGCCCAAAGCCTGTCGTCCCAGAGGGTTAGGGGTCATGCCAGGGAACCCACGGTACTGGCCCCCCCCATGGATCAGTCCTCCTCTGAAGAGGGATCGTCATGAACCTCCCTATAGGCCGGCATGGGCCCACCGTCCCCTCTGTAGGTCCCCATACTGACCCTCGGCCCCTCAGACAGCCTCTGGGCCGCCAGCACGGCCTGCAACTCCTGAAGATAAAAGAAGAGCCGGCGTGAGAAGGTTTGAAAACACAGAACGAACACAGTATCATTCACCATAGTGATAATTTCAATACTAATGATCATGCAGAAAACGACACTACTAACAAACAGGGGAGACAGTGGATCAGGAGGTAGAGTGGTCGCCTGGTAATTAGGGATGCACCGAATGGGAAATTCTTGGCCGAAACCGATACCGAAAATAGAAAACAGTTGGCCGAAAACCGAATGCCGAAAGGCCGAAAATGATTCATAGAATAGATTTTTTTTTTTACCAATGTTGTGGAACATTATGATTATGGAAAAATATATGATTATGGCAAAACTTAACTTAAATAATAAATAATCACTATTATGGGTCCATAAAACATTTATTCAGCACTTCTGAATGCATACAGTACATTAATTCCATCTTTTCTCTGGCTGCCCCGGCGGACATCTGTGCTCTACTGAGCGCACCTTTCTAGTCCCCAGATGAATGCGCTCTCTTGACTCGGCACAGTAGACGCGCGACGTGTATGCTCGAGAAAGATTATATTATCAATGACAGACGTTGTCAATGTGAGAAACACTATCCCCCCCCTCTCGCTCTGAAGAATATGCATATTAGATCACTCAGTGATAAACCGCGACGGGCATATAGTAAATAAGGATGTTAAAGACGCATTTATTGGACGCGTTGCGCGCAGAGTTTACATAGAAACAGCGCGACTCCCGACAGCGCGACATCATCACAACAACATGCGTTAGGTTACAGGTTGTTTCCGTTTCGGTGATATATTTTCGGTGAAAAAACTCTTTCGGCCAAAAGCCGAAAGGCAATTTTTTGCCATTTTCGGCCGAAAACCTTCGGTGGCCGAAATTTCGGTGCATCCCTACTGGTAATCAGAAGATTCTCGGCTCGATTCCAGTGTGTCTAAGTGTCCTTGAGTAAGACACTTAAACCCTAACTGCTCCCGATGAGCCATCGGTGAGAGAATGGGTGAATGTGAGGCATAAGTTGTAAAGCGCTTTGGATGAAAGCGCTATATAAATGCAGTCCATTTACCATTAACCTTTTAACAATCAAAGTCATGCTGATACAAAGCTATGCAGAGCGCTCCCTAAAGTACTGTATTTTGGGTAATGACATCCTTTGATGTTTTGGCTTCATACACTTTACTCTGGATGGTAAATTAACCATCTAATGAAACAGGTTATGTTACTGCAATTCTCCCATGCCTGCCCTTTAACTTTGTCTCCGTTGGGGACATGCCTAGTAGGTATGCCATAGATGTATACAAATATATACAATATACACAATATATATTGTATATATACAATATACAAATATACTACAACATGACATACGACATGAGACAGTAGTTCGGGAGGTAGAGCAGTTGTCTGGTAATCCGTAGGTTCCCAGTGTCCCAGTGTCCTTGTTTGTACGAGGAAGTCAGAGGTAAGCGACAGCTGTGATTGGAGGATCAAGAAAAGAGGGCAGGGTTTTGAGACAGGTCCATTGCAGATTGGCACCTTGCATGGTTATTATTTATGGTCGGTGTGTGAATGTGTGAGTGAATGGGTCAAATGTGAGGAACAAATTGTAAAGCGCTTTGGATAAAAGCGCTATATAAATGCACGCACCATTTACCATTTACAGAATAAGGTTCTAAAAACGTCTAAAGATTATACACGAATCCCACAATCTGAGAGGGGTGGCGGGGTGATAAGCAAGCTATGGCTTTCAGTGTGCATTCAACCCATACATTTCACTGAGTGACACGTGTTTAGATGCGAAGCACCTCTATGACGTCAGTGTTAGGCTTGGGCGGTATGACGGTATTACGGTATAGGGTATTTAGAAAACTGCTACCATTCTGAGAGCTTAATGTTAGCACTAGGATGCTGCGGGCGAACTGCTACCATTCTGAGAGCTTAACGTTAGCACTAGGATGCTGCGGGCGAACTGCTACCATTCTGAGAGCTTAACGTTAGCACTAGGATGCTGCGGGCGAACTGCTACCATTCTGAGAGCTTAACGTTAGCACTAGGATGCTGCGGGCGAACTGCTACCATTCTGAGAGCTTAACGTTAGCACTAGGATGCTGCGGGCGAACTGCTACCATTCTGAGAGCTTAACGTTAGCACTAGGATGCTGCGGGCGAACTGCTACCATTCTGAGAGCTTAACGTTAGCACTAGGATGCTGCGGGCGAACTGGCCATCTCCGTGATTTGTTTACTTGGTAACACGGGTTGCCACCCCCCCCCCCCCCCGATGATAATGAAAGTCATACCGTCATATACCGTATACCGGGGTATTAGGTAATCATCGTATAACGGTATGAAAAAAATGATACCGCCCAAGCCTAGTCAGTGTCACTAACGCACTCATTCATTCACTGAGGCGCTCTGCCCCCTAGTGGCGTCCCACAAGCAGCTTGACATCAACGTCAATCACACTTCGACACAGGGTACCCAGAGCTAGTGAGCCATGTTTATACTGTAGCTACTAGGGATCAGTGCATGTGAGCGGATCGGAGCGTGAGCGGCGCGGGGCGCGGAGCGGCCGGTTTTGACGTGAGCGAGGAGTGGGTTTTAAAATGAGTCGGCGCGACGTCCGGAGCGAGAGTTCTCCTCCGCTCCAATCCACTCCAGGTCGCTCACAGTGGTTTAACACTGTTGATGTAATATACATGCAGTACAATGCCAAAGCAACAGATGGCGATGTACAAACATGAAGGCCATTTTCAACCAATGAGAAGGGTGAACCTGTGATATCCTGTTCAGGCTTCACTCCTCCTCCTTCACTCACTCCTGTTAGAAAAAGTATCGACGCCATTGTTGTTGGCGTTAGCTTACATGCTAACGTTAATGGCAGCGACCATAGCATTGTGGCTCGGCTAGCCTATCATCGCTTAATAGAGCTAGTGAATGGATAAACAACGTTATTTAACATTGCAGAATGGGTACAATTACAATGCGGCTCAATACAAACAATTGTTAAGGGGCCCAGGGGGTGTAGACTGTTGTAGTTTGAGCTAATTTACACCATGCTCCAAAAAAAAAAAAAAAAATGCAGAGCGATCTGGCGCGGGGAGCGCTCGATTCAAGGTGAGCGGGGAGCGAGCGGAGAGCGACTTGGGGGCGGGGTCAACATGAACGATTAGCGGACCGGACCAAGCTTTAAAGAGCGAAGAGCGGATTTCTCGGCCGCGCCGATCCGCTCACGTGGCCTGCTAGGGATGGACATCGATTTTCGAATAGTCGATCAATTATAAAAAAATTGTTTACGCGAATAGCGTTTATATATATAAATATATTTTCCCTTGTTTTACTGGCACCTACACTGTGTAGTGTATAGGGAGGTGTAGTGGTTACGTTATTGCCGTTTCTGGCCGGAGGAAGCAAATAAAAGCATTAACATTTGCATGGTGTACCTTTCTGTGCGTATTCATCCACAATCTATAGCTCAACATGAAAATATTTGCAATTAATCGTAAAGAAAGATCGCTGAATTTTATTTCAGCCAAAAATGATAAAAAAAAATAGCTTTTCAATATTCATGAGGCAGAATTGTTACAATAGCCGATCATCCATTTTCCCAATGATAAATCCCTATACGGGTGGACCTCGCGGGTGGTCCAAAGCGATGTCAGACTATACCTCCCTATTGAGAGGGGACCCTATTAACTGTTACACTGCTGAGCAGCATGCTGGGTATAGGTACAGTAGCTAGCCAGGTAGCATCAGCTGGGAGGCCAGAAAAGAAAGACGAGGAAAGAGACTGGAGATGTTACATGGTAGCATTGGCCATGTTGTTTCACTAAGCTTACACATTTCATGCATCAGCGATGTAACATTCAGAATGAATGCTTTTGTTCCCGAAATACGCTAGCGCTAGCTGTTAGCAATGACAGCAGTCAGCTAGCTCGCTTGTTTGAGTATCTCACGTTCATTATTATGTGAAAACAAAACCATAAGTTATACGTTGCAAGACGTATATCTTGTATTGTGTACCTGCTGCATTGTAACGATAAAACGTTACAACACAGGAAGCTTGTTTCCTGTTGGAAACTGCATGTTTGCATTTTTCATAGTACAGACATGGTAATGTTTGAATCCTAGTATTAACATACGAAGCACAGCTTCTTAGAAAATGTTTTATTCTGGGTAGCGTCCCCACCCCCGTTATCCTGTTTGTCTCTTTGCATAAAGACTGAGCCCATTTTTCATTCAGCTACACCTCGTACACTGAACGGAGACTGTGCACTGGGAGGTACCCCGTGGCCTCTGTGGAGTCCTGCCGCTTCCTCTGCATGACAATCTCCCGGGACCTGAAATGGGAGCTGAACATCAACCCTCTCAATAAGAAGGCCCGGAAGAGGATGTTATTCCTGCATCAGCTGAGGAAGTTCAGGCTGCTGAGGACCATGATGGCTCAGTTCTACACCTCCATCATCGAGTCCATCCTCACCCTCTCCATCACCACCTGGTTTCCTGCGGCCACGGTCAGGGACAAGGCCAAGCTGCAGCGGGTGATACGCTCGGCGGAGAGGGTGATCGGCTGCACCCTTCCCTCCCTCGAGTCCCTATATTCCACCAGGGCCTTGAGGAGGGCTAGGAAGATCATGGAGCAGACCCTGCCCACCCGGGTCACAACCTTTTCACCATGCTTCCCCACGGCAGGTGGCTACGGCTGCGCAAGACATTGAAAACCTGCCACAGACTCTGTTTCTTCCCCTCAGCAGCTCACCTAGTAAATGAGTGTCCCCCTGCGCCACTACCCCCTCTATGGGGAGCTGCTAGGGCTGGAATTTTAAACTCTATTTTGCACTGACAACATATCATTAGCCATTGCACTTTATTGTCTTGTCTCGTATCACTGTTTTGTCCTGTTTTGCAAAACTGACACTGATGTCAATACAAACCTGCTGTTTCTTTGCCTGATCCCTGATGAGAACGACCGATTGGTCCAGAGAGAGAAGCTGGACGGGGTTATAGTGGAGGAGAGGGAGCTTGGCTGAGGTGATGTCGTCCATGTGCTTCCTGTCCCGTTCCTTCCTGGCTTGTGCAGAGAGTGGAGACGAACGTCCAGGGGTCCGGACGAGGGACGAGGGAGACGAGGATCCTGAGGAAGAGTTGCCCGTTCTGGGAGGCAGCCTGCCAACAAAAGAGTCACTACTTGAGAAGGTGTCACCTCCTCTCAAACAATCAGCAGTATGGTTATAGAACAGAGGTCATCCCATCATCATTTCTTCACATACATGCAAACTACTGAATAACCTTAACCACCAAAACCTTCACAGACTACAATATATGACGTATATCATGCCAGTTAGGGTAGCATACTGTTTACTCATAGTATCTATTCAGATTAAAATTCTTTATTGCCTATATTGATTGTAACGTATAATATACATGCCGATATTGGGCATACAGACCCACTTCTGCACCTTTGTTTACACTGTAAATTTTACTCATATTCAGAGTTAATTATATTGTTTACACCGTATATTTTTTTCTCATTTTTATATTCAGATCAAGTTGTATTGCCTATATTCATGTGTTTCTACTATTACCCTGCCCATACCTGTACCTCCCCTCCCCCACATCTTATCTCATCTTATCTTCAATGTAACTCCACCGGGAGAGAAAAGAAAACCAACTCACTGATTAGGTTTGAATTTGTCCCGCCTGGTGGCTGCATTCCCCTCCGTTCTCTCCAGAACCTCCATGTAGTGCGGCTTTTTCTGCTGCTGTTTTCCAGTGAAGAGATTCTCCATGGCAGTGCTGTTTAACGTGTCTCTGGAAGGTCTACTGGACTCTGTGTGATCAGACAGTCTGACCCGCTCCATGGCCTCCGCAAGGTCTCTGGAAGGTCTACTGGACTCTGTGTGATCAGACAGTCTGACCCGCTCCATGGCCTCCGCAAGGTCACTCTCTTTTGTGCCGTCTGGGATTAGACAGGCCCCGGCAGCGACCGTCGTCTCCATGGTTTCAAAAGCATCCGTTCCGGAGTGTCCTCGTTGCCCGGCGACGGCAGCGGTGTCCCGTGCATTGCGCGAGACAGGTGATGTATCCGTCTCCACGACAACACCGCAGGCCACATCCTCACCTGGTTTGTTTTGGTGTGAGCTCGTCTGTGTTCCACACACACCGTGTTGCTGCTGAGCAAAGGCCTTCCGGTATTTGGATTCTAACTTTGTCCTGAGGGAAGAGAACATGTCTTGGTTCCGTTCTTGCTCTTCATGGTGGGCGATGGCGAGCCGTACTCTCTCTGCAAAGTCCGATATCTTCTTTCCTTTGTCTGGAAGAGTCTGCAAGAACCTCCTGCAAATGACACACCGTCAATATTTCACCTGTTACATATTCAAAGCAACAGTGATGGTTTGCAGGTACTGTAATATCTAAGTATCTAGGTGCTAATTCACTGCCTAGCTCTTCCTGACTTATTTCTCGAATGGTCCTCACATGCCACGTCACATTGGGATCTCCAGGTAAATCTCTTGGTAAATTAGCCACAGCTGTAGGATCTAGTCTTGAGATTGCTCCATTTGAACTTGGCATTCTCTATTATTATCTAGACAACTTTTGTAATATCTCAACGTCTTCTTTTTCTGAGTACAAATGATCAATGCCAGTTACATAAAGGCAATTCTGTCCATGTAGATCATATCTGTTACAAAGTTAAATTTATTTTTCTCTGCTCAATATTTCTTAAAGCTACATTTAAAAATGTCTTCTATCAATGTTGCTGTGAGACTATGGTATCCACTAGTTAAAATAATCAAAAGAGGAAGAACTGCTTTCACATACACCAATAGCTCCTGGCTGGCTCAAGAACATAGGGGGTGTTGGGATTTGTCCCACCCCCTCCTAATGTACAGTTTCCTCCCCCTCATATGTATATATTTTCTGTTAGGATCTCTGTGACCTTTGGGAAGTATTTTGACATGTACATGGGTACCTTGGTCGTGTAGTGTATCTTGTAGACCAGGCCCATTGCAAGTTGCTGTACTCTGTTGTCTACTCTAAGCCAACCTAGCTTGTCAAAGTGGGCAGTGGTGAGGTGGGTTCTAGGAGTCAGGTCAAGCAGTAGTCTGACCAGTTTGTTTTGAGATGTTTGTAATTTTGTTTTTAGCGCCTTTGAGGTGCTTTGGTACCATGAGGTGCAAGCATAGTCGTAGTACCCTTGAATGAGTGCTCCTGCCAGAGTCTTCAGGGTATTCTTGTTTACCAGAGAGGAGATCCGGTACAAGAATCTAGTTCGTTGGTTGACTTTTTTTATTACATTGGTTGCCATTTTGTCACAGGAAAGATTTGCCTCTAGGATGGAGCCCAGGTATGTAATTTCATCTTTCCTTGTTGTGACAATATTGTCACCCACTGTAACTGAGAAGCCGTCGGTCTTGCTGAATTCTAGAATGTTCTATTATGACAAATAAGACGGTTCAATGACTTTATCTAAATCCAATCAATATTCCTAATGCCGTTTCAATGTAAGGTTATAAAAATAAACATATAACATTCATAATAACCTAAATATGTCTTTGACTCCTCTACACAACTACTGTACGCATAGAGATGCACAGCACTGGTAAAGTGCAACGGAGAGACTTTCAACTTTCTGAGTATCATTTCCTCTCCAAACGTCCACTTCCATGACAGTTATATTCCAGCCACCTCAGGTACCAAGTCCACTGTTTATATTGCCATGCGTGATGACCGGGAAGCGCCTTTTGTCACTTACTCTTAGCATTATGAAATAACAATAACAATGGCAGCCACAACGTGTTATTGCTAACCCTAACTGTTAACGTTACAGGGAGGAGTGGTATTTCTATCCGGTGGTTGTTAACGTTATATACTTACTTGTTGGACAGCAGTTTTTCCTGGCGTAGAAGTAGTTCACAAAGTTCTTCTTTACTCTTGCATTTCAGATCACCCACCTGTCCCTGGCGATCTGTCCGCGATGAGGACATAGCTAACGTTAGTTAGTTAGCAGCTAAGCCATTCCAAAGGCTGACGTTAACTAGATCTAACAGCAAGCATTCCAAATAAAAGGCTATCACTTAACTGAATATATATATCATCACATAATGGATGTGATTCTTTGAGTAGCATCATACATGGAACCTATGTGGTAAAGATACAGTACGTTGCTTCCTAAACCCCCTTCTTCTGTGTTTATTGGCGGATCACAAACTAACTTTAAAGGTGTATACTGCCTCCTACCGTGAGGTATCCGTATCACTACTGAAACCACACTTAAAACCCACCCTTGAAAATTAAGAAATTAAACTACCCATCCCATGAAACAAAACTATAACTACTAATAATAATTCATTTATTTTATATAGCGCTTCTCAATGACCCAAAGTCGCTGACAATAGGCAAAAGAAAAACAAAGAAACATAGAACCACAGGGAAACGGGGAACAATATGAATACACAAGAAAGTAGAGGCACGAGTAACAGACAACAAATACAGGAGCCAGTAGGTGAGGGGAGGCAGTCGAGAAGTAAGTAAGGGAAACCGAGGGGGGGGGGGGGGGGGGGTGGAAGGAGCAGGAGAGGAGAGAAGGTAGGGGAGGGGGAAAAGGGGGTGATAGGTTGGAGGAGCGTGGTTATGGGTAGGGAAGGTTAAATGCTAGGGAGAACGGGTAGGTTTTGAGACAGGATTTGAAGGTGGAGAGTGAGGGAGCGTCTCTGATGGTCCGAGCGAGGGTGTTCCAGAGTCGGGGTGCAGCATGTGAGAAGGCCAGATCACCAAAACCAAAGCAGTGGGAGGGGACCGGAGGGATCGGGTGGGGCGGTAAGGGAGAAGGAGGTCAGTCAGGTAGGGGGGGGGGGCAGGCTATGGAGGGCTTTGAAGGTGAGGAGTAATAATTTGAACTGTATACGCTCCTTAATTGGGAGCCAGTGGAGAGAGTGAAGGACAGGAGTGATGTGGTCACAGGACCGGGTGTTGGTGAGCAGGCGAGCAGCAGAGTTCTGGACCATCTGAAGTCTATGGAGGGAGCGGGAGGTGATGCCAGTGAGGAGGGAGTTACAGTAGTCTAGGCGGGAGGAAATGAAGGTGTGGATGAGGGATTCAGCAGCAGGAGGCAGTGTCTGATTTTGGCGATGTTGTGGAGGTGAAAGGAGGTTTTTATGACAGAGAGGACGTGGGGGTCAAATGAGAGGGTGGGATCCAGGATGACGCAGAGGTTGCGAACCAGGGGGGAGGGGGTGATGGTTGAGTCATTTATAGTGAGTGTGATGGGTCCGGATCTGCTGAGGGTGGTTTTGGTGCCGATGAGAGATAGTTCTGTCTTTTCGCTGTTGAGTTTGAGGAGGGTGTGGGTCAGCCAGGATTGTAGTTCAGATAGGCAGGACTCGATGTGACTGAGGGGTGAGTTGTGGGAGGATTGTGTGCTGTCATCGGCGTAGCAGTGGAAGTCGAGGTTGCATTTGCGGATGATGTGACCAAGGGGGAGTATATAGCAGATGAAGAGCAGGGGGCCGAGGACTGAGACATGGGGGACCCCTGTGTGACTGAGGAGGGGGGAGAGGTGTGACCGGAGAGGGAGATTAACTGATGTCTGTCGGTGAGGTAGGAGGTGAACCAATCGAGTGCTGTGCCCTCAACACCCAGTTGGTGCAGCCTTTGGAGGAGGATGGAGTGACACGCTGTATGAAAGGCTGCACTAAGGTCGAGTAGGATCAGGATGTTGAGGGCACCAGAATCGGCGGAGATAAGGAGATCGTTTACAACTTTGACCAGAGCGGTTTTGGTGCTGTGCGATGGACGGAAGCCAGACTCAAGGTGTTCGTAGAGGGTGTTGGACTGGAGATGGGAGTGGAGTTGGGAGGCAGCAATGTGCTCTAATGTTTTAGAGAGGAAAGGTAGATTGGAGATAGGGCAGTAGTTGGAGAGGTTGAATGGGTCAAGGGTGGGCTTTTTGAGAACAGGGGTGACAGCGGCGAGTTTGTAGATGGAGGGAACGTGGCCTTAGTTGGGATAGTGACTGATTGAAAAGGGCAGTGAGGTGGGGGATGAGAGCAGGGAGGCAGGCCTTGGGGTGAGAGTAGTGGGGAGGGAGTCGAGGGAGCAGGTAGTGGCCTTGGAGGTGGTCATGATGTCTGTGATGAAGGAGGAGTCAACGGGAGCGAAGGTAGTGAGAGGGGTAGGGGGGATGAAGTCAGGTGGGGGGGAAATGATAGTGACGGGGGCGAGTTGGTGATGCGAGCGGTCAGTGAGCTGTTGATTTGGGAGATTTTGTTATTGAAAGAGTGGAGAAACGAGTTGCAGAGGTCGGGGGAGGAGAGTGTGTTATGGTCCGGGGGTTGGAGGAGTTTCTTAACAGTGGAGAAGAGGGTCCGGGGGTTTCAGTTATAATGACCATGGCCCTAATGAATTCATTCCTTTAAAGAACTCTGAATATCTTCCTCTTTGTCCCCAATGGCTGCATCTATCACCATCTCAATTCACTCAGATTTTTTCTTAACTTCCATAGTAACTTTAGCCCAGTAGTTTCAGAACTCACTATTCTGACTACACCGAGCTATCAAACACCCAATTTGTGACTTTGCAAGCACCAACATTTTTCCATACTGGATGTTGAATATAGCGTAGCAAGTACTCCAGTAACTGCTCCCTATGACCAGCACCTTGCATGGTTGCTTCCGCCATCGATGTGAATAAGTTGCTTTAAGTCAACAACTTATTTATTTTTTGTATCCACTTTTTCTCCTTATTTTCAATTTTTTCTCCCATCCCAATTTCGCCTCGCCAATTCTCCCTTCAATTCTCCCCTCCCCTGTCTCGAACGTTGCTAGACTATGCCTCCCACTGGTCGGCTGCAGTGAGGACCAAGCCTTGCATCACGTGTCCCCTCCGGTACACGAGGAGGCAGCTGTCGCATCTTTTCACCTGAACAGCGCAATCTCTCAGTGGTGAGGAATAACGCGTGGGAGGCTCACACTGCCCCCGATACTTCCTGATTCTGCTGTACAGGTGCACCAACCGACCTGTAGGAGTCGCTGTCCACAACGTCCGATCCCCACCCACCGGCTTTCCCACCCTCTAACACTGCCAATTTGTTAGTATGACGACTGGCCAAGCCGGTAGCAACGCCGAGAGCTGGGCTCGATACCAGCATCTCCTGCGTTAGTGGCGAGCGCCTTGCCCACTGCGCCACTCAGCCGCCTTAAGTCAACAACTTATAAACACTTTACAACACAAGGCATACGTTGTAAAGTTCTGTATGAATGCGGTCTAGTCCAGTTACTGGCATTACAATTACAGTAGCTCCCTGCTGGGCACCTGTCTGCGGCTGCCCACTGCTACTAAGTGGCTAGAATGGGTAAAATGCAGAGGAATAATTTCCCACAGGGATGAATAAAGTATAACTTAACAAGGCTAGAATATACAATCACACGGTGGTACTCTGTTGGAAACAGGAAGCTGCAACAGTAAAGCTGCTAAAGCTGTTGCTATAGGTTTCATTCAATGAATAATGATGTATGAATCTGTGATCCACAAACAAAAATCTAAATTGTTGTAGATAGCCTTTATTTTTCAAATATATACTAGCCCAATGTCATTAGTTGCAATTTGATATGTATCATTCATGAAAAGGCACATGATAAAGCAATTGCTTCTTTTAACACAGTTCTGGCAGTGTCGACATGAGCTGGACTATATCTGTGCCAGTGGCTCAGGAATGGCAGTCAGTCACAAAATTATTTAGGCCTAACAAGTTATAATTGATAATTTTGTCATATTAGGGTTAGGGTTATAGACAACTTAAAGATAATAAATGATTCCTTCACACCACCAGTATGGGATTTTAAAGATTAGGTTGTTCACAAAGGCACAAAGCATATTAATAAATATTTTATACATAATATAACAAATAAGAAAAAATTATATTTCATATAATTTGTACAGAGCGAATATAAAATGCCAGGAGAAATACGGTTAAACCTTATAAACCTTACATACACGATAGTATGCTCACAATTCCATGAGCCACACGAGTAAGCTAGTCACTGTAAACAAAATTACAATTCCTCACTTCACTATTTACATTAAATAATTTACAGAGCATTCATTATTTACACCATACAGTAGGCAATATTACACAAACAGTGCAGTATGTGTAAAATGTAAAAGTATATGCATATACATAGGATCTTTCTTTTTACATTATCGACTAGAATCACCTTTTCCACCCTATGACAGATTTGCAAAGTGTTCTTTCTCAACAGGGAAAGAAATGGCATCTAATCTTTGTCTGTTTAGACTCTAATGAAATCTAAGTCACACAGGGTGAGATTATCTTTTTTATCGTAGTCAGAAGTGAAAATAACACCAGATAGTAAAGTCGTCACAATTCACTCGATGTTGATCTTCGCTGTTATCTCCATGAGTCTCATGAAAGGTGTGTAGATCTGGGACGGACTTGATCTCGCTCGAGAGATGGGCGGGGCTGGAGTGTATTCCTCTGAGCTCAAGGCTGTGGCCGAGGGCGGCGGAGTGACAGACCCGTCTGACTGAACTGGGTCAGGTAGCTGTGTGGACTGAGAGGAGCTGGACTGCAGGAAGCGGCTGTACTGAAGAGGACTGTACATCAGTAAGCTGGACTCCAGTCTGCTGGGCGGGGGTGGTGTCGGTGGAGGAGAACCTAATTTGAATGTCCTTGTTTGAGGTAAGGCTGTCTGACGGGGGGAGGGAGGACTTTCCCTGAGATGGAACTGAGTCGGTTCGGACTGGACGGCGGATTCAACATCAGACCTTTGTGCTTCGGGTCTACGGACACCAAATCGGGTGAGAGGATTAGATGAGGGAATGCACTCAGGAGCCAGTGTCACCAACAACAACAATGTGTTAAATGTGCTTGTGTATGACCTGATTGATTGATTGATTGAAAAGTGTATTAACAGATTGCAGAATGGGTACAGTACAGTACAGCTCAATACATACAATTGTTAAGGGGATGCAGGCCAGAGAAAGACTTTTCGTCTTGTTTACATCAGGGTCCCCCATTTTCAATTCATCATAACATATATGACATACATGACATACAGATAGACAGTACTGCTACATCTATACATTTATGACATATCAGATTTGCAAATACAGTACTGTTTGTGATACAAAAGTGTCCAGAAAAGGAGTGTATATACATTTGACGTAGAAACTGTACATTGGAGGAGGTTGGGTGGGTGGGGGGGGGGGGGGACGGTACATTGGAGGGGGGGGGGGGGGGTAGGGAGAT
The DNA here is from genome assembly GCF_963971535.1 of Notolepis coatsorum. Taxonomy (NCBI): domain Eukaryota; kingdom Metazoa; phylum Chordata; class Actinopteri; order Aulopiformes; family Paralepididae; genus Notolepis; species Notolepis coatsorum. The sequence continues at coordinate 168,519,965 of NC_140165.1, read as the reverse complement.
TGTTTTTGAAAGTGGGTAGTGATTCACATTCCTTTACAGCTTTAGGTAGGGCGTTCCACATTGATGTGGCATAATTGCGAAACGTGTTTAGTCCCTTGTTTGAGCCGAATCTGGGTTTAACATGATTTGTGGAGCTCCCTCTGGTGTTGTGATCGTGGTATTCACTGACCTTTGGGAAGTATTTTGACATGTACATGGGTACCTTGGTCGTGTAGTGTATCTTGTAGACCAGGCCCATTGCAAGTTGCTGTACTCTGTCGTCTACTCTAAGCCAACCTAGGTTGTCAAAGTGGGCAGGGGTGAGGTGGGTTCTAGGAGTCAGGTCAAGCAGTAGTCTGACTAGTTTGTTTGACTAGGAGATCCGGTACAAGAATCGAGTTCGTTTGTTGACTTTTTTTATTACATTGGATGCCATTTTGTCACAGGAAAGATTAGCCTCTAGGATGGAACCCAGGTAGGTAATTTCATCTTTCCTTGTGACAATATTGTCACCCACTGTAACTGAGAAATTTGGAGGGGATGTTGTCATGGCCAGTGGCCTTGTTCGGTTGGAGGGCGCTCAGTTTTTTGAGTACCTCATCTGTAGTTACCATTTCCAGTTTGAAGTCGTCTTTGTGGACGCTTAGGTTCTTGTAGTATGCTACTATGTGTTCTACCCCATAATGCCCTGAGTGGGAGGGTAGTTTGTTTACCAGTGTTGTGGCTATTTTTGTGAAGAAAGTGTTTAGGTAATTGGCTACATCCAGCTTGTCTGTGATGAGCGTATTGTCCGTCTTTATGTTTATGTTTGAGAACCTGGTTTTAAGTTTTTTACTGCAGCCTAGTTGATTATAGACCTATGGATTCTTACCTGGGGAGCAGATCACAGCCTACTCCAATCTCCCTGGTTTGCAAACGACCCCTCTGGGGAGTCTGCATAGACATAAAATAATTCAGCTTGTCTTCTAATTCATTATTCTAGGAAAAGAAAAAGAGAAAAGGACAGTTTCAGACAGTGGCGTTGCCAGACTCTTTTTAGGGGGGCCCTTTGAATCCCCTAACCACCCCCCCCCCCATTGTAGCCCCATTAGCCGACTTTAGAAGCTAGAGAACGTAGTGGTAGCATATGAAACAAGATTTTTTTTTTTTTTTTAATCCACTTGTTCTCCCATTTTCTATATTTTTCTCCCATCCCAATTTCGTATCATCCAATTCAACCCTCCCTTGTCACGAACGCTGTTTCTTGCCTCCCACAAGCCGGCTGCAATGTGGACTAAGTCATACATAGCACAAGTCCCCTCCGGTACTTGAGGTAACAGCAGTCGCATCTTTTCACCTGCGCAGCTCGATCTCTCAGTGGCGAGGAGTAACGCGTGGGAGGCTCACGCTGCCCCCGACACTTCCTGATTCTACTGCGCAGGCGCACCAACCGACCTGTAGGAGTCGCTGTCCACAACGCCCGATCCCCACCCATCAGTTTCCCACCCCCTAATACGGCCAATGTGTATTAGTATGAACGACCAGCTAAACTGAAAGCAATGTGGAGCGCTGGGCTCGAACAGGCAAGCCCAGCGTCTCCGTCATTCGTGGCGAGCGCCTTGCCCACTACGCCACGTAGCCGCCGAAACGAGATTATCTTATATATACTTTGATTCTATTGTCACAATGTATGCATATATATGCTTATTACATGTATTTATTGCTCCAATTCCGCCCACTACAAACATGGGAACTCTCTAACCCCTGTCCCCATCTCCCTATCTCTCTGAGTGGTTGTCTCCAGTGGTGCAGTTGTAATATGGGCCAAGGCCAAACGCCACGTGCACGCGCGCTTACATGTTCCCTCGGTTGCACACAGAACAGATGATTATTATGCATAACAATGTTTTAAATGTAATTGTAGTTACAATTTCTTTAATTGAATTAACTTAAACTAGAAAAGTAAATACAAACTAAATTAACAATGTAACTTAGAGTTAGTTTACTGAAGGACAGTTTCCTTCAGACTGAAGCACAACTTGTCTCATCCTTCCAGTCGGGAGATCAAGCAACCCCCCACCTACAGGGCTTGTATTTTGGTTGTCGGTATCCTATTATTATGCAAAGTCTAGGTGATAAGTGCCGGCCGGCGGCCGGGGTATACGGCGCGACAAGTCATTTTTGTGTGCACGCGTGCACATCATTGTGCGCACTTCGCTCGCAGTGTCAAATTTCCCACGGGATAATAAAAGTATTTCTATTCTATTCTATTCTGCCTCAGTGACGTAGCCTAAACGGCGTTTAACCGCGTTTGACCACCACTGCATGCCTGGTTGTCTCATAGTGTTGGCCAAGGTGGTGGATGTCTCGAGGTGATGGCCAAGATTGCAGTGACTGTTCTACCCCCACATTGGTTATGTGCACCACTGAGGTTGTGGATCAGCTTCATATCGTCTTCTGTCCGACCCACAACGTCTAAACCATGCCTGTTCTAGTTCATTGCTGGGTTAAGTACTTCTATTCTATTCACATACTGTATATGCTTACTACATGTATATATTCTATTTAAATATATGCTACATGTATCTATTCTATTCACATATTTATGCTTACTACATGTATCTATTGCTATGTCCGCCCATCACAAATACGCAAACTGTCTAACGCCTGTCCCCGTCTCCCTGTGAGTGGACGTCTCGTGGTGATGACCAAAGTGGTGGACGTCTTGTGGTGATGACCAAAGTGGTGGACGTCTTGTGGTGATGGCCCCCATACCTCAAATGGATCCGAACGGAATAAATATTCATGTGCAAACGGAATATGACTGTGATATTTTGAGCTCTGAGTCTTGACATTTAGCCGTTATCCTATTTTCATACTAGTGCTCGTTTCCCTATGCTTTTTCTTTTGTTGTTGCTCTTCTTAGCTCTATTCTATTTAACATTTAAATGGTATGTACCCCAGTTGCTATTGCATGTACTGTGGGCCTGCATGTTTGTGTTTTATTACACATATATGTACATACATACCAACTATTTATTTATATTTGTGTTTTATTACACATATATGTACATACATACCAACTATTTCGCCTGTTTTATTCTCCAGCCATTGATCATCCATAGCAACACTACTATCACCAACATCTAAGAAGGGAGATCCCCCCTTGAACGGCCCTTCTAAGGTTTCTCTCCTCCACATTTCCTGTGGTGCTTTTTTCCTATTGCTAGGTGTTTAGTGAGTTTTTCCGTACCTTCGCTGGGGTATGTCTGGGAGTGTTGCATTTATTTATTTTACATTTTATTTTGGATTTCATGGTGTTTTTTGTTTAGTTCTTGATCAAAGATTAAACTTTTTATTGATATTGTCATTTGGTTCATTACAATTTACTCAAGCCTAGTAACAGACACAGTATTTCTGACACTGGGAATACATTCCCTGAGATCCATAGATGTCCCTAGAATCAGATACCAAGAACATGCAAATGGACCATATTAAAAAAAAGTTTGTAAATGTGTATACTACGTTCTTATGGAATGAATGACATTAAAAAATATTTAAATTAAAAAAATATATATATATTTTTTTATTAACAACTTTTAGCTTTATTAATTAATTAATCTAATTAACGCGATAAACTGACAGCCCTCGCTATCAGCTCTATCTTTAATCTTAATCTTAATCTTTCAAAATGTTCAGTTGCTATCGCTATCAGCTCTATCTTTAATCTTTCAAAATGTTCAGTTGGTATCGCATGCACTTATCTGTGTTTCACTACGCATATGAGTGCATGCCTACCAACTGTCCGCCTGTTTTATTGCAACTATCACCGACATCTAAGGGAGATCCCCCCTTGAATGGCCCTTCTTTTTAAAAAAAATCTTTTTCCCCCTCCATTTTCCTCCGATTTTTCTCCCATCCCAATGTTAGTCGTATGCCAATTATCAGTCCCTTCCTGGTCGCTGCGCACTTACCCCCCACAGTCAGATCATCTGGGAGAGTGGAGGCTACCACGTGCTTCCTCCGACACACGTCCAGCCAATCAACCGCTTCTTTTCACCTGGCAGCGCGGATTCTCATTGAGAGGGCGTAGCGTGTGGAAGGACCACACTATCCCCCTCACGTCCAATCCACGCTTAGCAGGCGCCCCGACCGAACTGTAGGAGTCGCTGTTTACAACGACCCGGACCCACCCCGCCAGCTTCTCCCACCCTCTAATACAGCCAATTATATTAGTGTGAACGGCCAGCCAAGCTGGTGACAACCCCGGAGCTGTGAGCTGGATTGGTGACGAACGCAATCTCCGCTCGGCCACCTAACCGCCCCCTTGAACGGCCCTTCTAAGGTTTCTCTCCTCCACATTGCCTGTGGTGCATTTTTTCCTATTGCTAGGTTTTAGTGAGTTTTTCCTTACCTTCGCGTGGGGTATGTCTGGGAGTGTTGCATTTATTTATTTAGCATTTATTTAAAATTTTTTGGACTTTATGGTGTTCTTGACTTGTTTTGTTCTTGACTTATTGTTATGTTTTCTTCTTGACTTGTTTAAAGAAGACGTGTCCGGCCCATGGGGACATTAACGCGTGTTTCGGGCCTTACAAATAAATTGTATTTGATTTGATTTGATTAGATTATGTATTGTGATGTTTCTTCTTGACTTGTTTAAAGAAGACGTGTCCGGCCCATGGGGACATTCATGTGTGTTGTCGGGCCTTACAAATAAATTTGATTTGATTTGATTTGAGACAACCTAAGGAATCCATAGGTTTTCCAGCTTACATCATGCTAGCTTGTCAGGAAGTGGGCTAAATAATGGCTCCACTGAGCCCTCGTAACAACAGAAATGCTCACAATCCAATCACCAAAAAGTCTTGTAGAAATCTCCATGGCAAAAGGTTTCTATACCAAATCACAGCATGAATTCTTCGAGGTGTTCTTCAAGGTCTTGGTGTATTAATGGGATATTTTGTAGGGTCTTTTGTCCATATTTATAAATTATCAAGTGGTCAAAAATGGTAAGATTTTAGACCAAATCTGTGTAACAAATGGTATCAACCTAAAAATGGCTGCAATAACTTATGAGACATAATTGAGCATGAGAATCACTATATATATAAAGTCCCAAGCCTCTATGCACTCAGAATTGTAATCATTTTAATACATGATATTCAAAACACATTAATAGACATAACATATTGACATACAGTGTTGAACTGTACTCAAATGATTCCTTAAGGCCGAGGTATGCTTCAACGTAGGCTGTCGGCCTGTCGCTAACATTTTGTGCGTGGGAGTTAGACCGGCATACTTCCACATTGCTGACTTTGACCTTGGAACCACTTTTAAAAAAGCCTCAGGGCTTAAGAGTTTAATGAGCCCGTATGAGCTTTTGTTTTGAATCATTTTATCAAAATATATTTTATGCTCACAGTCCTAGTACCTTTCCCACTCTCTGAATATAGTTGTTCATGTTCACGAATAGCATTAATAACAATAAAAAGAAGCCTAACTTACAAATTCTCATTGAAAACATGTCTCCATTCCCCTGTCAAAACGTATGGAAGATGAGCATTTAGGCTGTTTAAACCCGGGAGAAAGGGGGTGGGGGTGCCCCCGGAGGGGTCAAGATATGCTTCAACCTAGGCTGTTGCAGATATTTTGTGCGTGGGAGCTAGACTGGCATACTTCCACGTCAGTTCAACATGTGGGTTGCAGTACACAGCCGAACCACTAGGTGGGTGTGCTGCGTTATGTTGTACAAATGGCTATATTTTCTTCCTTGGCCAGTCCTTCCTAGATTTGGTCCATGTTTTTAATGTAGTTTACCACGATCGATAATGGAATGCTCTGACCAAGCTCCTGAGATGATGATAGGTTGGCTCCGCCCAGGGCAGTGGCCAATCACAACTCTGCTGCACTGTCCATCTCAGATCTTCACAACCCCTTTGACGTTTGAGTATAAATTAGGAGCCCCCCTAAAGTTCAAACTCTGGCAACGCCCCTGGTTTCAGATCAGATACATGCAAATCAAAGTTCATTTTTCATTTCAGGTGAAATGAAAGTATAGTGAAGTTAAATCCAAGAAATGACACACAGATCCACACTCAGAAAGGGCATCAGGTATCCAAAGTCAAAGGACACACAGTACAGGTATGAAGTCAATGTTTTGAGAACCACAGAATGTAGCAAATCCCTCCAGACAAACAGGGGTGAAGAATGGACCCATCACAAACCCGCCCTGTTTTCTTGATCCTCCAATCGATTGATTGATTGATTGAAAACTTTATTAACAGATTGCAGAATGGGTACAATACAGTACAGCTCAATACACACAATTGTTAAGGGGATGCAGACCAGAGAAAGACTTTCGTCTTGTTTACATCAGGGTCCCCCATGTTCAATTCATCAAGACATATATGACAAACATGACATACAGATAGACAGTACTGCTACATCTATACATTTATGACATACCAGATTTGCAAATACAGTACTGTTTGTGATACAAAAAGAGTCCAGAAAAGGGAGTATATACATTTGAGGCATTTGAGGATATACAATCACTACTGTTGCTTCCCTTGGACAAACTTGGTTTGCAATACGTCGATTGACTTACCTCACACTCTACTATAGCGAGTCTATCCAGCAGCTCTGAGATGAACATGTCCTTCTGGGCGACTTTATCTCGTAGTGATTCAACCTTCACATTTTCAATAATACCAATACAAGAACAAACAGAAATGTATTAGTACATATTATATGTATTAGTAAATATTATATGTATTAAGTAAATATATTAGTAAATACTGCTTGTGTCTTTTTTTTGTCCAAAAAGTCTGGTTAGCACCATGGGAACTCTGAAAATCCACCCAATGTGCATTAAATGCAGGTGAATGTACAGTGATACAGGTCTAATGAGTAGTAAGTCATACTGGCCAGCAGCGTAACTATTAAGAGTAGGTAAGGGATATGTACAGATAGATATAGTATCTACTATTTACAGATATGTAAAAAGGATTATATGCAGGTATGTACAGACAGATGTACATTTTCTTTGAATAAAAGGATACAAATAATTGTGACCGTCCGCCATCTTTTGTCGAGTAAAGGTTTACACACATTGGAAATAATCTTTTTCTTTATTTTGAAAACTAGCGTTTGAATAAGAAAAAGTGTCTGAAATCTTATGAACATAAAATATAGAAATATAGACCGCCTATAAGTTGTTATTTATCTTTTACAGCCTGTTTAGTTAATCTGAACCAAGGGTGCAATTAGGGTAGCCTACATAGGGTCGCTCTTTTTATTCAACATTTTATTTCATCTTGTTGCTCAAGATTCAGCTTTAGGGTTTGGTTAGAGACTATTTAGGAACTATGAACATGAGTTTATTTCACATAAAATTCCTTTTCAGTCTGATAGATAGCCACAACAGCCTCCCAGCTTGCTAGCGCATATCTCGGCTACATATATATGGATGCTGTTGCAGCTTAGTTGCACGGGACCTCATACAAAAAAGCAAAAGCAAAATAAATAGTCAAGGGGGATGCATTTCCTTTTATCATCCATACCTACCATATTATCAGAACAGAACAGATAATTAAATCTACATTACATTTACATTGAGTCATTTAGCTGATGCTTTTATCCAAAGCAACTCACAAGTTCTGTACAACAAGTCAGCATGAAGGGTACAATTGTGGCAGCTAAGGGTAAATGGTATTTTTTGTCAAACAGTCAACCTTGAGTGCTACACTCTGAGTGCATAAAGACATATTAGCATAGTAGGTAGTAGTATAGGCATAGTAAATTACTTAGTAGCAAAGTTCATAATAGTAAAAGACAGTAGGAAGGTTATTATGTATTTTTTTTAAGATATTGATTGAAGAAGTGTGTTTTTTGTGTTGAGTAAAATATAAAAAGAATGGTCCTGACCTCCTCTATCATTCCTTTGACCTTCCTCTGCTGACAAAACACCATGTCGTTCAGGTGCTTTATTCTCTCCCGGAGCTCAGACACTTGGCTCTCCAGCTGCTGAGACCTGAAGGAGGACCAGTGATCATCAGCCTTAACCGTACAGTGTACAGTGTTAGTATGTGTGGCGATAATGACACTGAAATATGAATTACCTTCTGACTAGAGATTCATCAGTTCTGTCTGTGAGCGCCATTAAATGTAGACGATGTTCACATTCCTCCAGTTTCCCCAGAAGCTGACCCTTTTCCTGTGAAAGGAGAAATGAAAATACATACTTTAATTAACTATATTACAGCCATATTACAGTATTCCGAATATGTCATCTTCTGTTTGCACCTTATTATTCCCCCCCCACACTAACAGCATGAATAGTCTACATAAATAGTCTACATAAATAGATACATAAATAGTCAACATGTCATTTGTAATTCTGACCTCTCCCATACAGTCCAGCAGACGCTCCACTTCACAGATCCTTTGGTCTCTCTCTGCAATCTTGGCCTCCGCGATCATAGCATTCTTCGCTGCTTCCTCCAGCCGCTTTACATACTCATCTATTCTGGCCTAGGTTGATTGGAAGTTAAACGCATGTTGGTTAGAGTGCAGCATTTGCTTTTGATATAAATTATTAATTTATATATCAACAAAAATATCAGTGGTGTTCTGTTGTTACAACTGTACGACACTAGAGGGCGACTCCTACTGTGTGATCTTTGGGGAAATGTAGGATAGGAATGACAACGTGCTGCACGTTTTCCCTATTTATTTATTTATTTATTTATTTATTTATTTGTTTGTTTGTTTGTTTTTAGATTAGATTAGATTCAAATGTATTGTCATTATACAGCACAAGTACAGTACAATGAAAATAAGTTTGGCATCCAACTAGAGTGCAAATGTAACAATAAAGTACAATAGTAATATACAATTTACAGATGATTAGACTATATATAATTAGTACTATTGAGTATAGTGCTAATCAGATGTATGTACAGAGTTGTAGTATTAATATGTACAGTGATTAAATATGAAGATTAGTTAAAGATACAGGTATAAAGACACTATGGTAGTAAGTCATACTGGCATACTGGATATATATATATATATATATATATATATATATATATATATATATATATATATATATATATATATATATATATATATATATATATATATATATATGTATGTATATATGGCATATACAGCATTATTGTACATGCTTTCATACAGAGCTATATGCAAGTAGGTTTTCAATAGATATTTGCAAATAATCACAAATCTCTTATTAGCATTTGATGGGTGTGTGATGTAAAAGGGTAATGGACATGGATGGAGCGATGTACACCTGCAAGTTTTCAATCTCCTCCACGTGTCTCTGCCGCTCCCTCCTCAACACCTCCTCGTGCTCCTTCTGCAGCCTGGCTGTCACCTCCTGCACCACCTGGTTGTTGGCTTCCTGGGTCGTCTCCACCTAGAGGACACACAGCACGGCCAACAAGTTTACCGTTAACACTCTGAGAATGAGTGAGGAAGTAATTTACCTCAAGCCCCCCCATTGCCTCGATCCTCCAATCGCAAGGGAAGCAACAGTTGTGATTGGAGGATAAAAAAAATAGGGCAGGGTTGGAGATAGGGTCAATTATTTAGTAACAGTGCCAGTATGGGGCAGTAGACGGAATGGACTCCTCACCCACAAAGTAAGTGATGAATGTAAGTAAATCATTATTTACAAAAGTAACTTATTAAAGGGGAACTATCTTATTATTTCTTTCACTATTTGGGCAATTTTACACAATTCCTGTGAGTCTATGGAACACATTTGTAAGTTTTTTTATTCATTGTTTTGTATTTCTAATCAAGTACTGTAGAGCAGCAGTTTCTGCCCTTCAAGATTCCAAGCTGTTTTGGCTGGGCTCCGCCCATACTCTCAATGCGCTTTGAGTGACAGTCACCCACTGCACTGCAATGCACTGGCAGATACATTTTGGGGGAGAGAGAGAGATAGAGAGGGACTAATTAATTTCGCCACAGGGGGGAATAATCCCACGGGACAATGCATTGGTAACTTGTTTCAAATGACAATATATACCCCGTGAATATTATTGCATAGACCGGAATACACGTGGGAGCGTGCGCTATGATATTTTGCAACAGGTTGACGTGATACAGCGAGTGCTGATACTACGAGAGAGCGAGAGAGAGAACGAGCGAGCGAGCGAGAGAGAGAGAGAGAGGGAGAAAGAGAGATAGAGAGGGAGAGAGAGAGAGGGAGATACAGATAGAGAGAGGGAGAGAGAGCTAGAGAGGGAGAGAGAGAGAGAGAGAGAGAGAGAGAGAGAGGAGAGATCGCTCCGAGACGAGTCACACCGTATGAGAGCCTCTCTCTCCCTCTCTCTCTCCCTTTTTCTCTCTTTTGAGGAAGTGTCAGTGACAGGGAAACCGCTTCCGCATTATTCCCACTCGCTCCGTTGTTGAGCGAATTGTTTATTGCTACAACCACAGAAGGAGCTGAGGTATGCAGATCAGAATTCTTACACGTCACAGATACGCTAAATTCTGAATGGCTTGGTTCAGTGGGGGAGGTTCCTGTCTGAGCTGAACTGAAGAAACGGGAGGAGCTAGAGATTTCACATCTAGTCAGCAACCCCACATTGCTAGAAAACAATGCAAACCACTGGAAAAAGCCATTTATAAGATAGTTCCCCTTTAAGTAAAAATAAATATTTTGTTAAATACAGCAATTACTGTCGATTAAATGGTAGTAGGACTAGGTGGTAGTCTGTTCCAGTATGACATGGTTCTATACATTACAGTTTTCTTTAAAGCACTGGTTTTACACAACGTAACGTGAAGTGTTTTGTAAAAGCATGTCTTGTATCATAATGATCTGTCATCTGTGTGTGTTATCTGTGAATACAAGTATGTAGGTTCTCTTAAGGCACAAATGTTTCTTATGTATTGGATCAGGCTGCATGTCAGTCTCTCTTCTACCCTCATCCATGACAGCCTGGCCTGCATCCCTTCCACACTGTCCCTGACTGAGCAGTGAAGAGCAGGATGTGCAGCTCATATCTGAGTGAGCTGTATGGAGCTCTTGTTTTAAAGCACTAGACCAGATTGCTGGGCAGTAATCTGGGATAAGACCAAACGTTGCATGACTTGATGATCACAATGTACATCATAATCTTGTCTATGAGGTGCATGACATGTCTCCTCTCTGATAGACTCTGCCATCATGCACTGTGTGTGTGTGTGTGTGTGTGTGTGTGTGTGTGTGTGTGTGTGTGTGTGTGTGTGTGTGTGTGTGTGTGTGTGTGTGTGTGTGTGTGTGTGTGTGTGTGTGACAGCACTTGCTCACATAATAAAGTCATATAATTTACCAGTACATTACATTACATTTACATTTTGTCATTAACTGACGCTTTTATCCAAAGCGAGTTACAAGTTTTGTACAACAAGACAGCAGGATGGGTACAACTCTATCAGCTGAGTAACAATGTTCATCAAAGTGTTGAGTGCTACAGTGTATGTATATTAGGACATGACAGTAAGGTCAGTTAGGGTTTGAGTTTAAAAAAAAAAAAATCGGATGATTGAATAAGTGCGTCTTTAGTTGACGGCGAAAGATTGGATGGGTTTCGGCTGACCTAACTGTGGTGGGAAGTTCGTTCCACCATTGTGGGGCAAGGGCAGAGAATAGACTTCTCTTCTCTTTGATGACCCTCCCGGAGCTCGGATAGGAGTAGGTGTGCCTAGTATTGTCACATTTAACCCCAGTTTTATTCCTAATTTTTTAACGATGCAGGGTTCATGGTGAAGTGTCTCATGTTCATTACAGGTGACCGCTACACCCATCACAAAATGTACATTTTGTAGTCATTACAGTTAGGAATTTACAGCACTTTAAAAATAAGAGGAGAATAGCATGAGCTTGTCAAATGCCATGGCGGCCAAAACAAATTGGGTGGCGCTGCTATAATCAGTCAACAGTCAGTGTGCCCAGGATTACCTTTAGTTTCAAAGTGCGGTTCTCAGCCTCTGCAGCAGCCAGCTGCCTCTCCTTCTCTCTCAGTCGGCTCTCCGTCTTCTCCCAGGTGCTCCGCAGACTCCTCACCTCGTCCAGGGTGCCCACTCGGGTGTGACAGCTCGCCAGAAGGGACTTCTGCAGAGGAACACACCTTTACTCTTTTAACTTCCCTGCATCATAATGGAACACAGCTGAAGCTAGGACTTTAGAGGATTGACATGAGAGTCAGACATGGTACTGTACTGTGCCTACAGTAAGTGTGGTTGTTGTGGTGTGGTGTCTTGTGGTGTGTTGTGTTGTGGTGTGGTGTCTTGTGGTGTGTTGTGTTGTGGTGTGGTGTCTTGTGGTGTGGTGTCTTGTGGTGTGGTGTCTTGTGGTGTGTTGTGTTGTGGTGTGGTGTCTTGTGATGTGTTGCATTGTAGTGTGTTATGGTGTGTTGTGGTGTGGTGTGTGTTGTGTTGTGGTGTGGTGTCTTGTGATGTGTTGCATTGTAGTGTGTTATGGTGTGTTGTGGTGTGCTGTGTGTGTTGTGTTGTGGTGTGGTGTCTTGTGATGT